>NC_044311.2:31060767-31692374 GCF_007474595.2 Lynx canadensis | reverse complement strand
GAAGTTAAAAGTTGGTACAGTGACTCCAACAAATGGTCAGAGGCCCAGGTTTTCTGGCTCACTGAGCTACAAAGATAGTTCTGCTTTCCTAGGACAGCCGGCCGGTAGAGCTCCATCACTGTATCTGTGTTCCAATACAGGATGTATGAGGAATGAGGAAGAGAGTGCCTTCTCCCTTTAAGGAGATTTCAGAAAATCACACCAAACACTTCTGCTTGTGTACCATCAGCTAAAACTCACATGGTTGTACTTAGCTCTTAGGAGACCAAGGAATGTAGTCTTCTAGATGGGCATCAATGGGCTTGGCTAAAAGCTGGGGTTCCCACTACTGAAGATGAAGGAAGAACGGATCATAAAAGGTAACTAACAGTCTTTGTTGTGCTATCCAAAAAAAAAAAAACAGAAAAAGAAATATAAATGGTCAAAACCTCGAGAAAAGATATTCAACCACAGGGAAATAAAAGTGAAAACAAGGGGGCATGAGGTTTTAAAACTTTTAAGAGAGGCAAAAATTTGTTAATTAGTGAAGGCATGAGGATTTTTAGATTTATGTTAATTTTTTTAAATAAAGAAATGTACTCAATACTGCTACTGTGACTGAAAAATAAAGGAAATATTACTGAAAAACTGAAACACATTACTGTTTTTAATTATGTTTATAATATTAGTATGGACACTTTGGGGACCAATTTGGCAGTATTTTTTAAAATTTTGATTATATGATTAGATGATCCAGCAACTCCATCTTTCAGATCTATGCAATACAAACATCACACATCTGCATAAGTACAAAGCTGTTTGTTCATCGCAGTATTGTTTAAGAGAGAAAAATCGGAAATGATCCAAGTGTTTGTTATTACGGGACATTAATATTCTTCATAGCACTATTGCCACTACCTGAAATTGTATAATTTATCTATTCATTTGTCATTTAGAAAAATCAGCTCATCTAGGGGCACCTGGGTGGCTCAGTCGGTTGAGTGTCCGACTTTGGCTCAGGTCATGATCTCACAGCTCGTGAGTTCAAGCTCTGTGTCAGGCTCTGTGCTGACAGCTTGGAGCCTGGAGCCTGCTGCAGATTCTGTGCCTCCCTCTCTCTCTGCCCCAACCCACTCGCATTCTGTCTCTCTCTCAAAAATAAACAAACATTTAAAAAAATTTAAAAAAAAGAAAATCAGCTTATCTAGGAAAAGAGCCAAGGCAAGAAGAATATACTTATATAATACCTGCTGGTTAAAAATTCATTAGAAATAATGCACTGTGTTTTAAAAACGGCATATCAAAACAAGCTATACTTCCAGGCTATACTAACAATAACCCATGATAATGCAGACAGGGTGAAAAACTGATGAAGCCTCTGAACTTGCTATCAAGGGAGACTGGCACTAGATGTGATCTGTTTGCCCTTTTCTTTAGGGTCTGGACATCTCACAGTAGAATCAACACTCCCTCTCCATTATATGTAACTCTTAACTGCCTTTAATACATAGATCCCAATACTGCTACCAGTACCAGTTGAGCCTCTTCCACTCACTGAGCAGGGCCTACCATGGGGAAGAGGTCCCAACAGAACTGCCAGAATACCAAGACGTACTATGTGGAAGGAAGACAAAATACTGACACCTGAGCCACAGTACTTGCGGGGAAGGCTTGATACAATAGGAGCATTGTGTTCATCAGAACAGTATTACAGTATCCATCTCCAAGACTGTAAAATAGGGACCATGCCTTTGATCCACAAAATGGAAAGGATAAGTGTGCCCTTGCTAAGTCCCTCTCCATTCATGGCCGCTCATCTCTGCTTTTTATTTCTAACCTCACAGACGAGCAGTTTTCAAATTGCTTTTTTAACTGAAGAGACTCTTCAACTATAAACTTAAAGACAAACAGGAGGGAGAGGAATAGCTTTAGTGCTCAGTCTCAGGGGGTGGGGTAAGAGGAGCACCCAGACTAAGGAGAGCTCTGGGAAGCAGAGTTTGAAAGGGAAGGAGATAGGGAGTACTGGAGAAAGTGAACTTTAGCAAAGACCTGAGGGAAGTGAGGGAGAAAGCTTTGTAGATATGAGGGGAAAGCAAAGTCCCTGAGGCAGGAACATAACTGGTTTGTTGGAAGAAGAGCAAGGTGCCATTTGTGACTCGGACAAAGTAAGCACAGTGGAGAACAGGAGATGAAGCCAGAGAGGTAAGTGGGGGTTTAGATTCTGTAGGGTCTTGTAGGTAAGCATAAAGCCTCTGAGTGAAGAACTTACTTTTAATAGGGTCCCTCAAGCTGCTGTGTTGAGAACAGGCTGTAGGAGAGCAAAGACAAAAGCAGGGAAAAAAGAATTAGGCTATGGCAATTATTCAGGTGAGATACGATGGCTTGGAAAAGGTGGAAGCAGGAGAGATAGTGATATATGACCAATTCTAGATACATTCTGAAAGTAGAGCCAACAGAGTTTGCTGACAGACTGAATGTGGGAAGAAAGAGAAAGACAACAACCAAGGATGACTCAAGGGTTTTGGTCTGGGCTACTAGAAGGGAGCTGCTATTTACGAGATGGGACAGACTACAGGAAGAGTGGGCTTTGGAGGGGAAAATCAGTTCAGTTTTGAGAGGTCTATTAGATATCCAAATGGACATATCAAGCAGGCACTTTAATATCAGACTATAAGATTCAGAGGAGAGGTCTAACTTGGAGATAAAATCTCATAGTCATTGGAATGTGGCTGATGACGTATAGATGGTATTTAAAGTCATGAGGCCAAGTGAAATGCAAGGAAATCGGGTTGATAACGAAGAACAGAGGTTTGAGGAGTAAACAGCACTCCCAACTTTTAGTAATCAGGAAGATGATTAGGAACTAGCAAAAAGACTGAGAAAAAACCCTCTAGTAAGGTGGGAGGAAATCCAGAGAAAGCACTGTTCTGGAAGCTAAATGAAAGAAGAACAATCTTAACTGTGTAAAATGCTGCTGAAAGATCAAGTAAAAGACTGAGAACTGACTCACTGGATAGAGTTACAATGTGGAAGGCTTGGTTGGGGAGGGGAGGTAAAGATGTGATTAGCAGGTACTCAAGAGGGACTAGGAGAAAGAAAGCAATTAGACTCAGCAAGTTAGACAACTGTAGAAAGGAACAGATTTAAAGAGGGATGCAGGGTCAAGAGAGTCTGGTCTTGTATGATAAGGCATTATATCTCTATTATTTAGTACAGTGCCTAGCACATAATGGTAACTCAAGAAATATTTGTTGACTGAACCGAGATTACTAGCCACTGAATCAGGAAAGTCTCAGTTCTAGCCATTTAAGAGCTGATACAGTGAAATGTGAGGATTCCTGGTCCAGTAAAAATAACTGCCTTTATTCTTCTACGATGCCTAAAAACTCTTTAGTTTTAAAAACTATGCTTACACACCCAGGACACCTAAATTTGAGAGGAACAGCAACAGAATTTGACAAATACTCTACAAGGAAAGAGATTTTCAATTTTGGATAGGTTCAATCTCTCCAACTACCTCCTGCATCAGCGACCCTGTGACTTTGCATTCCGGGTACAACATGATCCCCAGTCCTCTATGTCATGACTCACTATGCACTACATGGACGACTTCTGGTGGTTGATGAAGGACACTAACTTATAGAGGCCTTGTGCAAGTGAGATATGTATGTGGAAGAACAATAACAGTCACAAGTATTTTAGTGACTTTTTTACTGTTCAATATACACCCTCTCTTTTTAATGTTACAACAACTTTGTGACACAAGTGTTTTTTATCACTTTCATTTCACAAATGAAAAATGCAGGGTTGAGAACACACGCCCCTTCAACAAATGGTGCTGGGACAACTGGATATCCATGCAGAGGAATGGAGTTGGACCCTACCTCATATATAAAATTTAACTCAAAATAGATCAAAGACCTAAATGTAAGAACTAAAACTACAGACTCTTAAGAAAAATAGAGGTAAACTGACATGACCCTGGATTTGGCAATGGATTCTTAGATGTGATACCAAAAGTATAAGAAACAGCGGCACCTGGGTGGCTCAGGTTATGATTTCACGTGAGTTTGAGCCCCACATCAGGCTCTGTGCTCTCAGCGCTGAGCCCACTTTGGATCTTCTGTCTCCCTCTCTCTGTTCTTCCCCCCCTCACTCCACCCCTCCCTCTCCCCCTCCCCCCTTCTCTTGCACGTGCCTATGTGCTTGCTCTTTCTCAAAAATAAATAAACGTTAAAAAAAAGTATAAGCAACAAAAGGAAAAAGGACATAAATTTGACTTCATCAGAATTAAATGCTTATATGCAAACTACTATCAAGAAAATGAAAAAGCAGCCTACAATACAGGAAAAAATATTTGCAAATAATACATCTGACAAGGGTCTAGTATCCAGAATATATAAAGAACTCTTAACAACTACTCAACACCAACGAGACAAACAATCCAATGAAAAAATGGACAAAGAACTTCAATACACATCTTTCCAAAGATATACAGGTGGCCAACAAGCACATGAAAGGTGTTCAGCATCATTAGTCATTAAGAGAACACAAATCAAAATAACGAGATACAACTTCACACCCACCAGGATAGCTATAACCAACAAAACAAAACAAACAAACAAAAAAACAGAGGGTGGGGGGTTGGGTTAAATAGGTGATGGGAATTAAGGAGTGCACTGATGTATAGACTCGTCGAATTCCTATACTGCACATCTGAAACTATTATTACGCTGTTTATTAACTGGAATTAAAAACTTTAAAAATAAAAAGTATTGACAAGGATATGGGGAAACTGGAACTTCAGAACATTGCTAGTAGAAATGTAAAATGGTACAGCTGTCATGGAAAACATTTTGATGCTGCCTCAAAAAGTTAAACATCGAATTACCATATGACCCAGCAATTCTGCTCCTTTGTGTGTACACAAAAGAACTGAAGCAGGTATTCAAGCAAAAACTTGTACATAAATGTTCCTAGCACTATTTACAATAGTCAAAAGGTATAAACAAACCAAATATCCATCAACTGATAAATGGATAAATAAAATATAGTACATCTATATAACTGAATTATTCAAAGGAAGCAATGATTATTAAAGGAAAGGAATACATGCTACAATATGAATAAACCTTTAAAAAATTATGCTAAATGAAAGAAGCCAATCACAATAATTCACATTTGTATGATTTCATTTATATGAAATGTCCAGAATAGGCAACTCCATAGAGAAAGAAGCAGATCAGTGGTTTCCAGGGAATACTGAGAGACAGGAATGGGGAGTGAATGCTTAATGGGTAAAGGGTTTCCCTCTGAGGTGTTAAAAATGTTCTGAAATTAATGGTGATGGTTCCATAATATTGTGCATGTACTGAGGGTCACTGCATTGTATACTTTAAAATGGTTAACTTGGTTAGTTTTATGTGAACTTTAACTCAAAAAAAAAAAAATCACACACACAAAAATCACACAGCTGACACCTGACAGATCATGGCTTCACATGCAAGAACAGACTCCAAACCCTCTATCCACTCAACCATCCTATTTCCTCTGCAAACCAAAGAAGCTCTGGACCACGTTGGCAATGACCTTTCCCCTTTACCACCATCCAGGCACAGTACCTAACTATATTTATGACAGTAGAATTCCTACAATTGCCCAAGCACATACAAGTTTCTAAACAAAATATTTTCTTATCATAGATGCCCAATATAAACTTTTGTAGACTGAGGTCTGCTATTCATGTCATAAAGACATCCTTTATTCAGAAGTCAACCATCACATCCACCTAACACATCAAATAATAGTAGCTGTGAAGACTAATCCCTCACAGAATGACACTCTTTGCAAAAAGAGTATAGCAATGGGGCTTATGTCTTCAACTAATCAACATCATTCTTCACTAATAATCCCTGGCATTTCCCAACCGCTCTGGTTTCTGTTCTGCTGGTTCTGTTCTGTTCTGTTCTGGTTTCTGTTCTGCTGGTAGATCAAAACTCTTTAAACCTCCTATGCCAGGTTAAAGTTGCCAATGAGGCAGAGATGTTTAAGAGACAGATCAGTAGTGGCCATGTGCATGACAACCCACTCTAGACAGCCACTTTAACCCAAGGTCTTCAAGGTAACTGCATTCCAGCATTCACACAACCTTTTGGAAACCAGTTTATTCAGTGCTCTCTTCTCTTTGAGCTCAATGAGGGCCTCTTCCAACTTATTTCAAAGTATGAGAAATTTTACATATATGCAACTGGAAAACCAGCTATAATATCACGTTAAATGGATAAAGTACAGCTGCACATTGCTCCTGGGAATATGAAAGCTAAATACATATTCCCTGACATAGCCGAGTATTCCATTTTCAACAAGCCAACAATCTGATATTTGTTCATCAGTTCAATGGGAGGATGATGTCAGAGTCACTGGAGCCCTGCTGGCCTTTAGGAGCCCTGTGGCTTTTCAGATAAGAAAGAGACTAAGGGCCTAATCACTAACATCTGAGTCTCTAATGTCCTGGCAAAATTATCTCCTCAGCGTAAAGCACAATGTCTCCAAAACAAATACAAGCAAGACACCTCTAAAATGGGGAGAAGGGTAATCAGGTACCAATGAGTTACCTCCCTCAAGAGTTAGATGCATTTAGGTAACCAACACAGACTGAACACCTGCCATACAGACATATAAGACACCTGACCTTCCCTCATCACCTCCCTTCTCGGGTCAACTCAAAAGATTTCCCCAACATTCATTCTTTCCATTTCTTTACTTTCTACCTACTTCAATCTGGTTTCTGCCTCTTCCAATCTAAAATGGTTTCACTGAGGTCAAAGACTCCATCTGGCTATACTCAATAGGTCATTTTCAATCTACATCTTTACCTGATAACTTCTCTCTTTTTTAAATACACTCTTCCCTTGCCTTTTATGATACATCTTAAACTGGAATTAGATTCTAAAGTAAATCCCTAAGACAAAAATCAAGCATAGTTTAAATTACTCTTGAAATCCTCTAAATGGCCCATTAGATAAAGTATAGCTATTTTTTTGTGTGTACATAAACTCTACGCAGTAATGAACAGCATATATAATACAGGACATACAAGACAAACAGTTAAGTATACATGCAAAATAAACTTCATTCTCTCTCATCTAATTAAAAACATCTTCAAGTGTATTGGATTAAGTTTGCATACCTTACCTGCAAGATCCCATTCCACTTATCTCTCTGGCCACTTCTCATACCTTTCCTGGAGCTACCCTCCTTTACCCAACTGTGAAACACTGGGCGTGAGCTCTCTTCTTAACCTCTGTCAATGGTTCTCAGCTTCTACTGCTCAGTGGAATCACCTGAAGAGCTTTTAAAAATCCCAGGCAGCAATTTTTTTTTAATTTTAATTTTTTTTTCAGGAGAGACAGTGAAAGCAAGTGGAGAGGGGCAGAGGGGCAGAGGGGCAAAGTAGAGAGAATCACAAGCAGGCTCCATGCTGTCAACGAGGAGCTCAGTGTGGGGCTCGAACTCATGCACTGTGAGATCATGACCTGAGCCAAAACCAAGAGTTGGTCACTTCACCCACTGAGCCACCCAGGAGCCCACAAGGCTGCAATTCTGACCAAGTAAACAAAAACAGAAATTTCTGGTGTGGGTTATCAGCATCAGTGTTTTAAAATTATCCCATATTTCCAATGTGCAGCCAAGATAAGAATCACTATTCTATACTGTCTTCCTAAAGCAGGGATTACACACTTAAGTGCCTACAGGGTCTGACAAGTAAATAAACAAAGTAGGCCAGGCATAAATTTTAAGGAGCTGAGGGCTCGCTGGTAAACAGAAAGCAGCTGGGATCAGTGGTGACTTAGCTCCAATCAATTGTTCCCATGTGGAAAAGCCAGCTCAGTAGTGCTACATCTTCCTACTTTTAAAGAAAAGCCCCAAATCTAGATTTTCATGGGAAATCTTTAGATTTTAAATTATTGGCAACTAACTCAAAATTAAACAACAAAAACTACTCTATGCGAAAAACAAAATACATCTGTAAGCCAAATTCAGCTGTGGGCTTTGGATTCACAACTTCTGCTCTTGGCAATTCCATCCACACCCTTCAATTTACACCTAAATATCTGTGTCCCCAGTTCAGCCCACTCCTCCAAGCTCTGGACTTGAATTATCTAAAGTTTATGTGCAATCTCCATTTAGAGGTCTCACCAGTCCCAAAGTGAACTGTGATTTAAACCCACTTCAAGGGGCGCCTGGGTGGCGCAGTCGGTTAAGCGTCCGACTTCAGCCAGGTCACGATCTCGCGGTCCGTGAGTTCGAGCCCCGTGTCAGGCTCTGGGCTGATGGCTCAGAGCCTGGAGCCTGTTTCCGATTCTGTGTCTCCCTCTCTCTCTGCTCCTCCCCCGTTCATGCTCTGTCTCTCTCTGTCCCAAAAATAAATAAACGTTGAAAAAAAAATAAAAAATAAAAATAAACCCACTTCAAAACTATTCATTCTTCTAGTGTTCTCTACCTCAGGTAACAGCCCCATCATTTACCTGGTTGGGCAAGCCAAAACCCTGGGAGTCATCCTACCCACCTATTTCTCCCTCTTACTGTTTATAGCATATTATTAAGTCCTATCAGTTATGCTTATTAAATATATCTCCTGTATCCATCTACCGCTTTCCATTTTCTGTGTGACTACCATGGTCCCAGTTACCATCTTTTCTTTCCCACCTCTCCACAGTGTCTTAGCTCAGGCTGCCATAATAAAATACCATAGCCTGGATTACTTAAACAAAAGAAATGAATTTCTCATAGTTCTGGAGGGCAGAAGTCCTGATCAAGGTCTGGCAAAGTCAGTTTTCTTTTTCTTGCTTGCAGACAACCACCTTCTCACTGTGTGCTCACATGGCTTTTCCTACCTCCTTTTCTTATAAGGCCACTAATTTTACTGAATTAGGGCCCCACCCCTTTGACCCTGTTTAACCCTAATTACCTCCCAAAGATTCTATCTCCAAATATAGTCACATAGTGGCTAGGACTTCAAAATTTAATTTTAGGGAGACAAAATTCATTCTATAGCACAAAATAACCTTAATTAGGCTCAGTTATCTCCCATAAGCACTTATTTCGTTCCAAACCATTCTCTCCAATATGATCAGACTGATCTTTTACACACAAATATTTACACGTGTGTATGTACATATTTGACCCAACAATTCCACTTCTAGGAATTTATCCTATAAATATCCTATAAATAAATTTATCCTAAAAATAAATTTATCCCAGTGACATGTGAACTGGTATATGCATGTATTATTATTTATAGTAAATTACTAGAAACAATTTAACTGTCCATCAATAAAAGAATGGTTAAATAATCTGTGGTATAGCCAAACAATGGAATACTATACAGTCATTAAAGAGTAAGGAAACTATATATTAAAATCGAAAGACTTCCAAGACATTGTTGAAAACAAGCATAATAGTATGTACAGTATGCTACCATATGTGTAAATAACAGGAGGAATGAATAATATGCATTTGCTTGAATGCCCACAAAAAATGTCTAGAACAATACACAAAACTAGTACCAGTGGTCATCCCTTTGGAAGGTGTAGGGAAAACGGCAGCTGGGGAAGGAAGTAGGACCCACTGCAGACATTCTGATTTACTGGGCCTGGAGCATGGCCCAGGCGCTACTACTGTATTAAGTGCCTCTTTTGATTCTGATGAACAGGCTGGACTGAGAACTTCTGCTCAAAAAAGTCCTTTACCTACTTTCCCAGACTCATTTTGTATCATCCTGCCCTTATCATTCTCCTTGCTCCAGCCACAGTGGCCTCTGAGGTCCCAGGAAAGGCCCTATTCTTTCTGCCTGGAATACTGTCCCCCTAAAATTCACTTTATAACTTTTTTTTTTTTTTAAGTATTTAGTTTTGAGAGAGACAGAGACAGTGTGAGCTGGGGAGGGGAAGAAAGAGAGGGAGAGAGAGAATCCTAAGCAGGCTTTGTGCTGCCAGCACAGAGACTGATGTGGGGCTCGAACTCCCAAAACCATGAAATCATGACCTGAGCTAAAACCAAGAGTTGGATGCTTAACTGACTGAGCCACCCAGGTGCCCCTATAACTTCTATTCTTCCTTTAATGTCTACCTCAACTTAAAGGTCATTTCCCCAGGAAACTTCCCCTAGTTTCCAAACTAGGTCAGGACCCTTATTTTATGTACTCAGAGCACCCTGTACTTCTCCCAGAACTTATCACAATTTTATGAGGTATTTGTATCATTACACATGGGTGCATCTGTAATGTCCAGGAGTACAAAGACTACAGCAGTCGCTTTTACCACTATACTGCCAGACCTAAACTAGCATCTGGCTGGCAAAGTAGGCCTTTCCTCAGATATTTGGTAAATAAATGAATGACTGCTCTGCCCTCAAGTTTAGGACAGTAGAAAATCAACACACAAGCAAATGAAAACAATACAGGGTCACTAGTGTTAAGGCAACAGTCTGTTTAGAATAGTGGTTCTCAACTGGGGGTGATTTGGGGTTCTCTCAGAGGACGTGTGGCAATATCTGGAGGCATTTTTGATTGTCATAACTGTGTGGGTTGTGTGACTGTTATAATTGTGTGGGGGGGGAGGTACTACTGGTATCTATTTAGTAGAGATCAGGAACGCTGCTAAATGCAGCCCTAAAATGCAAAGGATGGCCCTTCACAACAATGAATCATCTGGTCCAAACTTTCTTACACCATATACAAAAAAAAATTCAAAACTGATGAGACCTAAATGTGGGACAGAAAACCATCAAAATCCAACAGAAAAAAAACAGGCAGGAGCTTCTTTGACCTCGGCCGCAGCAACTTCTCACTTGACATGTCACCAAAGGCAAGAGAAATAAAAGCAAAAGTGAACTACTGGGACCTCATCAAAACAAAAAGCTTCTGCACTGCAAAGAAACAATCAACAAAACCAAAAGGCACCCGTTAGAATGGGAGAAGATATTTGCAAATGACATATTGGATAAGGGGTTAGTATCCAAAATATATAAAGAACTTACCAAACTCAACACCCCCAAAACAAATAATCCAGTCAAGAAATGGGCAAAAGACATGAATAGACACTTTTCCAAAGAAGACATCCAGACGGCCAACAGACACATGAAAAGATGTTCAACATCACTCATCATCAGGGAAATACAAATCAAAACCACAATGAGATACCACCTCACACCTGTCAGTATGGCTAAATTAACAACTCAGGAAACAACAGGTGTTGGCAAGTATGTGGAGAAAGGGGAATCCTCTTGCTCTGTTGGTGGGAATGCAAACTGGTGCAGCTACTCTGGAAAACAGTGTGGAGGTTCCTCCAAAAATTAAAAATAGAACTACACTACGACCCAGCAATTGCACTACTAGGAATTTATCCAAAGGATACAAAAATGTTGATCCAAAGGGGCACATGCACACCAATGTTTATAGCAGTGCTATCAACAATATATATGTATATATACACACATACACTGGAATACTACTCAGTGATGAAAAAAGCATGAAATCTTGCCATTTGCAGCAACGTGGATGGAACTGGAGGGTATTATGCTAAGTGAAATAAGTTAGAGAAAGACAGATATTATATGATTTCACTCATATGTGGAATTTGAGAAACTTAACAGATGATCGATCATAGAGGAAAGGAAGGTAAAATAAGATAAAAACAGAAGGAGGCAAACCATGAGACTCTTAAATACAGAGAACTGAGGGTTGATGGGGAAGGGGTAAATGGGTGATGGGCATTAAGAAGGGCACTTGTTGGGATGAGCACTGGATGTTATATGTAAGTGATGAATCAATGGGTTCTACTTATGAAGCCAAAACTACACTGTATGTTAACCAGCTTGAGAATAAAAATTTAAAATATTTAAAAAAGCATTATCTAGTCCAAATTATCAACAGTATCATGAATTAAAACCTCTAATTTAGACAATGGTAGTGCACAAAAGGGCAATTAACTACTCCAGGTGGTAAGGTTTTTTGGGGGATGAGCAGTGGCGGGTAAATGTTAAGAAAAGTTTTGGTTGTGTGTTGAAAAGTGACTGTGGCTATAACAGTGGAGACTATGTTTGCTAGAGGTAATGAGGGGTCTATGAAGAGTTTAAAAGTAAAGTTATGGTTTGAACGGGAGCCCCCCTCAAGTAATCCATACTCCAAAATTACTCATCTCTTTTATTCCCTTCTTGCTGAAACAAAACTTTCATTCTCTTAGGGCAGCTGGTTTCAGCTAAAACATTAAGCTCAAATTAATTCAGACTAAGATATAGTCAGATAGCCCCTTCACTCTCCAGAATGTTAGCTGCATTTAAAAATATGCAAATACTTATGAATACAAATAAACCTTCAACTGATTAATGTTCAGGCTGTTCCTGGATAAAACTATTTTTGAACTCATCAGCCAGGTTGATTCTGGTAAAGACTTCTTCAAAGCTTTCTATTTTAAAAAACTACTTTGTTCCCCCTGTCCTCAATCTCTGAGCTCCCAGTTTTATAAAAGATCCGAGTTTCCTCCACAGTATCTCAAGTTCTGTCAGAAACGATAGGAGAGCCATTTGGATGCAATAAATGTGAATACATTTTATGGATAAATTAGGAGTGGTCTACAGATTTTTAAAAGGCTTTCAGTAAAAGTCATGAATATTTCTGAAAGGAATGAAACTACGATAATTTTAACGGTATCACTAAGAAAGCAAACCGTGTTTTACAACACAAGCCTGCTGCCTACTGAGCAGGATGCACATGCTCTGACCTAGTATGGCAATTCTTAGGGTCTCAGCTCTGGGTGCTCTGTTTACAAGAAACTGAGGCCTGAGACTAATAAAGAACAAAGAAAAATGCCTGGCACCAAAGGTTTGGGGGGATGTTTTCTACATGAGTGATTTGAGGAGGAACATTTCTTCAGATTTTGGAAAGCACTAGAAATCGCTCTTTTTTGCTTACGTGTTAAGATTTTTTATTTCATGTTTCAGACCATTTGCTAACAAGAAAATACCTTATAATTTACAAACAGCAATTTATCCTCCCTTACATTTACTGACCACTAAAACCGGGTAAAATTTCCTTAAGCTTTACCAGAGTTGGGGGATTGGGAATAATGTGAGCACAAGAGAGTTCAGATGCAACATCAACTCCGAGCCCCGCCAGCTGGTTTCCATCGAGAGGTCCCCCGGGAGAAAGCCCCTCTGAGGCGGCGGCCAGGGTCGGCGCGGGAGAGACCCACTGGGGCGGTTCGAGGGCGGCCGCAGGGCAGGGTCGGGGTATGCCGGGCCTCCGTTTACCTTTGTCTCAGGTACTCCTGCTTCCAGCCGGGCCGGGGATCCCGCCCGAGGCCCCGAGCTGGTGACACATCCTTCTTTGGCCAAGTCGGGTTGAGGTTGGGAGGGGGCGGGGAAGGAAAATAAAGCCTCAGCGCCTAACGACGTGACTCTCAGTTCTTCCAAAACGTTGGCATTTGTTTTCCTGCCAAGCTTTCCTGTTAACAAGTTCCCGAGGGCTGTGCGGGCGAACTGGCCTGGGAGCCCCGAAAGTGGGAGGGACAAGGCCGTCCCCCGCCTTCCCTCCTCTGTGGGCGCCCCCGAGGCAGGCGGTTTCCACACCTCCCGGTCTGCCACGGCCCGGGACAGAGCTGGGTGTGCACAGGCGCCCGTGCCGCCTCAAACCCCGACTCCCAAGGCTCTGCCCGCCGGCCCAGCGCCGCGCGGCCCCTCCGGCCCCGCCAGCCAGGCCGTCCCCGCCCCCAGGCCCCGGCCCCGCCCGCTCAGGCCTCCGCGCACCGCCCCTCGGCCTCACCACAACCCTCGGGCAGGGCCGGGGGCGCCGAGGCTCCAGGCCACGCGGCGGACGTCCCCGCGCTTACCTCAGCGCCCGCGGCTCCTCCTCCGGCTGCTGCCTCGGCTCGAAGACGGCGCTTGCCGCCAGGACTCTCGGCGGCGCGGGATCTCGGCTGCGAGTGCGGCGTGTGAGGAGCAGAGGCCCGATCGCGCCCCGCCCAGCCGCCCGCCCGTTCCCTCCTCCCCCTTGTGCCCACCCTCCGCCGCGGGCTTGACGCCCCGCCCCTCCCCGCCCGCCCACCACGCTCCGCCCACCCCGCCGACCGGAGCGGGGAAGGGGCCCGCCAGGGGCGCCGCGAGAGCCGCGGTATCCGCAGCCAGTGGTCTTTTGGTACGGCGGCTCCGCGGGGACGCGATTTGTCGTTCTTACTACTATCTGTCAGATGCGAATATCTCTCTCAGATTTGTTACTACTGTGATTTTATTGCGATTATCATTTTATAGTCGTTGTTATTGTTATCTTCATTGGTTCTTTTACCCTCCTGGAGGCGACGGGATGGTTCCAGGGAGGCCAGAGATGGCGGACATGCAGTCCTTGCTACCGACCGACGCCCCTGGTCGCTCTGATACTCCCTGTGGCCCGCACCTGTGCCATATTTCCTTGTGAGGAGTACAACCTGTGTGAATTTTGAAGGAAGATTTATTTTTAACTATTGTGAAATTTTACACAAATGCAGAAAGCCATGTAAACCTAAAGCACACCTTAATGAAATAATTATGCGATACACACCCTTATAATCACACCCCAGATTTAACGCTATGTGAAATGGGTAAAAACAAAAGTTCATCCATATCAGGGAAGACATAGCCTTGGAAGGGCCTCCCAAGATTCTCCTCCTGGTAACTACCACAGGAAATCAAAGGCCATCTGCCCATAATCATAACCTCTCCAAGAACAAATGGAAATTTCCCCAGAATTAGAAACCTCCAATTAGGATGTATTTGTAAAATTCTCAGTTACAAATATCAATCAAAAAAGCATGAGTAAGAAACATCTAGGAGCCAAAGATTAGGTTCTGGGCACCTAGGCTGTCCTCACTCTGTGTTACTGGCGCTTAATACAACACCAGGCATGAAATAGGTGCTGTGTACTTATTTCGCAAAGATTTGCCTATTGAAAATTTCACCTAAGGTCAGTTTTTCGAATTGCTAAAATGATGTCCTCTGTGAGATATCTTGATGCCTTGGGAAGAAGCCATAATGATTTAAACTTTATACTGCTTTCCAGTTTTAAAGAAGCCCCTTTAAATTATGGTATCATATTTTAGATTTAGAGCAGTCCTGTGAGAAAGGCAGGGCAGGACAGAAGGGTTTTGCAAAGGTCACAGTGCAATGCATACCTGTAAGAAGAAGAAGTACATAGCAAACTATAAAACAGTTTCAGTATTGCTGACCCTGCCAATCCCTACTGGATTCCTGATTTGCCTTGACAGTTTTAGTGCCTGAGTTTTTACATAAGGACTCTTTTGGTTCCTTTGCCATACATTTATATGCAATATGACTTGAATTTATAAAGGACAGAATACCTAACTGGAAATTTGATTTAATAGGATGGAGTCAGTCTTTCTGTCATGGGCACCTTGGTAAATGGGCTAGAGAGCTATCAGTTTGCTACCATTAATTGAGCACCCTGGCTCTGTGATTGGTGGTGGGAATACAAAGAATATAAAATAAATAAGACACAATATTTGCTCTCCAGGGATTATAGCCAATGAGGGAGAAAGATTTGGAGATAAGTGAGGGTTTAATTTATTTGGATGGGAACAGTCCTGAGCACAATTAATTCTATTAGGTGTCCTATTCTATTAGGACGGTAGGGCAAGACTTCTCAGACAAGAGAACATCAGATTTGTTTAAATTGTGAGAAAATGTCAAATATTGCAAAAGTAAAGAGAATAATATAATGAACTATTACATATTCATTACTCAGTTTCAACAATTATCAGCCCTTGGCCAATTTGTTCTTTCTGAACCTCACCTTTTCTTTCTCTCCTTGGATTATTTTGAAGCAAATCATAAGCAGCGGATTATTTTACTCATAAATACTTTACTATGCATCCCTAAACAATACAGTATATTTTTGATAACAACCACAAAACCATTACAATGTCTTTAAAAATTAAAAATTTCTTAACATCTAGTCAGTGTTCAAAATTTCCCAGTTTTTTTTTTTAATTTTTTTTTCTGTGTTTATTCATTCTTGAGAGAGAGAGAGAGACAGAACACAAGTCGGGGAAGAGCAGAGAAGGAGACACAGAATCCAAAGCAAGCTCCAGGCTCTGAGCTGTCAGCACAGAACCAACGCGGGGCTCAAATCCACCAACTGTGAGATGATGACCTGAACAGAAGTCAGGCGCTTAACCGACTGAGCCACCCAGGTGTCCCCGGTTTTCTTTTTTTTTTTTTAATTTAAATTTTAGTTAACTTACAGTGCAATGTTGGTTTCAGGAGTAGAATTCAGTGATTCATCACTTACATTCAACACCCAGTGCTCATCACAACACATGCCCTCAATACTCATCACCCATCCCACTATCAACCTTCAGTTTGTTCTCTATCATTAAGAGTGTCTTGTGATTTGCTTTCCTCTCTTCTTTTTCCCCCTTTTCCAATATATTCATCTGTTTTGTTTCTTAAATTCCACATATGAGTGTGATCATATATTTGTCTTTCCCTGACTTACTTATTTGGATTATCATAATACATTCTAGCTTCATCAACATCATTGCAAATGACAAGATTTCATTCTTTTTGATGGCTAAGTAATATTCCACTATATATATACACACACACATTATATATATATACATATACATATATATGTATATGTATATATATGTGTATATATATATATATATATATATGCACACACCCCACATCTTTCTTTACCCATTCATCAGTTGATGGACATTTGAGCTTTCTCCATAGTTTGGCTATTGTTGATAATGCTGTTGTAAATACTGAGGTGCATGTACCCTTTCGATCTGTATTTTTATATACTTTGGGTAAATACCTAGTAATGCCATTGCTGGATTATAGGGTAGTTCTATTTATAACTTATTTGAGGAACCTCTGTACTGTTCTCCAGAGTGGCTACACCAATTTTCATTCCCACCAACAGGTGCAAGAGGGTTCTCCTTTCTACACCCCTTGCCAACACCTGTTGTTTCTTGTGTTGTTAATTTTAGCCATTCTGACAGGTGTGAGGTGGTATCTCACTGTGGTTTTGATTTGTATTTCCCTGATGATGAGTGATGTTGAGCATCTTTTCATGTGTTTGCCATCTGGATGTCTTCTTTGGAAAATTGTGTATTCTGCCCATTTCTTCTGCCAAATGTCTTCTGCCCATTTTTTAACTGGGTTATTTGTTTCTGGGGTGTTGAGTTTGATAAGTTCTTTATAGATTTTGGATACTAACCCTTTATCAGACTTGTCATTTACAAATATCTTCTCCAATTCCATAGGCTACCTTTTAGATTTGTTGATTGTTTCCTTCACCAGGCAGAAGCTTTTTATCTTGATGAGATCCCAATATTTAACTTTTGCTTTTGTTTCTTTTGCCTTCAGTGATGTTTCTAGGAAGAAGTTGCTATTGCCAAGGTCAAAGAGGTTGCTGCCTGTGTTCTCCTCTAGGATTTTGATGGTTTTCTGTCTCACATTTAGGTTTTTCATCCATTTTGAATTTATTTTAGTGTGTGGTATAAGAAAGTGGTCTGGTTTCATTCTTCTGCATGTTGCTGTCCAATGTTCCCAACACCATTTGTTGAAGATACTGTCTGTTTTTCCATTGGGTATTCTTTCCTGCTTTGTTGAGGATTAGTTGGCCATATAGTTGTCCAGTTTTCTTATAAAATGTTTTATTTAGTTTATTGCTTCAAGTCAGGATCTAAACAAGTTCTTCACATTGCATTTGGTTAAAATCTCTTAAACCCTTTTCTTTCCTTGCACTTTATATGTTGGAGAAATTGATTGCTTATCCTGTGGAGTTCCCCACATTCTGTACTCTGCTGATTTCACCTCTGTGGTGTTAACATGTTTCTCTACCTCTTTTCTTCTCATAAACTGATAATAGAACTAAAGACTTGATCATATTTAATAAAATACAATCCATGATTAAGTTAGAAAAGTCAATTGTTCAAAATCAGACCCAGAACTGTCATGGGTATTAGAATTGGCAGACAAGTACATGAAAACAGTTACTGTAACTGTATTCCAAACGTTTAAAAAGTTAAACAGAGACATGAAAGATCTTTAAAAAGAGCCAAATTGTAATTCTAGAGATGAAGACTATAATGTCTGAATAAAAATGCACTGGATAGGATTGATGGTGAGTTAGACATTGCCAGAGAAAAGATTAGTGAACTCGAAGTCATACCAATATAAATTATCCAAAATTAAACATATGTAGGGGGGAAAAGATTTTTTAAAAAATGAAAAGAGCATTAGTGAGCTGTGGGACAATTTCAAGTGGCCTAATATATATGTAAATGGAATCTCCAAAGGAGAGAGATGGGACAAAAAATATTTGGATAAATAATGGTCAAAATTTTCTAAAAATGTTTTTTTTTTTATTTTCATTACCTGCTTCACATTATAACAAATGCACTCCTAAATACCCATCACCTACTTCACCCATCCTGCCCTCCCCCAAATTTTCAAAATTTTTAAAAACTACATACTCACAGATCTAAGAATTTCAACATACCCTAAACACAAGAAACATAAAGAAAACCACATGAAGGCATATCATAATCAAATTGCTCAACATCAGTAGCAAAGAGAAAAAAGTAAGTATTATGCACAAAGGAACAAAGAAAGGATGACAGCAGATCTCTTGTCAGACACAATACAAGCAAGAAGATAGTAGAGCAACATCTTTAGAGTACTGGAAAAGAAACTATCAATTTAGAATTCTGGTGTCATCTAGAATATCTCTTAAAAGTGAAGACAAAATAAAGACTTTTTCAGACAAACAAAAACTAAACTAATTCATCACAGCAAACCTGCACTACAATAAATGCTAAAGAAAGTCCTCCATGCCCGAGGAAAATGAAACTAGATGGAATTATGGATCTACAAAAAAGAAGGGTGAATACAAAAATAGTAACTGCCATGAATAAAAACATAAAAAAATAAAATTATTTTAAAGACATTAAAATCTCATTAAAACAAAATGACTACTTAAACAAAAATAACAACAATGTATTATGAATATGATTGCCAGATAAAGGATAGGATACCAAGTTAAATTTGAATTTCAGATAGATGTTACTTTTTTAGTATAATTATCTCTAAATATTACATGAAACACACTTATTTTTTAAAGTTATTCATTATTTATGTGAAATGTAGACTTCACTGGGTGTCCTGTATTTTTATTTGCTAGATCTGGCAGCCCTAATTTTGAAGTTTATAACATAAATAACTAAAATATATGACAAAAAACAGCAAAAAGGCCAGAAATAAAAGCATAATAGTATAAGTTTCTTACACTATACTTATACCTGAAGTGGTATAATTTCACTTGAAGGTAGATTTTGATAAGTTAAAGAATTATACTATCAACCCTAAAGCAACTACTGAAATAAGAAGGCAATAATAAAACAACAAAGGAGTTAAAATATGAACATAAAAAAATTCAACTAATCCAAAAGAAGATCTAAAAAAGAGGAAAAAGCAACAGAGAAGAGATTGGAAATATAAAAAATAGTTAAGATGATAGACTTAAACCGGATCATACCAATAATCACAGTAAATGTAAATGGACTAAATACTCCCAATTAAAAGGCAGAAATTTGGTTTAAAAGGAAATACAACAAGATGCTGTTTACAAGGAATACACTTTAAATGCATAGACACAAACAGGTTAAAAGTAAAAGAATAGAAAGAGATTTACCATGCAAACATAAGAATACTAGCCAAAAGAAAATATTTCACATAAAGAATATCGCTAGGAGTAAATAATTTCATTTCAAATTATGAAGGGATCAATTCATCAAGAGGACATAAAAATTGTACATGTTTATGCATTTAATAATAGATAGTCAAAATTCATGAAGCAAATATAGATAGGAGCAAGGAGAAATAGACAAATCCACAATCAATCTTTGTAGATTTCAATACCTTCTTCCCAGTAATTGATAGGGCAAATTGACAGAAAATCAGCAAGGATATAGAAGACTTGAATAACACTATCAAGCAGCTTTCCTAATTTATATTTGTAGGACACTCCATCCAATAAAAGAATTCACATACTTTCCCATTGCACACAAAATATTTACCAAGATAGACCAGATTTTGTGCCATAAAACAAATTTAAATAAATTTAAAAGAATTCAAGTCATACAAAGTGTGGTCTCTGACCACAATGGAATTATATTAGAAACCAATAACATGTCTAGAATTCAGTGTATTTCCTTCTCCTTCCCCTAATTCCCCAACCTGTTCCTTCTTACGTGTTCCTTTCCTGTCTTAGGTCAAGATCTCACTGTCCACTCAGTCACTTAGAAGAAATTCTTAACTCCTCTTGCTCCCTCATCTTTCTTATAGGACAAATATCTAAATTTTGACTTTTCTTTCAAATCGTTTCTCAAATCTGTTTGCTCCTCTCTGCCTCTATTACTGCTTCCTCTGTGATCAGTGGATCAGGTCATCGCCATGTCTCTTTGTGGGCATGTACTAGCCACCTAACTGGTCTCTCTGCCCTCCATCTTGCCCTCTTTTAACTCACTCTCCACATGTGGCTGAACAGTGCACAGTCTCACATTCTTATAGCTTCCCAGCACCTGTCATATAGCTTTCCTTTATTTGGGGAATCTCTACTGTTAGGAGCCCTGACTCTTAAGGTGGGATCCAGAACTCACTTTCCCCACATCCTTTGCAGCTAGAGGATGGTGATCAAGGGCTTACTCAAATGTACCACATAAGATTATAATTAAGAAGAGCACAATGTGAGGGGCACCTGGGTGACTCAGTTAAGCTTCCAACTCTTGATTTCATCTCAGGCCACGGTCTCATGGTCATCAGATCAAGCCCTACATCAGGCTCCACACTGGGTGAGGGGCCCGTTTGGGATTTTTTCTCCCAACCTCTCTACTCCTCCCCCATAAACACACACATGCTTTCTCTCTCAAAATAAATAAATGAACTTAAAAAAAAAGTCACAATGTGAAGAAGCAGGCCATCCACACAACACAATAAAGTCATTGGATATATTTGCAAGAGAATCCAGAGATGTTGTTTCCTTATGTGGTAATGTGGTTACTCTGGGAAATCCAAAAAGTCTGAAGTTTGTGTTTGATTTTCTTTCTTTTCGTTTTCTCCTTCCTTCCTTCCTTCCTTTCTTCTTATAACAGCTTTTTAAAGACCTAAGTCACATAGCGTATAATTCACCCATTTAAAATATAAAATTCAATGGTTTTTGGTATATTCACAGAGATGTACGTACAATCATCATCAAAATTGATTTTAGAACATTTCACTAACCCCAAAGAAACTCCATACTGTTAAGCCACTCTCATTTTCACTCATCCTCCCTCCTAGCCATAGGCAACCACTCATGTACTTTTTATATTGATAAGTATTCTGGACATTTCACATAAATAGAATCATATGACATGTGACTTTTGTTTCTGGCTTCTCTCATATATGTGGCATAATATTTTCAGGGTTCATCCATGTTTTACTGAACCATGTATCAGTAATTTATTCCTTTTTATTGCTGAATAATATTCTATTGTATAGCCATACTATAGTTCATTTATTCATTCACCTGTAAATGGCCATCTACATTGCTTCCAGTTTTTAGCTCTCTCAAATAAGGCTACTATGAACATCCATGTATTAGCCTTTGTATGGACACATGCCTTTATCTCTCTTGGTTATATATCTAGCAGTGGGTTTTGTGGGTCATATGGTAACTCTGTGTTTAAAGTGTTTGATTTTCTTTGCTTGAATGTTAATGGAATGGTTTTTGTGAGAACCAGAATGTGGGAGAAGTTGATTTTTTATTTCATCATTTGAGTTTTTTTTTTTTTAATTTTTTAATGTTTATTTTTGAGAGAGAGTGAGACAGAGCATGCACGGGGGAGGGCCAGAGAGAGGGAGACACAGAATCCGAAGCAGGCTCCAGGCTATGAGCTGTCAGCACAGAGCCCGACGCGGGGCTTGAACCACGAACCGTGAGAACATGACCTGAGCTGAAGTCGGACCCTCAACCGACTGAGCCACCCAGGAACCCCATCATTTGAATTTTTTAATGTACATGGCAAACTTTTGTATACAGAAAGGAAAAAAACCTGAAAACATGTATAGCTACTTTTGTTTAATAAATGTCAAATTTATCAAAGGTATCCAGTTTTGAAATCTAGTTTTTCTTAGACCTTTAGTGTAACTTAAAATTTTATAATTTTATTTATAAATGTATTCTCTTATAATTTAAAATTAGTTTATAAATATGGTAGATTAAGTTACCTAAACATTTATTATCAACTCAATTAGATTCTTAGATTTTTCAAACTATAACTACAAATGTAATATATTTGATTATTTAAAGCACTTCAAACATTCACTAAGCAAGCTTACAATTCTAATAAACCAATATTCCTAAGCACTTAAACTCTATCTACAAACCTAATAACTCTGAAGTTATAGATTTAGTACCTCAGATTCTCTGAAAAATCCAATCATAATCAATTCAACTTTTACATATCTCAAGTTAAAATCCCCAATCTACTATAAATTAATTCCCTTTAAACATTTAAAATTAAAATCACAAGTCTAAACTCAACATTTCAAGTACCCCACCTGTAATATAAAATACATTCATATTTCCAAGGGGATTAAAGAATAAGCTATTCTTGAATTCAACACAAAAGGTGTTAAATCTTAGGTTTGAGTCACTTTTTCACTCTTATTTGGAGACCGTAAGGTTGGCTAGAAAAAATTCAGCAAAAGTGAGGAATCATATATAATAGTTCATACATAGTTTGACATTTTAAATTAAATCCTTAGAACATATAAATGTTTAGTGTAGAACATGTAAATTCACTTCATTTTCCATACCCTTTCTTTGAGTAGTCTGTTAACTGGAGTTCCAAGACATCTTTGCTGCATAAACCACTCTCATGTAGTATCCTCCGTTATCTCGGGATTTCCAAAATTTTGGGATTATGTTAAAACAGAGCAAAAAGTTTAAGTTACTTGCAAAGCAATATAAATGTGGATTGATTTTTCAATTTTTAAATTTCCTTGCAATCTTTCTTTAACTGTCTTGTCCACTTTTGATTTAAGAATTTTTTTAGTAAGTTGCCATTAGTTAGTCTTTCCAAAGCATTCATCCTAATTTTCATAGAAACAACAACCCTTTTTCCATACTTAGATTTTATGGTCCTTTGTCATATTTCATTAAATTAGATATTTATAGTAGTAAGCACAATTAACATCTGTAGATCTGGAAACAAATGCCCCTGATTCTTGGTATGTGTTGTGCTCAAGTAATGGGAGCAGAAAACATCAGTATACTAGAAAAGGACTGGGGCGCCTGGGTGGCGCAGTCGGTTAAGCGTCCGACTTCAGCCAGGTCACGATCTAAAAAAAAAAAAAAAAAAAAAAAAAAGAAAGAAAAGGACTAGCTGTAAGTGCTTAGCTATGAGGTTCCTGGGCACCAACTGATATATTTACAGAAGGAATGGAGAATGCTGGTTAATCTAGTGATTGAGCTGAGTGAAAGTTGGCTTAAAAATCTTTGTTTTTCATAATTTTAAAAGTTACAATTTACGTACAATAAAATGTATCCTTTTGAGTGAACAATCCTATGAGTTTTGACAAACACTTGCAAAAATAGAACATAGATCACTACCATGATCAAAATAGACAATATTTCTGTCAGCCCCCAAAATTCCTTTGTGCCACTCCTTTGTATTCAATCTCTCCACATCTTCCCTTCCCCTGCCCCCTAGACCCAGCTCCTGGTAGCCACTGATCTTGGTATAATTCTCTGGAGATTCTTCCAAGTTGTGTGTATCATTAATCTATTCCTTTTTATTACTGAGTACTATCCCATGTTATGGATGTACCACAGTTTATCTGAATATTCACCTATTGAAAGACATCTAGATTGTTTCCATCCAGTTTGAGGCTATTATGGAAAAAAGCTACTAGAAGCATTTGCATACAGGTTTTTTTGTATGAGCATAGTTTTCATTTATCTGAAAGTGATATGCCATTGTTGTTTAAATTTTCATTTCTCTAATGGTTAATAACATTCTTTTATGTACTTATTTATCACCTGTATATTATGTTTGGTGAAATGTCTGTTTATCTTTGGCCCATTTTCTAATTAGATTCTCTGTTTTTTCACTGCTGAGTTTGAGGTTTCTTTATTCTAGATACTAGTCTTTTATCAGATATGTGGTTTGCAAGTATTTTCTCCCAGTCTGTAGTAGTTTGTCTTTTCATTCTTTTAATAGAGTTTTTGCAAAGCAAGTTTCT
Organism: Lynx canadensis; assembly: GCF_007474595.2. NCBI lineage: Eukaryota > Metazoa > Chordata > Mammalia > Carnivora > Felidae > Lynx > Lynx canadensis. The sequence continues at coordinate 31,668,041 of NC_044311.2, read as the reverse complement.
AATTTTGATGAGGTCCAATTTATCAATTTTTCTTTTTCTTTTTTTTTTTTAAACATAGTCTTAGCCAATTCTTTTTTTTTTTTTTTCAACGTTTATTTATTTTTGGGACAGAGAGAGACAGAGCATGAACGGGGGAGGGGCAGAGAGAAAGGGAGACACAGAATCGGAAACAGGCTCCAGGCTCTGAGCCATCAGCCCAGAGCCTGACGCGGGGCTCGAACTCCCGGACTGCGAGATCGTGACCTGGCTGAAGTCGGACGCTTAACCGACTGCGCCACCCAGGCGCCCCTCAATTTTTCTTTTTATGGATCATGTTTTCATGTTAAGTCAAAGAACTATTTGCCTAGCCTTAGATCCTAAAGATTTTCTACTATTTTTTAAATAAATGTTTTAGTTTTACATTTTATACTACATCCATGATTCATGTGAGTTACTTTTTTACACAAATACGTGAGGTTTCCCTCCCTCCCTTCCTTCCTTCCTTCCTTCCTTCCTTCCTTCCTTCCTTCCTTCCTTCCTTCCTTTTTTCCTTTTCTTTCTTTGCCTTTGAATGTCCACTTACTACAGTACCATTTGTTGAAGTGGCTATCCTTTCTTCATTGACTAGCTTTTGAATGTTTGTCAAAAATCAGTTAAGGGGCACCTGGGTGACTCAGTTGAGTGTCCGACTTGATTTTGACTCAGGTCATGATCTTGCAGTTTTGCAGGTTCGAGCCCCACATCGGGCTCTGCACTGATGGAGTGGAGACTGCTTAGGATTCTGTCTCTCCCTCTCTCTCTGCCCTTCCCCTGGTCATACTCTCTCTCTCTCTCAGAATAAACAAACATTAAAAAATCAATTGGGCATCCCAAGAGCCCACATTGTGGTTTCTAATTCCATTTTCTAGTAAAAGGAATATGGCTCCTTAGAGAAATGGTTTATTCTAGAACTAGGGAAGAATATATATAAGATAATACAGTTGCATTTTGTAGTATTAGAAAGTAAGGAACCAGAAACACATGCATGGGGTATGTCAAAGGTGGACAGAACATGACTAGAAGAGCTCCTAATGACCCAGGTTAGAACAATTTGAGCAAAAAACAAAGTAGAATTGGATTAGAGCCCAAATACCCATGAATCCATACTGAAACAAATGATTGAATAATAAATATATGGGAGAGAATAGACAAATATGTCACTCAGAATTCCAAATGATTGATGCTGATACTTTGTCCTCAAGGAGAGGAACATAAATCCCCACTCCTTAGGTATGGGCTATGCATAGTGACTTCTTCCAAAGACTATAGTCTGAAAATAGGGGAAAAGTAACTTCAAAGTAGAAAAATCTGATAAACATTACCTCAGCCCAACTCAATATCAAAATCATAAATCATGTTGATAAACACTTACTCTTAATATGATGTGATAAAAATGGCACTTTGCTTCTGTAATCTTTCTTCCCACAACCCATCACTCTAGTCTTACCATGAGAAAAACATCAGAGACATTCCAATAGTGGAGCATCCTACAAAATATATGACAAATATTCTTCAAAGCTGTCAACGTCATGAAAAACAGGGAAATCTGAGAAATTGTCACAGACAAGAGGAACCTATGGAGACATGACAACTAAAAATAGAGGGAATCTGAATACACAGTGACTATTAGTTAATAATAATGTATCAATATTTGTTGCTTAATTGTAACTGATGTACTATACTAGTATAAGATGTTAACAATGAGGGATACTGGGTGCACTATATGGGAACTTTTTGTGCTATCTGCTTAATTTCTCTGTAAATCAAAAACTGCATTTAAAAATAACGTATTTTTAAAAATCATTTTGGCATATTTGTGTGGTTCTGGTTCTGGGTTCTCTACTCTGTTCCATTGATCCATTTGGCTATTTGTTTGCCAATAACACACTGTGTTGATTACTGTGTGGTATTGTCAGAGGGATAGCTATCTAGTAGGCCTTAAGAATTGGGTGGGTTTTGCCCATTTTTAATTGAGTATTTTCTTATTATTGAGCTTTGAGAATGTGCCAACATACTAGAGAGAAGCCCACTGGCTGTGAGTGCCCATTATGCCTTAGGACCAGTTGGTAGTTTTTATAGAAGGAATGGAGAATGTTAGTTAACTTAATAATTTACGTGAAAATTGGTTATAAAGGCTGCTATTATTTTTATTTCTAGATTCCATCCCAGAGTGGAAAGGATGTGTACCCGATTGAGATAACATTATTTACTTGGAGAAGATGTGAGACTATTATCTACCTATAGATTTGAGTTACTTGTCAAAGGTTAGGGCCCCGGGCCCTGGATCTAGGTTCGCCATCCAGAATTATTCCTCCTGAACCACACCTTGACAAGTCAGATCCCTTCTTATATAGCTGGACTTTTTAACCAAGAGAATCCCTAAGTACATGCCTTTCAGCATAACCTAGTGAATTGCACAGTTCCCTAGACATACCTAAAATTATATTTTGAACACTTTCCCCCCCCACCCCCAAAACCTTTTTTCAAACATTTTTGGATTTGGGTTGATAGGATTCTGCACCCCCTTCCCCAAATGCTGCTAGTCTGCAACTGCCTAATGAAAGAGTTCTTAACAGTTTTGCCCCTACAGACCACTTTGGCAGTCTGGTGAAACCTATGGATCTCTTCTTATACTAATGTTCTAAAATCTATTCCATAAAACACATAGGATCACAAAGGAAACCAATTACTGAAATATAGTTAGCAAAATATTAAAACAAATGTGTGGTACATTTATATATGCTTGTTTCTGTCTATTAAATATCAAGATCTCATGACAAACTTAATTACTATCATAATTTCACAGTAATGATGAATAAAAATGATGTTTCAAGATATTTGCAGTACATACAGATTATTATATTGAAATATAATAATACAGATTATTAATTGAAAATATCTATAAATTCTATCAGCGACAAAGCCATCAGTACTAACACAGCTGTGGCTGGCCCACTGCCTCTATTCATAATCAAAGGGAATGCTACATTTTCAATCACAGGTTAGTGAAAATAAAGATGTGATTTTTTTTTTCTCCATTTGAGTTTATGGCATAATGGAATTCTGTTTCTGTTCTCTGAAATTCTTCCACATTTTCCACATTTTCAAATTTGTCTCTCCTATTACTATTTTCTGTTAATTTTTATTAATTCCTCTGGAATGAGTATTAGAAGGAGATTGAAGGAGTGAAGGAGATAGGTGAGTGCAGACTTGGTTCCTGGAATGGATGTCTGTCATTCTCCCCCACCCCTCCCAACCTTTCTGTTACTCCCACACTCAGTGTTCTGCCTCCTTGGCCCAGCCAGCTGTTTGCAAGCATCTCCCCAACTGTGAAAAACAGCCATAGCCCCTCTGGGACTCTGAATTGGTTTTGTGGATTTATCTGTAAGATGTGCCCACAGCTAGCTGTTTTTTCTTCCTTATGATCCTGAAACTTGTCATGCTGGAAAAGGGTTTTGCTTCAGACATCCTGAATCTGGGCAGGCCTTTTGGAATGTGTGAGAATTCACATTGTTTTCCAGTTCCAATCTCCATAGTTCCTTGAAGGCAAAGTAGAACCACATATTTAAATATTACCAATAAAGCAAAATATTGAAGACTTGGTATGGAAAATGAGTGCTCAAGGATATAAACAATATATCACCAGCACTGTGAAGTTAAACAATGAAGGCAATTATTTTCCTACAGTGGGGACAAGGGTGTAGCCTCTGCAACATTCTTCTGTCTTCAGTTCCAGTGCCTGGAGACAGGCAGTACAGTGGGACTGTCAGTGGTGCACAAGTACAAGAAGTGTTTTCTGCCTTTGGTGACACTACTGTTTTTACAGTGCCTTTCTTGCTGTGGGACTCTTGTTGATTTCTGCCTTAGAGGTTGAGGGCAGAGACGTTCTAGTTCTCTTGATGAGTTCCCAGGGGACTAGGAGTGGCCTGGATTCTGGCCAGCACCATTTATTCTTGAAGAAATTAGAAACCAGTGGGGGATTGCTCTGCTTATTCAGAAGGAGTGAGAAATAAACTAGCATGTGACAGGGCATGGAAGTTTATCTTCATCTAGACAAACTTTTATTTTATAGGTCTATAGAGGTGATAAAAATGAAGGCCAGGAGAGCAAGAATGGCTGGTAGTAAAATGAGAGAGAGAGAGAGAGAGAGACAGAGAGAGAGTGAGAGACAGAGAGAGAAGTTTCTATCTAGCAAAGATGGTTTTCATGTAGAGTTAGGATTCTCCCCCTTTTATTTTCTCTCACAGTTCTTTAAAAAAAATTCAAGAAATTTTAGACTATATAAGCATACATAAAAATAGAGTTAATAGGGGAGCCTGGGTGGCTCAGTTGGTTGAGCGTCCGACTTCAGCTCAGGTCACGATCTCACGGTTCGTGAGTTCGAGCCCCGCGTCAGGCTCTGGGCTGATGGCTCAGAGCCTGGAGCCTGCTTCCGATTCTGTGTCTCCCTCTCTCTCTGCCCCTCCCCCATTCGTGCTCTGTCTCTCTCTGTCCCAAAAATAAATAAAAAAACATTAAAAAAAATTAAAAAGAAAAAGTAGAGTTAATGATGTAATAAACATCCAAGTACCCACCATCCAAATGACACACACACTCCAGATACCTGAAGGTAGAAGGAAGTGCTGATGAGCCAGTGAAGAAGGCCCAAGGAGAGAGTCCCCATTGAACCATCCTCCTGGTGCAGAGAATGTGAAGCCACCAGTCAAGTCAGAACTGGTGTATCTCCTTCCTTTCTTCACTGACAAGTCCCTACTTGGTGGGGGGAGAGTAAAAGGGGAGGTATCAAGTGGGACGGGAAGACAGGTAGAGAGAGCAGAGAGCACAAAGCCCTACTTCCTTTTCCTGCCGAGGGCTGCCAGGCCCAGGCTGGGGGAGGGGGAGATCTACCACTAAGTAAAGTTGTAAGTTTTGATGATCTCAGGGATTATGAATTACTAAACTGAGACTGTGTTTGTGATTTAAAATGAGTGTGGGACTTGTCTGTTATTTAAGGGTGAGTGGAAGAGCCATGGGACACACAGAGTTTTCATTTAGGAGCAGGGAAGGTGACTTCTACTGAATTCATGTTTAGAAATGGCGGGAGACAAAGCCAAGTGGAGTTTGACTGCCAGGAGTCTTGCTTGTTCTACATACCATGTGGAAAGCATTTAACCAAACTTAAGATGCCATCCAGACTAAGGCAAATTATAATTTTAGATGCTATCAGGAAAGAAAAAAATTGCTATCTGTGACACATCAAAATTAAGGCAAAAATCCATGATGAAGAAAAAAGCAAATTTTAAATAAAAACTGGATCAGTATCACTGATTTTTCCTTTTGCCTGGGGCTTCCATATGTCTTGGCATGGCATTGCCACTGATTATTTTTTTTTAATTTTGATATTTTGCTCATCATGGCTTTTTGGCATTAATTTTGTTTTAAAAATATTCATTAAAATATATTTATCTTGTTTTTTGAATTTTTTTGTTGCTCAATTAAAATTTTCATCTGAGGCAAGTGCCTCACTCACTTCACCCACATCACTTCTATCCTTGGGGAGATAGGGATGGGGGGGTTAGTGGAAAAAAAAAAAAAAGAACAAGAAGGAGAAGGAGGAGGAGAAGAAGAAGAAAAGAAAGAAAACAAAGAAAGATCCTTTTGTTTATTTTCTTGTCCTTGTAATCGTAAATGGGAGAAATAGTTTGACAAATTTCCCTAAAAGGGATCTCTTTAAAGTTCTTGCTGGAAAATATCAGATATGGTCTAATTGATAGCTTCAGATAACACTGAAGAGGGGAGCTCTAATCTTGTGAAGACTCCCAATTTATTGCCTGGATGACAAAAGTCCACAATAACTGGCTAAATTGGTGCTTTCAGTGCTGTTGATATTAAAGCACGAAGCAAAATTCTTGTTGTGTTTATTTCCTCATTCCTGCCATTTAAGGAAATTCCCTCTAGTACCAATGAAAGTGTAAAAGGAGATTTATGATACTTGTGTGTGATAATAATACCTGGTATATAGCGCTCTACCATTTTTATCATCTCACTTAATTTTCATATTTCTCATTCAGTTCTCAAAACTACCACAGGGAGTGGGCAGCGAAGGTATTGCCGCATTTTATGTATTAGGCATTAGCTTCATTTTTTCATACGAGGCTGGCCCAAGTCACATGACAAATTTTCTACAGAATAGAAACCAGAACGTTGATCTTTCTACTTCAAGGACAGTCTCTTTCCTGCACGGTGTTGTGTGCCACTGAAGACATGTGGAGACACTTTAAGTGGCCGTGTTTGAGGGATTGCAGCTATAATCTGAGCTGGTTAGCAGCTGATCTCCCTGAGGCTATATCCAGTCTCCTAATGCTGTTTCATATTAAACAGGTTTGAGAGTGAGTCACTTGGCTGGCACAAACCAGCAAAGTGATTGCTTCAGCTCTGCTTGGAAACTCTAAATCCTCCCTTTGCCTGGGGGTAGCAGACTCAATGCAAACCTCAGCTATAATACTGTGGCAGCTCTGGGGCTGACTTTGTGTTTCACTTATAGAATTTCAGGCTTCATTTAGCATTCACCCCTTTTCCCCTTCCATGCTTACAAGGTTTGGTACTGAGTTCTCTCATGCTAACACCTCCGTCTACACATGTTTTTCTTTGTTTAGGTAATGCTGGAGTGGAAAAGAAGATATGTCCAGCCCAAGGAGCTCTTAGTCAAAAAGGAAAGGAAGCCATCAATTAGCCATAGTGGGCTGCTGCCTGATAGCCAGGTGAGCCTTAGAGGTGATAGAATTCTGATCAGTTCAAGGAGGCAGTTTGGATTTTCTGTTTCTTCTTGTCTAGCACCGAGGCATAGGTTGCTCTTGGTAATTGATTTGGGAGCTAAAAAAAATCCCCTCCTAAGCTCCGGTGGAGAGAACATCTGGCTCTCCTTGAGCTAGAGGTAAATTAGGTGGCCTCTCCCTCATTTGCCACCCCATGCCCTATATAGATGTGTGACATACCACTTGCAAGGTTTTGTGTTATTTTATGTTAAATGTCTGTTCTCCTGCATTTTTTTAAGTTTATTTATTTATTTTGAGAGAGAGAGAACACAAGTGGGGAAGGAACAGAGACAGAGGGAGGGAGAGAGATTCTCAAGCAGGCTGTACAAAGCCTGATGCGGGGCTCGAAATCACAAACCGTGAGATCATGACCTGAGCCAAAGTCAAGAGTAGGATGCTTCACTGGCTGAGCCCCTCAGGTACCCCTGTTAAATGGCTGTTCTCCCCTGTTAAATGTTTGAGCACTTGGAGGGAAGAGGCCATGTCTTATTTTATAATCTCTCAAAAGTTAGGTCACCTTGTTAGCAGCTTTATCATTGTGTGGCATCCAAGAGTAAAACACAGTTCCAATCACAAAGAAGTTCATAAACTCTCCAAGAGACTGTGGGCAGAAATTACAAACAGACACACACACACACACACACCCCACACACTCTCCTCGCTATTCTGGCCTTCAATGATCCGTCTTCACAAGTCCATTCATTGACCCACATGCTCCCAATTTTCTCACCACCTCAACTCCAGCCTCACTCATGTGTTCTCCCTCCATTCCCCTCTCCTCCGATCTTTGCTCTCCACTCCTCCAGTCATCTGTGGCTCAAGTCTTTATTATACAGTCTCCTTTGACTTCTTCTAATTATCTCTTCTACCCATTCTCTTGATCAGCACAACAAGGCTCCAGAAGTTTAGTATGTGGGCTCCTTACAGGGGCTAAGGGTGTGGCTATAAGGAGAGGAGGAGGCTGTGAATATCTATACATTTATATTTTTGTCTTTGTCATATTTGTTTCCTTAGCACCTAGCTCTGCATTTAGTATGTATTGGGTTTTCAGTAAATAATCCATAAATGAAGAATTATTAGCCTTTACCCAAATGAATCATCAGAACTGTTTGAGTGCCATCCCTTTCAAAAAGAGACTGGCAGACCAATAGTTTTTGTCTCACCACATTTTGGCTCTTTTAAACCTGCAGGCAGAGGTGTCAGGCTCTCTGCAGTCATCTTCCATCAGTGAGGTGGTAATTCCTTCCAAGTTCTCTTGTGCCTGGGTGCCCAGATCATTGGCATCCCAAGTGGTATGTGGTGGTAGAAAGCCTTGTCCTTGTGTGTCAGCCAGGTGGATGGGGACTGCTTCGTACCTTGATCCTGCCAATCTGTTTCCTGAGACTGGGCCCTTGTGCCTCAGTGAACGAAAGGCCTCAATGAATCTCTTTGACCCAGAGCCCCTCACTCTGTTGATCCAGTTTTTTGAGTGGGCTTTTCCTATGATTCCCATGCCCCCGCCCCCATCACAACCCCTGGTCTGTTACATTTGGCCCAGATTTTTGTCTTTTGTTGTCGATCCCCTTTTCCCTCATCTCTAGATTTATTGCCCTCCATTCCTATTCTTTTTTACAATCTCCTAGCAACCATTTGCCTAACTCTTTACTGGATACAAACTTTGACAGTCATGGTTATACAGTTCTTGTTATCAGCTTTAGAGAGCCATGGCTCAAAGGGAAGAAGGAAGAGGAAAATGGTGCTTGACATCTGAACAGCAAGGCCTGCCTGTTATGGCCAGAGATTTTATTTGAAGGTTAGCATTAATACATTTTGGCAAGAATATTGGCTATAAATGACTTTATAATTTGATGTTAAGATATATTTCTATGTTATGGTAAAAGAAAAAAGTGATATAAGATGGATGGAGAGTTAGGTTGAGATGGAGATAATTCCCTGAAGACATTATGACCATTCTTTAAGAAGAGAAGGCATCAGGATAGGGCTGACAGAAAATATATTTGTTGGATAATAAAGTTTTAAATTATTCCTGGCTAGGATCTTCTAAGTTCTACTGCTCCAACACTGCTCAAAATCTAATTGGGAGGTGATGGTGACATCTATGACTCTATCAAAATCCAAGTAGAGTTTAACTATAGGCATCTGATGTGCTTTTGTTCAGACTTGGTAGTCATTAAATATTAGCTAGCACCTGTGCAAATCTTAAGATTATCTGGATAATGTGAACACTAGTAGAAGTATTATTTTATTAATATTTATTTTATAAGTAGGTGAATAAGTAGGTGAGATGGTGAGAGCAGATGGGAGATAGATTAGAATAGAATTGAGGAACTCATGGGATAACACTTTAAATGAGGCCAAACAGTAGTTGGTTTTGTTTGTTTTCCTTAAAAGAGAGAACTGGAAAATGGTGTGATAATGGTTTTCTATGGGGTATGAGAGTTTAAGTGGGCAGAGTTGAAACAGTTGTGGGTAATGATCGCATTCAGGGTGAAGCCACAGGAGTGGCTGGTAAAGGGGAGAGGAGGCAGAGGTCACATGCAACCTACACGTGTAAGGAGAGTTTCACTGAGGTCCAGTGAATGTGGAGCAAGGGACCGAGAGAAGGACAGATGAAAACCATGGTCACAATGAAGGGTGGAGAGTTTTTACAACTGAATGAAGAATAAGGGTTTGCACGTGGTAATGTGGAGCCAGAAGAGTACCTACACCCTTTCCCAAATCATACACCTGGGGTGTGTGAGGGATGGAAGAATAAGCATCCTCAGTCCCAGGCGAAAGGCAGGGTCCTTCAACATGGGTCATGTTTCAGTTAAGGCAGGAGGAGAAAGGAGCCCAGCAGGAACATTTAACATTGTAAGCAAGGGAGCTTACCAACGGATGAGGGCTCCAGAAGGCCAGCAGAAAGGGTTGGTTTATGGGAAGGGAAATGTAAGAGGCCGAGCCAAGGGGGAAGATGGAGGTGACAGTACCAGGAAGACAGGCCATCAGAGGGGCTGGCATTTAGGGTGGAGGTAAACTGTGCCGGTGGTGGAGAGTAAGACAGCATTAACTAGACTGGAGAGTCTGTGTGGGCTTCCAGCATAAGGGATTTCTAAGCCCCTGCAGAGAGGGTGTCAGGTGGTGTCCAAGGCTAGGTGCTGCCCACTGTCAGGGTCTAGTCATCAACCAGATGCCTTTTTCTGAAGCTCCAAAGGGATAGAACATGGCTGTAAGGTTATTTTGTGCTTTAGCATGGGCCAGCCTCATGTAAGGAAGGTAGAATTGGTAGACTTGGGGTGAGTACCAAGTAGACAGCTTGGAACTGTCCTGGTGACCTCTCTGCCCAGGCCTCGGTTCTTACATGTTCTCAACATTGTGGCCCCCTGAACAAATTCTCATGGGAACTCCCCAGACCCAGTGGCTTACTCTTGGAAAACGCAGCAGCTCGTCCTTCATTTGCTCTCTTTCAGGTGGCAGACTGGTCCTCCCTGGCAGCTCTCTCTCTCTTTCTGAACTCCTAGCTCAAAGATATCTTTCTCCCTTCTCTGCAGGAGAGGGCAAACACAAAGCAGCTCTTTGTTTAGGACTTGAAAACTCAGTGTCTCTTTTCAGCTAATTGGAAGGAAGTATTTTTCCATTCACTTCACTTTCTTACTGGAATTTGCTAACTGGAGCTGAGTAGCTTAGTTTGTATGTAAGGTTTGTTCATTAATTAACAGCATCCAGTTCTTATCAAGACTTAATATCTAACTGAACACTGGCTAAACCAGAAAGAGGGCTCAAAATTGCTGGTAGGTTCTGCTGTGATGGGACATGACCTCCAATGTGGTGTAGCAGCTCTGTTTTCTCTGCTGGAAGCCATTCTGAAGATCTGGACCCTCCAAGGAGTATAACCTGAGATGTTTGGGGATCCTCGACAGAGATCAGGGATAGCTACCACTTTGCCTATTTTTTGTAATGATGAAGTGAGACAAATGACTCAGGATTCTGAGAGAAAATAGTCAAAAGAGTATTTTTTAAATTATTTTTTTCCAGCAAGTCCTTTTTATTGTCTATGCAAGAAAACACTGAATAATTGCTAGCTATTGCCTTGCTGTTTTCTCTGCTATCTGATTGTGATAGGCAGAATTTGGGTCCCAAGATTTTTGCTCCCTGATAATACTCCTGTGCTTATGCTGTATTAATTGGAAAAAGAGGCTTTGTAGATGTAATTGAGGTTACTAACCAATTGACCATAAAATAGGGAGATTATGTGAGTGAATCCAATGTAATTACGTGAGCTCTTCAAAGCTGAGAGCAGAGGAAGAAGCAGAGAGATTCTGCATAGGAGAAGAATTTGATGTACTATTGCTGGATCTGAGATGGGGGGGCACATGCAAGAACCAGGGAGAGGCCTCTTGGAGCTAAGGACAGCCCCCAGAGGACAATCAGCAAGCAAGCAGTCCTATAACAGCAAGGAACTGAATTTTGCCAATAATCTGAATGAACTTGGAAGTAGATTCTTCCCCAGAGCCTACAGAAAGGAATGCAGCCTTGCCAACACTTAGACTTGGGCCTTGTGAGACCCTAAACAGAGAATCCAGTCAACCCACGTGTACCTGGACTTTTGACCTACATAAACTGTGAGACAGTAAATATGGATTGATCCAATTTTCAAAGCTTATGGTAATTTATGGCAGTAATAGAATATGGTTACGTGGGCTTTCTGTCTTTTGTTCAGAAGGGGTGAGCAGTGAAGACCTTCCCTTGTTGAGAAGAACTAACTAAGCAAGGGTCTTCATGGCAAGGTTCTGTGGGCGAACTCGGTCACTGTGTGCAAGGGGTAAAGTGGCTTGGCCTCTTGTTTTATAATCTAGATCTGCGCAGTTCAATATAGTAGTCACTAGCCACAGATGGCTTAAATTGAAATTTAAATGAATTGAAATGAAATAAAATTTAAAACTCTGTTCCTCAATTGTATTAGCTACATTTTAAGTATTTAATATTCATATGTGACTAATGGCTACCGAATTGGAAAGCACAGACAGAATATTTCCTTTATTGCAGAAACTTCTATTGGATGGTTCTGGTCTAGATGAGTCACAGTGATGACATTCGACTGCAATTTTCGCATTTGGAACACTGAGAGGTAGGATTTCTCTGCTCTCTAGTAGAACTATTACAAAGCAGAATGCATGCAAATTTCTCCTGTCTGAAGCAAGAAATGAATTTTGTGAAAACTTTCATGTCTCTACTTTCTTTCTTTATCACTTGCAGAAATTACTTCCTGGGGATAGAAAACCCTGGACTTGCAGTTGAATGCTCTGGGAATACCAGGGACAGGGTATCAGGCCTCACATTCTTCCAGATGAAGGAGGGGTTACAATGTGATAAATGGCCAAGAAGTACCCTGGCTCTTGCTACAGGATTCTCCAAGGGTATCCTGCTACACTGAGACAAAGGTAGCTGCTGGGGCAGGCCACTAAGGTTACCCATGAAGCAAACAAACCCTAACAGGCTATAGCTGTTAGACTTGCCTCCTTTATTTTATTTTTAAAAGTGTTTATTTATTTTTGAGAGACAGAGAGAGAGGGACAGAGTGCTGGCAGGGGAGGGACAGAGAGAGTGGGAGACGCAGAACTCGAAGTAGGTTCCATGCTCTGTGCTGTCAGCACAGAGCCTCATGTGGGACTCGAACTCACAAACCGTGAGTTCATGACATGAGCTGAAGTCAGAAGCTCAACTGACTGAGCCACCCAGGCACCCCTAGACTTGCCTCTTTATGTTGTTTTTCAAGGCTCCAAAGTGACACTAACCTATAAGGGAGAAAAGAGGCTTATTCTCTCAGGAGACTGAAGCATCTAGCTTTCAGATCAGACTTCTGCCTCAGGCTTAAACAACAAAACTTGAGCCATAAGACTTCCTGATCAAACTCACTTATAACTTGTGGTTGCGGACTAAAGCTTGCAGGTTGAAGAGGTATGGCACGGACACAGGAAAGAGTGTGGCTCTGGGGGTTAGAAGACCCAAGTTTGAATGCTGCATCCATATTGTTGTGTTACCCTGAGCTAGTTAATGAACCTTTATGAGCCTCATTTTTTTTTTTTTTTCATTTGTGAAAACAACTGGAGGATAACAATCTCTGATTCTTGGGCTTGTTGTAGGGTTGTTGTGAGGATTAAAGGAGAGGAAAGCACAGATCATCTGGCACACTCGAATTTCTCAGGGAATAGTAGCTAATGTTGTCACTCACACATGTGTCAGCCCCAGGGTATATCAAGAAAGATCATCTGTCTGATACCCTGGCCAGTCACAGGTGTGGTCTTGTCTCCATTCCTACCTCACTCAGCGTTCCTAGGGCCATACCCCCAACCCAGTCATTTCAACAATTGCACTCCCCACAAAAAACCAATTTCAATGGTTACTGTGGAGATGGCAGGACGTACTGGATTTAGAATTCATTTTGAAGGTAGAGGTGACAGGGTTTGCTGAGCACATGGTAGGTGCACAATATGTATTTGTTGAGTGAATGGATACACAGAGTACTCTGGATTGAGGCAGGACTTTTTCTTGGACTGGATGAATTATTCCTGTCATTGACAGCCCCCCTCCCCTGCTCTGTTCTCTTTCCATGCTCATTTGCAGTTTCCTGATGATTAACACTTTGTTCCACATCCCCTGACTCTAGGGAGGGGTGTCCTGAACATTGAACACTAGGATATTGCCACTGGAAAATAGCTACAGCTCTAACTTAGTGAACTGAAGTTCTGGAATATTTGTAATTCTCTTGTTAGTTTTCCTCAATCTGCCCATCTATCTTTGTGCTGATAAAGTTGAGCTCCAAATCTGAAAACTTGAGGCCCAAACTCTGGAACATGGTGGTCCCACACAGTCCTTTCACTCTCTTGGACCCATTCTGAGCCATTAGTTGGACTTTTTTTTGAGAAATTTCTCTCATCTTAGCAATATGGGCTTCTTATGACTCTTCAAATTCATCATTGTTAAATTTCTAATATGTGGAATTAATATAATTGGGTAGGAACTCAGTTATCATTGTCAGAAGACTTACAGGGTTCTTCTTTACTCCCAGGTCCTTTTCTTCAATCCCAAAGGCAACAATAATGCCTACCAGGGCCAGGACAGGGGTGAGGCAAGTGCGGTGCCCAAGGCACACATTTAAGGAAGCATTCACCTCAGTGCCATAGAAGTGCAGGGTGGCACCTGAGGATGAGGGCCTCCTGAAGTGCTGTGCTCTGAGCACCTCGATCGTCTTGCCCTCGTCTGCCCCTGATGCCTACAGAGAAGCAGTTCGGTTCATTAACCAGGCAGCTGTATGGGGCTGAGCCTGAGTGGCTCAGTCAGTTAAGCGTCTGACTTCAGCTCAGGTCATGATCTCATGGTTTGTGAGTTCCAGCCCTGCCTCTGGCTCTGTGCTGACAGCTCAGAGCCTGGAGCCTGCTTTAGATTCTGTGTCTCCTCCTCTCTCTCTGCCCCTCCCATGCTCATGCTCTGTCTCTCTGTGTCTCTCAATAATAAATAAATGTTTAAAAAAATTTATTAACCAGGCAGCTGTAGCATTAAGAGCAGGACCTGTTTCCCACTGTTTGGCCAGGACTGTGCAACAGAAAGCTGCTCTCAGAGAAAGCAAATGGGATGGAGAGAAGCCATTTTCTGGGAAGCTCTGCCAATTTAGAATTAAAACTGGTAGGAAAATGGTGACGAACATTATAGAGCTTTGCTTCATGATCAACTCAACAAGCTACTGGCATTCCATTTGTTGGGGGCTACCTGATCTAGTGATCATATTTATAGCATTTCTACTGTGTTTGCAAGTTTTCAGATACAGCATTTAAAAAATGCTTATTCTTTACTATTTTCTGTGCCTTGTTTTTACACGTTACCAAAATTAACAGAACAAATAATGGCTGCAGTGTGAATGCTCTGGACAATCAGGTAAGGGCTCCTTTTTAAGGTTGGGTTAACAAATTTCATTTTCAAAATGAACCCAAATTGACTGAGTGATTCTAAATTAGCTCTTTAGTTTTTGCCCTTACCCACTGATAATGCCACTATTAATTTCAATTACTTACAGGCAACATTAATTCATGTGAAACAAGAACAGCGATAAAGACAGAAAGGAATAAATTACTTGTTGGAAGACAGAATGACATTTGACTGGCACAGAGATTTTTTTCTTTCACACACTTTGTGCTTTGACATTTCACTTGGCACAAACATTTCACAAATTCTTGACCTAATCTGATGTACTGTTGTTTAGCAATTGCTGACATGACACGTTTTAACCTCAAGCTCACTGGATTCCAAATGTTACCTTTTCCTGTCAATCAGGGTTGGATGACCTCCAAAAAGCAACCCAGTCAAAAGTCTGTGTACCTAGGGGGTTAAGGATACTTACCCAGAAGGGAGAAGGAACAGCTTGAAGTAGTAGTTAGGGGAGAGCCAGGAGAGGAGGTATCATCCAAGGTAATTGTGGGGTGGAAAGAGGGCAGAAGACAGATCCCTAGGGAACCCCATCATCTCGAGAGAGACAACATCCCCAAACATAAAATATCTAGGGATAAACCTAGCAAGACATAGGTGGGGAACACATGGCAAAAATGTGTAACTTAGAGAAAGAAAGATTCACATAATTGAGAAATACATTAATCTTCCTAAAATGGAAGTCTGTATTGTATAAAAATGTCATTTCTTCTCAAATTACTTTTTGGGTATAAGCTGACTCACTGCCTGTGGGTATCAGGCAGAAGTCATGTTCATATTAATACCTAGATTTTGCTAGCTCATTTGCTTCTTTTGACATCTGCCTCTCAGGTCTTTATTCAAGAACAAGCCAACTCACTATGCTCTACTCTGCTCTCCTTTTTGTAGGGCTGGAACAGAAATCCTGTCAGTTTCAAGTAATAGAACAACTCCACCATCAGTGATTTAAGTAATAAAGACACTTAATTGTTCCCCATCATCTTTGCAGTGGTAGGTAGTTCTAGGAGTGATGCACACTGGCTTTCTCAAAATCACTAAGGACCTAGGCTCTGTGTTTCCACTTTTGCCAACCTGGGAAAATTTCTCTTGTTCTCAGACTGTTGCCTTGTGGATGTAAGTCAGAAGAACCATAGCTCCAAGCATAATGTTTACATATAACCACATTCAAGGCAGGAAGAAGGGAACAGGGACGAAAAGGATTTCTTCGCACAAGATGGTGTATTTTTTTTTTTTTAATCAGGCAAGACAAATCTTTCTAGAACCACTCCCAGCAGACTTCTCTTTATATCTTCTTGTCCAAAGCTGTGTTATATTGCCCACCTCTAGACCAATCAGGCCAAGGTGGACTGCAATTGCATGATGGGTTTTGATCAAACATGATTCATCCATGGCTGGGAACATGGCTGCCAGAACAAAACTGTGGTTCCATTAGCAATGAAGAAGGGGAAAAGGGTGTTGGGTAGGCAGCCAGCAAAATTTGCCCAAAGATGCAATACCACAGGTATTTGAGAGACGCCTCTTACAAGACCACCACTCTGCTGGCTGCTCCGGACTTTTTTTGGTTTGTAAGTCACAGATACTCTCCTGAGTGGCTGTTCCTAGCCCTCAGAGTATCAAAGCTATTTGGCTGCCCACAGCAAAAAGGGGCAGAGTGGCCTTCTCAGCAATGTGCGCCATGTTGCCTGCATCCCACAGCAACAGTCCTTGTGTCTGATCTTGTACAGGTGCTCATGGAAATAGCTCCTGCAGCTTCTCTTCCATGGTGACTTTGTGGCAGACACACCTGCGGGCGAGTCACTCAACATTCATTCTCATCTCTTTTCTCCCACCTCCATTCTAGAAGCTGGAGGCTAACCACCTTTTTGTAACCTCCTTTACCAAAAAAGGTAGTCATTTCTGTGACAGTTTTGGGTTCTGCTATGTGAGCAGAAATTGCTAGGGGTTCTTAGAAAACCTTTGCTTTCTTGATAAGAGGTGTTGGCTTCAGCTTGGATCTCAGTGCTACTTATGTTTAACATGATCCTGGTCAAAGTATTGATGGGATTATTAGGGAGGATGATAACAAAATTATTCTAGAGTTTACTTCGAAGAATACAGAGATGAGAATAGCTAGAATATTAGCTTTACTAAGGCAGGGATTATATAAAAGCAATTTCCTTTTTGTTCCTTCCGATGCTTTTAAACTTTGAAAAGGCTTCCTAATTCTGAAATCCATTAAATATTTGTATTTTTCTGGTTTCATTTTTTATATTAAAAAAACTATGTATCATATATCACCATATACAAACTTATGAGGTGAGCAATAAACCGAAGAAGTCTCCCTGTTTCATCTGGTGACACAGGAACTCAGTATCATAGAGTAGGGGCAAAAGTCAATGTTACTGGAATATGGGGTCTCCTTTATACTACAGGCTGGTGATATTATTATTCCCATTTATCATCATAGTCATCATCATCACCATCATCATCATCATCTCCATTTTGTCAATGAGTAAATTAGGGAGTTAGAGTTGCCCAAAATCAAGTGGGATGCACTGAAGTCCAAATTCAGATATCTGATGATAAAAAGCCAAATTTGGTACTCTTTCTATCATACCCCACTGCTGATGAAATGTTAACTGAGAAGGGTTAACTTTCCAAATGAATTAGACATAATTAGAGGAGTGAGGCAGGTGAGGGTGATTTGAAAGATATGGAGAGTAGGAGGGATATATATTAATGTGTGTGTATACATATATGTATATGTTCCATCTTATGTATATAAGATGGAAATGACACTTATCTACACACAATGTCCAAAATTGGGTCTAAGATCACTGGCCAGTAGGAAGGGTGAACCCCAAATCCGTATTGCCTGTGACCTGTACTGAATTCCTGGTCACACAAAGCCAAGGCAGCGAATGGTGGAAGTGCACAGACCTTTTACATTAGACAGATCTTTGTTGATCTCCTTTCATCACTTACTAATCACATGTCAAAATGAGGATGAAAACTGAATCCTTAAGTAATCCAACCACAGGCTCCATAAGATTGCGATGTTTTCTTCTCCAAGGATACTGAGGTTGGGGCTCTTGTTCTGTCTTTGGCTTTCTGCTAGACCACATTTCCAGACCCAGTGATATAGTCTCAGAACTACATTTAAAGATGTAGGTGTAGCAGTGAAATTTGTTTCCCACAAGACCCCAGTAAGCACAATTTTATTTGGGTTGCAAAGTACCAACCCAAATTCTATGCATTAAATACTCCACACTGTTTTTCCTGCCTTGACATTGCATAAAGATTGCACGATTGCACCACAGCCATTCAAAGAATAGTATTTTTTTTATAGGTGTATTATATTTAACAGGAGTGTGTATTGACAAAGGTAAAACTCAATTAAATAAAAACGATTATGCTCACCATGGATAATTTCTATCATTACATTCATATGGCTGAATAATAAAATCCACAATGGAATAGTTCCATTTAAAACTAATGTTGCTCAATTTATGGCCAGCTTTTCAAAATCTTAACTTCAATTACTTTCTTACTCAACACAATTATAGCCATAAATAATTTGAATTGATTAAATTTGAAAATGAAAAATCCAATTTATGAAAGGTTACCAAGCACAGTAAAATGTAGCAAATTTCTATTTATAAGTATATATCAGATAGCACATGAAAATTGGCTTACATTGTTTGTAAAGAAATTACTTTTTTCTGGTTTTATTGAAAAATAATTGACATATATCACTGTATAAGTTTAAGGCATACAATGTGATGGCTTGATTTACATATATTGTGAAATGATTACTGCAATAAGTAGAGTTAATATCCATCTTCTCATATAGATACAATAGGAAGAAAAGAAAAAAGAAAAAAAATTCTCCTTGTGATGAGAACTCTTTGGATTTACTCTTAACTTTCCTATACATCCTACAGCAGCATTAGCTATAATCATGATATACATTTTACATCCCTAGTAATTATTTATTTTACAACTGGAAGTTTGTATCTTTTGATCACCTTCCTCCATTTTCCCCTCCACCCATCCTCTGCCTCTGGTAACCACAAGTCTGATCTCTTTTTCTATGAGTTTATTTTGTTTTGTTTTGTTTTAGATTCCACATGTAAATAAACTCATACAGTGTTTGCCTTTCTCTGTCTGACTTATTTTACTTAGCACAATGCCCTGAAGTTTCATCCATGTTGTTACAAATGGTAGGATTTCCTGGTTTTTCTTTTTTTGTGGCTGAATAATATTCCTTTGTATGTATATATATCACCACTTCTTTATCCATTCATTCAGCAATGTACAGTTAGGTTGTTTCCATGGCTTGGCTATTGTGAATAAGCTGCAGTGTATATGGGGTGTATATTTTTGAATCAGTTTTTTCATTTGATTTGGATATACTCTCTGAAATGAAATTACTGGATCATATGGCAGTTTTATTTTTCATCCTTCGAGAATCCTCCATACTGTTTTCATAGTGACTATATCAATTTACTTTCCCACCAGCAGTCCACAAGGGTTCCCTTTTCTCCACATCCACACCAACGTTTGTTATCTCTTGTCTTTTTGATGATGGCCATTTTTTTTTATCTTTTATCTTTTATTTTTTAAATAGTTTATTTTTAAACTTACATCCAAGTTAGTTAGCATATAGTGCAACAATGATTTCAGGAGTAGATTCCTTAATGCCCCTTACTGATGATGGCCATTCTAACAGGTGTGAGGTAAAATATCTCACTGTGGTTTTAATTTGTATTTCTGAAATGACTAGTGATATTGAGCATCTTTTTTTTCCCCATGTTTTATTTATTTATTTATTTATTTATTTATATTTTTTTCCAATATATGAAATTTATTGTCAAATTGGTTTCCATACAACACCCAGTGCTCATCCCAAAAGGTGCCCTCCTCAATACCCATCACCCACCCTCCCCTCCCTCCCCCCCCCATCAACCCTCAGTTTGTTCTCAGTTTTTAAGAGTCTCTTATGCTTTGGCTCTTTCCCACTCTAACCTCTTTTTTTCTTTTTTCTTCCCCTCCCCCATGGGTTTCTGTTAAGTTTCTCAGGATCCACATAAGAGTGAAAACATATGGTATCTGTCTTTCTCTGTATGGCTTATTTCACTTAGCATAACACTCTCCAGTTCCATCCACATTGCTACAAAGGGCCATATTTCATTCTTTCTCATTGCCACGTAGTACTCCATTGTGTATATAAACCACAATTTCTTTATCCATTCATCAGTTGATGGACATTTAGGCTCTTTCCATAATTTGGCTATTGTTGAGAGTGCTGCTATAAACATTGGGGTACAAGTGCCCCTAATTGAACATCTTTTCATGTACCTGTTGACTTTTTGTAGATCTTCTTTCAAGGAATACCTATTAAGTTCACGCAGAAATTCTTAGTACAAGTAATAAGATAATAAAGCACCAGATTATCAAACTGATCAATGACAGACCTGAAGATGATCACAATAATTATTTTCATAAGTAAAAATGTGTGATGTAAGAATTTATATTATTTATCCTTTTCTGATATTTAATAATGAACAGGAAAACTCAATTAAAAATGGCATTCTTTTCCTAGTTTAGTGTATTGATTTTTATTTTACAATAGCTCTGAGCTATTGCTTTGATGTCTTTAAAAGCTATAATTTTGCTACAAACCTTGAAATTAATTTAGAAACAAGTTGATGTCCAATTTTTCAATGCACAAATAGAGAAACAAGCAGGTAAAGCTAATCAAAATGTCTTGGTATAAACATATTTAAAGAATGTGGAAAAAACATTTTCACTGCAGATGGTTCTTAAACATTTATAATACCATATTTATATGCAAGACACACACATCAAGGCAGTCCCTAGTACACAGTAGGTGCTTAGGAAATATTTGTGGAATAAGTCCTTAATGCACTTTCTCAAACAAATAAGTCTGCATTACCATGCCAAAGAGGCACTTTCTAAAAATTATAGATTTTTAAACATTAAAAAGTATTCAAATGATGTGTGGCATATTTACTGGAGGGGGTAGGGCACAAAGTCCTCAGGCGAATGTTCCTTCATATCTGTTTTGTTTGTTGCACAGAATGTCAATTTTAACTACCTTTTTCAGACCCCCCCCTCCATTTCTGCACCTGTGAACTTAAACTCAAATATTATTAGAAAGGTTCCATCCTTCCCCTAGGGAAGCCACCCTTTTCACTTCTTATTTTAGAAAGAATCTCTGTTGGATTAGATGAGCTTCTACAATTTTCTCTGGTTTTTCAAAACTTCTTACAAAAGTTCTTTCTTCTGGGTCCCCAGACCTGAAATAATACTATACTGAATTCTACTTTCATTTTCAGGTGATTCTACTGCTATTAGTGGGTCATAACATTTGGGTTTCCTACATTCATTTCAGGTCTCCCAAACCCATGTTAATTTTATCTCATGTCTCATTCCAAAAGTTTAGTCACTATCGAATCAATCTAATTGCATGTTTACATTATTAGAGTTAAAAAGAGCTTTCTTTACTAGCCTACTGGTTTCACACCTGTTCTGGTTTGAAGACACAGAAGGCATCAGTCCTTCAGGGCATATCATCAGGGAATAATGGGGATCCCTGAGCAAAACAGGCTCCATGGTGGCTGGGGTAGGGATGGGGTACAATGAGCAGGGCTAGAGCACCTGAAGATTCAGCCATGCAGAGCTCACAACAATTACTTGAACAGAATTTACTCAAGATTTTTATCTTTGGTGGGGGTAGGGAGGGTGGGCATGAGAGGTGTCACAGAATAGAATAATTGGCTTCTGCCTCTCAGCTTCTTGCCTCTCGAAGCTTTCAGAATACCCTAATAAGTACCAGACAGTGAAATTCCACTGTACCTAGTCCCCCCGTAGTGGGTTGTCTACCCATTTCCCCTTTCCCCCTTCCCAACAGGCCACCTTTCCTCGCCTACTCTCCCACAATCTACTGCAGAAGGGAAGTTGATTCCTGCTTTGGCTCCAAGTCTGGGCCTGATTGGTCCAATGGACTTTCAACCCCTTTGTCAGAGACTGGGAAAGGAATGGGCACGTGACCCAGTTTGAGCCAATGAGATGTGAGGAGAGGTTTGCTGAGACTTGGGGGAGGGACTTCTTCAATTTCTAGGAGAGCTCCTGGCAGCCGCTGGTGCTGTCCTCTGACAGCTATTGTTTCATATGGTTGCAGGGCCAGGCTGGTAGCAGCAAACTTGCCTCCAGCTGAGGAGTAAACCAAAACATAGAGGAGGGCATTGTTGGAGGACAGAGGAGGGGAATGCATCCCTGCTTTTTAATCCATAATTTGGGACGTTAGTGTTTGTCCTTTCCCTACTACCCTTGTCTCCATGAAGAGTTACTTCTAAGAATAATTGTAAAATATACACAACATAAAAATTCACCTGTTTTATTTTAACTGTTTTACGTGTACAGTTCAGTAGCATTAAGTACATTTGCATCGTTGTGCAACCATTACCACTATTCATCTCTAGAAGTTTTTCATCATCCCAGAGTGAAACTCCGTATCTACTAAACATGAAGAGGGACTTTTTAAAAAAAAAAAGCTTATTTATTTATTTTGAGAGAGATAGAGACAGTGCAAGTGGGGAGGGTCAGAGAGAGAAAGAGAGAGGGAGAATCCCAACAGGCTCCTCACTGTCAGCGCAGAACCCAAGCAGGGCTCGAATCCACAAAGCCATGAGATCATGACCTGAACCGAAACCCAGAGTTGCCACTTCAAACTGAGCCACCCAGGTGCCCCAAAGAGGGATTTTTAATTGGGCTGTCTAGAGTATGGGCTCTTGCTTCCTATAGGAGGTCACAGGGTGTTTGAATGTCAGACACATAGGGTGGCTTTCTCTCTGGCTTTTCTTTCCACCCACATAGTAGCAGGAGGAATGACTTGGGTCAAGGCCTGGCTCTGTCGGGGAGGCCTGGAAGTCTTGGTCCCTCCACTTCTTTTTTATAAGAAAGTACTGAAAGAGAGGGCTGGTGGTAGGTTAGACAAAAAAATAATTGTTTGTTGTTTATCTGAAATTCAAATTTAACCCACCTCACTCACACACACACACACACACACACACACACACACAGAGTGCATATATATATATATATATATATACATATATATATGTATAAATTTTTTTCTGCCCCCTATATTTTTATTTGCTAAATTTGGTATGCCTAGTTAAGGAGAATGCAGCCCATTGAATTTGGAGGAACCCTAACAGCAGCAGTGGATACCAGTGCCTGGCAATAAGGATCAAAGGAGAAGCTGGTTATCTTGGCAGAGACTAGCATGGAGAGAGGATTATGACACTGCATTTCCTCATTCCAGTTGCCAGGATGGAACATTAACTGTACCTCACACCCCACTTGACCTTAGATTGTGTGTGGGTGTTGGGGGATGAGAGCAGAGAGAGAATCCTGAACTGGTTGAGTATTAACCCAAAAGGACCCAAGAGAAAAAACCTGAAGGTGACTGAATTACTCTGCATTGGCAAGATTAAGCAAAAATGAAGACTTAAGCACTTAGTTCAGTTATAGTGTAAGAAAGTCATATTTTTCACATCTGAGTCTGTGAGTGAAAATTTGTACCTGCTACAGAAAAAGATGGGACTGATGAGATTATCTCGGAGGTCTCTTCTATATGAACAAATCTGTAGCTGTAGGGATGAGGCTTGAGGCTCTTGAAGGAAAAGGAATACATGGACTAGGTGGGAGTGGGGGCATTTAAGAAACCCCTATTGAATGTCTGGTTACAGGAGACCCAGGAAATGAGCATGAGTGGGAAGAGGTGTGAGGAAACCATTGTGTGTTTAAGCTGTCCCTGTGTTTTCAGTTTGTTGCTTCTTAAACATTTAAAGTTGAGAACTTGCGTGGCATCTGGGTGGCTCAGTCGGTTGAACACCTGACTTCGGCTCAGGTCATGATCTCGCAGTTTGTGAGTTCAAGCCCCACATCGGGCTCTGTGCTGACAGCTCAGAGCCTGGAGCCTGCTTCAGATTCTGTGTCTCCCTCTCTGACCCTTCCGCTCATGCTCTGTCTCTGTCTCTCAAAAATGAATAAACGTTAAAAAAAAATTAAAAAAAATCAAGTTGAGAACTTGCTAGAGTAATTATTAACAGTGAGAGGCAATTGATTTTCTCTGATTAAGCTGATTTAAGAGCTGTTTTTTAAAAAAAATTGTTGTAGTATAGTTGACATACAATAAGAGCTCTTTTTTTAAAATTTTATTTAATTTTGAGAGAGAGAGAGAGCAAGTGGTGGAGAGGACAGAGAGAGAGAGAGAGAGGGAGAGAGAGAGAGAATCCCAAGCAGGCCCCATGCTGTCAGTGTGGAGTCTGACGCAGGACTTGAACTCTTGAACCATGAGATCATGACCTGAGCCAAAATCAAGTGTTGGATACTTAACTGACTCAGCCACCCAGGCACCCCAAGAGCTGTTTTCTTAAGAGAACTATGAAAGGATTTTCTAGAGGATGAACTGGTGAACAAGCACATTTAAACAGGGAGAGCCACAAAGGACGAAGAAAGTCTGAAAGCCAAGAGAATTGTTGCGGGGTATGCCATGTTTAGCTTCCCGCATAAGCAAGCAGTACATCCTGCAGGCACCTTGGGTTCTCCCTGGCTGCAGAAACAGTGAAAGCCTTGGTTGGGGTCTCCCCCAGCCCTGCAGAGGAGATCTAGTGCCAAGAGGGCAGCTTTGTGCTCTGCTCAGCAGCCCCACTCTCATCAACAGCCAGAGAGCATGGCAGTGACGGGTGCTGGCAGGAGCTGGAGCCAGCAAGGCTGTTCCTGCCCAGTGAGGAAGAGGTGAGTCATGGCGGTTGGTGACCAACTCCCTTCGGGGGAACCCCGTGGGCTGACACAGAGAGCAGGGGTGAATTGTCAGGCTGGAGCACACAGGCAAGCAGGATGTAGCTGATGCCCACCAGTATATATCAACCCTATTGATCGACAGTCACACCTACAGCTTTATATATGAAGGAGGGAGCACTGGTGGTAGAAGAGCCCTGCCACATATATATATATATGTATGTATATATATGTGTGTGTATGTATATGTATGTATGCATATATATGTATGTATGTATATATATGTATATATATATATGTTTATTGGCTTTGAAGGCCCTTATAAACTCTATGGAAGGCTAAGGGTAGAGGTGGGCAGAAGCCATAAACGTGTCACCGTCAATTTTAAAGGTTGCCGCTTGTGAAGAGCAATGAGGAATGAAAATTGACATATTGGCTACTCCCACTGTTAACTAGCAGGCTTTGGGTTTTAGATGGTGGCTTTTGATACCAGCCCTTCTGGCAGAGATTACTGAGTGCTCTGCACTAAATCTGGGAAGACTTGTCTGACAGGAAACACCTACCTAATTGAGAGATTCCACCCCAAATTGGAACGAGTGGGGAGAAATAAAACCATGAAGCCAGGTTTCAGGGAAGATAACCACTATAGCACAAAAGGAATATGAAAACAGAGATATTTCAGGTGGAAGCATCCAGTAAATGGGTTAGAAGCAGTGTCCTTGGGCTTTGAGATCTGTGCACTATAGATCAGGTACAGAACCTGAGAAACAAAATGAATTCAACATTTTTACACAGTGAGGTGAACATAATCCCATGGAGACGAGGTGCAATGGGAACCAATGGCTGGCCCAGGCCTGTCATACCTGTGAGAAGAGTGTCAGCAAGACTAAAGCTCAGAACAAGCCAAAACTTGTAGTTAAAAAAAAAAAAAGGTAAAGACAAGAAAAAGAGTTTTAAAAAACTATGTTTGGGGAAGTAGAGCATGGTAGGTGTAGGCCTGCTGTTTGGGAATTTAGTGCAATGTTTGCAGATGATAAAGACCGAGGGAGAATGACACCGAGTGTTGTTTCTGTGCCCTCCAACAAGAGAGTGCTTTTCAAGCTCCATAGAGCCCAACTAATATACAGAGGAGAAGGAAAGGTAGGGGAAGTGGTCCAGCCTCCTAATACTTGCTCGTCAGGGATGTGCTTGCTAAAAAATTTTTGTTAGTTAATTGGGTGAAAAAATGAAGTATGGCCAGGAGACAAGAGATATTTACACAAAGGGATTTGAGTACTTATTTTAGAGGATCCCCTTTATGTGGGCTATCCTTCCCCAGCACTCATGGGAGAGTATCTGCCACGCTTAACAGGCTGGCCTTGCCCCGCCACCTGCAAATCGTCTTAATGCCAGGTTACAGAGAAAAGGCCTGAGAGAGTTAAACCAGCATATTACAGAACAAGGCCAAAAGCCCTGCTGGCTTCTCATTCTCAAAGGTAGGTGCATGGGGCAGAAAAGGTAGAAGGGCAATAGGAGGTCCTCTGGTGCTGGGGGTAGGGGAGGGAACGACCATGTCATTCTCTGCTAAGCTGACACCTGTTCTCAGCAGGTGAGTTAATCACTAATCTCTTAAAATAGCAGCTTGTTCCCTAAGCATTCTGGGTTCCTAGTAAAAAAGGCTCTTCAATGGTTTCTTTTAAAGAGTCATAACTGTCCTAGTATGAAACGCTGGGAAAATATTTTGGATAGCACGAAGAATTTAAAAAATTAACTTTAACCCCGTTTTCTAGAGATAGCCTCTGTTAACATTTTCTTTTATAATGTTTATTATTTTTCTCTGATAATAGCAGGGCATATATAGGATAAAAGTTTGGAATAAAAAGAAAAGCTTGAATAAAATAAAAACAACTTGTGATTCCACCACTGCTGATATTTTCATGTTTTCCTTCCAGTCTTTTTTCTTTGCATACACACACATACATACATAGATAAATTTTTAGTAAACTATGAACCATGCTGTAATGCAGTTTTGTATCCTACTTTTTGCACTTGAAATCATATCCTGAGCATTTCCCTTATCATTAAGTGCTGTTTAAGAGCACGATTATAATTGCCATCTGTTATTTTACTGTGCCACAGTTCATCTAACCATTACTTGGCTTGTTTCCAGTTCCTCGGCATTGTAAATAAATGCCGAGGAAAATAATTGAAAATAATGCCATTATAAACATCCTTGTGTGAAAATCTTCACTTAGGATTGTTTTCTAAAGGTTGAATAACTAGGTCAAAGACCATGGACATTTTTGAGGCTTTCAATACATAATGCCTTGTCCTCCAGGAAGGTTGTGTTACCTCCCTCCCCCCACCCCCCACCCCAAGGGGCAAGTGAGTGCCCATGTCTTGTCAACTTCTATTAGATTTGCATTTTCTGTCTGATGCTTCAAGGCCTCCCTGCTTTGTGCAATCCCATCGCGCCACTGCCATCTTGTGTTCTCCCTCGGTGGCTTTTCTAGGGAGAGAGGACTTTCTGGTCCTTGGAATATTTGAAATGCTCTCTCTAAATATTCCTCTAAAGACTTTTACTGCCCTGTGGCTATTTTTATGTTTGCTTTGAGGTGATATGTATTTCCCTTGGTCTGAGCAGCTGGCTAACTCCTACTTACTCTTCTAGACCCGGTTCGGACCTTGTATCCTCTGCAAAGCTTCCTTTGACATTCCAGGCAGGTTAAGGAGCCTCACCTCTGTACTCCCCTGAAGTCCTTCCCATGTCAAAGCATTTGTCACATTGTGCTGTGTGCTCGACTGTCTCCTCTCCAGATGTGAGCTCTCTGAGGGTAGGCACATGTCTTTTTTTTTAACTCTGTCTTCAGTGTCTGACACTGCAGCTGGCAGACATGGATATTCAATAGATGCTGAATAAATGCTTACCTTATTTAAAAAATCCTTGAAGATTCATCTTTATTTCTAATTTTTTAAATGCTTATTTATTTTTGAGAGAGAGAGAGAGAGAGTGAGAGAGCAGGGGAGGGGAGAGAGAGAGAGAGAGAGAGAGAGAGAGAGGGAGGGAGGGAGACACATAACCTGAAGCAGGCTCCAAGCTCTGAGTTGCCAGCACAGAGCTCAGTATGGGGCTCAAACTCACAACCCATAAGATCATGACTGAGCCGAAGTTGGATGCTCAAGGAATTGAGTCACCCAGGCGCCCCTCATCTTGTATTTCTATACCCTGTTCTCCATCCCATTCTCCCTATAAATATATATTTTTCTGATTATAGAAAGATCTAGCAGTTCTATTTATTTTATTTTACCTTATTTTTGCAGCTTTGAGATATAATTGACATATAACATTGTGTAAGTTTAAGGTGTACAGCATGATGATTTGATACACATATATTGTGAAATGGTTACCACAATAAGGTTAGTTAACACATCTATCACTTCACATAGATACCTTTTACATGTGTGTGTGGTGAGAACTTTTAAGATCTACTTTCTTACCAACTTTCAAGTATATGGTACATTTTTAATTATAGTTGCTAAGCTATACATTAGATCCTCAGGGCTTATTGGTCTTATTTTTTTAAAGTTTTAAAATTAATTAATTAAAAATTTATTTATTTATTTAAATTCAAGTTAGTTAACATACAGTGTAGTATTGGTTTCAGGAAGAACCCAGTGATTCATCACTTACATATAACACCCAGTGCTCATCCCAACAAGTGCCTTAGAGAGAAAGCAAGCGAGTGAGCATGAGTGCAAGTGGGTTAAGGGCAGAGAGAGAGAGGGGGAGGGAGAGAATCCAAAGCAGGCTCCATGCTGTTAGCACGACCTGAGCAGAAATTAAGAGTTGGACACTTAACTGACTGAGCCACCCAGGTGCCCAGGACTTATTCATCATATAACTGGAAGCTTTTACCCTTTGACCATCACCTCTCTATTTCCTCTAACCCCTGCAGCACTGACAACCACTATTCTATTCTCTGTTTCTATGAGTTCAGCTTTTCTGGATTTCACATATAAGTGAGATCATGCCATATTTGTCTTTCTCTGTCTGACTTATTTCACTTAGTACAAAGCCCTGAAGTTTCATCCATGTTGTTGCAAAAGACGGGGATTTCTTTTTTATGGTCGAATAATATTCCATTGTATATACATACTACATTTTCTTTATTCATCTATCAGTGGACCTTTAGGTTGTTTCCATTTCTTGGGTATTGTAAATAATGCAATGAACATGAGAGTGCAGATATCTCTTTGAGATAGTGATTTAATTTCCTTCAGATATATACCCAGAAGTTGGATTGCTGGATCATATGGTAGTTCTATTCACAGTTTTTGAGCAACCTCTATACTGTTTTCCATAGTGGCTATACAAGTTTATATTCCACCAACAATGCACAAGGTTATCTTTTCTCCACATTTCTGCCAACACTTGTTATTCCTTGTCTTTTTGATGATAGCCCTTCTAATAGGTGTGAGATGACATCTTATTGTGGGTTTAATTTGCATTTCTCTGATGATTAGTGATGTTGAGCACATTTTCAGGTACCTGCTGGCCATCTGTATGTCTTGTTTGGAAAACTGTCTATTTGGGTCCTTTGCCCATTTTAAAATTGTATTATTATCATTATTTTATTATTATTATTTTGCCATTGAGTTGTAGGAGTTCCTTATATATCTTAGATATTAATCCTTTATCAGATACATGATATGCAATTATTTTCTCCCATTCTGTGGGTTGCCTTTTCATTATGTTGATCAACCATTTCTTTCTCTCTGAAGAAGCTTAAAATTTTTTTTAATGTTTATTTATTTTTGAAGGAAAGAGAGACAGAGAGTGAGCAGGGGATGAGCAGAGAGAGCGAGACACAGAATCCGAAGCAGGCTCCAGGCTCTGAGCTGTCAACACAGAGCCTGATGCAGGGCTCGAACTCACAAGCCATGAGATCATGGCCTGAGCTGAAGTCAGACGCTCAACTGACTGAGCCACTCAGACACCCCTGCAGAAGATTTTTAGTTTGATGTAGTTTATTTCTACTTGTTTATTTCCTCTTGTTTATTTCTACTTTTATTGCTTGTGTTTTACACATCATATGCAAAAAATTATTGCTGAAACCAATGTCAGGGAATTTTTCCTTTTGTTTTCTTCTAGGAGTTATATGGTCTCATGTCTTACATTTAAGTCTCTAATCCATTTTGAATTAATTTTTGCCAGCAGAGTAAGATAGGGGTCTAGTTTCTTTCTTTTGAATGTGATTGTCCAGTTTTCCTAGAGCAATTTATTGGAGAGGCTATATTTTTCCCATTGAGTATTCTTGGCTCCCTTGTCAAATATTAGTTCATTGAACACGCATGGGTTTATCTCTGGGATCTCAATTCTGTTGTATTGGTCTATGTGTCTAATTTTGTGCTAGAGCCACACTATTTTAATGGCTGACTATAGCTTTGTAGTATAGTTTGAAATCAGGAAGTGTGATACTTCCAGCTTTGTTCTTCTGAAGATTGCTTTTGCTATTTAGGTTTTTTTGTGTGTGTGTGTGTGTGTGTGTGTGTGATTCCATACAAACTTTTAGAGTCATTTTTTCTATTTCTTAAAAAAAATGCAGTTTGAATTTTGACAGGGATTGCATTGAATCTATAGATGAGTTTGGGTACTTGGCAGTTCTTAATCTTGCTTGAGAATCTAGAGTTGATTTGAGGGAACCAAAAAAAGAAAGAAGAGAAGGAAAAGGAATGAGGAAAAGAGAGAAAGAGGAGAAATAGATCAGAATATAAATTATTATAATTTGCATTTCCATCTGATTTTACAGCTTACAATGTTCTTTCATACATTTGTGGCTTCCTTCTGAAAAGGGCAGACCTTCATGCTAGATGTTGTGATGGTACTCTGTATCATCTCCCAGAGCACCTCTCACAATTGTTGGCATACAATTGTTAGTGATCACTAATACACCCCCCAATACCTAGCACAGTGCTCGGTGCATTGTAGCTATTTAGTAACTCTTTATGAACTCTGAGAAAAAGCATTATCTACATCTTATATCATTAAAGAGTTGACATTTCAATCTAGGGAACTGTATTCCAAGTTCAGTGCTCTTTCCAGTACACATCAGCTAATGTAGTGGACCTTTTTTTTCCCTCCTGGGAAAAATATGAAAGCAGAGGAAAAATGGAAGGGGAGAATCACTGAGGGAAAAAAGAGAGGGGAGGAAGAAATCATAGAGATGAAGAGCAGTGGTTTGAAATTGACAACTTAATGAGGAAGCGAGGATAAATATAGACTCACTAAAGATGGACTTTACTCACTAAAGATGGAGCAGGACTGCCTGACACCCAGGAGTGGATGTGTGGTAAGGTGGACCAAAACTATAATTTCCATGCTGGATTCATACACATGCGCCAGTAATTAAGAAGTGTGTCCTGCCTGTGTTATTACTAGAATAAGTACTGCAGCAGGTAGTCTGCTAAGAGGAAGGAGAACCAAGGGCCAGGGTTTAGTCAGGATAACAATACAGGACTTCATCACCACCTTGAAAACTCATCCCAGTTCTTCTTGTTGGTTTCTCTTTTAAGAGAAAGGGAGGCTAGCCTAGTAGCTAACATGGAACAGGATTAAGTAACCAAGTACAGACCTGAGATCCTAGGGCTGGATTTGGAAGCAGAAAGTGATAAGGGTATGGCTCATCCACAACCCAAAGGAAATCTTCAAATGAGCTCACATTTGAGGGAAAGAAGTAGATTATAGTATCCATAGTCAAGGACTCCTCTCCCACCTCAGAGGCAGCTTAGGGTCTGAACTAGAAACTGCATCCCTCTAATGTGCTTCTTATGTGGCAGAATGGGCCATCAACAGGACTGTGGCAGCTATTTAGGCTTCCACTCATGGTGTTTCAAGACCCCAGTATGGGTGAGATAGAACCCAGCATTTGAGTGTTAGGAGATGGTCTCACATTTGCCTCCTTTAAGGCAGACAGGGAAATCTTGTGACAGCTTACTCTCAGGTACATAGTCTTCCTCATAGTCCAGAGCTACACACCTCTGGTGGATATTGTATTTACTTGTGTGCCTCCAAATCCTCTCATTTTCCTCATTAGCCATGATGTACAAGATGTCATGAAACACTGCCCTAGCCAAGACTTTTGTAGGGAGGAAGGATTAAGTGTGAATATGGACATGTCTCTGTCTGGGAAACTTCTCATTACCTAGACCCAAGATTTATTAGAGGGGGCAGATAGATCTAGTCAAGTTCACTCGGCAGCATCTCTGCAGGTACAAGAGAGTCATGACTTTCAAATCTGTTAGGCCAGTGATTCTTAAAATTTAATGTGATAAGATCTCCTTGCAGGCACATTAAAACAGTTTCCTGGGCCCTTTCCCCAGAGATTGTAATTAGGTAGTTTGGACTAGGGCACACGAATTTACATTTTTGATGAACTCCCAGCTGATGCAGTGCTGCTGGTCTGAGGCTCCACTTTGAAGTTACTCCAGAAAAAGATGAAAAAAAGCAGGGAGATGGGGCGTGGAGACAGTGAACTACCAGAATCTCTAGGATGTTCATTTGTGTCTGGGATAGCCTTGTGTTTGTGTGTGAGTGAGTGAGTGTGTGTGTGTGTGTGTGTGTGTATTGTTTGGGCTTTGCACAGTCTGCTTTTTGCTCTCCCCTACACAATGAGGAAACTAGTTCCTTAAAGTTTACAGGGGCAGAAAATGGAGACTAGGGGATAGAGAGAGAGCTGGAGAGCTCAGAGGAAAAGTAGAGGAAGGAAGCACAGGAGGCTCAGGGCCTAGTGATGGAAGAGTTTTCCAGATAGTTTTTGGGGGAAGTGTCAGGGCAGCTGTGGGGAATGAGGGAAGTAGATGGGAGTAGAGAGAGAATTTATTTGCGTGCCGTGGCTATCAGGGAGCCAGGGTATGAACAGAGGCAGTGCAAAGGTGTCTGAGAAATGTGAGAAAGAACTCAAGTAATGTTTTTTAATTAAAAAACATTTTTTGAGAGAGAGAGAGAGAGAGAGAACGAGTGGGGGAGAGGGGCAGAGGGGGGGGGGAGAGAGAGAGAATCTTAAACAGCGTCCATGCTCAGCATGGAGCCAGATGTGGGGCTCAATCCCACAACCCTGGGATCATGACCTGAGCCAAAATCAAGAAGCACACACTCAACTGACTGAGTCACCCAGGCACCCCCAGAACTCAAGTTATTTTGAAATTAATTTTTGATTGCTAGATGGCATTATCTTAGGGTGTGAAGCTGTTCTGAGCTTTGGGTTCACTATGGTTATAGTAGCATGGTAGTTTTGTTTTTTAATTTAAATTCAGGTTAGTTAACATACAGTGTAGTATTGGTTTCCGGAAGTAGAATCCAGTGATTCATCACTTACATGTAACACCCAGTGCTCATCCCAGTAAGTGCTCTCCTTAATGCCCATCACCCATTTAGTCCATCCCCTCAACAACCTCCCCTCCAGCAACCCTCAGTTTGTTCTCCATATTTAAGAGTCTCTTATGGTTTGCCTCCCTCTCTTTTTATCTTATTTTATTTTTCCTTCCCTTTCCCTATGTTCATCTGTTTTGTTTTCTAATTTTCACATATGAATGAAATCATAGGATATTTGTCTTTCTCTGACTGACTTATTTCACTTAGCATAACACCCTTTGGTTCCATCCACATTATTGCATATGGCAAGATGTTATTCTTTTTCATCGCCGATAGTATTCCCATTGTATATACATACCACATTTTCTTTATCCACTTGTCAGTCCATAGACATTTGGGCTCTTTCTATAATTTGGCTATTGTTGATAGTGCTGTCATAAACATCGGGGTGCATGTGCCCCTTCGAACCAGCATTTTTTTGTGTGTGTATTAATTTCATCTTTTTAAAAAATTTAAATCCAAGTTAGAATAGAGTGTAATAATGATTTCAGGAATAGAATTTAATGACTCATCACTTACATATAACTCCCAATGCACATCCCAACATGTGCCATCCTTAATGCCCTTCACCCATTTAGCCCATCCCCCCACCTAACACCCTACCAGCAACCCTCAGCTTATTTCTGTATTTAAGAG
Organism: Lynx canadensis; assembly: GCF_007474595.2. Classification (NCBI taxonomy): domain Eukaryota; kingdom Metazoa; phylum Chordata; class Mammalia; order Carnivora; family Felidae; genus Lynx; species Lynx canadensis. Next base: position 31,634,411 of record NC_044311.2, on the reverse strand, counting down.
TCTCATATGGTTTGTCTCTCTCTCTCTCTCTGTTTTTATCTTTTTTTTCCTTCCCCTCCCCTATGTTCATCTGCTTTGTTTCTTAAATTCCACATATGAGTGAAATCATAGGATATTTGTCTTTTTTGACTGACTTATTTCACTTAGCATAATATACTCTAGTTCCATCCATGTTGTTGCAAATGGCAAGATTTCATTCTTTTTCAGCGCTAATATTCCATTATGTGTGTGTGTGTATACACATACATATATGTATATGCATGTATATATACATACATACCATAGCTTCTTTATCCATTCATCAGTTGATGGACATTTGGGCTCTTTCCATACTTTGGCTATTGTCGATTATGCTGCTATAAACATTGGGATGCATGTGCCCCTTCGAATCAGCATTTTTGTATCCTTTGGATAAATACCTAGTAGTGCAATTGCTGGGTCATAGGGTAGTTCTATTTTTAATTTTTTGAGGAACCTCCATACTGTTTTCCACAGTGGGTGTACCAGTTTGCATTCCCACCAGCAGTGCAAAAGAGTTCCTCTTTCTCTGCATCCTTACCAACATCTGTTGTTGCCTCGGTTGTTCATTTTAGCCATTCTAACAGGTGTGAAGTAGTATCTCATTGTGGTTTTGATTTTGTATTTTCCTGATGATGAGTGATGTTGAGCATCTTTTCATGTGTCTGTTTGCCATCTGGATGTCTTCTTTGGAAAAGTATCTATTCATGTCTTTTGCACATTTCTTTGCTGAATTATTTGTTTTTTTTTTTGTGGGAGGTGTTAAGTTTGATAAGTTCTTTATATATTTTGGATACTAACCCTTTATCAGATATGTCATTTGCAAATATCTTCTCCCATTCTGTCAGTTGCCTTTTAGTTTTGTTGCTTATTTCCTTTACTGTGCAGAAGCCTTTTATCTTGATGAGGTCCCAATAGTTCATTTTTTGCTTCTGTTTCCCTTACTTCTGGAAATATTTCTAGTAAGAAGTTGCTGTGGCTGAACTTGCTGCATTTTCTCCTCTAGGATTTTGATGGTTTCCTTTCTTACGTTTAGGTATTTAATCCATTTTGAATTTATTTTTGTGTATGGCATAAGAAAATGGTTCAGTTTCATTTTTCTGCATGTTGCTATACAGTTTCCCAACACAATTTGTTGAAGAGACTGTCTTCTTTTTCCATTGGCTATTCTTTCCTGCTTTGTCAAAAGTTAATTGCCATACATTTGTGGGTCTATTTCTGGGTTTTTATTCTGTTCCATTCATCCGTGTGTCTGTTTTTGTGCCAGTACCATACTATCTTGATGATTACAGCTTTGTTATACAGCTTGAAGTCCGGGATTGTGATGCCTCCAGCTTTGCTTTTCTTTTTTAACATTACTTTGGCTGTTTGGGGTCTTTTCTGGTTCCATACAAATTTTAAATTGTTTGTTCTACCTCTGTGAACGATGCTGATATTATTTTGATAGGGATTGCATTAAATGTGTTGATTGCTTTGGGTAATATAGATATTTTAACAATATTTGTTCTTCTAATCCATGAGCATGGGATGTTTTTCCATTTCTTTGTTTCTTCCTCAATTTCTTTCATAAGCTTTCTATAGTTTTCAGCATACAGATCTTTTACCTGTTTGGTTAGGTTTATTCCTAGGTATCTAATGGCTCTTGGTGCAAGTGTAAATGGAATCAATTCCTTGATTTCTCTTTCTGCTTCTTCATTATTAGTATATAGAAATGCAGCCGATTTCTGCATATTGATTTTATATCCTGTGACTTCGCTGAATTCATGTATCAGTTCCAGCAGTTTTTAGGTGGAATCTTTTGGGTTTTCCAGTAGCATGGTAGTTCTGATATATCATATGCTGGAAACTGGGGGACCCAGAGCCCAACCCTTCCTGTTTGTCCCTGGGCCAACTGTTGCAATGGTTCCCTGCTGATACGTTGTCTTGAGGCCCTGGTGCTGTTATCCCTTCACACACAGCCACTAGGCTAATTAGCCTAAACTAGACCTCTGGTAACAATAGCTAACCTTCAGTGACTTCTGCCACAGAGCCCTAGTGTTAGAACAGGCTCTCATTTCCCCTCCTACCCTCTGTGGAGATTATTACAATTTCCACTGACTATTGATTTTAACTGAAATACCATTCAAGGCAGTCTAGGCTTCATATTTCCTTGTTTCTATGGATGTTTCCAGTATTCTTTCTAGCCACATGTACCTCACATTCTACACCTCTTTTCCTTGGACATTTACTTACAGTTTCTCACCTATGTGACCTTGCACATGCCATTCCTGCTAGCTGGAATGCTTTCCTTACCATCTCTGCCTAATGAGATAAACCCATTTTTCAAGGTGTAGCTCAAATGCCTCATATTTTAGGAATCTTCTCTGACCATCTCAACTCATCCTTCTCACCATGGATCTTTCTTTGTACTTTCTTATACCATAAACTCTGCTTATATTGTAGTTGTCCATGTTCCCCTCAACCTGTGTCATCTAAAATCATGGCCACTAGCCACATGTGGTATTTAAATTAATTAAAATGAAATGAAATACAAAATTCAGTTCCTCAGTTTCACTAGTACTCAGTAGCCCATGTAGCTAGGGATTACTGTATTGGACAGCACAGTTAGAGGACCTTCCACCATCACAGGAAGCTCTATTGGACAGTGATGGGACCATATATCATTGACTCACTCTCATGTTCATTAAAAAAAAAAATTAGTTGCATTGAATCAATTGGAATTTTATTGGTTATTTTGTACTGATTTTCCACCCAGCACTGGAGCTTTATATTTTCAGCTTTTAAAAAGGTTTGCTTTTTCCTCTGAGGATGGGCTATGTTCTGTTGAAACAAAATCCTGTCTCCCCTTTCTGTGGGTTGCCTCCATTCCAGAGCCTTTCTGAGTTGTTTGGTGTACCATCTTCCTCTGAGATGGGGTGTGGGTCACTTTCCACGGCTTAACCCTTGAACAGCATTCATTAATAATGAGGCCTAGGCCTTGGAGGAAAGAACAGAGTCCTGTAACCCTTAGGGTTATACTACCACCCAGGAAAGGCTGCCTATCCTTCTAGACAGACCTTATGCCTTCAGGGGGCAAAAAACATGGACAGAAGGACAATTAGCAGTGGCATTTTGAGTGATCCTTTCTCATTAGCTTCTTTCAAGACAGTTGTCTATGTGTAGAAGAGGCTTCTGGGAACGACCCACAGGGTCAGAGTGACCACAAGAGGGCACCAGCGCACCTTAAACAGACTTTACCTTCAAAAACCTCGGGAACGTTTCTTTGCGTTGCAAGGGCAGGACACCAAGAACACTCACCAGATCGGAAAGGAACAGAGAAAAAGAAAAAAAAAAAAAATCCATCACGCTTTATGTCTAACTGGAAAGCCTGCTTACTATATATTTATGCATTCAGGACCTCCTTAAATATAGGAATCACAAGACAATAATAGGCAGACAAGAAATTAGATTGAAACTACTTCAAATAAGAAAGTGAATAGGTCAATAGACTTTAAAACAGAATAAACCTCACTTCGAAGCAAGGTAGCTATGGAAACATTACTGAAATCATTCTGTTACTTCATGGCTGCAGTGGTTTCTGCAGCCAGAAAATGCTGTCAAGGGAGAACAGAATATTATTTTCTTTTTTTTCCCTCCAGTTTTATTGAGAAATAATTGACATATAAGTTTAAAGCATACAGCATGATGGCTTCATTTACATATATTGTGAAATGGTTCTTATAATTTTCTTATAAATAATACAACACAGGATCCTATATGGAAAGTTGCAAGAAATTAGATTTCAGAGGTAGAGATGTTTCGATAAAAATACCAACAGCTTTAATTTGGTTTCTGATAACTTAGCTCTGGATTTACAGTTGTTAAATTTTTCTCTGTTTCTGTTTTCTGTTGCAGAAAGAACTGGTGAGGGGTTTATTTCCATATCTCTGGATATTATATACACACCTATGTGTGTACATTTAGCATGGTTGATAGAAGTCACCCTTACCCGTGGTATGGCCCATGAGAGGGCAAGTGACCTATATTTATCGCTTAGACAAGGGTTTACTTTTTTTTTTTAATTTTTAACGTTTTTATTTATTTTTGAGAGACAGAGAGGGACAGAGCATGAGCAGGGGAGGGGCAGAGAGACAGGGATACACAGAATCCCAAGCAGACTCCAGGTTCTGAGCTGTCAGCACAGATCCTGACGTGGGGCTTGAACCCACAGATCCTGAGATCATGATCTGAGCTGAAGTCGGATGCTTAACCAACTGAGCCACCCAGGCGCCCCTGGGTTAACTTTTTTGTAGTGGGTAGGCCTGGAGCTAGGTTGCCTAAGACCACTGGGTTCTGCCACTGACTCTCAGAGACCCTATACCAACTACACTTGCCCGTAAGTTTCCCACCAAGCCTCAGTGAGCATGTAAAGGTAATTATACATGGCTGTTCACTGACTATGCTCATCATGTAGGTGGAAGTGTGGGTAAACAAAGTAGGCTGATATAAGAGGGTTAGGTGTTAGTAAGCAGGGTGAATGTAGTACATGTCCTAGAGATATGGTAAATGTCATGGTGGTGTGTACTTGGGACTAAAAGTGAAATTTTTGTATTATTATAAGGTCATTCAGCTAGGAGCCTTGGCTTGATAAACACCTCTTCTCCCAACAGAGTTTCAGGGGAGCTGTATACAATATTAGTTGGGAACAATAATAAGGTGGGTATCAAATACCCAATATGACACAATGTAGCATGCTGTAGTGGAGAGCATGTGGAGAAAGTAGAAAGGAAAAGAACAGAGTAGCCCCACCTAATTATTAAAACAACAACAACAACAACAACAACAGTGGTCCATTCAATGTCTTGAGGGTGAGGGTGGTGTAGGAATTTTGTACAGTCAAAACTTGTCCTAGGCAAAGAGATCTTAGGTTCCTCCTAAGAAGTGGATTTAGTACTTTAGTGAGCATCACAATTACCTAGAGGGCTTATGGAAACACAAGTTGCTGGGTACCACCCCACAGTTTCTCATTTGGTAGGGATGGAGTGGGGCCAAAGAATTTGCTAACAAATTACTGGGGATACTGATGTCTCTGGTTCAGGGACTGTGCTTTGGAAACCATGGCTCTAGAGCATGGTAAGTGGTTTAGGTAAAGTACCAACAATGTGAGTGTGATATGGATTTAATTCTGTCCTTGAATCAGAAATCTAACAAAGGGTTTATTACTTAGAAAAATTTATGATTCACTTATTATACAATTCCCCCATTTAAAGTACATAATTCAATGGTTTTTAGTATGTTCACAGTGTGCGTACCTCTGTTAGTTAACTTTCATCACCCCAAACGGAACCCTGTACTTATTAGCAACCATACCTCATTCTTCCCCACCTTTTTCAGCCACAGGAAACCACTGAACATTTTCTGTCTTTATAGATTTGTCTATTCTGGACATTTCATGTGAATGGAATCACACAATATGTGGTCTTCTGCTACTGGCTCCTTTCACCTAGTATACTGTTTTCAAAGTTCATCCATGTAGTAGCATGCACCAATATTTCATTCCTTTATATTGCCTAGTAATATTTCACTGTATGTATATAAACCATATTTTATTTATTCATTCATTAGTTGATTGATATTTGGATTGTTTCTATCTTTTGGCTATTATGAATAATGCTGCTATGAACATTCATGTACAAGTTTTTGTGTGGACATGTAATTTCATCTTTCTTAGGTATATAGCTAGAAATGGATTTGCTGGGTTATATGATAACTCTGTATTTAGCATTTTGAGGGATTTCCAAATTATTTTCCAAAGTGGCTAAAATTTTACACTTTACATGTCCATCAGCAGTGAGGGTCCAGTTTTTCCATATCCTTGCCAACCCTTATCTTTTGATTATAGCTATTCTAGTGGGCCTTAAGTGATATCTCATGTTGTTTTGATTTGTATTTCTCTGATGGCTAATAATGTTGAGAATCTTTTCATGTGCTTATTAGATATTTGTATATATTCTTTGGAGAGATGTATATTCTTATCCTTAGACCATTTTAAAATTGGGTTATTAGCTTTTTTATTATTGACTTGTAGGATTTCTTTATATCCTAGATATAAGTTCTTTATCACAGATATGACTTGAAAACATTTCTTTCATTATGTGTGGGTTGTCTTTTCACTTTCTTGTTGGTGTCTTTTGAAGAATGAAGGTTTTTAAATTTTGATGAAGTAAATTTGATTTACCCATTTTTAATTTTATCAATTTGCTTTTGGTGTCACATCTAAGAAACCAATGCTTAATCCAGTGTCACAAAGATTGACTTCTGTGTTTTCTTCTAAGAGTTTTATAGTTTTAGCTCTTATGTTTATGCCTATGATCCATTTGAAGTTAATTTTTGTGTATGGTGTAAGGAAGGGGTCTAACTTCATTCTTTGGCATGTGGATATCCAGTCATCACCCATTTACTTTTAAAAATGGTAAATAAAGAAAAAGAAAATTAGAGCCACCAAAACTTCCTTTTCTGGGAGTTTTTTGAATATTAATGTGGTTTGGATACTGTTTCTTTCTGTGGCTTTGCTCATAACTATCAAATACACTCATTCATCCTATACATACTTACAGAGCATCTCCTTTGTGCCAAGCATGTCTAAGTTGCTGGTGATATGGCAATAAATAAAAGCAAATTCTTTGCTTATATGTAGCTTATGAGCAAATGAGGAAGATGAATGTAAGCAAATAAATGAATAAATATTTAATATACAGTAGTAGTGATAGGTATTTTGAAGATAAAGCAGAGTAAGAGGGTAGAAGTTATGTGGGATTTGGGGAGAGAATACTATTTTATATTGTGTAGGGAAGTCAGGGAATGCCTCTTGAAAGTGGCCACCTCTGTTTGGTGACTTGAATTAAGTAAGGGGGCAAGCCATGGAAATATCTGGAGGACATGTTCCAGGCAGAAGGAAGGGAAAATGTAAATTTCATGGAGCAAGAGTGTGCTTGGATTCTTCTCAGAAGAGTAAACAAGGCAGTGAAGCTAGAGTTTGATGCACGAGGGGAAGTTGGGTGGAAAATAATGTTGGAGAGGTAGTCAGGGACTAGACCGCTGGCAAAACCAAACTGCCCAAGAGTTTTCTCATCTTTTGCCTGGGAAAGCATTTTGACCTACAATATTTGCATTGGCCTTAAACAAAAGTCAATACCAGGGGTGTCTGGGGGGCTCAGTTGGGTGTCCGACTCCCGCTCAGGTCATGATCCTGTGGTTCGTGAGTTTGAGCCCCACATCGGGCTCTGGGCTGACAGGTCGGAACCTGGAGCCTGCTTCAGATTCTGTGTCTCCCTCTCTCTCTGCCCCTCCTCCACTCACGCTCTCTCTGTCAAAAATAAGTAAACATTAAAAAAAATTTTCAAAAGTCAATACCATTTATTCTCCTTCTTTGAATCTAGCACTTGCCTCAAAACTTTTAGTAAACAAATTAAGAATAAAGAATACAAATAATTATATGAACATAATTTTAAGGAATAGATTTCCTTAAAAATAAATAAGCAGAAATCAAAGTAATCAGAGTCCTTCTTTTGTTTTTCTATGTGATTTCCATTAACCAAACCTTCCCCCTTTCTTTGTTTAAGGTCTGTGGCCAGGTCTGCTGGCTGCCCACCAAAAATCTCCTCTCTTTTCCAATTTAGTAATAGGAAGAACTGCTCAGACTCAGACTACATTTTCTCAAATTCTGTTGCAGTAGCTGGGTCCATGTGACCAGTTTTAACCAATGGAATATGAAGAGGTGATGTGTACCACTTTTAAGCTGTGGCTTTTAAGAGGCAGGTGGACCTTTTCCAACTCTTTTCCTGCAGAGACTGCAGAGGATGATGGGGCTCTAGAGGACAGTGTAGCCACAAATTGGAAGGAGACAGGGTCCTTGAATCAGTATGTGATGAAGAGCTTCCTGGGGCACTTGGGTGGCTCAGTCAGTTAAGCGTCTGACTTCAGCTCTGGTCATGATCTCATGGTTCATGAGTTTGAGCCTCATGTCGGTCTCTCTGCTGTCAGGGCAGAGCCTGCTTCATATCCTCTGTTTCCCTCTCTCTTTGCCCCTCCCCTGCTTGCTCTTTCTACCTCAAAAAAAAAACAAAACAAAGGAACATAAAAAAAAAGGATAGTGAATAAGTCACCTTTAAAAAAAGAGCTTTCTGCTAATTCAGAAATGCTTGCCTCATATAATTATGTGGGAAAATTAATATTTCTTTTTGTGTTTGAGCTATTCTATTTGTGAATAAGTTTGTTACAGCAATTTAGCCTACTGTAACTAATATAAATTCAACTTGGACAGAAAGACAAAAAATAAACTACTTGGAACACCAGACCAAAGGAAACTAGGATGGAGAACAAGGTAAGGGGTTGCCTTGGTGGCTCAGTCAGTTAAGCTTCTGACTCTTGATCTCAGCTCAGCTCATCTCATGGTTGTGAGTTCAGGCTCTACACTGGGCTCTGTGCTGAGGGTGGAGTCTCCTTTAAAAAAAAACAAACAAAAGTAGAGAACAAGGTTAGATGGGGATCTAAGAAAGAGGCATCTGGACTGGGGAGGTTTATATCAAATGGCTTTCCCTCTCTGGTTATATGCATTGATATTGTATGGGAAAAGAGGCTTTCATCTTTGCTGTGCCCTTGGCAGTGGAGGTGAAGGAGTGGTGTGGGGGTGGTGGTGAAGTAAAGTATGGTAGCGGTAATGGGGCATGGAATGACTCCTGAATGTGTCTTCAGGAGCACAAGGACAAGTGGGCAGAGATGGTGCCTGATCCAGGTAGGGCCACTGGGCTCTGCGCATTTCTATCATCTCTCTTCTGCCCATGAGCTGCAGACCTCTCCACAGACCATAAACAGGAACTTATTGGTTCAATAGAACACTGACTTCTTTTTTTTTAACTAAAAGAATGAAAATCTTTATTAGGCACTGTAAATGGCATTCAATCTTCAAATTCACCTCATCAAAATCTAGCCACAATCAATCAAACTTAATGGTTCATTCTCACCAATTCATGGGTTAGGGCAAAACTCCCATCAACTTACACTATATTACATTGAGACATTGAGATGCCTACAGAGCTCTGAGGACACGGAATGAAGAGCTACACCTCATTTCTGATCACTAGTGAGCACTCTAACTGTTAATGGAAGGAGAGGTCATTTGTATGAGGCAAAGAGAATTCTGGAATGATGGCACTGGCCATAAAGTCCCATGGTCACTAGTGAATCTGGCCCAAACTTTGCTGAGAAAAGTAGATGAAGGCACTAACTTTGGGTAAGTTAAATAAGTAAGAGATGTGGTGAATTTAGGTGAGTGCAATAAATGGTGCTGGCCAAATTTTGTCAAATGATTTGGCAATTTAAAGATGAGAAATCTGCCTGTAACCTCACCTGTATTTGTACTTGTGTTTTCTATTCCTTTTATTTCTTTTCCCCTAAAAAATTTTTATTTTTATTTTTAAAGTTTATTTTAAAGTTTATTTTTTGAGAGAGAGAGAGAGAGAGAGAGCACACGAGGAGAGGGACAGAGAGAGAGAGGGAGAGAGAATCCCAAGCAGACTCTGCACTATTAGCATGGAACTCTCTGTGTGGCTCAAACTCATTAACAGTGAGATCATGACCTGAGCCGAAATCAAGAGTCAGCTTAACTGACTGAGCCACCCAGACACCCCTTCCAGAAGAATTTTTAAAGACAAAAACTGGAAAAAAATTTTCACTTTATCTCAGTTGGACCAAGAGAAAAAAGATGCTTATTATAATTTAAGCCAAGATAGGTAGGAAGAATAAATGCCAACGAAAGCAATTGTGATGCTGGCAGAGATCATCTCTCTTAGAGAAGTGAGGTGCTGAGATAAGTGAAGACAGGTGTCCTTCCTGGGGGAGCATTAAGGATGGAGACGGTTGGTTCTCCTGGAATTTTCCTTCACAAATTTCTGTGTGTGCTTGGGGTGTGTGTGTTTGTGTGTGTGTGTGTGTGTGTGTGTGTGTGTGTGTGGTTGTTAACTTTTGATTTGGAAATAATTTTAAACCTATAGTACAGTTCCAAGAATAAGAATAGAACATGGAATGCCCATGTACTCTTTCCCTGTATTCACCTATTGTTAACATTTTGCTGGATTTGCTTTATCATTTGTGTGTGCTTGTGCACTAACACATACATACACATGCATAATTTTTTCTGAACCATTTGAATGAAGGTTGTAGACATCACTGCCTTTACCTTTAACTACCTCAGTGTGTATTTTCTCAGACTAAAATAGCCTCTTGACCATAATACAATTGATTTGCATTACAATACAATGCGCGACACAATTAATTCAACATTAATGCAATACTTTGATCTAATCTAGCTTCTATATTCCTTTTTTTTTCAGTTGACCCAGTAGTGTTCTTTATAGCGTTTCCCCTCTTCTAGTAATGGGTCCAGTCTAGGATCAGGCATTGCATTTAATTGTTACGCTGTTTTAGTCACTTTACAAAAATGTTTATTGATTTATTTTGAGAGAGAGAGAATCCCAAGCAGGGCCCACGTTGTTACTGCAGAGCCTGACAAGTCGGGCTCCATCTCATGAACTTGTGAGATCATGACCTGACCCGAAATCAGGAGTTGGATGTTTAACTGCCTGAGCCACCCAGATGTCCCTTTAGTCACTTTTAATTTGGAACATGACTATAGCCATTATTTTTCTCTGAAGACATTGGTATTTTTGAAGAATTCAGTATTTTTTTAAAAAAGAATATTTTTCATTTTGGGTTTGTCTGATGTTTTCCAATAGTTAGGTTCAGGTTATGCATTCCAGGCATAACTTTCAGATGGTGCCACGTCCAGAGGCATGTATAGTCTGACTGCCTCTCTTTGGTGATGCTAATTTTGTTCACCCACCTTTAAGGAGACCCTTTAAAACCATGCAGATATTGTGCTCCTCATCAGGATTCCTCTCCAGATTTAGCAACCTTTGATGATTCTTGCTTGAACCAATCTTTGCCCTGCTGGTTACAAAGTGATTTCTCAACTCCTGTAAATCCCCACATTTACCAGTTGGCATTTGGTGTTCCCTGTAATTTTGATTCTGTTATAAGAGCAACTTTCCTCATAGAACTCAGAAAGAACTGATTCCCATTATGTACAAATTTGAATTCTATTTTTGTGCACAGGAATAGGGATGTTTTACCCTTATATCTGACAACCTACTAAAATAAGATTGCAGAAAAAATTTTCTTAATCTTGGCTCAAAAATATTATACTTTGTTGAAATATTATGTAGGTAGAACGAGGGTTGTGAATGAGTTGGAGGTCTTTAGCCCTTATTAATTAGCAGCCAAGTAAGAAAATAATAAACAGTTGACTACTGTGGACAGAAAGGCTGGTTGAAGAAGGTCTTCCTCTTTGTGTCAAATCACCTCCTTCTTACGTGAAAAGGAGAAAAGCCACTGTGTGTGTGTGTGTGTGTGTGTGTGTGTTCCACACCATATATACTATGTGGCTTGACTCTAATTTCTCTTCTTGGCTGTTGGCAAATGGTGTGGAGTAGAAGGTCAGCCTGTCATGAGGAGAACAGAGCGATTAGACAGCAAGACTGTTAATTAGAATGCTATTCTGTAGCAGGGCACCTTCTTACTGATAAGCTGTGTGAAGGTAGCTAAAATTGTGTAAAGCTGGAGAGAAACCATGTGGAATATTTTTGGTACCAAAATCTCTAATACCCCAAATGAAAAAGAGCCAAGTGTCAATCCCAAACAGGATTTAAACCCCAAGGAACGATACAGGGTGAGTTCTAGTTTAAGCTTTGAGCAAGTGCCAAGATTAGATCACGCAGTGAATGAAGACTGCTGAAGGTAGCAACGAGGTGTATGTATTTGTGTAAATCTTGCTCTAAATGCTGTAATCAATTTTTATCTATAATAATTTGAGATGAATTGTTATGCTTTGTTAACTTAACGAAGTATTCTATTTCTATAGAAAAAGCACGGAGGCATGGAAAAACATGTTAACTTCTCTTTCTCCTGTGGGAAACCTTTTGTTCCAACCTACAGTCACAATCCAAGGCCAGGTATGCTCCAGGAACAGCCAGCAAAACTGGTAGTTATAATTATGAGGGGGAAGAGTCGATATGTGCAAACTCCAAAACCCAAACCTGCAAAAGAAGGTAGCAAGCAGGTTTTTCTGAGGAATGAGAGATAATGAAAGGGGCCACAAAGGTGCCAGGATCCCGCAGAGCCAGGAATCCTGTCCTGCATCCCTGATAGGCAGATGGAGTTCTGGAGTCAGGGAGGTGACTTTTGGCCTAGACATCAATGGAAAAGTTGTTGAGGCCTCAAATATCCCAGCCTCTTTGTCTAGATATTTCTTATCCACATGGCAGGACTAAACTCTTCCAGTTCCAAACTCCTTCTGTCATGTTCCTGCTTTTGGTGATGTCACATGGTCTAAACAATTAAGGACAGGGGCCCTGTAAAGAGAGTTTTCTCGTTAGTGTCAGAAAATGAGAAAGTGATTTCCAGAAGAGATGCCTTGGAAACTTGATATACACTGCAAACGGTGAAGGCAAAACTTCTTCCTAATTAAAAAGAGAAATGTTTGGAGGACAGGCAGGGGCATGAAAGTATAGGGTAAATGCACTGGCAACAAGAGCATAGGGTGTGAATCACAACCCCCATTTCCAAGTTGCTTGTTCTTGGTATTAGTGACCTAGACTCCTTGAACATCAGTTTTGTCATTCCCGTCATAGGAGTTCAAAGTACTTACTTCTTGGTGTTGTGAGGAGTAAACTTAATAATTTACTAATATTTTAATAAATTTATGTATAATTGTTATATACTAATACATTAATTTAACATATATTAAATATTATCTATAATAAATAATATAAAATTATAATAAATTTTAATAATTTACCAATAATTTATCTATATCTCTTGGAATGAAGCTTGAAACACAGTAAGCATTAAGTAAGTGGTAGCCGTGTTGGTAACTATTAAGGTCAGGCCTAAATTACAGTGCCTGATATTGAAATTCCTATTCAGTCTGCCTCCGCCCTGCCTACTTATCTTGTTTCCTGCCACTCACTCATTCCTTCATCCCTATAGTATATATTCATCATGAACATGCTCCAGACTCTAGCCAGGCCTATACCCATTTCTTCTTCTTCTCACCTTTGTTCTCAGCATGTTTCTGAACGAATGTCCCTTCCCTTGCTTTCATTTCATCCTCAGAGGCTCAATGAAAGTCTAATTTCCTCCTTGAAGCATTTTAGCTATTTCTGCTCATTTCAGGCTCTACCTTTCTTTGAATCATTATTGGAATTACTGTTTGTGTCATAGAGTTTAGTGCTGGATTATATAGAAAAGAAATTTCTCTGATGATGGAAATGTCCTATAGATGTGTTGTCCAATAACAGTAGCCACTGAGTATATGTAGCTATTGACCATTTGAAATGTGGCTAGTGTGATTGAAGAAGTTAATTTTTAATTGTATTTAATTTTAATTAAACTTTACATTTGAATGGCTACCTTGGTCCAATGAGTCAACCATCTACTCTGACAAAAGCTCTCGTGAGAAGTAATACTTGTGTGTTGCACTGGCGTCCATGGGGTTAGACCTATCTTTTCTTCCTAAGGTGTCCCCTTTGCCCATAGAGAAATCAAAGGATGGACTTAGGGGAAGAAGAAAGACATGGGCTAGAGGGGCAGTGCTTGGTTAGAGGGGGTTGGTGTGAGTTAGACTGAAGTGGGGGTAAATGGGAACCAGTCTGATGCCTCCTATCTCTTTATGAGTAATCCTGTAGAATTGGCTGCACTGTTCAGCAGGATGTACAGAAGTCCTGCTTTGGTGATCTGGGCCTTGCAGCTTTACCTATAAGTGAGGTTTCTTGTGGGTTCCCTATAGTTGGTGCTGGAGCATCCCATCTGGCCTGGACCAGGCCTCTGCTTGACCCCACCTTCCTGACCTGACCTTTCTCTGAGAATCCTCACCCTGTCACTCCTCTCTGGCTCCTAGTTTCAGACTCCTTAGAGCTGCTTCAGACTCCTCTCTGTCTATCTTGAGTGTATTCTTCTGTGTTTCCCAATAGTTCATGAACTTTAAGAGATCACAGGCCACTTTGAAAAGCTGATGAATGCTATGGACACTTAGAAAAATGCACATGGCCCCGTTCATAAGCAGTTTTGCATACTGTTTCTGCAGGGTCACAGATCTCTCAAAGCCCAGACCTAGGTCTGAGACCCTTGGTTATGAACACTTTCTTTAATCTGACCTTAGAAGTTCCATATGCTGTTCCTTCCTCTCTCAGCACCAGCTCAGCTCTAACTAATTCTGTACTTGTTGGGTAATGTTTTGATGACTGGTTCAGGGCTCTAGTTACCTTAATAACAGGAACAGTCACTCTAAATAGCTATGAGGAGTATTTCAGTCACTATAAATATCTATCCCCATTGGTAGGTTAATAGATTGGCATTATGGCTTATAAATACTCCCTACCCCTTGCAAAAGAGTTTTGAGAGTCTGATTATATCTAAGTGAGTTAATAAAATTCATAAAACTCCAGTGCTGAGCTTCGGACTCTGGACTGAGAATGCTGTCCCTACCCCACCCTTATCATTTCCAGTTAATTAGAGGTTTCCAGCTCTGAACCTGTCATGTAGTATCATTTATATCCTTAGCTGAACCTTGAATTTGCACTTCTGTGATTCAGCTGGGCTTTCTTCTGATGTGATCCTCTCAGAGAACACAAAATTTTTGAGTTATAGGACACGTCAAGACTCAGGGAGAGAAGAGGTTGGTCCAAGTTTCCACAGCCAGTGGGAGACAAAGCAGGGCTAGACCCCAGCTGACTTCTATTCCAGTTCAGTCTCTCAATTTCTCTATGCTCTATGGGTGATTTGTCCTTGAGTTTCAGATAAGATAACTTGGGAACTAGAGCCTATATCACATGTGCAGGAAAACCTCATTGCATGCCTTGGATATATTCTTGCAAATTTGATAATAAAGTGAATTTCACAAAGTCATATATTTTATCATGTCTTTCAAAGATTAGAGATGTATTCCTTTTGTAAAACCTTTCAGGTTTGGGTATACTTTTGGATATAATAGAAAAAAACACATGCTTAGAGGGAAAAGAATTTTCTGATGAAATATTAAAATACTGTTCAGAATAAACCAACAAATATTAAAGTGTGAGACAACAATCTTTTTTGTTTAATGGAAGATATAGCTTGTCTATTTCTTTAAATTTAATATGTATTTCTCTCTATCCACATGTAAATATTCCTTTTGAAAAGCACAAACCTTTATTTCTACTTTTTGAAGGGCTTATCTTGCATGATCACTATTAATTGTTTATTTAAGCCTAGATTAACTTGCTGCAATGTTTGCTTAGTATCTTGTGTAAATTCTTTATCACTAAATGTCAGTTTCCTGATGGCATTATTAAGATTTATTATTTCTGAAAGTATGAATTTCTCTGTAGTAAGATTTCTAAAGATGGAATAGACAAAGAAAGAAGCAATTATTTTGGTTTTTACTAGCCACAGGATAGTCTATTCTAGGATTTAATTAAAAAACTCAAAAAGGTTGTATGCAATAACAAAGTTTTGGATTTGTTAGAAAGAAAGTCAGATGTCGGTTTTCTTTCTTCAGCCGCTTGGCCGTGATCATCTTCCCTCTGGCCAACAAGGTCACAGTCACTGCCTCAGCCTGGTCCTGTGGCCAGTACATTGTGCACTACATAGATGGTTCAGGAAGAAGAAGATCTTAAAAAAATGAGCTTTAGAGATACTCCTCAAACTTAATATATAAATTAATCACTCCAGCCTGCTTCTCCACTAAACTTTTAACCAGAGCAGCTAATAGGAGGTAAACGGATGGGTTTGAATTTCATCTCTTCTTGTTTTCTCTGCTCACTCTCTGGAAAAGGGGCTAATGAGCAGTGAAATAGCCAGGCGCACAACGCCAGAGCAGAGGAGGGCCTGCCTGTGGAGCTGCCCTGCTGGGTAATCGGCTCCTGAATTATTACAAGGTGCCCCACGGTTTTATGAAGGTGTCTGAAATATCCAGGTTCCAACGTTGAGGGTAGTAAAGAGAAAAGATGGTGTTCCAATTGACATGGTGTCCACTTTGTCCATTGGATTGGAGCTGTACCCCCAAAGGAGTCTCTTAGAGATAAAAAAAATAGAAGGCAAATGTTGATTTGCAAAATGTAACAAACCTGTTCGTGTTTACAATACAGATGCTGACACTGTTTAATCTAATAGCAAGCTGTTGCCTAAGCATCTTTCAGAGGGTAATTAAAAGGCTCCTAGATGCACCAAAACCAATTATATTAAAATTTTATTTGTAGGAAGTCCTTGAGACTTAAGATAAAAACATCAGAATTCATAACCCAGCTGAAGAAGTCTTCCTGCCGCAGGCGACAGGGATACTGCCAAGGAGATCCCATTAGAGACCAGGGCTTGGTTACAAAGGTGAGGACCTCAAATCATCTTTCCTCTGAACCAACCCAGCATTACTTTAATGAGGAAGTATGGAAGGAAAAGTTCACTATTGCAACATTATTAAGTAGAAATTAGAAGAGAGGAGTGGTTATTCCTTTGGGAAAAAAGACCAAAGAAATGGCATGGGCCTATCTGAAGAAGTTTTAGTAGCAGTAAGGCTAGGAAAGCCAAAGTTGAGAGGGCTCTGAGAAGGTGCTTTTTTTCTGGAAAGCTGCATTCTTCAGGCACAATGAATGGATCAGGTTGTGTTTGCTGTTTGTGTGTTTGTTCTTTGCCCCCAAATCCACCAGGTCAATCTGGTTGCCCCAGCTGAATAGTAGAAGAAATGCATCAGGCAATCTGGCTGCTTGTTCTGAGACTGCCACTGACTGGCTATGTGACCTCACAGAAGTCACTTTCCTGCTCTAAGTGTCCGTTTCCTAGGATCTGTAAAGAGAAAGGAACATTTCTAGGTCTAAGAAGGCTAAATCCTGCTGTAATAATACCTGGGACTCAGAAAATACCTACTCCTCTAACCCCCAGTTAATTTGGAGAATGCCATCAGTCCTCGAAACCCCTTCTGAAATTCACAGGTATCAGTTTCTTCTTATTGTAGTTGAAGTTATGGAGAGTCAGTGAGGTTAAGTGGCAGGCACAGGTGACCTTGTCACTTTTCAGAGGAGAATGGAGAACTGTGGTCCTGACTTCAGTCCCAAGCTTAAGCCATTCGGGCCAGAATTGTATGGAAAATGAGAGTCTGATGGAGTTTGATGTTTGCTCTTTTCCTTAATTAACTACATCAAATCAACTCAGTCATATGGGTCTTTCTGGTTTCTCACCAGGCCCCTTGGCCTTTTTGTTTTTTTGACCAGAGTTCATCAACAGTAATTTTAGCCAAAGAAGCCATTATGGGAGTGATGCCATCTTTTTTTATTTTTTGACTTAAAAATTATTTATTTATTTATTTATTTATTAAAAAAAATTTTTTTTAACGTTTATTTTTGAGACAGAGAGAGACAGAGCATGAATGGGGGAGGGTCAGAGAGAGGGAGACACAGAATCCGAAACAGGCTCCAGGCTCTGAGCTGTCAGCACAGAGCCCGACGCGGGGCTCAAACTCATGGACCGTGAGATCATGACCTGAGACGAAGTCGGCCGCTTAACCAACTGAGCCACCCAGGCGCCCCCAAAATTTTTTAAATTTACATCCAAGTTAGTTAGCTTATAGTGCAACAATGATTTCAGGAGATTTCTTAATGCCCCTTGCCCATTTAGCCCATTCCCCCTCCCACAACACCTCCTGTAACCCTCAGTTTGTTCTCCATATTTATGAGTCTCTTCTGTTTTGTCTTCCTCCCTGTTTTTATATTATTTTTGCTTCCCTTCCCTTGTGTTCTTCTGTTTTGTATCTTAAAGTCCTCATGTGAGTGAAGTCATATGATATTTGTATTTATCTGACTAATTTTGTTTATCATAATAACCTCTAGTTCCATCCACGTAGTTGCAAATGGCAAGCTTTCATTCTTTTTGATTGCCGAGTAATATTCCATTGTGTATATATATATATATATATATATATATATATATATACCACATCTTCTTTATTCATTCATCCATTGATGGACATTTGGGCTCTTTCCATACTTTGGCTATTGTTGATAGTGCTGCTATAAACATGGGGGTGCATGTGCCCCTTTGAAACAGGTGGTGCCATCTTTTGCTGCATCTATGGAGTGGGGGGTGTAAGGTGAGGGCCTGCATTTGTGGGGAGAACTCACTTGTCACACATTTCCTTTCTGGGAGGACTTCTTGACACTCATTATCCACAATCCCAACCAGGGCTCTCTCTAGTGTCTGTGTGAAAAGATGCACTGAGCTGAAAACCTGGGGCTCTTTGCCTGGCAGTCCCCCTCCATGTTTCTTCCATACCTGTGATGACAACAAGCCAGCATTCTCACTCTGACTCTATGCCGTGACCCCCAAAATGGCTCTGGGGGGTTCCTGGGGGAACCTCAGATCTTATCAGTACATAGGCATTTGGTGCTTTTCCTGCAGTCTCTCTCTAGCTCTAATAGGATGCCGACTCTTGTCACTGCTGCTCTAGGTCTTGCTGTAGGTCCCTAAGCCTGGAATTGAGGACCATTGAATGTGTCACATCTGATTGCAATCCATTACTCTTGAATCACACTTCTGCACCTCCTTTGTCTCTTTTCTCAGCATAGAGATTATTCTAGAGGGTCCTTAGTTCTCCACATGACTATATCAGTTAGGTTTGAGTCTTAAGGCTCAAGCTGAAGTCTTCACCCCCATGAATTCTAGATATGGAGTCAAAGCTGAAGTACAAGCTCCTGATATGTGGTCCACATCAGAAGGGAGAACCCTAAGTTACCTCACTGTACCTCACAGTGTAAGATATCCTATTATGGAAGAGGAGGAAGGAGGTCCCCAGTTCTGTGGCCTTGCTGCTCTCCCATAAAACAAGATAGGCTCCCTTTGACCAAAGTGAAAAGTGGAGAACTTGCCTTTTATTATGAGGCTGTCATTTTTTTTCCTGCTTCTACAATCCTTCAATGCCTGTTACTGGAGGGGTGTTGTATCCCTAAGCTCCACCTGTCTTCCAAGACTCTTGATGGTGCTGCCTGACCTGGTATGAGCCATGGACAGCCCTGTGTTGTGAGCCTATCCTCTTTCTTTGTTCCTCACCAAATTTTACCTGTTCAGGGTTCCATTCCATCAAGATCTGGCCTTTTCTGGAAAAGATGAACCACTTTTGGCTGAGATGTTCAATAATGATAGTAACTTTGTCCTATCTCTTCAGTTGGCTGTTCCTGATGGAATATGGTCAGAACTGGCAGGTGATACTCACATTTGGGTTTCAGGACTGAAGCCTTACCATGAATATGAAAATGATGGCTCACCTGGGAATGGATGGGGCCCCTGCCTGTTGAGACAATCAACAGACAATCCTTCACTTACCTCTTCACCATCCTCCAGGGATCTTAATAAACAAAACTTATGGTTGGATGACTGTTTAGACCCAGAACATGCTATCTCTCTGAAAAGGCACCATTGTCTATCTGTTAGAGTAAGGAAGGCTGAGAGAAGAAATTAAGTCTGGGGATTCATTAAGTAGGCAACAGAGGAGTTGAAAATACATATAAGATACTTAACATGGTGACCTATGGAAGCCATGGAGGAAGGAGAAGTAGGTGAGGATACAAACAGACATAGGAGAGCATTGGAAATATTTGACCCCAGTTATTTTAGGAATATCTGGGTTATGGGCACAGAGAAGCTTAAGAAGTAAGGCAAGTGGGTCGAGGGAAAGGTACTGAGTGGGTTGGAATGAATGTTCTCCATAAAGGAGCCAAGTTTAAGACCACTGTTAGAAATAAGAACAAGGGCAATGGTATTCCTGTGGAAGCTCTGGATGCTCACACCCATAGCAGTCCTCGTTGAGCAGATGGAAGAAGAGATGACTGAAAGAATGAATGAATACTGCCAGTATACTCAGAGCTTACAAAGACTCATTGGGTGAGTCAGAGTTATTAATATAAATAGTTACAGTGGCAACAATATGTCCCAGTGACAGTCCTATTTTAAAGATTAGCTTTAAAATCTATTTTAAAATGTTGTTCTAAATTCTATGTATGTTCTCTTTTGCATTCCTTTGAGGACTTGAGTCTGTTATTTACAATGTTTATTACTTTTAAGCATATGGGAGTACATATGATGCCTGTCCACTTTTTTCTAGAGCTAGTAAACATACTGGGAACAGGACCAGGATGATCATATTCACTCTGCTATTGACCTTGTGCAGGCTCTCCAAGGTCGCTAAGGTGGTTGGATATTTCTAAGAATTGACTTGTTTTCAGCAGGAGCTGGGTCTCCTGCCTACTAACATTTGTAATCTTTCCTTACTATCTAGCCTGCTGTAAAATTACTAGTACAGTTTCCCCAGGCAATGACTTTGTGATTTTCTACTTTTTTATTGATCAATAAACAGTTTTAAACCAAAAAACCCCACAGTGAGAATAGAAACTTATTTGGTACTTGTAACTACCTGCCTTGGAGAAGAAAGAGGGATTGGAAAGATAAGAGCCTCAGGCTCCTGCTGCCTTTTTGATGCCAACACCACTAGAAAAATGCAGCCATAAGTTAACAAAACAATACTGTGTCTCCACCATGCTAAATAACTGGTTGTTTCCCCTAAAATTGACCCATTGTTTCCATGACCCCTGGATATATACAGCACCCCCTGTAAACTTCCAAGAAGGCAGGCTCTGACTGTTGTGTTCACTGCTAAGCACAGTGCCTGGCATAGAGTTAGTGTCCAGGAAACATTTGTAGAATAAATGATTGAATAAATACTATAGCGATCAGGCTTGGCACTAAGAGGGTAAATTTATCCCTCTGTTATATTGGGACTGTTTTCCAGTAATTTCCTTGCATAAGTCTGATCTCTTCAGCTTGACTTAAGGATAGACCTTAATCCCTATGTGTTTTTTATTCTTTGTGGCAGCAAATGTAGTTTTATGATCATGGAACTACCTCTAGGTAGTCATGACTATGTCTCCAATGATTATGACTTTTTGTCATCCAATTTGTCTCCTTTTGGTTTTGTTTTTGGGTAAGTAGGATTTTGAAATAAGTTTAGAAGATAAAGCAATATTTTTTAGTAAAACCAAATCAATAACCACCTAAAGATAACAGAAAATTTGTGGTTTGAATTGAAAATTGCCACATGGGCACATTTTGAAGCCAGAGAGAGGTTTCTTCTCACATTTGTTGATATCATTTGTTTAATCCAGGGAGTGTTTGGAGGTAGGATGAAGTGAAAGTATGCTTTTTGAGGGAACAATGTTGTGTCATTTTGCTTTCCTGATGAGAAATGTTGAGAAAGAGTCGATTTCTTGTTTTCTTGTTTTCTGTGGTGACATCAACTGACCAACTCTTGTAGTCTGTGTAATGCTCATAACCCAGAGGTGACAAATTCAGTGACAACAGTGGTAGGGTATCAGGAAAAAAAGGAAGGATGTAAGAACTAGTTTATAGTTCATCAAATGTTTCTTAAATAAAAAATGTGCTTTTATTCACCAGACCTGGAATCATGGCCAGTGGGACCTGGAGGGACCTTGGGAATCTTTTTCAATCTGCTCATTTTACATGCAAGGAAACATCCAGAGCAGCTCATGACTGTCTGAAGTCATATGGCGAGTGAGTGGCAGAGTCCTCCCACTCTGGACCCTAGCCATGATTGTGAATAAGGATCTGTCCTCTACAGTGACACCCACAGGAAACAAATATTGTTCCAGTTACAGATGGGGAGCTCAAGCAGCCATATCCCTCTATGTCTTTGTTGGTCAGTTCTCTCCCAAGTGGGCTTTGCAGGTTGCCTGGTTCCTTGGGCCCCAGTGGGGCCTTTTCCAGGGCATTGACAGGAAGCCCGGCGATGCAGCTGGGAGTGAGGTTCACTGCCGTGAGGCATGCCAGGAAGGTAGTCCAGTGCCCATGGGCTCTGCGTGTCATGGCTCCAGCCCAGTAGACCCAGTAGCAGTGAGGCATAAGGCCTTTCACTCAGCCAACTGATGAAAACTCTGTCCTTTTCAAAATGTCCCAGAAAGCCAAAATAACTCCTATTTCCCACACAATGTTAGAGCAGATTTATGCCCCTTTAAGAACACATGTGGTGTAAAAAGATGAAGGGAGAGAGGGCCTAAAGTTTTACATATGGCACAAGGTAATCCTAGCCGAGTTGGCTTCTCTAAGGAGAGTGCCTGCAGGGTATAATTAGAACGGAGATAGCCATCCCAACAGATCTATACTTGAGCAAATCGTGGCTAAGACAAAATTGGAACCAAGGCTAAATTTATCAATAACAGGGTTTAAAAAAAGGAAAAGAAGACAAATGAAGTTGAAATTTCTCCTTGTTTATTTTAATGTGCAGAACATTTTCTAGCTGATTTATGCCACAGCTTCAGTGTATTTTTCATTTTTTATTTATTTTTCAGTTAATTGGATTTCCAGGCATTGCAGCCAGCCACGGCAATTGATCCCTGAAAAGATGGATTTATTGCTTAGACAGGCAGAATTCTGACAATCTTCAGAGGATGGAAAATAAAAGAAAACAGCCCATACACAGAGCACCGTGGGTCACCATCGGGTCAGACCAGCAAGATATGTTACAGCTGGCAGGTTTATGCTAGAACTTCAGGACAAGTAATCTTCTCATGAGATGGGCAACACCAAGACCCAAGATAATGTTTTGTAGGGTATTGTCAGTGATCCATGCTTAGGAAGAAACATAGTCTAGGATGGAGACCCCAAGGTAGATGTTAGATCTCAGACAGATTGGACCCATGGTTGGAGAATTGGTTAAATTTGAAACAGCTCACACTTTTCGTGGTTCAATATGGAATGAGACCTTATGCTGTCTGGTAGGTGACTCTGTTGAAATGCCATAATGGCTCATGGTGCAAAACTAATACGGAACTCATGTCTTCAGCTACTGTTTCCAGAGGGTCCTGGAAATTTGTCAGTTGAAAAGCAGCAGGACACTGCCTTTAGCTCTGCAAAGGTTTGACATACACCTGACCATTCACTTGTCCATCCATATAATAATTTTTTATTGAACACTTACTACAGGCTAAGCACTTCATCTGGTGCTGAGCATAGAGGAATGGATAATAAAAATAGAGTTCCTACACTTGTGGAACTTATAGCCTATTGGTCAAGTAATTACAAGTTTACTGGAAGTTCACAAAGAGGGGTTCAGGGAGCTTCAGGAGCATATTACAGGTGGGCCTACTCTTTTCTGGGGCTGGGGAGGGTTTCCAGGAGCATATGCTATCAGCTGAGACCTGAGAGACTGAATATCCCAATGGACAATGGTCAGACCAAATATAAAATAGAACTCTGACCCATAATCTGTAGCAACTAGCCCAGCAAGCCAACCCATCATCTACAGCAACCAACTTAGGCAACCAGCCTGCTATCTGTAAGTCAGGCTATAGAAAGACCACCATCTCTAGCAACCAGCTCCAGAAAGCCACACAATAATCCCTGTAACAAATGGCTGGGACTTGATTAATAACAAACAGTTTCCCTAATTTCTGTCCTGACTTCCAACTTAGGATCAACCAGAGAAAGCCAAATATGTACACTTAACCAATCACATAGGATGTTCCACTCTAGTTATCCTGCCTACTATTGGTTTCTCATACCAATAGCTTCCAGTCAGGGCACACCTGAAGCCTTCTCTTTTTGCATTATAAGACTTTCCTGGGGTGTCTGGGTGGCTCAGTCAGTTAAGCATCTGACTTGGGCTCAGGTCATGATCTCTCAGTTCCTGGGTTCGAGCCCCACATCGAGCTCTGTGCTGACAGCTCAGAGCCTGGAGCCAGCTTCAGATTCTATGTCTCCCTCTCTCTCTGACCCTCCCCTGCTAGCACTCTGTCTCTTTCTCTCTCAAAAATAAATAAACATTAAAAAAAAAAAAAAAGACTGTCCCACTCCTCTGCCTGCTTTTGAGTCTGCCAAAGTGATATCACCCAAGTTATATCTCCCAAGTGATATCACTTGGGTATCACCCAAGTGATAGTGGTTGACTCCCTTGATATAGCAAGCTCTGAATAAATAGCCTTTGCTGGTTCTCATTTGGTGGGTCTTTGTTTATTCCACAAACCTCAATGAAGAATGAACATGTGTGGGCCAGGCAGTCATGGGGAAAAGAGTATTCCAGGAGAGGAACAGCACTTGCAAAGTCCCTCAGACAGGAAAGATTAAGGTATACTCTTTAAACTGGAGAATTGAACATGACCAAAATGTGGAAGGTGAGGGAGAGACTGGCATGAACTGTAGCTGGGGATAAGGTTTGGGGTAAAGTGGTTGAGATCATGCAGGGCCTTGTGAGCTATGTTGATGATTTTGGCCTTTATCCTAACCAGAGTCTCTTTTATGGTGGATGCACGGGGTTTTCCTCTTAACTAGTAAGTTTCCATTGTGACTGATCTCTAGCTCCCGTCTGCTGCTGTTTATGTGAGCTCCTGCTTCCTATCTGAAGGCCCAACTGCTTTGAGACTTCCTTGTTTTTGTGCGACAGATGCACAGGCAAAGAGATCTTGCTGTGTGAGTTCTGCTCATTGTCAGGACCAGCTTCCTTGACCTTCTGGGCAGGGGTGAAGTAAGTCCTGGCTTGTCTAAGCTCCTTTCTGGGACTGTGCCCAACTGACCCTAGGGAGAAAGGTCAAAGTAGCAAAGACTGAGACTTATCCCCATATCTGTTCTCACCTTTATCTATAGTGATAGAATATATGGCCAGTGAGATTAGAGACATTTCTCAGTCTTCTGTGAAGCTCAGTAATAGACTCTTTGTCCAAGGTCGGGCTGATGGAATATGAGGGGGAGTGATATATGCAACTTCTGGAACATGTACTCAGAGGAAGAGGGCATGCTCTTCCCTCCTTGCCGGCTGGATTGTAGAGGGGGTCCTGGGGAGCCATTTTAGACCAGAGATGGCACGGCAACCAGAAAGAGTGCCATGATTGATAGAGACTGCTTACATCTGGAAGTTTAGGCAAGATAGAAATATATGTTGATCTTTTCCAAGTCACTATTATTTCATTCTCTGCAACCACAGATGACCTACATCTTAATTCAGTGGTTCTCAAAGTGTAGTCCCGGAACCCATGGGGGTGATCTCTGAGACTCTTTCATGAGGCTCACAAGGTTAGAGCTATTTTCATAACAGTACTGAAACTTTATTTGCCTTTTTCACTCGTTCTTTCACAAACATATAGCTGAGTTTTCCAGAGGCTACATGATGAGCAATATCATACCAGGTTGAATGCAGAAGCTGGATATACTAACATAAGCCAGATATTAAAGAGGTTTTCAAGGGTAAGAAAACAATGCCACTCTTGTCAATAAAAGTTTTTTTTTTTGAAAATATAGCTTTTTAAAAAAATATTTATGTTTACATGCTTATTATTTTTAAACAAGCTAATGAAGAAACATTAAAATAATTTCTCCATTTTAATTTCTAATGTTAAAAATGGGAGGATGTAACCATTTACACAAAAACACTTTGGTGTTGTCAATAACTTTTAAGGGTATAAAGGAGTAAAAGATGTTGGAGAACCATTGCCCTAACTAAAGGTCATTTGAACCTTCCTCTTGATGAGCAGCTCTATGTCCCACGCACCTATGATTTTTGGTGTCACCTCGGGTCGTCACCACACTTTCCTCTTTCTGTACCCCTTCTGATCTCTTCTCTCTTGATGTCCTTTAACTATCCAGGAATTGACTTTAGTTTATATAGAATTGATTGGATATTTCATACACTCACTCAATAATGAAGCACCTAATACAGGCTAGTGATTACGCTTGGTGGGGGGGTCAAGGATGACCAGAAGAACATGGCTGCTTCTTTGGTTTGGCTCACAGTCTAGCAGTGGAGAGAGGCTGTAAATAACTAGTGGCAGCCCAGGCACTCATAGGGGATTGTATAGGACAGGGAGGTGATCCTGGAAAGGAGATGATCATCTCTTCCTACGGGGAAGTGGGGCATAGTGGGTCAGGGAGGTTTTAGGGCAGAGGTGACTTTGAGGGAACATGAAAAAGAAATATAAAGCAGCAAATTTATATGTAAGGAATGCAAGGAGGGAGAAGGGCATGCAGCTGAGGAAATAGCAAGAGCAAAGGCACAGTGACTTCATGGGGCAGGGTGTTTTTAGAAAAGTCCAAGTGGTTTGTTATAGGATGAGAAGCTGGGAAGGGGCCAGGACCCATTAAGTAATGGTAAAAAACTTGACCTTTATTCCTAAGACAGTGGGAAATCATGGAATAGTTTTGGGCATATTCACCTTTTGAACTGTAGTAAAGGTTCTTCAACTTGTTTAGGGGCTCTGTTCACTTGCTTCCAAGAGATGCTGCAGTGCTTGGCATGACTGATGGGTGGAGCCTCTCTAGAGAGAACCCTTTTCAGGCTCCTAGCAGTCCATTAACAGCCCTTCCATTTTTTTTGTGGAGTGGTACAAATGATTCTGAGTATGGATGGCAAGATATGTGTCCTTTTGATTCATTGGTGTACATGAACCACCCAGGCATTAGTCTCTATACTCTAGAGAGGGAGGGGCTATACAATAATTAGAAAGAGCTATCTTTACCTTTAATTATGACTACTTAGAAGTTATAACTAATTATAACTTTATGTTTGTAACTAATGACAATATTTTTGAGCACTTAAAATATAGGCACTTTTTATGCATACAGCATGTATTAATGCATGTAATCCTCACAGCCACCCCTTCAGGTAGGTCCTATATTATCCCCCTTTTTATTATAGGGTATTGAGGCACGGAGAGTTTATGGGATTAAATACTGCAGTCTGGACCCTGAGGTTGCACTCTGGACTATGACCCTGCACTGCCTTCTGGTAAGGAGTAGGAAACTCCATGGAACAGGCTGGGGGATCTGCAAGAGGCTGGAGGTTCTACAGGGTAAGTTCATTCTGGTAAGAACTTTTCCCTCATCACCAAGGCCAGAGTGACTGGAGAATACATGGGTTAGAAGCCCAACCAGCAGTTTCAGTATTACCTGGGAACTTTCTAGAAAGGCAAATTCTTAGGCCTTCAGACCTACCGAATCAGAAACTCTAAAGTTGGGGCCCAGAAAACTGTTTCTAACAATCCCCCTGAGTGGTTCTGATGCATAGTAAAGTTTGAGAACTGTTGGATTTGAGATACATTTCTGGGTAGGGGTGTGGGAGGGATGGAAGGAGGGAGCCTAAAGCTCTTTTCTGAGGTTGTTGCCATCACCAGAGTAAGAAATCAGAGCCTGAAATCAAATCCTCAACCTGGGCTGCACTTTAGAATCATCTGGGGTAACTCTTATTTTATTAAAAAAATTTTTTTTAATATTTGTTTATTTTTGAGACAGAGAGAGACAGCATGAATGGG
Organism: Lynx canadensis; assembly: GCF_007474595.2. Lineage (NCBI taxonomy): Eukaryota > Metazoa > Chordata > Mammalia > Carnivora > Felidae > Lynx > Lynx canadensis. The sequence goes on along the minus strand of NC_044311.2, from coordinate 31,606,971 downwards.
CAAGGGTCAGAGAGAGAGAGAGGGAGACACAGAATCTGAAGTAGGCTCCAGGCTCCAAGGTGTTAGCACAGAGCTTGAGGCGGAGCTCCAACTGATGGACTGCGAGATCATGACCTGAGCCGAAATCAGATGCTCAACCAACTGAGCCATCCAGGCGCCCCATCATCTGGGGTAACTTTTAAAACATATCAGTGCACTGGTTTCACCACAAACCTATTTGATGAGAATCTCTGGGTGACAGAACCTTGCCATCAGTTTTTTAAGAAAAATTTCCCAGGTGATACTAATGTGCAGCCAAGGTTAAGAATCAGTGGTTCTAAAACTTGAAGACGCATCAAAATTTCCTGGAGGGCTTGTTGAACAGAAGCTATTGAGCTCCACTCCCAGAGTTTTTGATTCAGTAGGTCTGGGCTGGAGCCTGAAGATCTGTATCTCAGGTTCCCAAACAATGCTGATGCTGCTGGTCCAGGGACCATACTTTGGGAATCACTGCCTTACATTTTCATCAATAGCCCTAGCAGGTTGAGCAGAGCAGAGGCTCTGGAAACTAAACCCAAAATAGGAACCGGAGGTCCCCCTCCTACTACAGTTAGCTGAGCCAAGCCAATGTGTCTATGATGTGATTGATCTCGATGAAGTGAAAGTTTTAGTTAATTTCCTATATTTTTACCTGCTAGACATATTTATTACTTAAATTTTTAGATGTAAAATTTGTTTTTCCCTAATTACAGTGGCTGCTTGAAATTTGACAAAGAAAGCCTGATTTTCAGAGATTTCTCAGTTTTGTCCCTTAAAGGATTTCCCCTACATGTGAACTTGCAGAATGCAAGTCCTCTGAGGGGAATGCTAAGGTTTGAGTTCTTATTTGAGATCTGTAGTCAGAAATCAGGCTTTTAGAACGTTCATAGTTATGGGGCATTCAACGTAATACTCATTGCTCAAACAACTTCTGAAAATAGTCCAAGGCAATTTAACTTTTATTTCCTCTATAGAGCTTGTCACCATTTATTAATCTTAATTTCCCTCAGCATCACATGTCAGATGAGAGACTGATTTTTCTCTTCTGTTTCCATAACATTAATATTTAAATGGCAGAGCGTGACACTCATAAACAGCTACGGAGGAGTGGGGTGATATTTCTAGGAAGGAAAACCTAGAATAAGTGCCATATAAAGTCTTTTCCCTTAAAAATGTCCAAAACAGAGCCAAGAAAACATGCAGGTGCACCTTGAAGCACAGAATAGAAAGATGAAGAGGCATTGCCTGTGAAATGAATAATAGTATGTAAAATGAATGACATTGTTTCAGAGATTTCCATTATAAAACTGAAGAAGCACTGGGGAGGTAGAGGCGGAAGGCTGTGCAGGTGGAGATGCTGGCAGAAATCTTTCTACTTTGAACACGAATTCAGCTCACAGAAGAATCCAAAGCACATTCTCCGCTTGGTTTGTGGCTCCAGGAGGGAATTCAATTTTATTACTTTAGATATCTATTTGGCACCAGTTATGTGCTAGGCTCTGGGCTACAGGTGGCAGGAACACCAAGATGGATGAGGCAAAACCTTAACCTTCAAGCAGCTGGTAGAGAAGATCAGGCATAAGCCCTAGTCCCAGGAGACCTGTGCTAAGGAGAGATGTAAACAAAGTGGTGGGGCACATCCCAGAGGGCAGAGGGGGGATTAGGAAGGCATTGAAAGGAGTTTTGAAAAACAAGAGTCTTAACAAATGTAGATCAGAGATTTGGGTAAAGGGAGCAGTACTGATTCACTGTATATTTCCAAAGTATTCACTGAGCTCTTACCTCATGTCAGGTACTACCCCGGGTTCTAGGGATGTCAACATGAATAAGATTTTTTTCCTGCCCTCAAGGAGTGGGGAAAATAGGCAAGGTCAATTATAGTAGGGCAAAGGCTTCCTGAAGGAAGTGATGTCTAGGCTGAGTCCTAAAGGGTGAGTGGAGGTTAACCAGAAAATGATGGAAGGAAGTTGAGAAGGGAAAGCACTCTATTCAGAGAGGGAAGAGCAGGTACAAAACCTTGAAGAGAGGGTGTATCAGGCATTTGTGGAACTGCAAGACCCCCCCCCCCCCGGGGGGGAAGCATAGAGTGTTAGAGCAAGGAGAACAGGAGACGAGGCTGATGTGGTATGGGGGCCAGAGCAAAAAAGGCCTGGCATTTGGACATTTGCCCATGCAAAGCGTTTAGGTTTTTCCTATAAATTATGGGGAACCATTAGAGGATTTTAATTTGGGCACTGTATGACCAGATTTAAAGTTTAGAGAGACTGGCATGGAAGAGGGTTTGGTAGAAGGCAAGACCAGATGCAGGTGATGGTTTAGGAACTTATGACAGTAGGACAGGTGTGACATGATGGGGGTTGGTAGACTGGGTGGAAAGGGGGGTTAGGTTAACAAACTAGAGCCAATAGACTAGTTGCCTGAGAGGGTGTGTGGTAGGAGAGAATAAAAAATGACTCCAAGTTTTTTGGTATGGGCCACATAGATGGTAGCACCACTAGAAAGTTAGAAAATAAAAGAAGAGTAGGCATCAGTTGAGAAATGAGATTAGATGGTGAGTTATGGGCACATTGAATTTGAGGCACTTGTGGAACATTCAGATCAAGAAGTACAAAATTCACAGTTGGATGCATGAGTCAAGATAGGGATCTAGATAGCAGTTGAAGCCATAGGAGTAGAAGAGATCACCCAGGATGAGAGTGCAGAATGAGAAGGAATAATGAAAGATATTTCTATTGCCATTTCTTTCTTTTTAAAATGTTTATTTGTTTATTTAAAGTTTTATTTATTTATTTATTTATTTATTTATTTATTTATTTATTTATAGAACACACATAGAGGAAGGGCAGAGAGAGGGAGAGAGAGAATCCAAAGCAGGCTCTCCACTGTCAGCATGGGCAGCCTGACGTGGGGCTCAAACTCACAAACTGTGAGATCATGACCTGAGCTGAAACTGAGAGTCGGATGCTCAACTGCTCAACTGACTGAGCCACCCAGGCACCCGTTACCATTTCTTTTTAACACTATATTCATGATTCTGGACAGTTCAATAAAGTAAGAAAAGGATATTAGAAGCATAGGGATTAGAAAGGGGGAAATAAAACAGTTAGAAAAACCCAATTACTCTACCTACAAATTATTGGAAAATATATGAGAGTTTCGTAAGGTGTCTGGGTATAAGATTAATATGAAAATAAGTTGTGTTCCTCTATACCAGTAAAAACTATAAAACAAAATTAAAGAGAAAACGACATCTACAAAATTAAAATAGATTAAAATCCAAATAGATTAAAAAAACCAAGTATCTAAGAGTAATTTAGCATTAGATGTGAAAGATCTCTAGGGGAAAATTACAAAACCTTATTAAAAAATGTTAAAGAAGACCATGAGGGGCTCAGTCGGTTAAGCGTCCGACTACAGCTCAGGTCATGATCTCACAGTTCCTAAGTTTGAGCCCCGCATTGGGCTCACTGCTGTCGGCACAGAACCTGCTTCAGATCTTCTGTTCCCTTCACTTTCTGCCCCTCCTCCCCATCTCTCTAAAAAATAAAATAAAACATTAAAAAGCAGACCTAGATAAAAAGGAAGATACTATGTTCATGGATAAGACATACTTAATATCATAAAGATTTTAATTATTATCTGTAGATTCAATATATTTCCAATAAAACCCCCAGGGTTTTTCATGGTATTTGATAAAGTGATTCCAAAATTCATATGAAGGGGTAGAGGGCCAAGAGTAGTCAGGTTATTTCTGAAAAGCAAGAGCAAGGAGGAAGGACTATGTAGATTGCTATGGGGATAGACAAATGGACCAGAGGAATAGGTTAGGGAACCACAGATGAAACCTCAGAGTGGGTGTGTGTGTGTGTGTGACAGATGTGGCATATCAGAACAGTAAAAGAAAAAGAGTGATCAGTAAATGGAGCTGGAAAAAAGTACTTATCTACTATTTATATGGAAAAAGATGACATTGGATTCTTGCTTCATACTATATCAACTCCAAATAGATTCAAAATTGAAAGATACCTTAAAGAAATTTGAAAGACAAGTTATAAACAGGTAAAATACTGAAAATATATAGAGCTGCAAAGGATTGACATAAAAAAATGTAAATAACTCCTACAAATCATTAAGAAAAGTGCATGTACACACACACACATCAGTAGAAAAATGAAAAAAGCAAATGAATAGAAAAAAATCACCATATGACCAATAAACTTGTAAAGACATGTTTAACATCATTAGTGAACAGAATAATGCAAATAAGAACCATGATGAGATATCATTTCACATCTATTTAATTGGGTAAAAATTAAAATGTCTGACAATGCCAAGTAGGCTTGCAATAACTCTGGGAAAGAGTTTGACATAATCTCCTGAAGGTGAACATGCAATCAGTTCAGAAAAGAGTTTAGCATTGTCTTCTAAAGTTGTGGGGCGCCTGGGTGGCGCAGTCGGTTAAGCGTCCGACTTCAGCCAGGTCACGATCTCGCGGTCCGTGAGTTCGAGCCCCGCGTCGGGCTCTGGGCTGATGGCTCAGAGCCTGGAGCCTGTTTCCGATTCTGTGTCTCCCTCTCTCTCTGATCCTCCCCCCGTTCATGCTCTGTCTCTCTCTGTCCCAAAAATAAATAAACGTTGAAAAAAAAAATTTAAAGTTGAATATTTACATTTCCTATTGCTCAGCAATTAATTTCCTAGGTATGTATCCAAGAAAAACTCTTGTTCCATGCATAACAAGATTCAACTACAAGAATGATCATAGCAGCATTGTTCACAATAGCCCAAACCTGGAAACAACCTAAATGCCCAACATTAGTAGAATAGGGAGCAAATGGTAAAATATTCCCATGACATAATATTGTCTGTTATTATCTAAAAACAAATGAACCACAGTAACTTGCAACAATATGGATGAATCTAAGTATCATCATGTTAAAAAAAAAAAAGTAGTCTTCCAAAGGTTACTTACAGTACGATACCCCTTTTAAAAATAAAGTTAAAAACAGTAATATATATATACACATATACATATGCTTTGTATATGTAATTTATATTCTACATGTAGATATATAATACATGTAAATGCAATAAAATTATATACAAAGGAAAGGAAAGGAAGGGAATGAAATTGGGATTCAAAAGGATGCTTATATCTCAGGTGGGGAAAGTAAACAGGAAGATGGAATGAGGGGTGGGGGGAAGCATATGGTTAGATTTAGATCCCTGTCAAAGTTCCACGTTTTTTTGGGGGGGGGGTGGTGGTGCATTCATGAATGCTTCACACATTATTTAAGATAACTAAATAAAAGTAGCTCAGGCATGGACCTATGATGAGAGGATCATCAATCAAGGATTATGTTGAATCCAATTCTGTGCATCTGTGGTCCAATTAGAGAAAAATAATTTTCTTGAATGAATGAATGAATGAATAGAAAATCATCAGTGACAGTGATCAGAGAGAAACCTGGTGTAGGCAGATCTTTACTACACTACTGAATTCTATAACAGGATGTACTTACTTGCTGGGACATCTCTTTGGGGAATTACAAGTGAATGAAGGAAATTTTGGAAAAATAAGTTATTAGGGTAGGTTTTGCCTTGCCTAAAAATGTTCCTAGGTTATTCCTAAAAATTATACCATCTATCATCCCTTTATAACTTTAGGAATGCAGTCCTTTTATGCTTTCTTCTTACATTTTTTCTGTGCCATTAAAGTGAGCTGCTATTTGGATGATTTGCAACTGAGTTATATGATCTAAGTTACGTGGATCAAAGGAGACCTATTTAAAGCACAAGATTTCTATTTTAAATTGTTTAAAATAGATAAAGGATACAGAGAATTAACAACACCCCAAATTTCTAATATGATACTTTAAGAGTATTTTAAATTTTATACAAATCATTTTCCTCCTATTATTATCAATTAAAATTTCATCCAACTTGAATTCTATCCCCAGAGTGTTATTAGACTCTTTCTCTCTCATCCTGAATCTTGTAAGTTGCAGCTCCACTGTTTAGTTGAACCACCCGCTGTGGCCTGCCCGCTTCATGTGACCAGCAGAGACCCCAATAATGGGATTTTCCAGTTACCTGGAAGTGCAGGTAACAGTGGTTGACTGTTGACCCAACTTTATGAGAACAATTCAGAAATGGTTTTCTTGTTACTCAGCAACACCTGCCCTTTACTTGCCCTAAAGAGTTGTTCAAAATGATGACGGTTAGTAATGAAAACTCTTCTGAGGGACGCATCCTTAAACATCCATCATGTCATTTGTCCCCACAGCTTCCTTTCAAGTAGGAACTTTTTTTCTCATTAACTCTAATGAGTTAATTCACACACTTTGCCTCTGATTTTCCCATTTTGAGGCAGAAATGTCTTGGGGGGTGGGAACCATTCTGTGTGTGATGGGGGTCAGAACACTCTTCTGGATGTGAACGTTCTCATAGCTACACACTCCTTGGTTCTAAACTCTTCTCCCATTAAAAAAAAGCCAGTTGGTCACCAGCTGTTGTTTCTATTGCTCCAGAATTGTGCCTGGACGTATGGGCTTGAGATAGAACTATATCTTTTTGCTAATTTCTTCCCTTTTTCCCAGTTAATAAAGTTTCTGAGGCAGAGCCATAAAATGTAAGGATCTTAATAGAGCATAACACAGGTGCTCTTACCTCACTTTCACAAATTCCCAAATTTCCACAATGAAATCTCTTTAAAAATTTTTTTTTCAACGTTTATTTATTTTTGGGACAGAGAGAGACAGAGCATAAACGGGGGAGGGGCAGAGAGAGAGGGAGACACAGAATCGGAAACAGGCTCCAGGCTCTGAGCCATCAGCCCAGAGCCTGACGCGGGGCTCGAACTCACGGACCGCGAGATCGTGACCTGGCTGAAGTCGGACGCTTAACCGACTGCGCCACCCAGGCGCCCCCACAATGAAATCTCTTTTAAACCACACTTAGATTTCATTTCAAATGTTCTCTTGTCAAGGATAAGCTTTCTTTCAGATAATGACAATGCAAACTTAATTTCCAAGATAGATAAAATGTTCCACTAGATCATAAGCCCCTGGAGGAGAGGGTGCTTCATATGACCGTGTCCTTGGAGCCTAGCACCTGGCATGGTATATAGTCAATTTTAGAGATTGGAGGTGAGGTTTGGGGCTAATGTGATGATTTGATAGCCTGGATATTCAAATCATGCTCTGTTAATCTTCCCTGTCTTCCCAAGGTCTTCCTGGGAAGCTATTAAGCTTGCTCCTCAGGCAAGCAACCTAAATACCAGTTCAGGATTCTGCGATGAAACTGGCAAAGAGACATGGTTCAGATCTGAGGAGAAAGTGGGACCTCTCACCTCTCTGTCAGCCCCTAACCTGAATCTTAGGGCCATGATACTCGGGCATGGCTGTGCAGAGATAGAAACAAAGAGCAGATAAAGGTGGCTTGTCCCAAGAGTGATTCGGAGAACATTTTCCAGCTAGGTCTCAGAGTAGAAGAAGACTAAATTATGGTGGCTGACCCACTTCTAGTACCAGGACCTACATGAGTCTGAGGCCAAAAGGCGAGCACTACACCTGGGTGCTGATTTTAGAGCAAAATAATCCTGTCTGCTAGAAAAAAGTGGCCCCACTGACTGTCCTGATCAATAAGATTAGCAATTCCTCCTCTTTAAAGGGAGAGCTGATAAGAGAAGTTGAATAGGAACAAAAATGGTGAAGTCCTCTCTCCCTTGCTGAGCATTCAGTACATGTTTGTTAAAAGAATGAATGAAGTCAAGTGGTGTTGCTAAGGAGTTATTACTAAGAGAGATACCATTTGCATGCAAATTTTATGTTATTAGCAACTAGGACCCTCTAGCAAGGAGGGTGATGGGAAGGGCCACTATATCACTTTTCTGAATAGGATGTGGATGGAGAGGAATTCCACCAGTATTGTGTAAAAGCCTGAAGAAGGAGCTTGGCTTTAGTTATGTTATGTTTAAGACTATGATGTCAGGTAGACAAGTTCTGGAGACACTATCGAAACAGGAACGAATTTTCATGTGAAAGTTCAGAATATTGGATTTCCTCTTCACTTTCCCAGTCCAGTCCCCTTTTCCCCACAAATGGAAGAAAAAATCCAGGCCCTAGTTTCTAGGAGATGCCAAACTGAGCCAGAGCTAGTAATGTTTGGCTTCCACATTTCAAAAGCTAATAGAAACTGGAGACAAGTTGGGAAATAATATGCACATTTGCATAAATGTTGGGAATATTGCATAAAAAGTTGGGAAGTACTTGGAATGGAAAATTATACCATTCAAAGGAGAGGGTAGGGGCAGCTCTAGCTCTTTAAGAGAGTCTTTATCTCAGCTAAAACACAGTAGAGGAAAAGGTCTGAGGTTGCATCAAGATATATTTAAGATTGGGAGAACTTTTTGACATAAGGATTATAAAAAATCAGAAAATCCACTTGTATATTCCCACCTCAAAGCATGGTGTCTATGAGATGATAGAAAATGTTTTCTCATTGAATGACCAGGTCATGGAATTGCCATTCTTGAAGACTTTTATGACCAGCACATGATGCTTTGCATTTTTGATGGAATAGTGACAATTGAGGAGATGATTTCTCACCTCCCATCCAGCTCCTTAAGTCTACAAATGGCCCGAATTGGTTGATTGGTTACTCTAGGAGACCCTAAAGAGTATCTAGAAGCCACAGGTAATCTTTTCTTTGCAGCACGAATCCACACTCCCACCCTGGTTTTCCACCAGAAACATTTAGACTTTCATCTCTATTGGAAAATTGCTGTCATTGTTTCCTATGTGCCGTTATTTATTCTAATCACTGAGGCTGTGTTACTCAGGTCCCTCTGATACACATCAATGCAAGTTATACATGTGCGGCTAGGAGGGGAGAATGAACCTCTAAACTGTAGTCAAATTGGTTTCCTAAATGATGCTGCACGTTTTAACTGGAATTTGTGTAGTATTCTAGTGGAAAAAAAAAGGTGGGGGTGGAGGGAAGGGTTCCTTTGGTTTTCAGGCTGTTAACTGTAATTAGCCTGGTTTCTGAGATGTAATTATCTTGCAATCTCAAAGCAAACACCCTAGAGGAAATTGCACTGTTAAAGACAGCATGGCATTAAAAATAAATTATTACCCCAGTGCCTGCTATTGCTGCTTATGCTTTGTGATTTGTCAGAGTTTCCGTTAGCAAGAGCTTGTTTAAGGCTGGAGATGTGCAGCCATGTTGCCACTGTTTGTTCTAGAGAGGTGGGAGGTGTGGTTTGCTTAGTTATAATAGAGTGATTGTCCCACTCACCAGAATGGCTCAGAGTTCAAGGAAATAGAGCTCTGGGAGTCCTCTTTAGCAGTGGACATTGATGAGTGAGTAGAGTGGGGCACCATAATCCAAAGATCAGGCAATTCAAGGTCTCCATAAAGAAAAATTAACTTGTTTGGAGATGACTGAGAGGAAACAAGTGAAATTCCAGTTATTTTAGGGACAAACACTGAGGGATCATGAATCATTGTCATGAATCCTAGCGCCTGGAAAGACCTTACTGTGAGGTTTGGAATCAGAGACTTGTAGGTTTGAACATAGGATTGTGCAGGTGGTGTGCTCCACAAAAGCTCCCCCACTGAGGTGATAACAGAAGGCTGACATCCCACCAGTGCCCCCTGACCAAACTTTGTGTCCATGGAGCTGCACCCAGTCAGAGGGAAGCACACATTTTCCCAATTTGTCTACTCCATGGGAATGCTTTACAGAATTTATCTGACCAGAATAATTGTACCATACTTTTATGTGAGTTCTATAGGGTAAAACTTCACAGCCCCTTAGCACTTTATCTTTGCTGTTAATTTAGTGCTGGGGCTGGCATATCTATCTATCTATCTATCTATCTATCTATCTATCTATCTATATCTATATCTCAGAAGGAAAAAGGGGCAGGGAACCCTATAGAATTTGGAGTTGAAGATATGATAGTATAAAAAGGGAAGATATGGCCATAGTGAGGTATATAGAAGGATGAAAGAGGAGTGTGGGGGAATTTCAATAATTCAAAGAAGGCTTGGACTAACTGGAAATTTTTACTTTTCTTCCATTGGGCCAAGCTGCTTTGTGTTGGAAGTAATTTGACTAACTGGAATCCACAGATTTTTATTAAGAAAACTTCATTTTGGCCCATATCACTACTTTTCCCTTTTAAATTTCATTCATATCTCTGATGTTTTACTAAATGAATTATGAAATGGAAGGCAAAGTAAGTCTACCCAGGTTGATATCTCACCATCAGGAATATAAAGTTAAATTTTCTCAGAGCTATTAATTGAGGGTTATTAACAAAATATGCAAAAAATACCCACTCTAGTTTTATGAATTTTAACTAGAGTAGAATGTATGCCCAAAGATCATTTCTTAGGTTGCTATAACTCTGCGAGTGATTTCACCACATTGGCTCAATAGATGCCTTATTGGATTCTTAAAGGCTAAAGGGCAAGAGGAAAGTTCACGATTTCCCTTTCAAAAAGTTTTGTGCCAGTATTTAAAAGTTTGAAAAGAATTTCTTGGTTTCAAGCCCAAAACTTTTTTTCTTCTTTTTTTTGGGTAACTTCTTTGAAAACAGAAACTCTTGGTAAACAAAAAAGTGACCTTACTAATTTAACTCTCAATTAATAAATAACATTGCTCGTCTAATAATATGAACAACAGTGCAAATTATAATGTATTCTTTTCAGACTTTAGAGGGGATATATATGAGGATTTCCATTTATGGCAAGTTGGTGAACTAATTAGTTGGTGAAGCCGAAAATTTCTCTTGACAACAACAACAACAACAACAACAATAACAACAACAAAACAACACTAGAATATTGAATAAAATGGAATGGACACCCTAAATGCATTGCAGAATTTTCTGGAGGTTAGGAAAGGAAAGACTCAGGGACCAAAACATGAAAAAGAAATAGAAAATTAGAGTGGCAAATGTACATTCAGTTCAGCTGCCCTGGAATGTGTTGCCAGTCTCAATAAGCAGTGACTTCAGTTTAAAGACCACAAGAAGTTGAGGCCCTGGGCATTCTTACAGCAAGATGTTTGAACTGAAACCCCTCTCCCCCCAAAAAGCCTTCAAAGGGCTGCACTCTCAGTAAAATGGTGACTGAAAAGTTACTGGCAAAAAACAAAGCAAAAAAACCCCAAGAACCCTATAAAAATACCCAGCTGGCTTTGCTTAGTGGGGAAAAATGTCTCATGAGAATTCATAAGGACAATCCTATTGTCCTTACTTTCATGCTCCAGGAAATCCAAGAAAAGAAATTAGCATGAAATTGGTTCCAGACTAGCAGCACCTATGGAGCACCACTCTGGAAGGACATCCCTTAAATTCGATTGCACAAGATTTCTACAGCTAAAGTCCTGCCAAACTCAAGATCATGATTCAAAATTACCATATATGCAAGGAATCAATCCACCACAAGTGGACAACCCACTACAAGGGACAAAAGAATTAAGTCCGTAAGGCTTCAGATAATGGAATTACTGGACATATTCTCTAAATAAAGTTGTTTAAATTGATTAAAGACACAAAGGAAAGAATAAAAAATATAATAAAGAAATAGAGCATATATAATTATCAGCCAGTTTTATACAGAATAAAATAGAACATCTAGAGATTAAACTATAAAACTGAAACTAAAAACTCAAAAGGCAAGGTAAATAGTAGATTAGGCAGAGATGAAGAATGCACTGGAAGTGAACTGGAAGATATTTAAAGAGAGATTAGAAAAAAGGAAAATATGAAAACAAGGTTAAGAGACATGGAAATATAATGAAAAAGACTGAGAAATGGAAAATAAGATTTTTTTGAGGACACAGTAGAAAGAATGAGAGAAAGATAATACTAGAAGAGCTAACGCCTTGAGAATTTTCCAAAATGTTGAAAGACATGAATTTCTAAATCCAGGAAATATAATAAATGTCAAACACTTTTATTTTTTAGTAAAAATAATTCCCTGTTCAGATACATATTGATTAAACTTGAAAACCTCAAAGACAAAGACAAAAATATAAAAGCAACCATAAAGCAAATAAAGACTACTTACTAAGGAAGGAAATTAGCCTGAGAGCAGACCTCATCAAAGAGACTATAGAAACCAGGGGAGAGTGGAATAACTTCTTTTACATGCTAAAAGAAAATAATTATCAATCTAGAATTTTAAATTCAGCTGCATTATGATTCCATATGAAGGTGACTGTCTTTATAAACATTTTCAGATAAAACCAGAGACAATTTACTGCTAAGAGAACTTTGCTAAAGGATTTTCCAAAATGAAGGTGCTCAATCTGGCTACACATTAGAATCATCAGAAGACACTTACAAAATACTGATACCTGTGTTATACCCGTAGAGTTTAGATTTAATCCTTCTGCAGTACAGACTGGGAACTGGGATTTAAAAAATATCCCTATGTGATTCTAGTGTGATGTCAACTTTGAGAACCACTTGTATAAAAAGGATGCACTTCATGAAGAATGAAATTGAGCCCAAGAAATAATGATGCACAAACAGCTTGGGGGATGGGCAAAATAGATAAAGGGGATTAAAAGGTGCAAACTTCTCATTATAAAATAAATAAATCACAGAGAGGAAAAGTGCAGCATAAGGAGTATAGTCAACAATATTGTAGTAATATTGCATGGTGCACATGGTGACCACACTTACTGTGCTGAACACTGAGTAAGTTATAGGATTGTTGCATCAGTATTTTGTACACCTAAAACTAATGTAACATTGTATGTCAGTTATACTTCAATAAAAAAAAACCCAAAACAAAAACAAAAACGAAACAAACCCAAGTAGTTGTTAAACATGTGGATAAATCTAAATATTCCTTGACTGGGTAAAGAAATAAAAGTATTGATTAAGAATATGAAAGTATCATAGAATAGATTACTGGACAGAAATAATATTCCTAATAATAGGAATAAAGGGAGGGGATTAGAAGTTTAAGGCATTTAAGGTCCTTTTTATTACTCAGAAGAAGGGTAGCTACATTAACTTTAAGGAGCCATGTTAAAAATTTAAGGGAAATACTAAAAGAGTAGGGATGTAATATGTAATTTCTAAACTGGAAGAGGTATTAATTTGTCAGGAGTGTGAAAAGGGGTTGTAGAATGTAGGGAGGTCTGTAACAAATTTAATGACATATTAGGCACATGGCGATAAGGACTCTGGAAAGCAAGGCAATGGAAACAGGAGGGGGTGAGACAGTTGCAGGAGATCCTACAAATTAAGAACTGATGTGACCTGGTGACTACTTTGCTAAGGGTATGTTGGAGGAGGAGAGGGAGAGACACACACCTTCACTCTCAATATGGCACACCAAGGTGTTTAGTCAAGGTGAGAGACTAACTCTGGCTCATATAAAGGGGATTGTTTGTGGGGCGCCTGGGTGGCGCAGTCGGTTAAGCGTCCGACTTCAGCCAGGTCACGATCTCGCGGTCCGGGAGTTCGAGCCCCGCGTCAGGCTCTGGGCTGATGGCTCAGAGCCTGGAGCCTGTTTCCGATTCTGTGTCTCCCTCTCTCTCTGCCCCTCCCCCGTTCATGCTCTGTCTCTCTCTGTCGGAAAAATAAATAAACGTTGAAAAAAAAAATTAAACAAAAAAATAAAGGGGATTGTTTGTATTGAAGCCATATTCAAAGCAAACCTTTAAATGGAGAAGACCTAGAACTTCCTTCCAAAGACTTAGCTTACATCCCAAGCTTGCCTTTTCATTGTTGGGTATAAGTGCCTAACATGTCATCACTTATACAACTCTAACTTTATTTTTTAGGTAAAATAGAAATTTAGAACTGTTATAAAAAGAAAAACAAAAAAGGCTTCCAGGTGAGAATAGCTTCATTGTTTTCATTGTCTACTTTAAATATCGTATGACTTCATCCAGATTCATGGTGGACCTGCGGTGGATTACAAATGGCTGCAAATTCTTTGACACTCCTTTCATTGAGAGATGAGGTCCATTTTCTGGCCGTTGAATCTGGGCTGGTTTGTGACAGCCTTGATGAATGGAGTATGAGTGTAAGAGACGCCATGCATTTCTAGATCTTCTGTCTAAGGGGACTGGTAGCATCTGCCTTGGTCTCTTGGGAGCCCTGAGTCAGGATGCAAGAAACCCAACCACCCAGAGGTCTCTATGCTGTGAGAAGCTCAAGCCACATGGGGAGAACCTGGAGGAGAAAACTCCATGTGGAGAGAGAAGCCAAGGAACATTGAGGTGCCACACATGTGAGTGAAGAAACTATCTTGTAGGTGGATCATCCTGTCCCAGCTGCCACAGCGGAAAATATGCAGATCAGAGGGGAAGTGCCCAGCTGAGCTCTTCCTGCAATCCTCATGTACTATACCAAATGACAGCAAACAAGAAGGTTGTTTCAGGTCACTCAGTTTGTGGGTAATGTGTTAGCCAGCAATTGAGAATCAGAACAAGTTTGCTTCTTTAGAAGACTAATGATACAGGGACCCCAGATCTCATTGTTATGACTTCCCACTGCCACTTGCCTTCTTTTGTCTTTTCCCCTATTTTTCACTCTCTCTCTTTACTCTTCAAGCTTTTACTCTCATTACAAACACAGCTCAAAACATTTCCTCCCATGATTTTGCTTTTGCGTCAGTCTATTGGAGTGTCTTCCGTTCTTCTCATTGGAAGATTTGCCTTTCTCACCACTTGTAGTTCCAGTTTTATATACTACAGTCTTACTATATTACCCCAGTAGGATGAATCAGAATTTGTGGAAAAGAAATTATGGTGTTTTTTTTTTTTAAATTTTTGCTTATGATACAGACATTTTTAAAGGAATGTGGTTTTTGCTTGTAGATAACACAATAATCCACACTAACTGCTAAGTGCTTTTAAGCTGGCATTCGTCTAAGCCCGCTTTAATGAACAGATAACTCATTTATAATTAGCAGTGCCAATTAATTGGCATGCAAACAATTAAGGTGATTAAAGTGCTAAAGTTCTTAAGAACAGTTTTTCCTAAGTAGGTTATAGACAAACCCTCCCTGACCCTGCATCTTGTTTACATGATTAAATTGCTGAGGAAGCCTTTATGTACAGATAGCACATGAGGAAATTTTAACTCAGCCTTGGTCAGATAGCCCTGATTTTGAATAAGTGAGTCCCATCTATGAAGAATTTATTGTGGTCTGATTTTCCAAATCAATAGTTTTTTTAAAAAAGTTTAAATTATGTATGTTTGTTGGCATCCTGCCAACTCATTCTCCTCTACAATAATCACCACCCAAGGGCCTCTGCAAATCTGAAGCACTCAAAATCCCACCCAGATCACTTTTCTGTGCTAGTTCTTACATCTTTCTTATATCCTAGAAAATGGATAGAAGGCTGTGAGGTTTTATTTTAGATGGCTATGACTTGCTTCTAATAGAATGTACCAGAAATGACATTGTGTGATTTCTAAGGCTAAACCAAAAAAGACATTGCTGTTTCTGCCTGGTCTGCTTGGACACCTGCTTTTGAGGCTCTGGGCTGCCACGTTAAACTGTCGACCCCCTTGAGGCTGCCACTCTGTGAGGAAACCCAGGTCACATGGAGGGGCCTATAGAGGTGCTCTGGTTGACAGCTCCAGCTGGGATCCCAGGTAGCAGCCAGCATCAACACCAGACATGAGTGAAAATGCCCGAGGATGGTTCCAGACCCCAGCCACTGAGTCACCTCCAGCCTTCACGTCTTCCCAGCTGAGGCTCCAGACATGCTGGAGCAGAGACAAGCCATCTCTGCTGTGCTCGTTCCAAATCTCCAACCCACAAAAACTGTGAGCATAATAAAATAGCTGCTGTTTTATTCTACTGTATCTGATTTGTATTTGTATTTGATTTGATTTATATTTGTATTTGTATTCTACATACAGTAGATTACTGATTATGTAGCAGTAGTAATTGGAAGAAAAGCTTTTTCTTTCTCCACTTAAGGCTCTATACAATGCCCACCTCCATTTTTTTCCCCATTCGCATGCTCTTTTGGTTTCTGTTTTACCCTTAAATGTCTCACTCTACACTGTGTTTACTGGCTTTTAATGAAATTCCCCTCTAGTTCAGTTGGAAGTAGCTGAAATTCAAATCTTCTTTGTCAAGTTATTAACCCCCTGGGTTTCAGTTGCCTTGATGATGAGAGAATCATACCTACCTATCTTAAGGTTTTGTTGTGAAAATTTGAGATATTGTAGACAGAGTACCTGGTGTACAGGAGGCATTGGCTCTAGATAAACGGTGCATAGTATTAGAAGTTTTCAGGGACAAGTTATGTAACCCCAAACCTCAGTTTCCCACTTGCCCAACTCACACTGCTCTAATTGAGAGTGCATAGTGTTCTCAGAGGAAGTCTGTGTATGTATGTGGGTCCACATATGTGGTCTGTTTTCTGTTGAATATATGTGACTGCATGCCGTCATAGTCCATCCATCACTGCATGAGGCTAGAAAACAATAGCAACAACTGAATCAAAGCAAACCAACCCCCAAACAACCCTAATCTGTCATCATGGTTATATTTACCTAAGGAAATTTGCAAATCACAGAGACAAGATATTAAATAGAACTCACTGGGTGGGATGGTCTGTGGCACAGCCTCAAGTCTGAACAGAAAGGTCTACCCTTTCCCTGGCTAGAGGTATTTTTGCTCTCTGGAAGGGTACATTCTCTGTAGCAGAGACTCTGGGCATTTTGATGCTTCATGGACAATTTTACAGGCTGTTGGCCCTTTGTCCTGAAAAACAAACACACTCATAACCCCCACAACAATTTGCATGCCATTTTAGAGTGTCCATAGTTGCTACAAATAATTGATATTGGAGCCTGCTGAAAAAGCCTGTGGAAACTAGAACGCTTGGATTTGTGATCTTGGGGTAGACTACAGTTCTAACTAAATCAGGGAGGGCTGCCCTAAGGGATCAGGGCTTTACATAACTTATATAATCCTCAGGAGAGAGGGCCTGTGAGGTGTTTTATCTCTATTGTATCATAAGGCTGAGAGAAGTTAAGTGACTTTTCCAAGATCTCAAAGCTAAGAAGTTAGTGGGGCCCAGATTTGAGAGATGATAACATCCAATTGTTTTTTGTTACTTTCTGTTTGTGTCTTGGGGTGTGGAGATCTACTTCTCCAGACAGATCATGACTGGGGAACTTGCTAGTCCTAGGCTTGTGGTTTTAATTTCTATCCCCTCCTCCCCTCTTTCCCATCCCTGCCTACCTGTGGCCCTTTCAGCTACCAGAGTATGGTGTGGGGTGGCAGGGGAGGGCATGCTTTGTTGCTGGATAGGCTTAAGAGAAGCAGTAGAAGAGAGTGGTATGAGCAGGGGCTCCAGAGTCTGTGTGCTTGAGCTGGAATCCACTGAACCTCCCCAGACAAGCCATAACCCCAAGGCTTATTTAGCACTTTGTTTTACAAAGAGATTTTCTTTTGATAATAAGATAGGCATGCAAGCAAGGCCTTTCTATCTCCATTTACAACTGTGGATACAGAACTTTTTCAAGGAAATTGTCTTACCAGGTCTTCTGATTCTGGTTCCTGGTCTTTTTCCATTATCTTCTACCTGCCTCCTTTGGAGAACAAGGTTAAGAAGTGCCATTCTGGGAAATTGAAGCTACAAGAATGAAAACATGATGGCTTGGGGCAGTAAGTCATAAGTCACCATAATTGGGAGATGGCCTTCCTGTTCTGGGAAGCAGCCATCACAAATGTAGCTAATGTAGAACAAGCAGTAATCTGGGAAATTGTAACATGAGATCACGTAATGGCAGTGGCTTTGAAAGATAAGTTAACTGATAAGGAATATTGAGAAAGGGACACAGGAGACTAAGACTTTGAAAGATTTCCTCTAATGTTGCCTGAAGAGAGCGTGATCTGACTTCAGATGACCTGTACTGGTTCCTCAGACTGAAATATCCCTCCAGTGGAGAAGGGCAATTCATCATCAAGCAACCAGAGCTGGAAAGTAATTCTCCGAAAGAACATCCGGCTGTCCTGGCTCATCTTCTCAGCTCACCCAGCAGAGAACTTGCAATTTGGCCTCCTGAGTGCTGATGACCAGCATGGGTTCTCTCAGTGAGGACCTTCCTGCTGGGAGCTAATATGGAATATTGGTCTATCAATCAGTCTCTGTGAGTTCAACTCCTACAATTCAGTCACTCATCTGATCATCTCTGGTGAAACTGATAAACACCCTGATCTCGCTCAGATGTTGAGCAGATTATGGGCTTTGGGTCCCTCGTTTGGTGTAGTCATACATGGGAGGCCCTGAAAAAGAGCCTTTCTCATTATGTGACCTTGGTGGTTTATGGAGACCATAATCTTGTTTTGTCCAGGAACCCAGCATGTCCACCTAGTCCTAAAACTTCAAAGAACAGATGTTTCAAAGGATGAGTTTGAGCAAGAATCTTACAGAAGCATTTTTAAACACAACCTCATTGTGAAGGTTTCGAACTTACTCAGGTTAGTGCCCCAAAACAGAGGTGGAACAAGCCTTCCTCCTACCAGGCTAGATGAATGAGATGTCCCTTTGGGCCTAGAGTGTCCTGAAGCTTTGAAGGAAGGGACCTGACAGGACACAGCAATATCTTAGGAGGCAACCTGGTAGTATACCTTTTGGGTAACAACTGTCAGGCCCTGGGGCAGATGGAGAGGTAAATGGCACAGTGGGAGGAGAAGGGGAAGTTCTCATTGGTCTGGAGGCTGGGAAGTTGGTTGGTGAGGATGCCAGTCAGGTTTGGCTCCTGGGTGCTCCTTGCAGTGGTATTTCCCATGGTCCTGCTCACCTAACTTTGGAAGTGCCCCTACTCCACAGTGGGCAAGTCCCTGAGTCAGTTGGGCTGGGAAAGTAGATCCCTATTCAGTGGATGTGGTGCTCTGAGATTCCATCATAAAGAAGTCACTAGGTGACCCAATGAGCAGACCCAGGATTCTGTGTTGCTGGAACTCGGCAACCCAGACAGGTAAGAGAGTGGCAGAAGCTGAATGGCCTGGCTGCTAAGGCAACACATTATATATTGTCCTGTTGGCATAGCAGAGTTTTGTGAACCCCGGTAAAGTGGGGGTAGGAAGTATCTCACCTGGTGTCTGAAGTTGGGTGATAGTAGGAAACACCTAAGTTGGATGGTATCTGTGTTAAGGCTCACACCTTTTATCATGATTAAAGAAGATAATATACAATGCAGTCTTTACACTATGCCTGATAAGTACTTAACAGTGGCAACCACTACCATCATCATCATCATCATCTTGAATAGTACTTTACACTTATGTTCATGTTGCATTTAGAAAGTCTGATAGTTAGCTATAGAAATTGTAGTTAATTGTAATACACTTGTACTCTGCCCCATGTTGGTCCATATTAGAGGCTGGACCCTCAGTAGCTTCTCAGAGTTGGAATAGCCCATGAGGAACCAAGGTATCATGCATATGTTAATCAGGATGGTATAGAATAATATGGAAGCTGGGGTCCGTGGAGACCCGGAAAGCATATCGTCTAAGGGTAGTGTTTTCTCAACTCTAGCTGGTTGTTGCCATGCAAAGATGTGGGCTCAGAAATTCTAGCTCTTCTGATTATTTATGAAAATATGAATCCAGATTTAGGATGAATTTTTACAGTTTTAAAAATATGGTAAGCCAAACAAAGTGTGTCTGTTGGCTATATGAGGTCTGTTAGCTGTCAGTCTGGGATACTCTTCTCTGAAGCAGGAATCCTGTGTATGGCCCTCCTGCTCCATGATCATCTAGTGAACCCTACACAGGATAGTCTGACTGTCCTTTCTAAGTCCTACCTCTCTGGAAGTGTGACAAGTCCCCAGAGTTTCAAATCCGGAACAGGGCTGGGTCAATAGGGCTATAGCTGCAGCCACCTGCTATTGCTTATGTGATGTTTCAACAATAATTGCATTGGACACAGACTCTTGCCCTCCACCCAACATCACCCACCCCAGGTCTGAACTCATCTGGAGAAACTGGGAGTATTAGTGTTCGTTTTGTTTACAACCTTGCTGTTGATGCAAGCTGAGACTTAACCTTGTAAAACCTACAGAAAAGAGGAGTCAACTTGAAGCAGCAAATCCTCGGCAATACTAAAATGTAAATGTAGGACTAGCTACATGGATGTGCAACCAGTACCATTGCACGAGTCCTGTACTCAGAAGGGCCTCACCCCTGATTTAATGCTCTGCTTTTGCTGTCTTGAAAGTCTTAATAACTTTCCAACAAGGGAGCCTGTGTTTTCATTTTGCACTGAGTCCCACAAATTGTGTAGCTGTCCTGCATAAATGTGATCAGAATTGGAAGCATACCACACAAGTGGATTTTTTTTGTTGTTTTTTGTTTTGTTTTGTTTTGTTTTGTTTTGTTTGGAAGCTCCTGAAACTTGATTAGTTTGAACTTTTATGTGAGGTGAGGTAATAATGCCCAGGGAAACCAGGGAGCAGGAAAATGCTTTCATGACCATTTTAAAGATGAGGGGGATTTCTCCTGCTTTGTGGTAAGTGGAGAGGGTGGGGAAAGAGTAAATTTCCTGTGATGTGATCACCTCCCAGGGCTTTTTTCCCTTGTCTCAGGTGCTAGATCTACATTAGCTGTTATGCAAAGGGGATGCAGGTAGACATGCAATTAATTGTGGGAATAGCTGTTGTGTTAGCATTAGAAGAATCTGGAGAATAGACAGCATCCTATGAATAAGAGAGCCAGGAGACTCAATTGTTTTTCCTGGTCATTTTTTTTTTTAACATTTATTTATTTATCTTTGAGAGACAGAGAGAGACAGAGCACAAGTGGGGGATGGGCAGAGAGAGAAAGAGACACAGAATCTGAAGCAGGCTCCAGGCTCTAAGCTGTCAGCACAGAGCCAGACGAGGGGCTCTAACTCACAAACCACGATATCATGACCTGACCTGAAGTCGGACGCTCAACTGATTGAGCCACCCAGGCACCCATTTCCCGGTCATTTTTAGGTCAGCAAAACTCTCAAGTTGCTGAGGAATAGGTAGGTGTGTGCTGGGCTGATTAGAACAGCTTTACTGATGCGTTGTAGTCGACACCACGAGATCAAAACACAGGGCACCGATAAGCTGCTAAAAGGCCCTCATTGAACCTCTTTTGGAGATTTATTGGTGCTGGAACCATAGAGTTAATTCCATTTCTATTGCTCCCTTATTTATTGCACATATGGTCTGCTGCAAAGATCTCAACTGCAGAACTTTGGGTACAGTGGAAGAGTCCAATAGGGCAAATCTTAAAAATGAGGGTTTCGTCTTCAGACTCTTTTGGCCAAAGAGTCAGAGGCTACAGCTATGGAACTTGCTCCTAGCAAGAGAGGAAGCAGAACTTGAAGGGATCTATCATATTAATGTTCTTCTCCCTAAGTCTCAGAGAGTTGCAGATCAAGAAATTTCTCTGCAAACTTGATGAACTAGATAGGATGGCCAACTAATAATGACTGGAACAACCCGTCAACCTAGGGCGCAACCAATAAAAGCAATGTTTCCCCTGGATGATCACCCCTCCCTCTGCAAACTCTAACACCCAAATCTCTGGGACTAGAATAACATTAACTAGATAGAAGAATTTGGAGGAGAATTGACATCTTGATTATACTGAATTCTACCCGGGAACATAGGATGTTTCTTAACTGATTCTAATTTTTAATGTACTTTTTTGAAAATCTATGGTCCTTTTTACTTAGTCCTGCATATTTCTTGTTACCTTTGTCTCTGGATATTTCATATTTTTTAATGTTATTTCAAATATCATCTTTTTTTTCATTATATTTTCTAACTAGTTCACTAGTTCTTACTGGTATATTAGAAAGCTATTTTTTGCATATTTATTTTATAATGACCACTAAACTCTCTTATTAATTCTTATACTTCTATATCTTTTTTTGGTAACTAATCATGTAATATGGAATATGTAGCATTAATGCTGCAAATGCATTCTCCAGAGTCAGTCACAGAAATCACTAATTGACATCCTATCAAGGCTGGGTGCAGTAAATCCTTCTCAATTTGCACTCTGTTGGGAGACAATTTTCTATGGGTTTGTCATATTTCTGCACATATTCTGAGCACAGAACGCATTGCCTATTGTTCCGAACTGTCTATTCAAGGTTGTTTGTAGAGCAAACGGCCTTGGAAGATAGAGATAGTGTCTTGTGCCAAGCAAAGGACACATTTGCTTATAGCCTTGAAAGGTATCTTCCTCATGAGCAAAGGAAGGTATATTGCTAAGGATCAAAGATTCAGATTCTTCTGAGATCTGTAAGATACACACTTCTGTAACATGTCTCATTGCATGTGCTGGTGTCCTTCACATCACCTGGTGGAAATTGGGCTTCAGGGAATAGTGCAAAACGATAATTCTCTGGCTACTATTATTGTGAGTAATAAGTAGTTCTTCATCTCCAACCCAGAAGTCTTGTGTTTCCTACCAGCACCTTACCATAAAAGTACAAGAGAGTGTAAATAGGGCAGTGGGCTTGTGATCAGAAAGGGCCTGGGTGAGCAGATCAACAACAATGGGGGAGGAAAGAAGAACATGACTATGCCAGGAGGGTCTATGAAAGATCACTCTATCCCCAGTCATGCCACAGAGGCTTTTTCACTTAATATGAAACAGGATTTAGTCTGGCCTTTTCCTGCCTTTTATTTATTTATTTATTTATTTATTTATTTATTTATTTTAATGTTTTATTTATTTTTGAGACAGAGAGAGACAGAGCATGAATGGGGGAGGGGCAGAGAGAGAGGGAGACACAGAATCTGAAGCAGGCTCCAGGCTCCGAGCTGTCAGCACAGAGCCTGACGTGGGGCTTGAACTCATGGACTGTGAGATCATGACCTGAGCCGAAGTCGAATGCTTAACTGACTGAGCCACCCAGGCGCCCCTACCTTTTTAAATAGAATAGTTTTGTTGGAGTTGTCCTCAGTCTTGCTAGAGACAGGCCTAGGTGCCATGAGGGGATTTAGGAAATCTTGTTATTGCCTTCCACTTCCTGTTTTTTATCTTTTTCTCCTTCTCATGGTACCCCTTCCCCTAATGAAAACTTGTTTGCATTAATGGCCAATTACACCCCAGTGTTAATTTACATTGTTGGAGTATTATCTCTCTTGGAGAACATTCTTCAAACCTCACCTGCATCTTGGGAAGGAACGACTCTTCCATGTGGCAGACATGTACAGTACTTCAGAGCAGCAAAGATATTTGGAAGGATTTTCTGGTGCTCTTGGCATTGTACCACATCAGCAGCCACTTTGCTGCATCTATCCTACTGGCAGGGGTGCTGGTGGCTGTCTCCTTGGAGCCCCTCCCCACTACGAACAATCCTTGGCGTTGCACTAACCTAAAACTGTAAAGAAAGTAAATCTGGGTATATATCACCTTTTAGAGTCTTTTGCAAATCTCCTCCTGCTGGGAAACTTCAGATCTTAATTTTCATGCTAAGGGGCTCTCTTCAAAAACTTGTAGAACATCTGAAGGAAGAGAGAATTTTTAAGAGAACTTCATGCCAATTAACTTGGCCCATTTTTAAGAAATGGGAATGATTATCTCAGAGATTAATTAGGATTGCTAAAGGTGATGGTGGACTAGAACCTAAATGTGCCCATAAATTCTTCTCCCCTGGTACAGAATGAACATATCCTGGGCAAAAGGGCAGAGGTTATTAAAGTGAATGAGGTCGTTGCCTTTTACAGGTTGATGGCGCCCTTTCATTCTGCAGCAGCAGGTAAAAGAGGGGAGGAGAAATCGTCACTGACTTCACATTTGGATCATATAGTGCATTCCCTAATGTGATATGAAATATCATTCCAATGAATTAGTCCTAAACACAATGCTTATCAGAGTAATGAAGATAGTGCCTGCAAGTCCTGTATTGCTCCTGCCAATGACATCAGAAACTGCCCAGGGAGGGTAGTTACCATCCAATGCTTTGTCTCAAAGGATTTAATGGTCTGAAAGAAGTGGGAAAAAATGAGTTCATGCCTTAGTAAGAAATGAATGAAATTTTATTTTTGATTATTGGAAAAAAATATTGTGCACTGGTCCCTAAAAGCTCTCAGACTTTTTGGCTTGAGGTGAGGGATTCTGGAACAACCCAGGGAATGGGTCTTTCTAGCTGAATGAAACCTCAGATTGTGTAGTACCAGGGACAGCGTCTGAGGAATAGGCTTGTGAGGATTCAGGTTCCACTCATGTCTCCTGCTCTGGGTAAACATTTCAGAGAGTGCCGTTCTTTTACAGTGACTGTACAGAAGGAGCCATGTTCCTAGGGAGTGCTGTCTTTCCCTAGCTTTCTTGACATTTCAGATGGCTTGGGAGTGGCGCTGCATGGATCCCTTGCCTACAAACAGAATTGATTTTGTTCAGGTTTCTAGCTGTTAGGCACTGGGCCTCTCCCCAGCCCCAAGAGATAAATCTCCATTAGTACAAATTAACCATATTAATTACATTCTGCTTTCCAGGGATTGTTTCAGGAATAAGCACGTGATAGAATTCTGGCCGATAAGATAGATGTGAAGTATGTGTGTAGGGGTATTTCTGGGAATGTTTTCCTTACTCTTTAAACAAGAGACAAGAAAAGAATGTTCTCCCTAGGTCTTTGGACATTTTTGTTTGAGGACATGATGCTTGGAGCTGCCGCAGCCATCTTGCCACCATGAGAATTCAAGCCTGAAGATAAAGGGCAACATGCTGAGGATGACAGAGCCAAAAGACAGAAAGAAAGTGGGTTGCTGATAACATGATTGAGCCACTGAATTAAGCTGAATATGCTCCTGTTCCAAACTTCATGTTAAGTGAGATAGGTGCCCTTATTTGATTTACTCTCATTTATTCAAAACTGTCTTCCATTACATGAAGCTGAAAGGATTCCAAGCTGACATATAGTCACTATCTTTGTCACCCCTTTCCCCATTTCCTCACCTTACCTTCTTTTATAAAGACTTATTTCTTAATAAATAGATGACACTTGAAAACTCAGGCGTCCACAGAGATCCCACAACGGCTGCCCTTCTGAGGACATGTATGTGACTGGGATTCTCCAAACCTTCTTTGTAACCTCCTCAATCCCAAAGGAACACCTTTGAAATGGAAACCTGATAAATGCCAGAGCCATTCTTCCTTTAGAGTGGACCAAGACATTCATGAAACTTCAGAGGAATGGCAAGGACTTGGACTCTTTGGGGGAGCACATCAAGGTGGCCCTTTTTCACTTGTCTACCAGTCTGGTCCTCTGGTGGAATCTTGTCTCACACTGCAGGATTCTGCTTGCCTGGGAGAGGGGAGGTTAGATCACTGTAAGGATGGAAAGACCTTAAGAATTTTTATCTCCCTAGAGCTCTTTGCCTTTTCTTCCCCAAACTGGAAAAACAGGGAAATAAATCCCCCACATATTTATGAATTTCTTTTCTTCCCTAGTCTTCCCATCTCTAAATATATCAAACATGATAATTTTATGAGCAACCAAGTTATACATAATACATTTTATGTTCTTAAATGTATCAAGTGATTTTAGATCTGCACAGGATGCTAAAAAACAAGAACAGACAGTGCTCAATTTGTAAATTAATTTGGGAGTATAACTTTTTTTTTTAAGTGGGTTGCTTGAATTCAGAATGCTTTTTCTTGTAGAAACAATGGTGGTTGAGTTCCAAATCTGGACCACAAAAGCCCACATATTCCACAGTGTGCTGCAGCCTTGTCACTTACTAACCATATAAATACAGTTCGCACTTACTGAGCTTCTCTTATGTGCCTGAATCTTTACTCCATCTTTATGTTATCTAGATGATTTAATTCTCACAACTCTGTGTCAAAGGAAACAAAGCTCAGACAGCTTAAGTAGCTTGCCCAAGGACACACAGCATGTACATGGTAAAACCAGGACCCTGTGGTCTCTTTGGCCCCCACATTGGTTGTTTTCACACTCTCCCTGCCCTCCTGATGGGTCTCAATCACCATCTGCATCAATGTTTCCATGGAAAAACATGTTCCAAATTCCAATTGCAATGCCAAGAGCACATCATTCGGTTCTGGCAGCTAAAATCCCCTTTTGCCCTTCCAATTTCCCCATTTTTCTCCTCAATAGGAGAGAGAGAGAGAAAGAGACAGACACACACACACACACACACACACACACACACAGAGAGAGAGAGAGAGAGAGAGAGAGAGAGAGAGAGAGAGAGAAACACAGACAGAGACAGAGAGAATGAATCAGTGCTAGGTTGGCCCAAAATGAAAGCCTCTTACTGTCATTTGCCAGACAGCCTATCTCCATCTCTGGCCATGCCCATCCACTGTCTCCCCACCCGCCCTCCCCCCATCAGGTAGTTGAACTGGAGATAATGCTAACACTTCTCATTACATTTGCTGTGTTTACCACCTGGGTATAGCCCAACCACTGACACAGGTTTGATAAAGGGGTTTGGTGACTATTTAAATCCAAGCTTGGACCAGGACTTCACTTTTTAAGCATTCAGTAAAATGTGGCTTTAAAACATAGTGAGATTTCTGCTGCCCCTCTCCCACAACTGCTATCTCACTTGGTGAGGACCATCCTAACTTTCCTTATACCTCATCTCTCATCTCGAGACCTGCCATTCCTCCTTCTACCAGGTTAATCTCTTCTTTCCTTAAAGCTTCTGAAAGTGTTGGGAATCTCTTAAAATCAGCTTAGCTGTCTCAATCCCTCTTGTTGGCACACATCTAACTCAATGTACTATCACTTATTTATTTCTTATTAAAAAAAAATCTTCCAGTAAAGTTTCATAGTTTCCTTTGATAGCAAGGTCCAGCCCATGCATCCTTTGCTGCTACTGGTAAGACCTGAAACTACCCTTCTTGCCTGTGGTTACTATTAATATTACATTGAGGATTCATAATTTAGTTTGTGGGATATTTTAGACCTGGATATCTGCTCCTTTGTCTTTCATTTCCTGAATTTTCCCTAATTTCACTGTTCTCCAGAGAAGTCAGGGAAAAGATCCCTCATAATGCCTCTACCAAGGGGATGTTGTTGCCACTGACTGGCTAAGAGGAGGTGTTTCCTTTCTTCATGGACTCTCATTCTCCCATTTTCACAGGTAATTGGGAGTTGGCTTTCTAAAGTGGAAATGACATGAAAAACAAAATAGAAAAACATTATCAAAATAATCAACACTGAAAATATGCACAATCCAATGAGCTCTTGGCTAAGAAATTATCTGGGATTTTTAGGAAATAAAGAATGATTTTAAATTATTGCCAGTATGAGTGAAAAGTGTTCCCTTCGGGAGCTGAGCATCCATGGTCTCTGAAGACCTTCACTGCCATTAGTTGATTAATTAATTCATTAACACCTCGTAGAGCACAGGATATTGACTCCATATGGCACTGAGCAGGCAGTTTGATTTCTTTAGAAAAAATTTCTCTTATACGAAAGCACAGAAATAGTAAATAATTAAGCTCTAAGCTGCCTCGTTGTGATCTTTTATTGATCAAGGCAGAGATTTGAGAGGAGGCAAGCTTCAGGCACTCGCTCCAACCAGACTTTATTTGCCCCATGATGACATGTTACTGTGAGATGCTTGTTCCTATTATAAAGCCTTTAAGGAAGAAAACAAGCCCACAACATATTTATGGCTTGCGTTACTTCTGTCCAAGGGTTAATCGCCCCAGTCCGGAAGACTGAAGCATTTTCTGGTGGACTCCCAAGAGGCCAAAGGAAGTGAGGTGATGAGTGTGCTGCCTGCTGCCTTCTGAGTCCTGGCTTCATTAAGTTGGGTTTTAATGCCTTTTTCCTTTAATAAAGCTATTAGGACAATGACTTATGATTGTGCAGTTCAGTGAGACCTCCAGGGAGTGAAGGTAGGGGCTGAACTTGGATCAATGGCAGAGAACGTGGGCTGAGCCATTCTGCTGGCCGGGTTTTGCTGCTTCCTTCCCCGGGCACTGTGCTTGTCCCCTGGTCTGCTCACCAACCATGAGCCAGCCAACTGCCCCCTCGTCCAAGGTGTGCAGGTGGATCCAGGTGAGAGGGAGAGGCCATTCAGGTAGGATCAGCAGCTACCTCAGAGTCCCGAACCTTTCCCCTTTTCTCTGTCCTCTTCCTGTTCCCTGGCTCCCAAGTGTTCCTTCCGGTTCTACCTTCCACCTCTCCTTCTCTCCTCAGCAGAGCTCCCTGAAAGAATTAACTGCACCCACTGTCTGGACCTCCCTCTATCTCTACATCCTTCTCCCAATTCCTGACACCTCCCTTTCGGGGCTTTTCTGCCTCCATTGTAGCTGTTTCTTGTGGTAAAGCTCATCTCACTGCTGTGGGGAGTAAGTGATGTATCTTCCTGCTGGGAGGCTTTGGAAATTGTCTATGACTCCCTCCTAATAGCTCTTCCTTTGGCTTTTGTGACAATTCTCCATGGTGTTTTCCTACTTATTCCTTGTGGCGGTCATGAAGATACAGCACTCAGGTCCCCTCTGAGAAAGGATTCACTGACTAAGTGAAGCTCCCTCAGGATTCCCTGCATCTTTGGGCCAAGACCTCACCCTTCTAGGGTGGCCCCTGGACCAATGACTGACCAAAACTGTGGTAGAGGGGCCCAGACATTTCCCTACAGCGCTGACTCTCTAGCAAAAATCTTTGCTCTGGAGATCCTCACTGGGTGGTGGAGGCTTAGTTGGGTCTGCGTCCGTCTGACCCCCTACCCACCTAATCCTGCTTCTTTCCTTTTCCTTTCACAGCTTTCCTTTTCCCAGCAAAACTTCTGTTCTCTCCTATCTCCATGTTTGTTTGCTGGAGGATCCAAGTGACATATTCCTTATACTCCTTTGTTGCCATTACTTTTTACTGGTTTCTTAAATGATGCTGTTTCAAAGGTGCTGGTCTAGGCTCTCTTTTCCTCTCAATTTACCCACTGTTCTTGGTCATCATCTTATTCTCCTCCATGTCTTTCACTCTCCTCCCACACTAGTAGAAAAATCGAAATCTCTCAGGTCTATCTTTCCTCAATCTTTAAGTCTGTGTATATCTGCTTTGCTGATATCTTGCAGGCATCTCAAACTGAATATGTGCTAAGAAGAACTCATCACCCCAAACCCTTATCCCCTAGCAAAAAAAAAAAAAAAAAGTCCTCCCATATTTTCTGTCTTAGGAAGTGGCTCCCAACTGTGGATTAAATCTCTGTTCCAGAAGCTTTGGTACTGTTCTTGATTCCCTGTTGCCTTGCAATCCACAGCCCACCTCTAGATCCCCCCAGGACCTGCCATATGACCACTGTCTCCTTTCCAGCTGGAGCTGCCTTCTTACTGGCTGGAGATGATTGCAACTGCCTCCTAACTAGTCTTTCTTTCCTGAATCCTATCACATTTGATCCATCCTTGAAGTTGTTGTCAGAGTGATCTTAAATTACAAATCTGGTGTCATTCCTCTAATCAGTCCCTTGTAATAGCTTTCTTCCCACTCCTCAAGATAAACCCAAACATCTCAAAATGGTTTTGGTAAGAGAGTCTCAAAGAGCAGACCCTGGAACATCAGTATCAGCATTACCTGGGAATGAACTAGAAAGGCAAATTCTCAAACCCTCCACCCAGACCTACTAAATCGGAAATTCTGGGGGTGGGGCCCAAATATCTATTTAATAAGCTCTTCAGGTGAGGCACACTACAGTGTGAGTATCAGTGGCTTAGGAATTCATCTACATTTCTAGTTTCCTCATTTGTCTGCATATCCCCTTCCCCCTCTGCTTTGATCACACTGAGCAACTTGCCTGCTAAATATGGGGCTCCCTCTGCTAACTCCTGATTCATCTTCAAGAATCAACGCATATGTTACTTCCTCCAGGAAGCCTTCCCTGACACTTCTCTAGCTGAGTCAGGCACCCCTCCTCTGCACTCTCGTAGTCCTCTATGCTTTACTCTATCATAGCCCTTATCTTACTTTGTTATAATTGCCTTTTTACCAGGCTGTATCTCCCTCTAGATTGAGCTTGTTCAGAAGAGAGATTGTCTTTCATCTCTGACTCTGCGGGGCCTGGCTCATTGCCAGACCCAGAGAAGGGGCACAGTAATGATGTCCTGATGGAGGAGTATCAAGCTCCAGACTTTACTGGGGGTGCTGGGCTGGAGTGACACTGTCAGCTACCTGCAGCAGGTGTATTCTGCATCCTCTTGTGCCTTGTGGACATCTGCCCTAAGATAGTGGGACTAGATTTTGATCTCAACCTACTTGTTCCATTTTAGCCCTGGGGAGTTGGATGCTGGTGTGTGCTAATTGGATGATGGCATTGGGTCTGACTGGCCTTGTAAATGTGTGCATAAGCAGTGAGCAGAGCATAGTTCAAACAGAATCATCATGGAAATGCTTTGATTTTTCCAGCTAAGCAGTCTGACCCTGTGCTCCTGGGAGCTTGGCATAATTCTGCCATGCCATTGGTGAGGGCCTGCCTTGGGGATCAGCTCTGCAGTGGAGACCATTGCTGCTGCTGCACCATCCTTCCCGACTGATTAACCCTGCAAGGCCTTTATTTGTCCATCTTTGCAGTGGACATCATCCAAATTAGTCACTTGGTCACCAAGTGCTCCAGGCACAAGCCTTTCCAAATAAGTCACTTCACTGGTGCTTTCAACTTGAAAGCACAGGGCATTAGGCATGCAGCTTGAAATGCATCAGATCAGAGCGGGAGGCTGGTCTCTTTAGGCAATCTGGGAGCCCAAAGGAACAATGTCCAGGTTGCAGATGCTGATAAAAAAGAGAGCAGAGAAAGGTAACTTCCCGGTCTGAAAAGAGTGATACCTCTCCCCTGCCCTCCCTTCCGTTGTGGCAGCTTCCTCCGCTTCCAGTAATAGGAAGATGAGGTCCAGGAGACAGAGTGGGAAGGGTTTGAGCTTGATGGAGCAGCTTTGTGGATGTTGAAGCCTCGTGAGCTGGATCCTTACACTGCATCTGTTGAAGGGACAGCTTTCTCCCATCAGTCACCCCTCAGACCAAATGCATCATTTTAAGGCAGTGTCCTTAATCTATTTGGGGGGATCAGGGCCCCTTCTGAGAATCCAAGAAAATCATTGTCATTCTTCTCAGAAAAAGGAAGAGTTCCCCCTAGGTGCCTATTTGTTGCTCTCATTTCAGGTGGTTTGTTAAATCCCTGAGGGTTTAGCCATTAACCTTAGGAGTTTATGGACCCCCAATAAGGAGCCTCTGCTCTTCCTTGCTCCTGGATTTTTTGTGCCAAAGTCCTATCCTCTGTAGGCCTTTCTCCTGAAGCCCCAGGCAGAATTGCTCCCTTCTCAGTGCTCACATGGCCCGTGGCCCCTGCTGCACAGCTAGGCACAATAGGTTACAAGGCCCAAGTCTCCAGAGACTGTCTGGCCCAGTTGCTACTCTGGGTTCTTGTCCTGGCTTTCCAATTTACTTGCTTTGCGACCTTGTGGACTGATTAAGGAGCCATGGCAAGCCTCAGCTTCCTTGCCAGTGATGTGAGCATAATCACAGGGTCTGACCCACAGGGCTGCTGTTTAGAATTCAGTAAGAGCCTGCATGTTGGGATGGTGTGCACAGACAGGCACTGAGGGAGAACGCAGGGACTGGGCCTTTTGTTCTGTGTGTTCCTGGCACCTGGCACTGGGCCCGTGCACAGTAGATATTCCATTAACACTGGTTAAAGAGGAGAAGGAAAGACTGGGCTAAGAGAGAGATACATTACACCTGTGGGAGTTGGCCAAAGGAGACGAGACAGGCGGCAGTAAAAGGGGAGTGGCTTTGCCTTTAGTGTTCCCATGTTGCTTAGGCTCCTGGATTTCCCCCAAATTTGGAGAGCTGGGCACTCAACCTCAGACCTGGCAGGTATGGATTAAATGAGATATGTGAAAAATGAAGCTCAGTCAGATGCCAGCTACGGAGTCAGAAGTGGGTTCAAAACTAGCTTCTGACACTCATCAGACTTTGGGCAAACAATCTTTCAGGGCCTCAGCTTTTCCAAGTGAAATGTGGGACTATCGATACTTAAAAGATTTTTGTACAGATCAGATTAAGTATAAATATTTAGCACATAGAAGATGCTGAAGCAGTGGAAGCTGTATCATTGTAAACTGGAAGGCTGAACAAACGTGAGTTCTGAAAATCAGTGCGTCATTGTTCATGTTTGGGTTAGGATCAGCCTGGACCTAGGCACAGACGCTGAGGAAAATGCCTGGTATCAGGCTCTAAGTTGAGACTACTTGAATTAACTTTACCACTTACTAGCTGGGTGGGCTTGGGTAAGTCAACTAACCTCTCTGAGCCCCTGTTTCTTTACCTATGAAGTGGAAACAATAATAATACTCTACACATAGAGTTGCTTTTATTGTGAAGATCAAGTAAGAGAATGCATACATTTCATTTAGTGTGGTATGGGGCACATAGCGAGTGTTCAGTAAATGGCAGCTTTATTACCAGTGCTGTCTGAGGCAGGGCAAGAGGGGCACCCAAACCCTGACCCCTACCTTAGCTTGGCAGAGCTCACCAAATAGCAGAGATCAGCCTTAGCTTCTTGAGGATTGTTTGGTTTTGGTTTTGTTCTGTAGCTACATTTAGATAATGTAATGGCAGCACGCAGGTAGCCCAGTCTGGGTTGGGCCAGGAGAAAGCCCAAGGCCCCATAGGCTCCAGGGACTATGGAAACACTGTAGAATTCTGAGCAGCATGCTGCTTAGAGCTTTCTCAGTGGGAGATGCTCTCCCCACATTTCCTGGACAACTGGTTTCTCCCCTCCCCAGACCCTGGGGCCCCTGACAGCTGAGGTTTCGGGAATGCATCCACACTCTCTTAGGTAGGAGAAGGCCATCTCAGGCTATCTGAGGCAGAGACCATGCGGAGCTAGCACTCTATGCAGACCAGCTCCTCCGGGAGAACCCCCCAGGCCCAGGGAGGCTGCCGAGCTTCGTTCATATTCATCATCACTTGGAGCTGCACCTTTTCTCCAGGCTGTGTGGGGATGTGTATCACCATGGAAACGCTAGAGGTGAAATCACTCAAGTGTTGGCAAGCAGAGTTTCTCTCTGGAGCTTGGAAAAATGGAGAGCAGGCTCACCGTGTCACAGAAAGAAAAGATGCCCTTAAAACAACCCAAACATTCTCAATTCCATTTGGGGACTTTCCCTTTAAATAAAAACTGAACAATAAATGGAAGAGAAATGTTTTCAGTTTCTAGATCTGCTACCCCAGAGAGTCCACTTGGAATGGACATGCCAATCCTTTCTAGCTTTCCTAATCTGCTATATCTTGTAGAGTGGATAACACATTCTGTCTGGAAAGAAATGGGGTGACATCTCGGAGTTGATATTTTAAATTGATGAAGCTGGAGCAAATAAGTGTGGATCCTTGTGCCTATGCACCATTTCTTTTTTTTTTTTAATTTTTTTATCATTTATTTATTATTGAGAGATGGAGAGACACAGAGCGTGAGCAGGGGAGGGTTAGAGAGAGGGGAGACCCAGAATCTGAAGCAGGCTCCAGGCTCTGAGCTGTCAGCACAGAGCCCGATGCGGGGCTAGAACTCACAAACTGCGAGATCATGACCTGAGCCGTAGTCGGTCGCTTAACAAACTGAGCCACCCAGATGCTCCAGCCTATGCGCCATTTCTGATTTTGGGCCCAGAACACGTTTCCTAAATGAGGATCTGACAGGCTCCTAGAGGCTAAGGTCATTGAAGATGTTTGTTTGTTTGGGGTGGGGGTTGGAGGTGGTTTCCAAGATAGTTGTGCTCATAACTGCTCCTAAACCACCCTGCCCTCAGACTTTTGAGGGCTCTACACCAGTTCCTGGGAGCTAATATGGGCAGTGAGAGACCATACAATTCTGCCTGGATTGGGGCAAGGGAGGAGGGGCAGGATATGGGGAGAGTGCAGATGATGCTGGGGGGTGCTTGGGGACCAGAATAGCTTGGGGGAGGCTTTGGTTAGTTGGGGGATCTAAGCATGAACATGGCTTGCAGGAGGCCATCAGTGTGAACTGCTTGAATTCTAACTCAGCCTTGGACTTACACGATTCTTTGTCTACTTTCATCCTTTGGGTAAAAAGAGCAGCGATAATACTTCCTTTCCCTTCATTAAGGGAAGTTTTGAACAGTTGTGTAAAAGCTTGGCTTCATTCATTCATTCATTCATTCAACAAGTATTCACTGAATGCCTGTCATGTGCTAGGGCCTGAGGATATAGTCTTTTTGGAAGTAGCTATGGACCAGGATGGCAGCATGAATAAAGATCTTTTTTTTCGGCTAAAGACCAGTGCTTTCAGTAAATGACTCTATTCTAATAGTTTTAACTTTTTCTGTTTTTATCAGACTTTGATTTCTATGTCAAATGAGGTTAAGACAGAGGGACAGTCAGGCAGACAGACAGACACACACACACACCTTAATTGGCCTTGAAACTAAGGTCAGTGTTACACTTTGCCAGGAGAGAAGAGACAGGTCAACTGAAATGTAATTCAATCTATTCCATTCTGTGCTATCAGGGTTACCCTTAACTTCTCCTTGCCTTAGTTACTCCATATTAAACTTCAGTCAGAACAATTAGAGGAATCTATGTGCTAGAGGTCCTAACGTAGGAATAACTAAGGCTTGGAGACGTTGGCATGTGGGGTCAGTGACACCTCTCCTGGGATCCAATTCAGGGCTGCCTATAGCTCAGTTCTGGTGGACAGCGGTGGGGGGGGGGGGTGTCACTCACCTAGACTACATTGTGGATGGGGCTTCCGGGGCTGTGCAACTGGACAGCCCTGGTGCAGGTGGCTCGGAAGGTTGGTGTTTAGAGGCAAGTAGGGACTATACTCTAGGAGGCAGGCAGGAGGGGAAGATGTGCTCCCGAGGGGCATAGGAGGTCCCAAGTGAACTGGTGCAGGTGGAGTGAATAGTGTGCAGTTAACATGGCGGGATTGCATTGCCAGACATTAAAGTGACAAGCAGAGTGATGATGGACAGGAGCCAACAGGGAGAACGAGCAGGTCTCAGGGAGGGATGACGAGTCCCTTTGGGAGGATTCTAGAAAAGTCTCAAAATAGAGAGATCTGAGCTGCTACCATTTTGCAGGTGTGGGCTATTGGTCTACAGTGTTGGGGACAAACTTATAAAATGGCCATCTGTATGATTCACTATTAGTGGGGCCCTGGGTCATGTGGGCTTCCTATTTGGTACATAGTTCTCAGGAGGATTATTGTCTTAGAGAAGAACACTTGTTTCCTTATTGAGGGCCTCAGGGAGAGAATTGCAAAACTATGACAGGACCAGGAATAACGTGTGAACTATACCTCTGCTGTGTCGCCTGGCTTCTCTCTACTTCCAGCAGAGGCTGACAAAGATTGAGCCACACTATCTCCTCTTCTTCCTGCCATACACCTAAACTACATTTCCCAGTCTCCCTTGCACTTAAGTGTAACCATGTGAATGAGTTCCTGCAAATGTGAGCTGAAATGATGTGCACCATTTCCAGGCCTAGAAAAAAACATCCCAAGTGTGTTCTCCGAGATCTTTCCCTTTCTGCGGGCTAGATATAAATGAGCATGGTGACCTTGGATGCCATGTGTTAAAGGCAGAGGAGGCACAAGACGGAAAGTCAGGGTCCCTAAATCACCATTTAGAGGAGACCTGCTTGTCAATTGGGATCATCCATTTAGGACTTTACACAAGTAAGAAATAGGTCTATATGAGGTCTGAACCATCATACATGTTTGGGCTTGTGTGTTGCAGCAGCAAGCAGTTAACACTGAGTTTTCCTACTGTCAGTTTTGACTATTCAGAATTAGGAGTCTACTTCTGGTCCAATCAGGTAAAGGGATCACATAGAACAAACCATGGGTATCTCTGTTTAAAAAAACAGCCTAAGGCTTCTCTTAGCAGAGGCTTCTGTGGGGACATTTTTCTTGGAAGGGGACTGTGAGCATGGCAGTTACCTTGACTTGCTGCCTAATGTTGCTAGGAAAAGAACCTGACAGAACACTGGGTAACCAAAATCTACCTTCTGGTAACTTCCCTTCTTATCCTTAGTTCTTCTCTTTGCAACAATAGCTTACTCCATGCACTGTTATCGTGCTTTCATGGGTTCTTTTCTCCAAGCTGCCTATTTCTGACTTTGTTGCTTTTATGGCATGGTTCCTGAAGCATGGGCTTTGGAGTTACATAGTCGTCAGCTCAAATCTGACAATCTCCACATACTGGCTTTGAGATCATGAACACATTCTCCCTGAATCCCAACCTCCTCATCTTCATCTGTAAAATGGAGATATAGGAAATTCTAGGGTTGTTATGAGTACTGAATGAGATCCTATGTCTGAAGCACCTAACACTGTGCCTGGCAGAGAAGGCTCCCACTCAGCAGTAGCCGTGATTCTGTTATGTTTGACATTGTGATTTCAGACCTTTTATTATCCTGGTTAGTGGCTCTGAGGCTGGTTCAAATTGAGGTTGGTTCAAATCCAATGGAACTTGGATCTGAATACAGGTCTGTAGTTGGTATCCAACTGATAGCAGTGCAGGGCATCATTGCTTCTTGTGATGTGGGTACCGTATTCACACTCCTTCTCACTGGCCAGCAGGCCCATCAAGTCAATGGTCATAGAGCTTGTTCTTAGCTGATCCTCAGAACACCAGGACAGTGGCATTGTATTAACATACTGAGATCCACTTAAGACATCACTCTTGGATGTGAGGGTGATCTGGCTGTGACATCTGTCACTCCACTGACTGAGCTGATCTGGCTGGCTAGGTGGGTATCCCCTTCCTCCCTCACCACTCCATGTGCCTCCCTCCTGAAGCTGCATGCTCGCTCAAAGAGGACAACCTTCCCTGATAGGGGAGGACCATTCTTTGGTCAATGGTGTATGAGTGGCTGTGCTCCCTTGTAGAGTCTCCAAACAAACTCTCAAGGTCCATTTGTAGGGGAACAGAATTTTATTTTATTATTAAAAAAAAAGACATACTCTTTGTCCTGGACTTTGACATCTTAGGGCAGCTGCCATGGCACTGCCAGCTGGGAGGTGTTTTTGGGAGCCTGCCTGGCACCTTCTAAGGGATCTTTGAAAGGATTTTATAGAACAATATTCTTTACCTTTCTTGGATCATGGGTCTTATGGAGAATTTGATGAAATTTCTGGATTGTCTCTCTAAGCATATATCCACATGCACATATATACTGTTTTGCATGCTACTTGGGAGGAGGTCTCCAAGGAGACTCAGCCCTTGGCTGGCAAGCTTGGGTTGGGAACATGCCCACCATTTTGGTGGAGCTGTGGACTCCTCCTGGAGAGGGAGCTCCAGGCAGCCTCCCCAGCGTGACCTCAGCAAAGTGGGAACGATCCAAGCAAGCACTTTTTTCATCAAGCTCAAATCAGCTGTGTGAAACCTCAGAGGAGCCCTCTCTACCGTCTTCCCAGGCATCTCAGCCTGAACAATCCTACAGGTTCTGAACGTTAATCAGTGTCATCGGGAGTCTGCCGCTGTTACGTGGCACTTAATTGGTTCTTTGGAGGAAAGTGAGTCACCATCTAGGAGAGTAGACTGCAGGGCAGGAGTGCACGGAGGGAAAGGAAAATGAAACTGCACACGGAAAAGATCAAGTGTGCCCTTACCGCTTCTCCAAGACTGCAATCTGAGAGGAGCCTGCTTTTGCTGATGGGGCTTAAAGAGGTTTTCAGAAGGACGGAGACAATGGACACTGCCTCCTCCTCCCCGTCTTTGTTTCTCTCCCTCCTTTTCTGCATGTGGAACCATATCTAGTAGAGGGGGAAGGGGACAGGTTACCCACTTGACTGTCAGAGCTGATCACTGCTGACCTTATCAAAACAGAATCAATGCACTCTCCTCCCAGCAGCCCAGAAAAACTACAAGGAGTTTGAACCGAAGCAATTTGAAGTGCAGAATTGTCGGAAGCAGGAGATGGTAAACTGTTGGGTCTTGGGATCCTACCATGCCCCTCCTCAGAGTCAGGCGAGAGCAGCACCTCGCTAGAATTCTGGTGCAGGAGGGCACTTAATGAGGGGGAGAAATCCAGAGAGCCTTTGTGAACCAAAACCCTCACTGCTGGCTGGCTCTCTGCACCAGAGAGGGAGTACAGAGTACCTCTGGAGGGCTGAACATCTCCTGTGTTGGGAAGGAGTCCTGTGGGGCTGGAGGCTAGAACCCAGGGCAGTGACCTTAACCCCCACAGGACCTTTCAGCAGGCTCTTAGGAAGGCTCTCTCCCGGCCTGGCCCTGGATCAGATG
This sequence comes from Lynx canadensis, assembly GCF_007474595.2. Taxonomy (NCBI): domain Eukaryota; kingdom Metazoa; phylum Chordata; class Mammalia; order Carnivora; family Felidae; genus Lynx; species Lynx canadensis. The sequence continues at coordinate 31,568,716 of NC_044311.2, read as the reverse complement.
TCTCTGGGATCCAGCTAGCTGTATGCTTGGAAAAGCCCTGCAGGGGCACTGATTTAGTGCCAAGTGGCCTTCACAATGCCACCACCTCTCCCCTCCTCTTGTTTCTTTGCTCCTCTTTTTTTTCTCCTGACTCATTTTCTATTCCTTTTCTCTTTCTACTTTGCCTCTATTTTTTTTTTTTTTTTTCAGGAGGAAGAAGACCAGAAAGAAAGAATGAGGGAGAGAACCATTGTGGGCAGAGGGGAAGGGGAGTCAGATGAGGTCACCTGGTGCCCAGCAGAAGTGTCTGCCTTCCGGCAGAAGATGCAGTCTCTCTCTGTGCCCAGCTTTGGATTGGGGGTGGGGTGGGGTGGGGTGCAGACCCTTCACAACATCAGAGGCTATTCCCTGGTGGCAGTGGACCTGAGCTAGACAGACATCTTCCATTCCTTCTCTGGCCTTTTCAGCCCTTCTGAAAACAAACCAGTTTCTTGAGTATATTCCCTCAAGACATTAACTCCCTAAATGTGTCTCCATATTCTATTTTTGGCCATTCCCTCCATCTCAGAGCTCACAGCAGTTGGAGCCAGTGTGGCTCAGGTGCCCAGAATTGGCAGAACCATCAGGCATACTCATCATACTTTACTATAATTTCCCAACTAATCTTTCTCCCTCACTCAACAGAGAGCAACTTGAGTGCAGTGACTGGTCTGATTCATCCTTGTGTCCCCAGAGCCTATTCCAGAAGACTGCACAGAGCAGACCTTAGGGCCTGGCATTTCTGTGCTCATCATGAAGGCAGGGCTACCTCAACCACGGTTTACACTGACCCCCATATAGAGACATCACGGTCAGTCTTGTGGTTTCATAGCTTCGTTGTTGAGAAAGAACATGGTCAGTAGTGCTGACCACTCCACTGGCCCCCTTCTACTTATGCGGTGTCATTCCTTTGAATGTCTGGTGCCCTCTGCCTGGAATGCATCCTTCCCTGGGCAGAATTAATTGCTCTCTTTTCTGAGTTCCCAAAGGACTTTGTACTCAGTTTTTTTAATAGCACAGATCACATTGTGCTTTATTGGTTGTATGCATGGCTGTCTCCTCCTATGCAGGTATTCATCTACCCCAAAATTACTTGTCAAGCATCTTTTCCAGGCAAGGGGTATGAGAGGGACAGTGCAGGCAGGGCTCTGGCCCTCGTGGAGCCAAAAGGGAGGATGAATGGCCTAGACAATGGCAGGCACAGAGCAGGTTCACATCAAATATTCATTGAATGGAATTGAAGATGTGGTGTCCAGAGAGGCTGGGCAGGGAAGGGGGCCAGAAACAGGAATTGGAGGCACAGTAAGGGAGTTGATGTCTATTGTTATCATTCAGAGAGTGGAGAACTGGGAGGGGAGAAGAGTGAGCATAAACAAAGAAATCTTGTGGGCTGAGGCTGGGTGGGTGGGTGGGGGGATCTGGGAGAGGGGGTACAGCAGATTAGGTTGCTGCAAGGACAGCATTAATGAGGAGACTGCCATCCGCAGGGCTTATCTCAAAGTGTGGCTACAAGTGTTCTGCCAGCTGTTTACATCTGCCATCACTGTGAGTGGACACGGGTCAGGAGATGCTGGGGGAGGAGTTGTATTATCAGGAGAGTGTGCAAGGAGCAGCAATGGCAGGTGGGCCCTGGTGCTGACAGTATTAACTGAGAGGAGGGTAGTGCACCTGGTTTTTAAAAATCAGATGGGTAAATGGAGGGAAGCCATCCCTGAGCAAAGAATCAAACAGCAAGGATGAAACATCATAGGTTTGCACTCTCCCACCTAGGGAAGGAGAAAGCAAGGTGGGGAGCAGAAGGGAGTGGTACCCTCGGCCTCTGGGGATACCAATGTGCAGAGCCCATGCCTATGGCTCGTGCTAGAGTGAGGCTCCCAGTTCCCTGTGCGGCTTAACATGCCCCAGTGGCAGGCGAGGCCTCCAGCATGCCAGCTGTCAGGATTTCCCCACAGAGCAGCAGGAAGACAGCCCCTTTGGAGCAGAGGAGTACTGGGGCCTGGTCTTTCTTCCCAGTGAATCCTTTCCCACATAACTGGGCTTCCTAGGCCTGGGCATCGTGGGAAATTCCCCATGCCCAGAACCTCATCAACCCGCGGGCGGGGAGCAGAAACCAACACGGCAGCACCAGCCACAGATGGCCACAGCTTCTAAATAAGCATTTCATTAGTTTGGAACCCAGGGAAAACTCGGTTCAAGTTATAGGGAAAAACAAATGAGTAAGGAGAGCCTGATTTTAAATCCTACTAGTTATGTTCAGCACGTCCATAAAAATAAGCAGAGCTCTCTTTTTAAAGGGGCCACTGTTAATTAGCTGCGGCGCCCATTCGAGCATTTTGTCTAGTTATAACGTGGTTATGCCGTGCTGGGGAAGAGGCTTACAGTTCCACATATCCTTTTTATGCCCACTCCTGTCATGCTGAAATTGGCTCCCTCACTCCGTAACTGTGCTTTATGTGGGAGCTGAACGGGAATAGCGTTACTTGTGTTTATACTCGCTGCCTGCCCCTGGAAGGCCAATTATTCCTCATTCCTCCTTCCTGAGGTTGGTGCTCAATTCCGATTGGCGTAGACACTTGATTCCATTTCCACAAGCTGTGTGTTCCATTTCTCTTTTTCTTCCCTCACTAACTAATGCTTGGGAGTGCTTTTTGTGTCCTCTGTCTAACCCCCGATGGCTCATACCCAGTTCTTCATCTTTCCATGGGAATAGCAGGAATCCTGCTGTCCACTCCTCTGAGACCAGGCATCCAGGGGCCCCATATCTCCCCTGACAGGCTTGTCCTCCCCAAGGAGGGGTTTAGACTGTGATTCAGAAGGCCTCCTGAATGCCACTGTGGTTAAGATATTTTAGTAGGTAACAGAGAATATGTGGGTCACTTGAGACCTGGTTTTGAGACCCAGCTGCACCACCCATAACCTTGCTGAACCCCATCTGCAGGATAGGGATAAAGGCTTTGCTAAGGGGAGAAATGATGGCCACAGAGCTCCCAGGCATCTTCTGACCTGCTTCTCTAGGTGTTCATCAGCTTGGGCTTACATTAGGTGTGAGACCAAGTGACCTTAAAAAGCTTTTAAAAATCTAAAGGGCCTCTTATTTCTAGCCTTATTCTGAGTGCAAAGATTCCTGGTTTCCGAGTAGGTCTTATTGATTTAGATATCTGAGATGCTCTTGGAAGGACCCAGGGATCCTCATTAGTGCAATAGCTACTGCTGTTTGAGAACCTACTGAGTGTAAGTTGTGATCCAGCAGTTTGTGGTCTTTGCATCATTTAATCTCTGTCATGGCACTATATGGTAGATATTATTCCCATCTGCTGGATAAGGAAATTGAGACTTGGGGAGGTTAATAATGAGCCCAAGATCTCACGTTTGGTAAGTATGAGAGTGGATTTCTTTTCTTTTTAATTATTTTACTTTTTTTTAAGTTTATTTTGAGAGAGAGAGAGAGAGAGAGAGAGAGAGAGAGAGAGAGAAACACATGCATGTGAGCAGGGGAAGGGCAGAGAGAGAGAGAGGGAGCGAGAGAATCCCAAACAGGCTCTGTTCTGTAAGTGCAGAGCCCAGTAGGGAGCTTGATCTCATGACCGTGAGATCATGACCTGAGTTGAAATCAAGAGCTGGACGCTTAACTGAGCTACACAGGTGCTCCAAGAGTTGGGTGTCAGCTGATCTGTTCACTACCAATTCCACCTTTCCATCATTTGTCACTATTCCTGTAGAAATCTAAGAGTCCAAGTTGAGCAATTCCCTAGAGCAGCACCGTCTGTTAGAAAACTTTCCGTAATGATGGAAGAGTCCTATGCTGCTCTGTCCAACACGATAACCATTAGCCGCTTGAAATGTGGCCAGTGTGACAGAACTGAGTTTTGAATTTTGTTTAATTTATCTAAATTTAAATAGCTCACATGGGTAGTAGTGCTAGAGCCCGCATTTTGCTGATGCAAGTGTTCAAGGACACCCCAGGAACTCATAACCGTTGGCCCCCACTCAAGCTCCTCCTACCCTTCCCCACATATGGACACACACTTAGTACCTACCTTCCCATATAGTTCTGCAAACTGTATATGGGTGTCACCTTCTGCTCATTGTGATATGACCAGGGCCCTGGGGGCTTTGGTTGGACAAAGGACTGGATGGTTCTCCATCCTGTTTCCTTTCCCACCTTCACTTTAACTTTTGGTTTCTGATCTTCAGTCTCAGGATCCCCAGTTTCCTATTCAGTTCTGCCCATAGCTAGGATTGGTGGTCCTGTTAGCCCTTTACAAGTAGCTGGTATTTAGATGCACAGGCTTTTTTTTCACATTCTTGGCAGTTTCCGCATCATGCTCTTTCTTTCTCCTTAAAATATATTTTTCTTCTGATTACAAAAGTAATGTATGTTGGGGTGCCTGGTTGGCTCAGTCAGTTAAGTGTCTGACTTCTGCTCAGGTCATGATCTCACGGTTCATGGGTTTGAACCCTGTGTTGGGCTCTGTGCTGACGGCTCGGACCTGGAGCCTGCTTCGGATTCTCTGTCTCCATCACTCTCTGCTCCTCCCCAATTCTCTCTCTGTCTCAAAAATAAATAAACATTAAAAAAATAAAAGTAATGTATTTTGATTATAGTTAATGTAGAAAATACAGAAAAAAAAACCCAGAAAGTGAGATGAGTATTTAGACACTATCACTTTTATAATTTGAGATTTTTCCTTCCAGATATATGTAGTCTTTATGTAAGGAAAATATCATTTGTAATCTCAAATTTTATTTCCCATTAGATGGTGAATATTTTGTCATGAAATAATACTTAAAAAAACTTGGTTTTAAACATGTATAAAGTACTTTCTTGTGTAAATATATTATAGTTTATTTAACCAATCTCTCAGGGGAGCATTTAGGTTATTCTGAGTGTTTTGCTATTATAGATAACACTAATGAGCATCCTTTCAGCTGATTCAGATAATTCTTTGTATATATCTATAATCAGTTCACTGGAGCAGACTCCTAGAATTGCAACCTAGAGGTCAGAGAACGGGTGTTTTACAGTCCTTGCTGGGTGTTGCCAAAATTGCTTCTGAGAAGGTTTACCAACTTTTATTCCCACTGATAGGCTATGAGAGTGCCTGCCTGTGATAGATGAAGTGATCTGAGCAAATTCCCACCTCTCATATTCACCACTATATGTATGGAATTAGAAGATATTTCACTGACTCTTGTTGTGTAACAACTTACCTTAAAACTTAGCAACTTAAAACGACCACTTAATTTCATTCACAATTTTGTGGGGCAGCAACCTAGGAAGGGTTTGGCTGGGTGGTTCTTTCCTGGGGTGTCTGATGTGGTGACTTTCAGAAGTTGGCTGGGGCTGGAATCATCTGAAGGCTTGATAAGCCTGGAATTCTAAGATGGCTCACTCACATGGTTGCATTTGGTACTTACTGCTGCCTACCCCAGTTCTCCTGAGGCTGTCAACTGGAGTGCCCACATGTGATCTCTCTAGCATGATGATCTCAGGGTAGTTAAACTTCTTACATGGCATCTGGCTTCTGCCAGAGTGAGTGTTCCAAGAAGTCTAAGAGGCAGCTGCATGGTCAAGCTTGGAAGTCATATAACATCACTTCTACCATACTCTACTGGTTGAAGCAGTCATAAGTTTGTGCAGTTTCAAGTGGAGGAGATATAGACTCCTCCTCTTAGTTGGAGAAATATCAAAGACTTGAGGCCATCTTTTAATACTGCCATACAAGACTTCTTACATGTAAGCATGCCTGCATGGTATCACTGACATATTCATCATTAATGGTACTCAAGTTTTCAAAGGACCTGTGTCTAAGAAGGTATCTAAAGGCCATAGTGGATACGAATGATAGCTGTTAAGGGCCTTGTGTTGCATTAATGGATATGTAAATATGGGCACACATGAGTCGGCTAGGGGTTTAGTCAATGTGAACAACAGTCAAGGGTCCAGAGTCTGGGATTAAACTCTATCATTGAGCTGAAATTGGCTGGCAGAGATCCTAGTGAGGTAGGAAGACTCAGGTTTTGATGTTTCTGCTGGGGAGTGGCCTGGGAGCCCAGCCACAAGCCTGGCATCTGTGACCAGCTGTGAAGTGGTTAATCCATTGCATTCACATGTCTGCATGGTGGAATCTCATCCCAGAACTGGGATAGAAGAACAAAAATTTAGTGCATCTGGCTTCCTGTTTTGACCTCTGAATTTCAGGGAACAGACTTTTGTTTTAGGAGTCTGAATGTCAAGATCTGACTGGATCAACTTTTGGCAAGGTAATAAAAGAGGGGAAATATCAGAAAGTGCTGGGAGTTACATGTTTTTGTTGGTAACTAAGTCTAGCTTGGAGCATCCATGCCGTCATCTCACAATATGTATCATCCTTGACTCAGTTGTCTTCATGTGCCCTAATCTAGCTTTGTTCCCAACTGGACAGAAGGCCCGGCCTCTTCCAAGGGCTCATGGGCAATGATCCTTTCCCTAAGATGGATGAGTATTTGAGATTTTTGAGTCCATAAGTCCCTGAATATTTTCCTCCAGAGTCATCTAGACACTGGTTAGGAATGAAGCTCATATCCTATTAATCACCTCTCATATCCACAAAGCACACAATGGGGCAGTGTGGACCAGAATCTTCTAGGGGCCTTTTCAGAATATATATGGCCAGATACTACCCTGGATCTGAGAAATTAGATTTTTGGAGAGTGGGAAAGGGAATTTGACATATTTATTTTGAAACAATTCTTTGACAACTAAAATGCATTGTGGGAGGGAGCATGGGCTTTAGCATTAAGGAATCTACTCCTGAAATCATTGTTGCACTATATGCTAACTTGGATATAAATTTAAAAAATAAAAAAAATTTTAAAAATGCCACTCTTCCCAAAGAGCATTGGTTTACAAGGTGTTTTATTTTGCATCTGTCATCTCTGTTGATTCTTGCAAAAGGCAAGACAGGTGTTAGTACCCCTGTTTCACAGAAAAGGAAACTGAAGCACAGAGAGGTTAAGTGACAAGCTTGTAAATCTCAGAGGTACAATGAACCAAGAATTTCTGACTCTTCTAGAAATCATTCAGCAAGTTCTTTTCTCTGAAGACCTCACTGCCACTTCCTTAGCTGTTGCGTTCCTGAGGCTAACCAGTGGGGTGATTGGGAGATGCTGGATTGGTAGCCTTATGGGCCATAAGGTCTGGAACAGGAAGCCTCTGGAGCTTTGACTGAGCCACTTGCTCCATACACAGGGACATTTTCCTATCTGATTAGCTTGGAAGTTTAGGCTGAATTTGGGTTGTGAAGGTGACACATTTCTAGTGGGAATGCTGAGGCCATTAAGGATGCAGAGCACATCACCAAAAGCAACAACTAGGCTCCCCTCTTCTGAATGTAGGTTGTTGCTGAAACAACAAAATAAACCTTTACTTTACATTTATTTTGAAGTGAAGGTAGAGGAGGAAGCCTGGCCTGCTGCTTAGAAGTGAATCTGGGCAGGAACCAGCTCTTAAAGACCAGGGTACATCTTTTGATAGAAAGTACAAGGGCCTATCTGGAATAAAAGAATTCATCCTTTGCCAGCAGGAGTAGGGGTAGCCAAATAAGTATCCCCCAATCCTGCAACTATAATTTCTTCACTTGGGAGGAGGAAAGTGAGGGTGAGAACCACATATGTAAGAATTAAGGGACTTCAGAGACCCCCGGTCAGCTTCCATGGTTTACAACATAGAAGGCAGGCTCTAAGAGAAAATCCTGTGTAAGGTAACCCAGTGCATAAGTGGCAACAATAGAATCGAACCCCAGGACTCCTCCTTTCCAATTTGGGCTTGTCTCATTATGTACCTTGCAGCAATCTAGAGCTCCAAATGACAGATTGGGAGAGAGGGTCACTATTTTTTTTTTAATATTCATTTATTTTTGAGAGGGGGGAGGGGCAAAAAGAGAGAGACAGACAGAACCCGAAGCAGGCTCCAGGCTCTGAGCTGTCAGCACAGAGCCTGATGCGGGGCTTGAACCCATGAGCTGCAAGATCATGACCTGAGCTGAAGTAAGACACTTAACCAACTGAGCCACCCAGGTGCCCCAAGAGGGTTACTCTTAATTCAATCATGCCTTCTCCAGTACATGGGACCCAGAAATCAAAGTGGAGTCAGGAATTTTCTCACTTCTAATGTGGTAAGTTTTCAGTTTTGAGCTTCTTCTTAGTGCCACCCTATCTCTCTTCCTTTGGTGGGAGGATGAGCTGTAAGTTCAAATAGGATGTCTTACAATTGGCCTGGTGAGCTTTGAGTGCATGGAGAGGTACCCAAACCACTTTTCCTGTCACATACCCAAAATTACCTCTGTAAGATCCCAATGTTCTCACTTAAAATGTAAAGCAATAAGCTACCATTGGTCACACATATTTCCAATTTTGTTTTCTTGATGAGTTTGAATGACCAAACAGATCTTCTATAGGGATAGAGGACAAGTAAGTTTGATGGCTGCAGGTATATTATGAAAGATGTGAGCAGTGATCATTGTGTGGAGAAGATACACTTATCTGGGAGTTTCATGAGCCTACGGTGAAAGGAAAAAGGGACAGAAAACCACTAAAGAATGGGAATGTCAGGGAGTAGTAGCATCAAAGACTTCCACTGCCTAGTTCAAAATTTGTTGGAATTCATCCCTGTTGCCATGGGGCTTCCCACCAGGCAGCATGGCCATTAGGCTTTTAGGTCAGTGTTCAGAGAATCTGGTTCTCCTTTGGTTGAAGAGTGCATCTGCTATGTCTGTGTCTTATGAACCCAATATCAAGTCAAGTGACTCTCTGGAAGGATCCTTTGAAGATGTTTAGTTAAGTCCCTTCATTGGATAGGATTGGATAGGTCCTGAGAGACAATGTGATCTGCCCCAGACAGCTATGGGGGCATTGAGCCCAAGACACTTTCGTCTTGACTTCTTTCTCTTTCACAACATACCCTAAAAGATGCCACAGACTGCTGTCTGTAGTTAGTGATTGAACTTTGTCGGCTTTGGCTTCTAATATCTGTGATTGAGAAGTTGGCTTTGGCTTCTAATATCCCTGAATTGGCAGATGTTGGGGCAAGGTAGAGACTTCTCACACCTTGCTTGGGTCCAATGATCGGGTGTGCTCAAAGGTATTTTCATTCTGAATGAATATTCTAGGACAGGTACATTAGCTGGTGAATTAAGGGAATGAGAAAAGGGAAGGAAAGTAAGGGAAAATGGCTGTATCTTACAAGTTACATGAGGATAGAATTTTTTTTTACAGCTCCATTTCCCAGAGAGAGTTCTTTGATGTGTGGGATATCCTTTGCAGGGGGAAAACCCAACCTGTCGACTCATCCTCATGCCTGATCACCTGACACCTTTGATAGAGGCCAACAATAATAATTTACATTTACTTAGCACACATTGGTAGAAACTCAAAAACATATTATAAATGTCATGTGCTATGACAGGCGCTATTATCCTGAGAGAGATATTGCAACAAATCATTCAATAATTAATTTACAAATACCAGAAAACTGGAGGGTACTGGATGAAAACCAATGTGACTGTGCAGGGAACCAATCACATCAGACCAATTTAATTTCCTCCAATGTCAGAATGACAGGTCTGGAAGATAAGGCAAAAGCAATAGACGTAAAATATCCTGACTTCAGTAAGCCCTTTAGCTCTGTTCCATATGATGTCCTCATAAACATGCTATGAAAATATGGCGTAGCCTCTGCTATTGTTATTTAGTCTTTGATTTATCATGGTTCTCCTTCCCTAAAGAGTTGAGTGGAGTGCTCTGCAGAAAAATAACTGTTGCCTGGGAGAGCACTGGGAGGGCCTTGCTCAGGACCCCAGTCTGGAACGAGTCTTGTCAGTAATATGATTACAGAGATAATTCATGGTGACATATGTACTTCAACATTTACAATGCTTAGAGTTGGATCTTAAGCCCAAGACTTTTGTTTCCAAACTCAGGTCATTCCTGCTCTCCCGCTCTCTGCCTTGAAAGGAACTATTCCTTTCATTCAACTATCCCAGAGGAACAGTTTTCTTTCCAGGACAGTGATGAGGAGGTAGGACAGTAGTATTTACACTGGAGATTGGGGGACAGCTAGTTTCCTGAGGATGGATAGCCCCAAGCCCTTTGGCCTCCAGGTGCTTTCCATGGCAATTCCATCTGTGGACTAAAAGATTGGTGGGTGTGTCTGCTGGTGAGCCCAAAGCATGTGTGATGCTGGGAGTTTGGTTCAGGTAAGGGCAGAATGACCAGGGTAGAGAAGGCTCTGCCTTCTCAGGGACTGGGGAGAAGATGGGAATCTACAACCCCCTGAGAGGCCCAGCTGTTAAGAGAGCCCAAAGGATCCTCAGAGAGCAAATGCCGGATACAAGTGGTCTCTGGAAGTGCTGGTTGACCTTGCTGACCAGTGGTGCAGGGTAGAAGAAGACTGCCCCTATGTCCTGTAAGGGGGGACAGTTGGGGAAGAGCTGCTTCCTTCCCCCACTAAAAAGAGGGGAGTGGTAATCACTTGACAGCTTATTTACTGCCAGCCTACTGGGAGGCAAAAATCCACCATCTTACTGGTGCCTTCTTGTTCAAGAGACCCTCCACCGCCCAAACTCTCTGAGTGCCTAGGGAATATATAATCATGAGTAGAAAAAGAAAACTCATCATCCACTTAAGGGAATTTAGTAAACAACTAGAACAGGTGGCTTTTACTTAGGTAGAACAAAATGATGAGGCAGAAGAGAACTTTAGTAGGAGAGAAGGAAGACCTCTCAAAGAAAACTAGAGAAAATATTGATTTTCTAAAACAACAAAAAACAATTTCTTTTTTTTTAAATTGTTTTTTAGGGGCGCCTGGGTGGCGCAGTCGGTTAAGCGTCCGACTTCAGCCAGGTCACGATCTCGCGGTCTGGGAGTTCGAGCCCTGCGTCAGGCTCTGGGCTGATGGCTCAGAGCCTGGAGCCTGTTTCCGATTCTGTGTCTCCCTCTCTCTGCCCCTCCCCCGTTCATGCTCTGTCTCTCTCTATCCCAAAAATAAATAAACGTTGAAAAAAAATTTTTTTTAAATTGTTTTTTAATCTTTATTTATTTTTGAGGGAGAGAGGGAGCCAAAGTGCGAGTGGGGGAGAAACAGAGAGTGACGGGAGACAGAGAATCCGAAGCAGGCTCCAGGCTCTGAACTGCCAGCACAGAGCCCAGCGCGGGGCTCAAACTCTCGTTCGTGAGATCATGACCTGAGCCGAAGTCGGACGATTAACTGAGCCACCCTGGTGCCTCCAAAAAGCAATTTATTAATTTAAAAAATTGATTGGCAAACTGTACAGGATACTGGTTGCTGCTGGGAACCAAATTAGCATTCTGGGTGAAAATATGGGATAAATAGCTCCCAAAGTAAAAACAAATATGTGGAGTTCATGGGCAAAAAGTTAAGAAATATAACTAAGAAATATAAAAGGGACACCCAAACAAACCAAGGGTTCTAGAAGTGTGTATGGAAAAATGATAATTAAGGAAATCCCAGAAGAAACGTTTCCTGACTAAAGAAAGATGTGGTCTTGAGTATGGATGGGCTTGCTGAGGTTGTCAGGATAGTTGCAAACAGACATCAGGTGGCATCACTGAGCTCCAAAGGAAAAGAGAAAATGTCACAGGGTGTTGATGGAAAAAGATGGGTCATTTCCAAAGGAAAGAACTTTAGACTCATTTGCAATACAGGAAGCCAGAAGTCTATTGAACAATATTTACCAACATCTAAAGAAAAGGATTATGAGCTAAGAATCCTATTACCAGTCAAGGTAATTATCATCTCTTAGGGTATTCTGGACATATAAGGTACCAGTGAGCATTCTACCACATTCTACGTGCAAGGTCAAAATTGGAAGTGACCTTAAATATTATTGTAGCTTGCCCCCATCAATCATATTTATTTTTCCTTTGTGAGTGTGTGTGCTCCTAATGTGATAAAGGCAGGGACTCATAAGGGCAGGGAGTGGAGAGAGAATGTCAGGAAGGCTGTTAAAACCATGATGTGGGTTTTAATGCTTATTTGCATTTAGATGTGTTTACTGAGGAATTGAGTTGGCCATAATAAACATAATCCCAGGTCTGTATGAGACGGCCCCAGGGAAACCAATTTGGTTGCAGTGGAATTTCCCAATGGGAGAAATGAGACAGTGCTGTATGGCTGGAAGTCCCTCAGAAGTTCCCACCTATGATTACCAGACTTGGCAAATAAAAATATAGGTTGCCCTGTTAAATCTGAATTTCATACTAACGGTGATTTTTTTTTTTTCAGTATAAGTATGTCCCAAATATTGTATGAGCATCCTGTATTTTACCTGGTGACTTGATTCCCATCTTAACTTTCAACCTGGAGCCATGGAGAGCTACATTTTTCAGGGACTTTGGGATGTCATTTATAGATGGATGCTTAAAATTGGAGTTTCAATGGAAGGAAACAAGGAGACCTTAAAGCAAAAGATGGGGTTAGTGTCAATATGGGAGCCAGAGGAGTGGTTTCTGAATGGTAGCACATCTCTCTCTGGGTGTGAGATATATTTGAATGGGTCTTGATGTTTGTGGCATTTAAAAATCTCATTACTTTTTTTTAAGTTTATTTATTTATTTTGAGAAAGAGAGAGAGAAAGAGAAAGAGAGAAAGAGAGAGAGAGAGAGGGTGAGAATCCCAAGCAGACTCTGCACTGTCAGTGCAGAGCCCAACATGGGACTTGGCTCAAACTCATGAACTCTGAGATCATGACCTGAGCTGAAACCAAGAGTCAGATGTTCAACTGACTGAGTCACCCAGTCGCCCCTAAAAATCTTGTTATAAAGACTGTGTGTGTGCACATGCATGGGCATGTGGTAATAAAGGCTAATTTTCACCAAACACTTACCACGTCAGGAACAATGCTAAGCACTTTAGCTCATTTAATCTTTAAAACAACGATCCCCATTTTATAGACATGGAAAAAAAAACAAAAACAAAACGCTGACTTTAAGTGGCTTGCTTAAGGTCATACAGATAGCTGGTGATGGAGCCAGGACTTGAACCCAGGTTTGCCTATGCCTGGGAGCTGAGTTTGTGTCCTCTCTGCCATACTACCTCACAGCCAAGTGCAGCAAGCAAAAACAAAACGAAAAAAGCCCCAAAGGCATAGTGCTGACACTGTCTGAGGCTTTGTGACATTGGAGGTGGTCAGGGTGAGAAAGGTCAGGGTGGGCCAGATTAGCCAGGGAAGGCTTCTTGGCAAAAGAAACTCAGAAACCCTGTTCTCACAGATGGGTTTGGATTTGGGATGGTAAAAGAAATGAGCAGTGAGGACATCAACCTGGGCCAGTGGAAGGAGGGAGCCTGGTGGAGTGGGTGGCAAGGGTAAGCATGAAGTGGGTGATGAGGGGGCTCCCCAAAAAGTCAGAGGAGAGAGCAGGAGCTGAGTTGGTCCAGTAGGGGGGAATGTTTGTGTTTGGTTTGGCACACAGAGTGACCACAGGACAGGTTCCCCATAAAGAGGAGGGCGGGGCTGTGTCACGGGTGAGGCGGGGAGGTGAATCGCCAGCGTGCAGTTGAAGTGGGGTGGGTGACACACAGGCTGGTGTAAGCTTAAGGTCAATGGGAAGTCAGTAAAGGTTGTAAGGTGTGGAGTGGTGGTGGTGGGGTTGGCATGGGTGATAGGACTTGGTGGTGAAGTAGGTGTGGCAGGAGGGTGATGGGAACATGCCCAGCAAGGCCACCTGGCAGTGCCCCTGAGTGGAGGGCACCAGTAAGTGGACTAGAATGGGGGTGGAGGGAGGGAGCCTTGTTGGCTTCAGTGTGTGGGAGGCCATTGCCCCCAGGAGAGGAGGTGACCGATGGTGCCTTCCCTTCTTGGCAGGTGCCAAGCTTAGAACCAGAGCTCCACACAAGCCTGGAAAGAATGCTCGTGGTAGTGGCAGGCAGTGACAGCACGGGTCTGTGTGCCTTGGGATCTCCTGGTCAGCTCTAGCAGCCCATGAGCAGATCACCCCGAGAGGCTTCTCCACCCGCTGGATGGAGCAGAGCCCATGCAGAGACCTGGATAAGGCAGGTTTAGGGCTGGATGCCTTTGAGAGAAGCTCATTTGACATTATGCCTCTCAGGTAGCATTTGACCCACGCCTTGGTTTTACATAAAACCCACATAGCCTTCCAGATCACCCACCGCCACGGGCCACGCACCGTCTTCTACCCCGACGGTGGGTAAGCAAAGTCATGGCCACAGAAGGCGGCTGAAATAAAATGTGTAATTGTGCTCCAAGACACCTTAATTGTTTATTAATTACTCCATAAATCATAGTGACACCTGTGTTTATGCTCCTGTTAATTCACTCTTGTGAGGGGAGGGATGGAAGCACACGACCAAAGAATAACTGTCCCCATAACTGTGGGACAGAGGTACCTGAAATGGGACAGGGACATCAAGGCTCTCGGTGCTTCTCCCTCACTGTCAGCCTCAACTGCATTTGCATCCACTTTTGGCCAAGACTATAGTCCTGAAAGGGCTGCTGATAAAGAGTGCTAATAATTCTCATTAAAGGAGGCTTGATGGGGCAAGGTGGGGGAGGGGCTAAGCGCTCCACCTCCTCCATCCAGGAGCCAGTGAAGAGACAGGTTATTGTACTCATTTGACAAATGAGAAACTGAAACTCTGAGATTTTATCTGAGCCTCAGGGTCACACTGCCAGTTTCGTGGCCATGATGGAGTTTGAATTCGGGTTTGTCTGACTCCCAAGTGAGGTAGCCCTTGTGGGAGGGCTAGAGAACAGCCTTGGGAGGAGAAGGGAGCTTTCCTGTTAATCATCCCTGATACTTCATTTGTGTCTTGTATGTTTATCCAAGGAAAGGCAAACTGTTTTCTAAATGATGATGGAAACAGCATTCATCCAGGTGTTTTGGCTGCAGTGTTCTGGTGCCCTGCCACTCAGACTGGCTATCGCTGGTGTCCCCCTCTAACTGACCTGACCTCCATCCCAGACAGTCACCAGCTCCTGTCCCTCGGAGCCCTTCTCTGCACACATCTGTCTGCAGCCATCAGCGACTGAGCGCCTGGCCCTGGAGAGTGCGCCAGTGTTCCAGATGGTTAATAGAACTTTATTGCCACAATCATTCTTAATGCGGCCATTCCAAAGACCCTGTCTGGAAGGAGGCTCCGCTCCTGTGATGGGGCAGCAGTCCCGGCCTGCTGGAGGCTGGGCCGCTGCTGGCTAGCCCTCTCTCCCGGGCCTGATAGTGCACTTCCACAGATGCCATGAGATAGCTCTTTGGAAGACAAGTAATGCCATAAAACCTAGCTTGGGAGTAATCTTTTCCCCTGGGTTGAGATCAGGACTTTGAAGGGAGGAGGGAATGCTGTAGGCAGCAGCTGGGCTGGGGGAGGCCCTCTGCTCTGGGTCCTGAACATGGTGGAAGGTGGGGGAAGAAGGCAGGTAGGGAATGAGATGTCACCCCATCTTGTCCCCATCTGCCCTGACCATCCCTCAAGTCTCAGCTTTAAGAGACCTTCCCCAACCAGCCAATCCTGTATTCTCTCTCTTTCACAGCCTGTTATTTTCTTCTAAGTACTTTTCTCCATTTGTGATGATAAACTTACTCATGGGTCTATTTGTTTAATATCTCTCTCAGATACTGGTCTGTGCAGGGATGATGTCTATTTTGGTTAGCAGTATACCAGGTGTCAGCACAATGCCTGGCACATAACAAGTACCCACTAAGTACTCACTGAATGAAAAAACAAATGAATATTATTAGTGAGTCATGGCCACTCTGTCCTCAAGAACAATTCTCTTAGGCTCTACTGATAGGGTGTCTCATGATGCGCTTGCTAGCAGGCAATTTAAGATTGGAAGGGAGAAGGAAGATCAGCAAGATGCCTCCAGAGGCCATTAGAGTAGTTAGTTTCTGGGCGCTGAAGTCTGAGGGCATTGAACACATTGCACAATGAGGGAACGGATGAGAAAAGATTAGGAAGACTAGAAGGAATGTCTTTGTGGGTGACAACGCAAGTGAGTCTGTGGGAGAGAGAACTGCCAGTGTCTGCCACAAAAGGAGCAGGAATGTTTGAACACTACCCTATGTTCATGGGGTAGTTTCACCTCAGCAGAAAGTAGATCATTAAACTTCCCAACCCTCCTTCTGCTTCCTGTGCTCTGGACCAAGAGTCCCTGCTAATGGTTTGGTGTCTTTCAGCAGGGAGGCAGTTAGGGTACCACACCCACCTCTCTGGCCTCTAGGTGTGGTGGGACTGGAGGACATTATGGTCAGTGCCAAGGTATAGACAAAGGAAGCACTTAGCCTTGCAAGAGCCATCAGCCAAGCTACGCTTCCTCAAGAAAAGGAGCTTACAGGAAGTTTGGGGGGGGGGGTGGGTAGAAAATGCCTCCATCCCCTGGACTATTCTTCTATTGGTGCCAGCTGGGCCCGTGGGCTGCCTGGCATTGGTGAGCAGGGCCTAGGACTGACAGGAGACCACTGGGAGTCCAGCAAACACAGCCAGGATGGCAGAGAAGCTACCCAGTATGCTGAGTGGCCTGCAGGGAAAGGCATGGTCAAGTTTGCTGGAATAGATCTATGGTATTCGGTCACCATGGAAGCAAGAAAGGCCTCATGAACAGGGATGGGGCTTGACCGGGACCTTGAGAGTAGCCTGGATGATCAGAAGGACAGGGAAGAAGGGGAGCAGAGTGAGGAGAGGATGGAGGAGGGGGGAGATAGGGGCTCAGGGAAGTGGAGGCACAGAGAAGATCCATCAAGAGGAGGCCTGTCTCTGCCCAGGTTAGGGCTGTGGGATGGACCGTGCATCCTGGAACCCAGACTCTGCAGTTCTCCCTGCAGGCTAGGAGCACAGGGCCACGGACATGAAGGCACAGAGATGATGTTGAGGACTGGGGGGTGTGAGCAAGTGGTGAGCCTTCAGCTGAGCAACCACACGCCCTGCTGAGAGAACTGGGAGTCATGAACCAAGGCCACAGACCGAGAATCCAGAACAATGCCTGTGGTGGAGTATTAGATACCCGGTTTGTTAACACACAGGAAAGATGTGATCATTTGAACACCACGGATTCTTTGAGCTTTGTCAAACCACCCTCATGTTTGGGTCAGAGCGAATAATGCAGTCTCCACATTGACAGGCCAGCCGAAGTGACCCCCCTGTGTGACCCTGTTATGAGCAAGGCAGAGACTTTGCAGTCTCATATATCTGTGGTCAAGATGGTAAAATGCGTGCTGCACATAACTCTCTTACGGGGGCGGGGGGCGGGGGGCTCTGCTGGTTGAAGTGGAGTGGGGGCAAAGTCAAGTGTGAGAACATAATCTATCATCTTAAATGGGTTCATTTTCTGAGAGTGAAAGGGGACTTGCGTCAGCTTGAGCTGGGTCCTCTGGGAAGCACGCACTGAGGAGGAGTCAGGAGGCAAATGTCTCACTGGGGGGTGGGGTAGGGTGAAACCTAAGAAATGAAGCAGAGGGGTTGGTGGGATTGGATGGGGGGCTGTGGGATTTATGACTCAGACCTGCCCAAATTTCTGTCATTCTGGTGGGGAGCTCGCAGGAAAATGCTGACCATCAAAAGAGTCCTGTGTTGAGTGGAAAGAGCTGGGTCCTCATCCTACCACCCTCCTCAGTCACTGGCCAGAGTGCGGTTGGCTCAGAAGCTGAAGTGGTCCTGCAGGACATAACCACTCTAGACCATCAGGTAAGTGCTCCCTACAGGGGCCCAGCAAGTCCTCCCCTGAGTGGGCATCGTGAGTCTGCTACAGGGCACTGTTACCAATTATGCTGGGACAACAGGAGTAAACCAGGACCACGCCTCAAAAATCAGGACATCTGGCTACGGTATTTCCGGAGAACACTTATAGGATTCACTGTTTGATTCTATCTTATTCTATCATGGTCCCGTCCCATTAATTTTTTTTAACTAATTACTTGTCTGGAATGAAATAGCAAACACTCACTGAGTGTTTATTTCTATGCCAGGCATGAGGTGAGCACCTTACATGAATTCATTATTTCTCCTATTAACCTCATGAGGTAGATACTATCATTATATACTTTATACTTAAATATTTATTGTAATAACATGCCCATATATAATATGTAACATATAATATATATAATTATATAATTATAACATCACCCGTTTTACAGGTGAGGAAACTGATGCACAGGGAGGTTATATGGCTGGTTCAAGGTCATACACCCTGTAAGTCACAGAGCTGGGCTTTAAACAAAGAGGTTTGTTTGCTTCCAGGACTAGGACTTTTAAATACTTCATAGTTGTAGAATTTTGAGCTAGCAGAGAGTATAGAAGTCATCTTATTGAGATCTAGAGAAGTTATAGAGCTTCCCTACAGTTATGTAGAAGGTTAAGACTAGTGTCTTGCTTGCTGACTCCCAAGTCCAAGTCCAGGGCTTCTTCCCTGCTGCATGCCTCAGGCATGCTTATTGAATTTGCAGATAATAGAATGTTGGAAAGAAAAATTCTACAATTGAAAATACAAGAGCGATTCTAAGTGATTTTGACAGTCTGGAATGCGGGTTGAAACCAATAAGATGAAAGTTAATAGAGATATATGTAAGCTTTTATATTTAGGTTCAAAAGCACCAAGTGCACAAGTGTCTGGTGGGGAAGACTTTGTCTGCAGGCAGTTTAACAGTAATGAGATCATCAGAGGTGACAGGAGGTGAGGATGAGGGGACACAATTTTAGGCTGCATTAATAACATGGCATTCAGATCACAGGAAATGAGGGTCCTCCCTGTGTACCCATTCACTCATATTTGGGAAGTGGAGTATTGAGCTTTCTTCTGGTCACCATGTTTTGATAGGGATGGACACAGTAGTGGGTTGAATTGTGTCCCCTCAGAAAATAGGCCCAAGTCCTAACCTCTAGTACTTATGACCTCACTTGGAAAAGAGTCTTTGCAGATGTAAGTAAGCTAAGAAACTTGGGATAAGATCATCCTGGATTTAAGGTGAGCTGTAAATCCAATGACTGGTGTCCTTTTAAGAGAGAGGAAAGGAAGATTTGAGAGGCAGAGAGACCAGGAAAGAAGGTTGTGTGAAGACAGGCAGAAATTGGGAGTTGTGCTGCCACGTCCAAGGAATACCAGGAGCCGCTGGAGGCTGGAAGAAGCAAGGAAGGATTCTTTCCTGGAGGAATCTGTTCCTTTGGAGGGAGTGTGGCCTGGCTGACCCCCTTATTTTGGACTTCTGGCTTTTGCAACACTGAGAGAATAAATTTCTGTTGATTTAAGTCTTTCAATTTGCGGTAATTTGTTACAGCAGCTGTAGGAAACGAATATAGACACAAAGTCAAGAACCCCTAGAAAAGGGTGCCCTGAGGACAGGTCCTGTAAACTGTGGTGCATGAAGAGTGGTTGGAGGCCCTGTGTGGGATTAGGGCCGAGTGGCCATGTAACCGACACTGCCGCACTCTCGTCGTTGCCAGGGGTAGACTGGTGGGGCCACCTGCAGGCCGCTCTCAGAAACCCTACAGAGCCTGGGAGTCTGAGCTCAAGGCTGGCAGTACTACACCGGGAAGTATAATTAAGTCAGAGAAAGTTGTCATCGTCAACTTCCCCCAAAGTATCCTTTGATCCTTTCACTCTCCCATGCAAGGACCTTTAGTTTTGTCATCACCCCGAGTAGTGACAGAGCCCCCAAGGACTTGGCAGAGCACACTCAAGGGCTCTCTTGGAAACCCCACAAACACAAGAGGGTCCTTTGCAGGGGGCTGGAATTCCCAGGAAAGTGGGTGGGGCAAGTGCCTGGGGCTCTAGGATCGCCCTTTTTGAGTAATACCTTCTTAAAACTTTGTCTTAATCTGGCTTTAGGACACCATCTTACCTGGTTTGGGTGATTGGATTGGGTGATTGGATTGACTCAATGAGATAGTGGACACACAGGGTAGGCAGAACTTTGGGGGAGGGTGGACAGGATGAGGTCAATTAGGGAAGTGTTGAGTTGGAGGCTGAAAACCTTTCTTACAGTTTGGAGCTCAAGATGAGACTAGATGTGATGAGTGTTACTAATATACAGGTGGTAGTTGAAGCTGATGGTCCAAGGACACTGGAAAGGGCCTTATGAACCTCAAAGCTGAGGTTTATAGAGGAGCAGCATTGGTATTTCCTCATTAGAGAAGCAGAATCTTGGGCCCCACCCCAGGCCTGTCTAATTGCAGATTACATTTTAACAAGGCCCCCAGGGGATCCATTTGCACATTAAAGTCCAAGTAGCACTGCTCTGGGCCAGTGGTTCTTTTCCTCCTCTCTGAAAGCTCATTAGCATCCCCAGTCCCTGGGTTCTGACCAATTGAGAGTATAGCAGAATTACCTGCAGAGCTAGTTAAAGCACAGGTTGTTGGGCCCCACCTCCAGAGGTTCTGATTCTGTAGACCTAGGGTAGGGCCTAAAATTCTGCATTTCTAACAACTTTCCAGCTGGTTCTGATGCTGCTGGTCCCCGGCCCACACTTTGAGACACACTCGCAGAGTGAGGTAAGGCTCGAAGAGGGCCCAGGATAGAATCCCAAGGGAAACCAATATTTAGAGGTCAGTAGAGGAAGAAAGAAAAGAGGAGGAGAAGTTTCCGATGCAGGAAGCAAGCCAGGAAAATGGGTTATCCCTAGTGGCTTTTCCACCACACTCTTTAGGCCTTGAGGATCGCCCTCATTCTGTTTCTGCCTTCCTGTTTGGTGAAGTCTAACAGCACTCCTTGGAACAACATGCACTACTTGGAAATTTTGTATGTGATCGTGTCATGTCCACCTTTCGGGCTGTCCCCTGCTTTAAGGAGAAAGCCCAAACTCCTTAGGTCAGCACACAAGGCCTTCTGAGCTCCTTCCCTCCTCTCTTCTGGGGCCCTTTGCTCCGGGCATCGCAACCTACTTGTCAATCTTCAGTTAATTTTGCCCTTTCATACTTCCCTGCATCTGTGATGTGTCTTCAGCCCTCCTCTGCCTCATCTCCCAGCTCCTACTCACAAGATTAGAATACCCTCTGAGAAGGAGTCTCTTTATTTATTTTATATCTCTTTCCACTCCACCCTTTGCCACCTCCAACTTCTGACTCAGTTCAAACATTACCTCCCTCCAAGCCTGCCCTGAATCCCGAGGCTAGGGTAAGCCCCTCCTGTGTTCTACTTTCTGTCATAATATTCATCACCTCACTTCACAGTAGTTGATTTAATTATCTGCCTCCCTCACTCTATGTGGGCTTTCTTTGAATAGAGAACTAGGTTTCATTTGATTTTTGCACCTCCAGCTCTGAGTACAATGCCTGGCACAGAGCACGCACCCGACTCTTGTTTGCTGAATGAAAAAATTCAGGAATCAGTGAGCGAATGGATATAAATGTCGACACATTTGAGAACCGAAGCCTCCTTCCTTGGGCCCACAGTGTCTTCCTTAGGTCATCTGCTCCTTCCCCAGGAGGGAGACCAAAGACTCTCCTCTAGTCACTGTCCCACTGGAGAGCACAAGCCAGTCACCTCAACAGTACTGGCAGTAGATTGTTGATGTCTTCATTTCCCTGGCTAGCCGTGTGTCCACCTCTCTCCAGTACAAAATCACACAAACACATTCTCTCTTCAGTTTGCTAATTCCTGTCTTAGTAATGGAGAGCCAGCAAGGTGAAGGCAGAGGGTAGAAGTATCTCTTTCAGCCCCTGTGTGTATTCCTGGCTCCAAGGGACCAACCCAGACTTTAAGAGGGAAGCTTGGCTTTTTAACACCACCAGGTGGCCAAGAGTCATTAATCCCTGGACCCACCAGGCTCACAGCATGTGGTGGCTTGAGTCAGCTACTAACTGGGGAGCCTGCTGATGGGCTCTTCTATACATCCAGCAGAGGAGAGCACCTGGAGAAGGGCAGGGGAAAGGGGTCAGAAGTGAGCCCTCAGGAGGTTACATTGCTGCCACACTGCCAAATATATGCCCATCTTCATCACTGACACAGACACCTCTTTTCTGTTTAACGAGAGCTTTCATGCCTTCTCTTTCTCTTTCCTGGCAAGAAGCTCACAGGGAAGTAAGATGGGACCTGAGAGTCAAAGCATGGGTGGGACTTACCCAAAGTCCCGCAGTGTGTGAAGGTGCAGTTGGATTTGAACCCAGCCTGGTCTGCCTCCAGCCTCTTCACCCGCCTCAATATGCTGCATCTAAAATAATGTTAAAATATGTATAAACCATACAGGGTGAAGTGCAAATTATTCCTTCTGTGGAAGTGCAAAATAGCCAAGTGGTGACGGGAACTTGGCAGGGATGGAGTGGGATGAGTCAGGGACAGCTTTTTGAGGTAGGAGAGCTGTTCTGTGGGGCTGAGAGAGGGGGAGGCATGGCAGGCAGGGAGCAAGGGGGAGAGAATTCTAGTGGGAGAATCGCGGGCCTGAAGGGGGATAGCACACCATGTGGCCTTCCTGTAGTGGTGGGCTGTGGATGGAAGCATGAGACGGGGAGCAGAACAGAGCTGGAAAGGCCCTGTCCTCATGAAGGTGGTCCCCGAGCCCAGAGCCGTGTGCCTGTGTGCGCGTGCAAAAGCAGGGCATTGTTGTGTGTGAGGATGTGATGTGTGTCCGTGTATGCATACGTGGGCTGTGGGTATATGTGGTGTTGGTGTGTAGGGGAGTATGCAGTGTGTTCAGGTGGGGTACAAGGTGCATCAGAAAATTGCCAGTTGTGGGTTTCTAATAGCCTGTCTTTTCTTACCTGTGGATAAGCACTGTCTACTCCACCCCCGCCAACAGCACACACACACTGCTCAGTATTAACCCTGTATTCCTTTTAGTCTTAGATATGTAGGATTATGGAATTTATTTAACCGAGTTCTGTAAAAGTGGACATTTTTAGCACACATGTAACTCATAGGCATGGCTACGTTTAAGTACTCAGTGCTGTTGGGATGTGCCCTTTTGGTCTCTCAGCTCTACCACCCCTGCTGTTGGATCACATGCAGGTTCTGTCTATGTGGCGGTGGGTGGTGGGTCCTAGGAGGGGATGCCCAAGTCTATACTCTACCAGCTTGGGCCCAGCAGAAAGAGAACTTTTTACCTATATTTTAGATATAAAACCCAAAGTGAATCTCACTGGTTGCATTTGGGTCACATGTTCATCTCTGAGCCAATCACTGTATCTTTGGGATAAAAACCTTTAATTGGCTGCTCAGGTCACATGACCATCTCTGACTCAGGGGTGGGGTCAAGCACCCCTGAGAATGGACCGGTTCCAAGGACCTTTGGAATGTTGGTGCCAGAGGGGCCAGTGGATGTTGAACAGATACAGAACCTGTCTCTTCCTGTTGACTGAAAGTTTCTAATTTGTGTGAACTTGGTCGTCCCTCAGAGAGGGAACTGAACTTGTGTGTGTGTCAGGACCTGGGCCAAGGGCTATCTGATATTATGTCTTTAATCTTCACAATCTCCTTGTAAGTTGGGTGCCAGTAAGCACAGAACTTACAGATGAGGGCATGGTATTCAGAGGACTAAAAGGACTTGGTTGGATCACGCATCTGGAAGGTGACAAGGCTGGGGTAGAACTGCATACCTCTCGGGTCACTGCTTCCTGCCAATCATGCCCCACTTGAGGATGAACCTTGGGGTGAGAAGGAATCTTAGTATTGTGGCAATATTGTGAGCATCAGATTCAGGCTTCATTTCTAGAACCAGTTATCTTACTTATTAGTTGAGTCCCAGGTTCCTATTCTGCAAAATGAGAACGATGAAGTCTGTCCTGCTGAGATCTCAGAATTATCCCATCAATCAAATGAGATAGAGGGCTTTGGATATTGTCAGGAGCTGAATACATGTAAAATGTAACCAAGGCTGGTTGTTAAATAGTGACACATTTCTGTGTTGGGTAGTAAACAGCTTCTGCCTCTGACCATTTTACCAATACTCTGGCTCCTCCCAGGGTCCTTGGGCTTGGAACTCTTGTGACCTCCCCATGATCCAGCAACCAAAGGGGCAATATCTGACTTCAGTCACAGAAGAGGAGGTCACCTAGAGAAATACTTGCAACTTCAGCTGCCCCCAACTCCCATCCCTTCTTATGGGCCCAGAATGGCTATGTTAGCCCTCTTCTCCCCATGGTGATCTGCCTTCTCCTTCCCAAACTCCCAATGTTCACCATGAAGCAGCCAGTCCTGGAGTGCGGGTGTGAAAGTAATGCCTCCTGCTGCTTTTATGGGTGCCCTGTGGGGTTCTGCACTTTCTCAACCTCCTCGAGGCTCCCTTGACAGGTTTTGGGTCACAGCTGAAGTGGGAAGGAGTGGGGAAGAATGGGCAAAAGGGTCTGAAAAATCTCCTGGGATGGAAAATAGTTCAATTTTGTCTAACCTGGTGTTTCTGAATTGTGACAAGTGGTATAATCTGATGGTTAGGAGTACAGGGTTGGGAGCCAGACTTCCCTGAATAAACCTGTGCTCCTTCATAGTGATCTTGGGCAAGTTACTAACATTACCTGCGCTTCACTTTTCTCATCTGTGAAAGAGGAATGTTAATGGCACATGCTCTAGTTGTCTAGGATTAAATAAAAGGATATTTGTGGATCACTTAAAATAGTGTCTGGCTTGTAGTTAGTATTAATTTTTAAAATTGTATATATAATTGTATGTATGTCTCACATGAGATATATATGTATCATTATGTATTATATAGTATGTATGTAATACCTATATATATGTAATATCTATGTGTATATGTAGTAACTGTTTTCCTTCTTTGGAAGGAGTATTATGCAAATGGTACTTTTGAAGTGCTGGGGTGGAGGAATCCTGAACAGGGAGGAAAGTATAGGATGTGTTCACTGTACACTTCCCTGGGTTTTTTTTTTTTGTAAAAATTTTTAAATGTTTATTCATTTTTTAAAGACAGAGAGAGACAAAGCACAAGCAGGGGTGGGGTGGAGAGAGGGGGACACAGAATCCAAGGCAGGCTCTAGGCTCTGAGTTGTTAGCACAGAGCCCGACGCGGGGCTCGATCATGACCTGAGACGAAGTCCGACGCTGAACGGACCAAGTCACCCAGATGCCCCTTCCCTGGCTTTAAATATTCCTTTTTGTGATTAGATTATGTAGCCTGGGTTTCAGCTTGGACATTCTAATTATCATCCATTTAGGACATGAATAGCTCTGAAATAATCTTCCTTGCAGGTGATTCTTATCAAGCTATTCCCTCTCTTAGGAGCCTGCAATGGCTTTCTGTTCCCTTTACTATGGAGCGTGTAGCCCTCAGTCCTGCATTGAGCTGCCCTATCTGCCTCCTCCCAGGCCTATGTTACTAGGATCCTTTAGCATCCCTAACCAGAACAGACTCTCAGGTACAGCCCAGAATGGGGCCCAGGTCTTGTTCTTATCTCTCTCACTCCCATTTTCACCTGTGATGTCCTCCTGCCTATTCTCATCAAATCCAGGTTCACACCTTTATAACCCAACATGAAGCTCCTCTGTAGAGCAACACCCAGGTGTTCTAGGAAGGACGGAGGGGGCTTTGGCCTCAGCCTTGTGTGTGCAGCTTGGAATGGGTTCACATGCAGCCATGTGATTTTTGCAGTATTTTCTGTGGATGTTCTTTTCTCATTAGACAGTAAATCCCTGGCAACCCCTCCTCCCCACCAGATCAGGGTCTAGACATCTACTTCTTTTGCAGCCAGCTAGCTCTTGGCACCCAGTAGGTGCTGCTTAGGTGAAGAGTTGAGAATGCAAGCCCAGGATGAACCTCCCTCCCTCCCATTCTTCCTTCCTTCCTTCCTTCCTTCTTCCTTCCTTCCAATGTTTATTTATTTTGAGAGAGAGAGAGAGAGGTGGGGGAGGGGCAGAGAGAGAGGAAAGAGAATACCAAGCAGGCTCCATGCTGTCAATGGAGAGCCCCACACGGGGCTCCATCTCACGAACCTCAAGATCATGACCTGAGCCGAAATCCAGTGTCCGAGTCTTAACTGACTGAGCCATCCAGGCACCCTAGATCAGATGAATTTTCTAAGGCAAGAGGTCAGGCCTGTAGTCATAAAGCCTCAAAGACAACCAAAAATTTTTCATAGGATTAGCAGGGACAATGTTTAGAAAGTATCTCTTCCATTTCTTTGCTCTACAGGGGCAGCAATTAGAGCCCAGAGAAATGGGCCCTGGCATCACACAATGGGGGCTCTAGGACTAGATTGACCCTCCACCTGGTGTCCCCTCCCTGACAGCCACATGCCTGGCCACAACCCATCTGCTGCCTAGACTCTCATCAGCAGGGACTAGGTCTGTCTTCAGTTCAGGGGCCGCCTCAGCGCACCCCATCTTTCCTTGGTCTATTTAGAAGCACCAGAGGATTAGGGTGACAGAGAGCAGTGTTTTCGGGTGAAGGCCACCTTCAAATCCCAGCTCTATCACCCAGCCATGTATCCTTCCTTGGGTAGTTACTCAATCTCTTTAAATCTCAATTCTGTACCTGGAAAATAGAGATGATGGTAATGGTACTCACCTCAAAAGGATGTTGCATGAATTCAGATGGATCATCTGTGCAAAGGGCTCGTACAATGCCTGGCAGTAAGGCTTATCTACATGGGCTACTATTTTATGTATGACTTGACTCCAGACCATGGGTTCTGTCAAGATCTTAGAACTCCCCCCTCTCTGAGGCCTCCCAGACTATGTGGAGAGTTTTCCAGATTCTCCTCAGGGCCTGCAGAGCACATTATACTCACATATGTGGATATTTATGACCATGTTCTGTAGTCACCTGTCCACGGGCCTGTTTCCTCTACCCTCATGTCAGGGATAAATGCTTGCAGAAATAAATATTGAAAATGGCCTCTCCTGCCCTACTCCTCCATTTCTAAATTTTAATTTAATTTATTCATTTTTAAAACCAGGCAGTTCCTTCCCATGGTTAAAAATCCACAGTAAATATACGGTAAAAATTTTCCTTTCTTTGCCTTTCTCTTCCCTAGTGGCAGGCAACGTTATAATTTTTAAATTATGTATCCTTCCAGAGCTATTATTCGTGTGTGTGTGTGTGTGTGCGTGTGTGTGTGCATCTGCAAGGATATATTAAATAGTCTGTCAATGTTCTTTTTGTTTCTCCATTTTTGATGACAATTCTGTGTTATTGATATGGTTGTATAGCCCAGGTTCTGGAGCCGGATGGCCTGGTACAAGCCCTGGTTCCACCACTGGCTGTGTAATCTTGGGCAGGCTACTTAACTTCTCTGTGCCTTGTTACTTCATCTGTAAAATAAGATATGTAGCAGTAGCTATCTCACAGGATTGTTATGAGGAAATGTGAATAAAGCATTGAGAAGGTGCTTGCATAGAGCAGGGGCTCCGTGATGTCAGCTATTATTATGGGCTGCCTTTCATTCAGTGCTAACCACAAGCCAGGACTATGCTACCTCCTTTATACTCATTATCTCCTCAATCACCCAACAACTCTGTGAGACAAGGACTGTTATCTCTCTTACACAGACTCAGACTGAGATAGAGCTGGTATCGGGTATCTGGCCTGGCTGGGTTCCTTGGGCAGAGTAAATGTCAGAGATGAGATCTGAGGCTGAACTGCCAGAACGTGTGCTGTCCTTTAAAGCTTCTTATTTATAGCTTCTTCCTAGGGCCATATTCTGTACACAGTAGGTGCTCAGTAATAGCTTGGGTCTTTCCTTCCCAATGCCTTTGGTTTGTGTTTTGAGGCCATTGTTTCTAGGCAGGATCTTTGAAGCTCTAGATATGTCCTCATTTGACCCTCCATTCAGCCCAAGGCCTTATGTTTAGAATCTGCAGTTCCTGCCTGGCACATCTCTAAGGGAATCTGCCTTCCAATTATCTTTTTCTTTTTTCCTCATATTTATATCAGCAGAAATGAAGGAGAGAAAAACCAGCCTTTAACTAGGATTTTATTACCCATTGACCTCAGCCATCTCTATCTATCTCTCCCGAGCTCTGCCCATTAGTTGTCAGGGCAACGTGGTGTAACTCCAGGCCTGCTGCAGTTGGCTGGGTTTAATTCTCCCCCGCCGCCCTGTTGGCTGGGCATGGCTGCCCTGAGTACTTGCTCCGGAAGCATTGTCAGGCATGGCCCTGGAAAAGTAAATCAGGAGAATGAGACGTATTTGGAGGAAGAGAAGGATAACTGCCCAGCCCTTTATTCTCAGAGAGTAATTACAGCTTTAAGTATGGTTCATGGGTCATTGCTAGAAATCATGAGGTTGAACACAGTGCAGAACTGCACATGTGGGAACGGCTGAATTTGAAGTTGCTCAGCCTTATCTGGGCTAAAGCTTTGCTCTGGCCTGTCTTGAATCTCTACAGCACATCCAGACCCCATGTTTTGATCCGAGGCCCTGCCTCTGTCTCCCCATCCCTGTCTCTGACCTCCTTGGAAAAAGGGGGAAAATTTTTCTGCATTTATCTCCTCCTCATTATGGCACATTTCTGTTGCCATGCCTGGATTGTCATCATTCCCTTCCAAATTGCCCATCCTGCCTCCTCCTACTAACCTCTCCTAACCTCTGAGGCACCTCCTTCCTTTTCCAGAGTTTTAAAATAGCTCCCAATATTTCCCTTTCCATTAGCAACCACTCTGCCTTCACTTGGCTACATAATCGCTAGAGCTACTTTCCTAGCTCACAAGTGTTTCCTGGCATCTTATCTAAGTCCAGCCTGGAGGAGACACGGTTCTTGTCATGGAGAAGCTTACAACTGAGACAAAAGTGTAACCAATACGCAGTGTCTGTACTAGGATAGCAGTAAGCACTGACTTGTAGAAGCACAGGTGGTGGAAAGACAGATCAGTTGAGAAAACAGAGCAAGGACAAGTGGCCTTGGTTGGACATTCAGGACAGGACATTCTCAGAGACTTTTGCACGTAGTGTGTACTGACAAGGTTAGGCAACTTCTTTTATTTTTTAAAGATTTTAAAAAATATTTATTTTAGAGAGAGAGAGAGAGAGAGGAGGAGGGAGGGGCAGAGAAAATGGAGGACAGGAGATTTGTGCTGATAGCACAGAGCCCGATGTGGGGCTCAAACTCACAAACCATCAGATTATGACCAGAGCTGAAGTCGGATGCTTAATCAACCAAGCCACCCAGGCACCAAGGGTTAGGTAACTTCTTATAGCTGCCACCCTATAGTTCTGCCATCAGGATCTGGAGATGTGATGGAGTTAACTCTGTTTCTGTTTATCTTTTCTCAACTCTGTTCAGTGACTTGAAATTGGCCATAGTGGGAGCATTCACATCATGGAAATCAGCAAACATTACAAAATGGAACTTTTTTTTGAGAGCTGGTTTATCAACACACCTCTGGGGCATCACAGAGAGAGTAACATTTTCCTGGGGACTTGAAAGATAGACAGCAGGTTTCTAAGTGAAGGAAGTAGGGGGGAGGAAAGGGGAGAGGACATTTGTTTGCTGGGGCTTTTTCAGTTGCAAGTAACAGAAATTTAATTCAAAATAACTCAAGGGAAAAAAGTATTGTGTTAGCTCATCTTATAAGGAAGAAGTGGTGATTTCAGGCATGGCTGGAACAAAGGGTTACATAATGTTAGGAAAATCTCTGCCTTTCCCCTAAAAGTACCTTTGGCTCTATCTTTATCTCTGTCATCTCTGTCTCTTCATTTCCATCACCCTCTCCTCTTTGTCTCATTTCTACTTCCAGTCTCACAAGGAGAGAGACGCTGTGCTGTCCTCCAGCATTTAAATCCATCTGCCAATGGTCTCTTCATGTAGTCATGTGCCAGCCTCTGAACACCTGCTCTGTCCATGATGATGCATGCATGCTAATAAAAAAAAAAAAAAAAGAGGTTCTGCACCCAGAATGGGAAAGGTTTACTAAACAGGGAAAGACATGGTTTCCTCACAAGATTCCAGGCAGTGGGAAGAGAATGAAAAGTGAAAGTGCCTCATGGGTTTAAAGAATGTTGAGATGCTTGGTGTATTTGGCAGCAGGCTTCTTCCAGGCATTGCCAAACTTCCAGGATGAATGACCTACACCTGTGGCCCATTTTCTCTGCCACTTGCCCTCTGCATTCTAGAGTTGTCACCACTCTATTGAAACTGAACTCCTGAAAGTACATTAATGAACTCTGGTCCCAGAGGCAACAGTTTCTCGACCCTCATTTTCTTGATCTGTGTTATTTGATTACTGACCTGCTCATTGCTCATTGAAATTATTGCCTTTCTCCTTGGCTTTTGCCATAACACCATCTGCATATGTGGCCTACCTCCTTGCAACTGCTTCTCTGACCAGAGCTGTGGTTGGACACCTTTACCCTGGGCCCACTTCTCTTCTCTCGCTATTGTTTTCCCTCTGGAGTTTCCTCTATTTCTATAGCTTAAGCCACACTGATAACTTTCAAATTTAGAATTCTGGACCTCACGACTGAGTTTCTAGCTGCGTACTTCTAGCTGACTGCTGCACTTCCTTTAGGCTTCACGCTCACTCAGACTCAGTCGACCCAAACCGAAGTTGTCTTTTTTCTCAAACTCTTCTCACAATTTTCATGCCCCTCAGGATGATGCCATACTTCTAATTTTCCAGTCACCACTCTAGTAGGATCTCTCGTGGGTACTTCCTTTTCACTACTCTCACTCCAGTCCTCCAGCCATTGACCTTAGACTACACTACTTTTCTGGGCAGGCATGTAGGAAATATTTACCTGATCTAATGATACAAAGATTTCTATTTTAATTCCATTTTGTTCAGACAATATATGTCATATGATTTTAATAGTTTAAAATGTTTTGAGGCTTGTCTATAGCCTATAATATCTTGGTAACTTTTTTGTATGCACTCAAAAAGTCTGTACTCTGCTATTGTTTGGAGGGTTCTATAAATGTTAGTCAGATCAAGTTTGTTGATAATATTGTTCAAGTATCTATATCCTTACTAATGCTTTGTCTACTTCTATCTGTTGTTAGGAGATAGCTATGAAAATCTCTGACTCTCATTGTGGATTTGTTTATTTTTTTTGCATTTCCAGTATTTTTTTTTTTTTTTTTTGCTTTATCTATTTTGAAGCTATGTTATCAGGTGTATAAATGTTTAGGCTTGTTATTTATTCCTGATGAATTGACTTCTTTATAATTATAAAACGACCATGTTCATCTCTGGTTATATAATTTGCTCAAAAATATGTTCTGTGAATATGTCACCCCAGCTTACTTTTTATTAGACTTAGTATGATATATCCTTTTCCTTTTTTAATTTTTATTTTTAACTTCATTGTCTTTTTATTTTTAGAGTAGGTTTCTTGTAGACAGTTATAGTTGGTTCTTGATATTTTTATCTGATCTGTCTTTGCCTTTGTTTGGGGTTTTCAGCTTATCCATATTTAGTATAATTAGTGATATAAGTTGAGTTTTCTCTCTGGGTTTCATTTTGGATAGTTTCTATTTCTATATGTTCAAGTTTACTAGTATTTACTTCTGTTACATATAATTTGCCATTAATCCCGTATGGTATTATTAGAAAACAAATCTCAGACATTGATGTTTTCATCTCAAGAAGTTTTATTTGGACCTTCAAAAGATATTCCCTCTTTAACCTTTTCCTTAGCTTTTTGAATATGAAATACAATTATAACAACTCTGAAATATAGTTATAACAACTCTTTTAATGTCCATCTAAGTTAATTCTGCTTTAGTTCTGGGTCATTTCAACTGATTGTTTTTCTCATTATTATATTTTTTTGCTTCCTTGCATGCTTGGTTATCTTTTCTTGGATTTTAGACATTGCAAAACTTACCTTGTTAGATGTTGATATTTTTGTATTTCTATCCTTTACCTGAGATGTAGTTAAATTACTTGGAAACAGTTTGATTGTTCTTGTTTTTAAGATTTGTCAGACAAAACCAGAACAACATTTAACCTATGGCTAATTTTTTTCCCACTGCTAAGGTAAGATTTTTGAGTATTCTACTGCACATTTCATAAATGTGAGGTTTTCCAGTCTGTCTGGTCAGTTCAGACACTCTTCCTGGCCCTGTATGACCATCAAATCCTGCCTTTTCTAATCTTTTTGGAAAGCTCTTTCCCTGGCATCAGGTAGTTTTCTCACATGCATTTGCTGATCGGTACTCTGATGAACGCTCATGGCAGAACTTCTGCATATCTCCAGCATTCTTTTTTTGCTGCTCTCTTCTGTCTCATACTGTAAGTTCTGACTGCCTTAGTCTTCAGGACTTTCAACTCTGTGCTCAACTCAAGGAGTCTGGTGGACATCACTTGTGTTCTTTGTGCTGTGGCCTAGAAACCCTCAAAACATAAGGTGGGTACTCATTGGCCTTCTCTTTCTTTATTGTCTCACAGGGATCACTGACTTTCATTGCCTGATGTCCAATGTCTTGAAAATTGTGATTTTATAGGTTTTGTCTGTTTTTAGTAGTTTCAAGCTGGGAGGGGGGTTGTAAATCTGGTTCATACTACTCCATTTTGGCTGGAAGCTTAACGTCTTCATTATATTTTTATTTTTATAGCTTTACTTTTTATTTTTTTTAACGTTTATTTATTTTTGAGACAGAGAGAGACAGAGCATGAATGGGGGAGGGGCAGAGAGAGAGGGAGACACAGAATCGGAAGCAGGCTCCAGGCTCTAAGTCATCAGCCCAGAGCCTGACGCGGGGCTCGAACTTATGGACCGTGAGATCATGACCTGAGCCGAAGTCGGACGCTTAACCGACCAAGCCACCCAGGCGCCCCTTTATAGCTTTACTTTTATAATCACTAGTTCTTTCTTCATTTGTACCTGCTCTTATTCCATAACATCCTGGTTCATTTTCGTAAATGCTATTTAAAAAATCGCTTTAAGGACTTTAAACATAAGAGATGTTTTATTATATTTATTTCCTCAGGACTAATAGTTTAAATTCCTTGATTTTCCTCCTTATATTTCATTGTGTTGGTATTCCTCATATAGGTAGTAAATTTAGGTTGTAAGTTAGTCTCTGTGGGTGATTTTTCTTTCATATATTCAGGGTTGTGACAGGCCGGACCCAAAACTCAACGGCTTTGGCGAAGCTTTATCGGGGCTCCAGCTTCAGCTGAAGGGAAACCCTAGCAGAGGGAACTAGCAAAGAGTAGTTACATTAGCCTCTGCGAACAGCCGGAAGCCCTGCTTATATATACAGAAAGTCCCTGCTTAGGTTCCCACCTGGGTCCAATAGGCTAGTAAGGAAAAGGAGGGAAAAAGTGCTTCGCTTTGATTGGTTAGAGGGGTCTCATCCTGATCTATTGGCGGGCAACTCAGACAGCTCATTGGTGCTTTTTGGAGCGGGGTCCTCTGTTTTAAGTCTGGCTGGCATATGGGGCCACACTCTGGTTCTGCTCTGTAAGGGAAGCAGTTTGATGGCAGTAGCCAACAGGAAACACCCCAGGTGCATAATGTTTTTCACTTGGAGCTTGTTCCCATAGTTCCTGACTATTTTGTTTCCTCCTTTCTGAAATCCATGGACAGAGGAGACAGCAGCAGTTCTCACAGCTTCACTTTCCATACAAGGTGGGTTTTAGAAGGATGTCTCCATTGAAGGTTGCTAATTCTTCCAGATCATGTATTTAAAAACATATAGAAGAGATAAAACACCATTAAAGCAAATTCATAGTAGGTTCCAGTCAGCGACTCCTTCCAGCTAGCTGAACATTATAGAATAGACCTCTGGTTTAGTTTGAAACTTGTCATTTATTTTCTTGCCCAAGGATTGTCTGCTCAGCTCCCAAGTAATGCTGAATCTCTCTTTGGTGTTTAAAATCACTCCTTTAGTGTTCTTTTTATTCATTAGAAAATGGATTCTTTTCCCTCCAGATTTTGAAGGTAAATGCCTGGGTGGGACAGTGATGTGGGGCCATCAGTTGAGAGGCTATAAGAATTCCAGAGAGGAGCATGAGTTGGATTCAATCATATATTGATTTTTAGCCCAGTAAATTGTGGCTGCTTCGTAGTAAGGTAACAAGTATGCTGTGCTTTTCAGAAAGAGATGTGATCAGCTTTTAAACAATAAAGAGGAGCACTGCTGGGCAGAGTGATTCGATTTAAATCCACATGAAAGCCAGTGGTGAGGTTAAAATAAACAAAGCAACATTAAAAGCCATCGCCACACCCAGAACCCAATGTCAGCTCTAAAACAGAGAAGGGAATTTAAACCATCCAAGGTGAATTTTCAAGAAATCGAATCCCTTTGAGGATAACAGACTAGATTTAGCTGAAATACCTCAGTGGCTATGCATTTAGTCATCCCCTTTCCAGGCATGCAGGAAGAATTCAGTATGAACAAGGGCCTCTGATGGACAACCACTGAATACAGTGGACAGGAGGCATCATTTTCCTCTAGAAGGGGGGCTAGTCTTTGCAAGTGAGAGGGCACAGATTTTCTGGCTGGGGCTCTTCCTTTGACTCTGTACCTTGCATCATGTGTCCTAGTTGCTTCTCATCTGACCCATTTGGGGTTCCAAAGCTGTGTGTTTCAGCTAAAACCTCACCCTTTCTGAGCAGAGGGACTGAGCTCATACTCCTGAGATCTCTGTATGGTGATTTCCACTGCTGGTGATACTCCTTGGAGAATCTGACTTTGTGCTCCTAGCTCCAAGCTTATGGGGTTGTGTTGTGAGTTTTGTGTTCCATTTCTTGATGATGGAGAGCCCCGAGCCTCCTGTTATTTGTGGGTTTAAGACTCCCTGGAATCAGCATGCTGAAATGTGCCTTTGGCCACTGGTGGACTGGGCAGGTGTTGGGGCAGGCTTTCCTAAAGCCAAGCCTGTCATGTGGGGCCGTGCCTCTCTTTTCCTAGCCCGGGAGGGTGCTATTTGTGTGTCTGGATAAGATTTTGAGACTCTAATTCATGCTTTTCTTTTTCTTCTTGCATTTTCCCCTATTCCTTCTCCTTATTCATACTTGCTCTGTGTTCATTGCTTCAAGGAAGGCACAGGGCAGAGTGAAAGGCAATGTCAGCAAAACAATTTCTTCTAGGACTTTGTTCTAGAAGTTTAATTCTTAAAGGGAGAGGATAACTTAAAAGTTTTTTGAAAAACATGCAGAGAGAAATTCCCACCCCAAATACAATCTAGAGCTTAGTTCCTCAGGCTGGAGAATGTGATGGAAAGAGGTTGATGGAGCCCAGACAACAAAGAGCTGGACTCAATTTCCTGGGCATGCCCTGGGGAGACAGTGAGGGTCAGCAAAAGCAGCTCTGTGGTACAGATTGGGCCATTGGCCACATTTCCGAAAGAGGCTTATATACAACACTTGGAACAGAAACAGAGAGCTGTAGATGATTAAGGAGCCATGTGGACAGGGACAGTAGCCACGACACTAGTAACAAATGTATACAGATGACCAAGGGTCAGGTGGGACTCTCCCTCTTCAATATCTTGGCCATGGGATAAGAATTTAGAAGGAAATTTGTCACAACCTAGGGGAGTAGGAAATAGTCCCAGGAACTGTGGTTTACTTAGTGTTTGAGAAGCCAAATCCTATGTTTTTCCTCTTGAGCACATAGGAAGACTGTACGTCCAAGCCTCTTGTGTTTAAGGTTGGACAAATGACTAGTTCTGACCATTAAGCCATGAGTAGAAGTGACAGGAATCACTTCTATAGTGAAGTGTAGGAAAGCACCTCTCTGACCCTCCAGTTTCTTCTCCTGCCACATGTTGAGATTACATGTGTCCCATGACATATCTTCCACAGCCTGGGTCCCTGAGTGACTATGGAGAGCACACTGTCTAGCTGACCTGTGCTAGCATAAATGAGAGATAAGCCAATGTAGGATTAAGTCACTGAGATCTCAGGGTTAATTTGTTCCTGGCAGCAAAACCCAAACTAATCTGACTAACCTGGTGGAAAAGTTAGAAATTAAGTTAAATGGCAGAAAATAGAGTACGATTTTCTATACCCCTGAATTTATGGATTGAGATTCATGCCTGCCAGAAGGACATTTGTTGTCCATATGCATCTAATCTGGTCACATTGCAGGTTTTGACCTTCTCTAGGTCTGGGACTATAATGATGTCATTGGTCACCAGTCCCAGGACCCAGCACAGAGCAAGAGAAGACCTAGTAAGTACAGTGTCTCTCACCTACTGAAGATGCATCACCAAAATGTTAGGTCTTCTTCCTCCTTTGTGACCTGTGCCTTCCTCTGCCATGATAGATGGAGAAGTAGGTGGGAAGCAGAGCAAGCATAAGAAAGAGTGTGTCCTTTACCGGCTGAGCACCATCCAGTGCCAGGCCCTGTGCTGGGAGAAACCAGGGGCTGCCCTTAACCTCAAGTCTAAGGGTGTGAGGAGACAGATGCTGTCACAGTAGTAGTACAGCACACAAAAAAAGAGGACCAAGAGAGCTGGAAAGAGCAGAGGAGGGACTTGGAGAAAGTGTAGCATGAAACGAAGGAAGAAAGGAAATGATAAGATCATTCACAATGTGTGTGTGACATGATTTGCATGCAGTATCTCATTTAATCTTTGTGATGATTCTGTGAGGCAAGTACTGGTGACCCTGTGATATAGTTTAAGGTCCTTCCTGTTCAGATTTCAGGTTCCTAGGGGGATGGGACTGAGACTACCTGAGAGTTGTTCTGATCATTCAGTCCTTGGAGACATGAGAAATTCTACTTGTAGCTGCCATGCTGGGGGGGGGGGGTCCCACCAACCCCATCAGATCCCATATCCAAAGAAGGTTCTCAGCTCAGTTTCTGTGGCCAGTTTCTACCTGTCAACTCATAGCCGGTATTGAGCCCATAGACAGGTTGCAGGAACTGTCCAGTCTCCCAAAGTGAGAGGTCCCAGAAAAGGCCAGACAGGAGAGGGGCACCTGTGGTGGGGCAGGAATTATAGAAACAGTATCTTGTTCCAGTATCTTATAGCCTCAGAGACTCAGAGTGGGACAGTGACTTGCCTTGGTAATAGGTGGCAGGTAATAGGTGGCAGCAGCAGGGTTAGAACTCAAGTCTCCTGACATTTCCCCTCCAACCAGGCTTCCCTAATCATGAGGACCTTGTGGCATTCCTGATGGTGTAACCATTCCTGACCACTCAGGGGCATCCTTACCGGGAGCAAGCAAATAAGGATGTGTGGATAAGACATGATGCACAAGTGGCTATTTCAGCTACCCATTCATTCATGAGGCATTCAAGTTCCCAGTAGATGCCAAGGCTCAAGGTCCAAAGCTGGACCCTGAGGCTTTTGCTCGTGAGGTGGCCATGGGCACACTGCAGGAGGGGCCCTGGAACTTGTTAAATGGCTTTTGATGAAATGTCAGCCTCAAGTCAGAGGATCTGTCCTGGGATCAAGCCAGAGGGAAGTGGAGTGGATGCTGCTAGGAGCTCTGCCATGGGGTGGCCATTCTTAAACCCGTCCTCATTTCTAGGGCTGAGGATGCTGTTTACCTGGGATTCACCTCATGGAACACCCAGAGCTCAAGGTCTCTCTCCTTCCATCCCCCAGGAGGGCTGGTGGGCACTACTCCAGGCCTGTTGCCTGCACTGCTCTCACTTGCTTGGCTCAAGGCTGCACTGCCAGAGGCTGACCTTCTTATCTGATCTGAATATCCCTATAGCATCAGTGTGCTTCTGGGCTGATTTTTTTTTTTTTTAACTTTTTAGTGTGTATCATTTATTTGTTCCATTTTTTATTTCCATATTTAAATGCATTGTACATTGTTAAAAAACAACTTTATTGTGGAGAACTTTGGGCATATGTAAAAGCAGCCTGAATAGTATAATGACCTCCATTTCCCAGTTATTTTACTTCTATTATTATCAACCCATAGTCCATCTTGTTTTATCTAAATCCTCTTCCACGTTTCTCTCTCTTAAATCACTGTTGAAGCAAACCCAAGACATATCATTTTATCCATAGTTATTTTATTTTTTTAATTTATATCCAAATTAGTTAGCATATAGTGCAACAATGATTTCAGGAGTAGATTTCTTAATGCCCCTTACCCATTTAGCCCATCCCCCCTCCCACCATCCCTCCAGCAACCCTTTGTTTGTTCTCCATATTTTGAGTCTCTTCTGTTTTGTCCCCCTCCCTGTTTTTATTTTTGTTTCCCTTCCCTTATGTTCGTCTGTTTTGTCTCTTAAAGTCCTCATATGAGTGAAGTCATATGATTTTTGTCTTTCTCTGACTAATTTCACTTAGTGTAATACCCTCCAGCTCCATCCACGTAGTTGCAAATGGCAAGATTTCATTCTTTTTGATTGCCAAGTAATACTCCATTGTATATATATACCACATCTTCTTTATCCATTCATCCATCGATGGACATTTGGGCTCTTTCCATACTTTGGCTATTGTTGATAGTGCTGCTATAAACATTGGGGTGCATGTGCCCCTTCGAAGCAGCATATCTGTATCTTCTGCGTTGATATTTTTGACCATAATGGATTCTGCTGCATAGGTGGCTTCATAAGACCATTGTGAGAGTCTGCAATGGATTTTCTAGAGCCTCAGAGCTCACCATTGAGGACAACTGTGTTTGGCGAACTCTGGAATTACTAAACCCCTATCCCTGGTTTGCCACTAACTTCCCGGAGGAGATGTGCAGACCCAGCAAAGTGGCTGGGTGAAGGTAAGTCCAAGCTGCAGGAGAAGTCTAGTCCAGAATGCAGGCCATCTTCTCAGTTTCTTACAAATCCAGCTCAAACCTTGAGACAGATTTTTAAAGAGCCAGTTTAGATTCAACATTGACTTTCAAGGCTGCTGTACAGTCTAAGGCTGGTGCAAATTTGGACATTTACAATGTCACCGGAGGTTCTGGCCCTACTTGGTTTTAGGTTCTTGTCTGACTTCAGACACCAAAGGGAGCTGTTATAGACCCTGAACTATGAGAAAGCCTGTAAGGTGTGATCACCCAAGCTATGTCAACAGTCCAGGTGTCTGGATCCTTTCAGGTACTGACTGAACTGATGAGGTGGGGGCCAAACACAAGGCATATGATGCTGGGGAGGTGTGTCTCCTGGCAGTGTGGTTAAGGAAGCCCATCAGGCTGAGCACAGGGCCCTGGGAAGAGGTTCCTCCGTCCAGAATTAGGAGAGAGGGTAGAGTTGCTGGGCTAAAGTCTGGAAGCTAGAGAAGGGACTCTGAATGAGACAAACAAGGATGAAGGTTGCATATAGTAGAGAGTCATGGCATCTGTGAGGTAGGCAAGAATTGGGAGAGGCTTCCTGGATGACAATCTGAGAACAGGGGTAATGGCCCTCACTGGCTTTTCTGTGCTGAGTGCAGTGTGGTGTGTGGGTCTCTCTGCCCTTATTACAGGAGGAAAGTTGGAGGGGTGGGGCAGACAAAGGATGAATCATGGCAGGTGCTGCCTCCATGGCTGGATCTAAAGGGCATAGCTAGTTGGGGCAGAGTCTTAGCGAGACAGTCATCCCTGGACCAGAAGATCCCCCTTCTTCCATGTTCCCTGTATTGCCCCCACCCCCACCACTGTGAGATAGCTGCATTTGAATATCATGTTTGGCCTGCCATGGTGGCGATGCTATGAAAAGATGACATGGGGGTTTTGGGTGGTCCCTGTAATGTGGGCACTGACTTCTTTTAGAACTTAATAAGAATTTATCTGGGCTACTCCTTAGAGGGTGGTACACACTCTCAGTTGCCCCTCTTTTCATTTCATTTTGGTGGGAGCTGTGAAGGATTCTGTCCTGCTTGGTTTGGAGACTGCCTCCTTTCGAGGTTTTATGGCATAGGTCAGGAAGCCCTCCCCTTGCTTCCTGGTCCATGAGAGATCTAGGAGAGGGAGTGGGGAGGTATTGAGACAGAGCCAAGGTTCCTTGCTTTATGAAAGCCCCTTAGGGATTATGTAAGAGAAGAATGTTGGTCACGGTTCCTGGACCTGGGTTCTGGCTGGGCCATTGCCTAGCTGAGTGATGTTTTGGGATACTAATGAAACCCTTTGAGGGCTAGGCTATCATTCATTCCTTCTTTTAGTACTTAGAATGAAATACAGACTCCATATCCTGCATGGTCTTTCCTGATCTGGCCTCTACCCACTTCTATATCACGTCTGTCACTAGAACATCTCCTTCGTTACCTTCTTGTCACTGGTATTCCTTTTCTTCAAACAGTCAAGACTTTATTTTGGTCCCAGGGCCTTTGTTCTTACTGTTTTCTTTCTCAGAACGTACCATCTCCGGATTTGTGCACGGCCTGTTCCCTCTCCTCATGCAGGCATTGCTGGATACCACCCCCTCAGAAAGGCTTCTCTGATCTCCTTCCTGAAGAAGCTGCCCTCTGTTTGGTCATTTTTTACACTACTTTCCTATTTTATTTTCTTCATCGCACATAACTGCCATCTGAAACCTTCTTCATTCTTGTCTTTTTGCGTACTTGTTTACTTTCTGTTTGCCTAACCTCTCTCCACATGGAATGATATTGAGGACCTTGCTTATTTCATTTATTGCCTGTCCCCAGTAGTGGCATATGCTCAGTAAATACCATTGACTAAATAAATGGAGATGGTTATTAACAACGACCCTGCTTGCTTCACAGGGTGCCTGAGAGAAGCTGATAAAGTGGTACACGATTTTAATGTTCTGTGGTGCTGGCCCATGTGTGGGGAGTTGTATCTCTCTGCATCAGGACTCCAGAGACACCAGGCCAAGGAGAGCCAAGGAGAGGCAAGAGGGTGCAGCCCAGGGTAGAGAAGGAGACATGGAGGGCCATGGTGCTTGCCTTGTGGGTACTAATGTTGGCATATGAAAAAAATCACCAAAGTTGCCCATATTCCAGATCCATCTAGCAATTGTCCAAAAATCTCAACTTTGAGATCTCTGCTTCAGTTACTGGGAAAGTTCCCTTCCTCCTGCAGAAGTTCCCAGTGTTTCCAGGTTTCTAGAGAGGTAGGGGGGTTAGAGGAAAGGCCATTGACTGAGTGTCAGAGGACCCTGGCTCTGTGGCCTTGAGCAAAAGTTTCACTGGTCAGACTTGAGCTTCTCTTCTCCAAAATGTGGTGTGAAAATTAATAAAGCAAAACCTCACTAAGGTGGAATCCTGAGGCTAGAAAGGGGAGTCGGTAGCTCTTGATGTCAATTACAGGAAGAATTGTCAATTACAGACCCAACAGAAGAATCAGCAGGAAAGAATGATCAATGATCAAGGAAAAGATACACATTAAATCTTCGATAAGAAATCAACTACCCCTGCAGCTCAGCCAAGAAGAAACCTTTATCACCCCAAACTCTTGCTTGTTTCCAGTGGACTTTCATTTAAAATGCCTCCCAACTTCCTCCTTCTTCTCTGTAAAATAATCTTCTTCCCTCCTTTGTTGGTCTTGCCTATGGTTTCATCATAGTCCTAAATTGCATGTCCTAAATTGCAACTCTGTGCTATTCCCAAATAAACCCATGTTTTTTGTTGGCAAAATGGATTTTATTTTTAATGTTAATAAGGGATTGACAGATGTATTAAGCTACTACTGTTTTTACTGAAACAATGTGGTATGACCTCTGGCAGCCTCTCTGTGCAAATGTGTCCGACAAAGTTCTGAGTCTTCATGTGTAAAATAAGGAAGTGAAACAAATAGGTTCTAAGCCTCCTTCCACTCTGACTTCCTGGGATTCCTAGTGGAACTGAAGCTTGAGACATTGTTACAGTTTCCATCCACAAAGGGCCACTAGGCCATTGGATGAAGTTACCAATCTGGGTGGCTGGACCTGCTGGGGAAATAAACATAGTATCAACACTTACATTTGCATACAATCATATCTGTTTGCATAGAGCAATTATATTCATTTTCTTGCAGTGCAAGGAGGCTTGTTTGAGAAGAACGCATCTTGAGACCTTGCCTCCCCCACCTGCCTTTTTGTAGGGATGGGTGTCTACTCTCAGTATGTCTGTGCCCTCCTTGAGTTCCCTGTGGCCCCTGCATTCATGGTGTGAATCGAGTCAGGGGCAGAAGTGAGGAGAGCATGTCCTGTGGCACTGGTGGGGCAGGGGTGGGGTGCAGAGGGCCCAGAAGGTGGGCTGCTCAGAGGCAAAGCCCCTCAGAACTGCGCTGGTAAAGCTCAGTATTGAAGTAGCAATCCCAAACCCCAAGGGACAGGGAGGCACTGTCTGCCAGGCAGGAGGAAGCTCCTTGTCTGATACTAAAGCTTTCCTTCCTTTGGTTATTTGTCATAGAGAGATCTCAGCAGGTCATGATCATGTTACTACTTAGCCATCAATTAACAAAAGTCTACCCCTTTGGGTCATTTCTCATAAATCAGTTTCCCCATTCCCTTCATTATTTGCTTGTTTTAACAGCCTCTCTTGCACTGTAATTTACGGAGCCCCGTCATCCAAGGGCAGGCACCACTCTTGCTCTGAATCCAGGAAAAGCCTTTTGTGGAAATTTAAAGCACTGGTGAAGGAAAATTACACAAGTGAGGATTACTTAGATTAAACCTTTTGGGTTAGGGTTACATTCTTTTTCCTCCCCAGCCCCATCCCACAAATGCAAGGGGCAAAGAGCTCTCAGGGCCGGGGTGGGGGTGGGGGTGGGGGTGGGGGTGGGGGGAGTGGGCAAGTCATTGCATTGGGCACTGTTTGTGTTTTCCCACTTGAATTTCATTGTGTTGTTTCCTCTTCATATTTATTACCACTTAAGGTTCATTTACATTCTCTCTCTGTCCACAATGATCAGAGCAACACCTCCCAAATTAGCATCATTTGCAAGTTTCATTAACATGCTGTTTACTCTCCCTCTTTCAGATCATTAATAAAGATGACCCCTGTGCACCCTACTTCCCCCCCAACTCCATACATTCCCATTTGTCATCACCCTTTGTTTGCAGACTTTGAGCCAGTTTTAAATTTATGTGGCAGCACTCCTTACTAAGCCAATTTGAATTAATTTTGAGCGTAACACTTTACACCACTATATCAAATGCTTTTCTTATAGCTGCATGCATTCCATCAATAGTATTCCCAGCACCTTTCTATTTGGTATTCAGGTTGAAAGCTCCCAATTCTGCTTGGCATTTTAGTTCTTTAAAAGTCACTGTATCCTCTGTAGTGACTAGGGACTTTCTCCTAATTTTTCGGTTATTTTGAAATGATTGATGTTACGAAAGAAAGGATTTTGAGAGCTATTTATGGCAATCGATAGCTTTCATCTTTCTTCCCCACATCTGCTATTGTGGTTGAGTAAGTAATTTTGGTGAAATCCCTTCACATTCTGGGATGCATGAGATCTGGACCTCCTATTTTGAAGGCTACATATTTCCCAAGTATTCTTTCCCTTTGTTTAAAACCATCTGAGGATCTTTTATTTTTTTTTAAAGCTGTACACAAATTTTGAAGATATTTTAAATGCCTGGCATATATATCATCAATTCTACAGAAATGTTTTTTTGAGTTAATGAAATGAATACAGTAACTAAATCTGTCAGTCATTCATGCTTCTCCCTAATCTGTACCATTATTCATTCAGTGAAATAGTGAGCAGTTAAAAAAAGATCAAGGCTGCTAGTGGAAGATAGCACTATTGTCATTAGTAGTATGGTCATTCATTTATTTATTCCACATATATTTATTGAGGCTTTACCCTGACCAGACACTGTTCTATGCTCTGAGGATATTGCAATGAACAGAAAGAATCTTTTCTTCTTACACAGTTTGATAGACAGACAGTGAGCAAATATGTAATATATCATCAGATTATGATAAGTGTTATGAAGAAAAGTAAAGAGGAATAAATAAAGATACAGAGAAGCATTTTGTAGCATTCAGAGGCTAAATTTTATATCTGGAAAGATGTCCAATTCCAGAAGCTGCACAGGTAGAAGTAATGACTAATGTAGAACTTAGAATTTCATTTTAACAGGTGGGGAGGCAGGTCCTGTTGGAGACCTGTCTTGTGTGCCCTGTGCAGATGTGTCCCATGCTGGACCAGGACCTTGGCTCTCCAAGCTCCGGGGACCCTCTCACTTCAGGTGCCTTTGACAAGACCTGAGGTGTGTTATCTTTCTGAACTTTAAGAAGATGAGCTAAGACCTGGTAGAGAACACTGAGTTTGCCCTATAGGCTGTACCAGGCACAGGTTACAAGTGTTCAACTTAGTATGAAGGTACATTCAGGGGCCACAGATTGCATCAAGATCCAGCAAAGAAAATCTAGGTAGGAGTCTGCAGTGGGTCTGCAGTGGCCACAAGCTGGGCTGAGGACAGAAGTGCTGGGAGGACCTCAGCTTCTTCCCAAGTCCAGGCTTGCACCCCTACTGGCTGTGCTCTGAGCCACTATTAACTGGGATCACTGTCCTTAAGTAAGGTCACTTATGTAATAAATGTCATAATGACTTTGTTTTTTAAGCTCACGTATTTACCCCTACCCTTATTGTTTCACTTTTTTTCTTTGTAATATCTTTTTGTGGAAAAATGATCGTTCCAAAACGCCAAAAGGACTAAGTCACTTTCATAGTGGAAACTCTAAAACGATACTCCACTTTCCACAGGATAAAGTTCACATGCTTAGCCCAGATCTCCCAGCTTCCTGGCCTAGTGCCTTCCCAGCTATCAAGACTTATCACCTGCCACTTCCTGCAGCTCTGCCTTTGGGGTCTGAGAGGACCAAATAACCTATGATCCTCATTCGCTGCTCTAGATTATGTCCCACCCTCTGTCCTGCTCTTGATGTTTCTTCTGAGTGGAATGTTCTCCTTTTCTCTTCTTTGCCTGCCAACTCCTCTTTAGCCCTTAGACTGGTCTTGGGTACTTCCTCCA
The DNA here is from genome assembly GCF_007474595.2 of Lynx canadensis. Classification (NCBI taxonomy): domain Eukaryota; kingdom Metazoa; phylum Chordata; class Mammalia; order Carnivora; family Felidae; genus Lynx; species Lynx canadensis. The sequence goes on along the minus strand of NC_044311.2, from coordinate 31,524,035 downwards.
AGCCTTAGACTGGGTCCCTTACTTCAGCACCCTGGACATCTCCCTACCCTCATTCTTAAAAATTACTGGTGGGTTTCTAGCATAATAGGGACAGTGTCTTATTCATTTTTCATCTGCATGACCTACAAGCACAGAACTGGCATTCAGGAAATGTTTGTTAAACTGAACTGAAGATGGGGAGATGTGAGTGGTTATCAATTCCATTTTGCTGTTGAAAAGACTGAGGAGGGTAAGAGAAGAGCCTACCCTGGAGGGTGAGTGGCATGACCAAGGTCATCTAGGGCAAGCTGGATGGGGCTGATACCAGAGTGCGAGGCAGTGGATGACTAATCCACCTGTTCTGGACCGATTTCTCAGGTGATTTCAAAACACTGTGAATTTTCAGTGCTTGGCCAGTCTCTCAGTACACAGGCATTACCTTTGTTCAAAATATTTCTGATTTACAACTAATGATTTTTGGTGGCAATCACAGTTATCAGATGGCCTATTTTTGTTGCTGGAGTTTATTCTTTTTGTGAAAGTTCTTACTCATTTTCAAGTTAGATTAAATCTGACTTTTATCCCCAAAGGAACTTATATTTCAAACCCCTGATTTGAGCAGGATTTTGGTTTGAGTTTGGGTTTGACTCGTCTCTTTGATTAAAGGCTTATCTTCTAAATAACTTGTCTTAATAGTTACTCTTTCCCTTTCCAGACCTTCTAAATTTAGATAAATGAGACCAATTATCGCTTCCAGAATGTTCAGTTTCTACTCCAGTCCTAGAATTTGTTCTCTAAGAGATGTTGATTTCCTTCCTGTGGGATCATTTAAATTCTGCGTTTTCCCAGTTAGTGTCCTCACCCTAGGGGAGGAGGGCTGTAGGTGGGGCCTGCTGGCTGCTGGTTCACCGGAAGCCACAAGGGTGCGCATTTTGCCTCCTGAGAGTGTGGACATGGCCCACAGGAACCTTGCTAGCTGTGGGCAGAGGGCTGTCCGGCTGCAAGGCAGCTGATGCATGAACATCGTGTCTGTGGATATCCAGGTAAGAGAGAGGGACCTCTGAAAATGTGCTGTGGAGACATGAAACCTTCAAGGGGAGGAGATTTTTTTCAATTCTTTTTCTTTTTTGTCACTTCCAGAGATGATTTTGAATCAGTGATGGGGAGGTATGGAATATCATTCATATATCACTTCGGTATATATTTAGTAGCCACCTGCTGTGGGCCAGGGACCAAGCCATACCGCGCATATGGGGTGAGCAAGAAGATGTGCCACTGCCCTGACCCTGCAGTCAAGGTGAGGAGGAGTTTCCTCCTAGCAGTGAGGGGTTGGGGGGAGTGGTTAGTGGTTACACTCAAAATTCTCTTCTGCTGCTGAGAGAATTGTGAGGTTTTGGAGCTTAGGAGGTCATCCCAGGAACTGCTTATGATATTGTAAGACCTAGAGGTGGGAGAAGGAACCGAGAGGCTTCCTTCCTCACATGCCTGCCTGCCTCTCTCACTGACCTCCAGCCCCCTCAACCGGATCACTCACTGTCCCTCGCACCCAGAACTTCCCTCCAAAATTTGAGCCTGTGACTCTGGATCCCCAGGGTCCCAGCAGACAGAATTCATTTTGGATGGACATAGCATAAGATGTGACTCCAAGTCTTGTCAAGTCTGAGATTGTTCTGATATTGCGGGGCTGAAGGTTTACTCTGCTTGATCCGAGGACATGGAGCTCACTAGCAGTCAGGTAAATGGATTTAGAGGAAGAGTGACCGGTTACTTGCTTGAAGGTAGGATCATCAGAGTGGCCCAGAAGTCTGCATTTTTATGCAAACAATGTGGGGTGACTGCAGTGTAAGCTCAGACCAGCCCTGCTCAGAGAAGGAGCTCTTAGCTGGGATCCTTGGGCTGATCCCAGCTTTTTTAGAGGGTTTCTGAGTGCCATCCAACCGTATATGAATTTTTTTGTGTGAGTGCGAGCATATGTGCATTTTTTTTCTGAGAAGAGGGTCTGTGGTTTTCATCAGATTTCTGACAGGGTGTGGAGTCTGGAGTGGAGGGGACTTGACTGCATTCCTTGGTTCCTTCCTCTTTCACCAGCTGGGTTGGGGGAGTCAGTTGGACTCTATCTTCATCTACAATAGGGTGAAATAACAGCACTTCTCAGGGCTGTTCCGAAGTCAAAAATGAGAAAACGGAGGTAAACTATGAGGTTTGCAAACCATATAATACTTAACTGTATAAATGCCTAGAATGACCATGTGGCTCCCCTCCTTTTCCCTCCCCCTCCTCCGTCTCCCTCCCCCCAACCTGGCTAACTTCTAACTATTCTTCAAGAACCAGCTCCAGCAGCCCTTCCAAAAAGCTTTTCCTGGCTGCCCAGCTTGGTCCCTCTGGGTAAGATGCTGCTTCTCTGTGCTCCCTTCATGCCCCACCTTCAGCTGACCTCTAATAACACATTTTACTCTGTTGTAGTCATTTACTGACCTGGATGCTGACCTTCTACCCAGACTGCACACTGCTTGAAGACAGGGATGGTAACGTGGTTATTTTCTCTGTGTGGCACAGTTTTAATGTGATTTTGTTCAATTGATAAAATGTTAGTTATTTTTAAATTGTGCTTTAATGAGCTAACTACTAATCATTTTTATCTATTCATCAAAGGCAGACTTAGTTCTTTTTACTATGTGTAAATGAAAGTGATAAAATGGAATCCTTTAAGAGCATCTTACTACTGTCTATTAGGTTGGCCTTCCAGCAAATTAGTCTGAATTAATGAGAGCTCATCTTCCTCTGTTGAGGGAAGCAGGGAATGAGGCAGTTGCCTGCTGTGGTGTCAGGCTAGCATTGTGCCCGGCCACAGTGACGGTCCTCCTTGCTCGCGCAGCAGCACTTGCGTCTTCAGCCTGTTATGTGTGGAGATGCTGCCCATAGATAGAGCTGGGTAGGTCTGGGGAGCTACACAACACTGAGAAAATGCCCTCGCTGGCCTTGCCCCAGCAGCACGTTATGGGGCAATGAGCAACGGGCTGCCCGCTTCCCCCGCCTGCCTTGTGGCCCCATTCTTAGGTACTGCCACCCTCCTAATCGCTCACCCTCTTCCCCTTTCCTTTGCTACCTGCTGGCAGGTTACTCCCAGTAGCCATGAAGATCTGTCTTCTGAGGCTGTCCTTCCCAGCCTCTCCAGGGTTCTTCTGTATTATGTCTCCTGCTCCTGGTTTCGGAAATGCCCATGTTTTCCATCCTGCCTGCTTTTATTTCTGTTACTAGAGGGGAAAAGGAATTATGTGCTTCCCACTGGCTTCAGCTCAGCTGGTACTAGATGTTGTGTAGACTGATGTAACGTTACCAAGGAGGAAATTATTAAAAGGACAAGGCTAATTTTCTAATTCACACCTGGAAAGCAAATCTGATGGTGCTTGCACAGATCTTTAATGAAATAACACTGTTTAAGAAGTTTCCAGAGAAATTCATCACTAATTGATTTTTGAACTGTGGAAAAAGATAACACAGAGAGATGAGATATTAGTCTCTGTCGGGCCTGACTGCCCCCAAGCTTTTTCTTTGCCTAGTTCACTTTCCCATAGAAAATCGATATTCAGCTTCCTGAATTGGAGTTGTGGAGGGTAGGGCCCGAAGAAGGGCCCATGTTTGGATGTGATGTGTCTTCTTTCTGCTTTGGTTTTTGTTTGTGTCCTGCTGTGAGGTCTTGGTGAAAGCCATGGGTTTCCCATGGTAGAGCTGGGAGATTCATTTTGTGGCTCAAGTTAAAGGCAGCGAGTGGGAGAACAGCAGGCTGGGTATCCTTGAAACTGGCAGTGCTGTAGGGTGGACATGGGCACAGCCTCCCTTCATCCCCAGGGGCTTCCCAGACCTCCCTCATCCCCAAGATGCACTATATATATATATATATATATATGTTATATATATAAAATGTGATATATATCTATTATATACATATTATATATATATGTATTCTTTGATAGGGACTACTGACATTTTCTCATTATAGTAAATATAAACAAAAGCAATTTTTAAATTTTGTTTTTAAAAAATTGACCTGGATATTTATAGCAGCATTATCAATAATAGCCAAAGTATGGAAAGAGCCCAAATGTCCACTGACTGATGAATGGATAAAGAAGATGTGGTGCTCTTTCATATAAATAAACATTAAAAAAAAAAAGTCCAAGACAGACAAATATCATATGATTTCACTCATGTGGAATTTAAGAAACAAACAGATGAACATAGGGGAAGGAGGAAAAAAAAGTCAGGGGCAAATCATAAGAGACTTAAATTTTTTTTGTTTATTTTTGAGAGCAAGAGAGACAGAGCACAAGTGGGGGAGGGGCAGAGAGAGATGGAGACACAGAATCTGAAGCAGGCTCCAGTCTGAGCTGTCAGCACAGAGCCCGATGTGGGGCTTGAACTCATGGATCACGAGATCATGACCTGAGTAAAAGTCAGATGCCTAACCAACTGAGCCACCCAGGTGCCATTTTTTAAAAAAAATTTTTTTATGTTTATTTTTGAGAGCAAGAGAGACAGAGCATGAGTAGGGGAGGGGCAAAGAGAGAGAGGGAGAAAAGACTTTTTTTTTTTTTTTAACATTTATTTATTATTGAGAGACAGAGAGACAGTGAGCATAAGCAGGGAAAGGGCAGAGAGGGGGAGACACAGAATCTGAAGCAGGCTCCAGGATCTGAGCTGTCAGCACAAAACCGGATGCAGGGCTTGAACTCACAAAATATGAGATCATGACCTGAGCGGAAGTCGGACGCTTAACTGACTGAGCCACCCAGGTGCCCCAAGAAAAGATTTTTAAAGATAGAGAACAAACAGGATTGTTGGAGGGGAGATGGGGGGATGGGCTAAATGGGTGATACGTGTTAAGGAAGGCACTTGTGATGAGCACTAGGTGTTATGTGTAAGTGATGAATCACTAAATTATACTCCTGAAACCAATATTACACTATATGCTAACTAACTAGAATTTAAATAAAAACTTGAAACTAAAAAAAAAAATTAAAAAAAAATTGACCTGAAATATGTAATCCCATTAAAAACTGAGTGCCAGCTGTGCAAAGCCAGCTCCATGATAAGGGAGCTCCTAGCCCCTCTTCACCCAGCTTGCCGTACTTATCTGTCCTTCCTCTGTAGAGTGTTGGAACCTGCTGCTCCTGAGTGCTGGCTCCCGGGCTAGCCAGAGAGGAAGGCTTCTCTTTTTGTTGCCTAGTTGATGCTCTCACGAGCTGTCTCTGAATTTGAAAGAATTAGAAACATCAGTAGGGTCCTAGATCTCAGAAGAAATAACCTTGGTTTAAGGGTCCCTTCCTCTAAGTCTGGCTTACAAATGCACTAAGGCAGGTTGACTCAACTGGAGGCACCATCCATAAATCCAAACAGGCCCTCTGCTGCATTTTTGGGATGCAGAACCTAATTTTGCTCTCAAAGAGCTCCCAGCTAGGGAAATGAAAGAATCATGATGGGGAGGCTCAGAATGCTATGAAATCCTTGAAGGCAGGTGCCTTGCCCAATCCTGGAGGGCCCAGGAAGACTCCCTAATGAGAGGATATCAGGGCTGAGCCTGGAAGGATGGACAGCTATGAGATGATACTCTTTAACACTTTCCCCAGGGAGCCTTATAGCACTCCCGCTTTCTCCCAGTGGCCCCTGCATTGGCCTTTAATATGGAGAAATCCTATTTATCACATCAGAAATATTCTTTGTATGATTTTTCTGCCTTTCATGTCAACCTATATTTACTCTCTACGCACTCCCTGCACAAATTCCCATCTTTGCTCTTACTCAGGGATCTGCTGGACTAATTCTCAGCATAATAACAGTTCCAGAATTCACCTTGAATTGCTCTGTGCATTTAAAAATTTCCTAAAGAGGTTAATACAAGGGCATGGGACTTCAGACTCAAAGGCAGGTGAATCGGGGAGGCATTACTGGTGTGGACATTTTCTTGATTCTTCAAATTATGTTTAAGGGGACCAACTCTGGTTAGTGGAAGGTTAGCTTTGGTCTGGGTGGGCTGGATGTTGGGCGCTTCTTGGAAGCCTGGCTGCAGTGTCTGAATGGAGATGGGGAGCACTGTCTGACACATGAAGGTCAATGTGGAAGCCTTGTTTTGCCGAGGTGTTGTTGACTGAGCCAGGAACACTAGATTCAAGGATCATCTCTGCCACTGACCATTTTGGGCAATGTCTTGTGCCCTCAGTTCCTGCCTCTATACATCACAAGGGTAGCTCAACCATTCTGGGAAAGTCTGTAATGGATATATATAATCACTGTATTAGTCATGGTTCTCCAGAGAAACAGAAATATTCTGTGGTATGTATATATCACAGAAATTGACTAATAGGGTTTTGGAGGATGAGAAGTCCACATTTTGCTGTCTACAGGATGGAGAACCAGGGAAGCCCATGGTATAATTCACTCTATGTCCAAAAGCCTGAGAACCAGAAACTCTGATGGCTGAGGGCAGGAAAAGATGGACATCCTAGCTCGAGAAGAGAAGACAATTAGCTCTTTTGCCTTTTTGTTCCTCTCAGCAGACTGGATGATGCCCATCCACATTGGTGAGGACTGCCCACATTCTTTACACAGTCTACTGAATCAAATGCTAGTATTTTCCAGAAACACCCTCACAGACACACCCAGAAGTAATGTTTTACCAGGTATCTGAGCATCCCTGAAACCATTCAAGTTGACACATAAAATTAACCATCACACTTGTTCTTACTTCTCAGGGCAATTTATGGAAACCCACTAGTATCCTCCTAGAAAGTACATTTTACTAAGGTTGTACCCACACTTTTTACTTAGTTTGTGAAATAATATTAGTAACTATGGTGTTAACAACAACCTGAAATTGTATGGGGTTTTTCTTACATGTTTTTTACACCCATGATTGCTCTGGGTCTCCAAGTCATCCTTCTAAGGTGGCACATATTGAGCACATACTGTATATACTTTAGATGTATCATCTTTTTTTAACCTTCCAAACAATTCTGTGAAGCAAATATTATTATCTAAACATTTCAGATGAGGAATCTGAAGCTCAGAGAGGTAAGGTGCTTTGCCTGAGGTCACACAGCTGGTAGAAGTCTTTGGGGAAGATTTCATTCCATAGCAGCGATGTGCCCACTTGCACCTTCTTTGAGCCCCCTGTTAACACAGTGACCTCTGAGCTGGGAATGCACTGTAGCTACATAGTGACACGGGGGTGGAAGGGGTGTTGTGATTTTAGCTCTGAATACCCCATAAAACCAGGTCACTGCAAAATTCCTATGTGGTTTGCCACAGGACAGCACGATCTAGTAAAGTTGGATGAGCGCAGGCAACTTGGGATGCTCTTCAGTGAAGCAGGTAGCTAAGGGTCTAAACTGGAGAGACAGCACAAGAGAGAAAATGAAAACAGCTATGTTATCTGGTGGAGAAGAGTACAAGGAATGGAACTTTTAGAGCATCTGGAGACAGGTCTGAATAGCTGAGAGAATGGCTTCAGGGGTGACTAAAGCTCCAAGGAGCTCTAAGGAAGAGAGAAGGAGAAAACAATGGTTACCTCTTTTTTTTTTAAGAACTTTTATTTTATTTATTTTTTATTTTTTTATTTAAATCCAAGATAGTTCATGTGTAGTGTAATAATGATTTCAAGAGTAGAATTTAGTGATTCATCACTTATGTATAACACACAGTGCTCATCCCAACAAGTGTCCTCTTTAATGCCCCTCACCGATTTAGCCCATGCCTTCACCCAACAACTCTCCAGCCACCCTCTGTTTGTTCTCTGTAGTTAAGAGTCTCTTATGGTTTGTCTTCCTTTCTGGTTTTATCTTATTTTTGCTTCCCTTCCCTTAAGTTCATCTTTTTTGTATCTTAAATTCCACATATGAGTGAAATTATATGATATTTGTCTTTCTCTAACTTTTCGCTTAGCATAATACACTCTAGTTCCATCCACATTGTTGCAAATGGCAAGATTTCATTCTTTTTGATCGCCGAATAATATTCCATTGTATGTATACACCACTTCTTTATCCATTCATCAGTCAGTGGACATTTGGGCTCTTTCTATTGGCTATTGCTGATAGTGCTGCTAAAAACATTGGGGTGCTCATGCCCCTTCTAAGCAGCACTCTTATATCCTTTGGATAAATACCTCGCATTGCAATTGCTGGGTTGTAGGGTAGTTCTATTTTTAATTTTTTGAGGAACCTCCATACTGTTTTCCAGAATGGCTGCACCAGTTTGCTTTTGCACCAGCAGTGCAAAAGGATCCCCATTTCTCCACGTCCTCACCAACATCTTTTGTTGCCTGACTTGTTAATTTTAGCTATTCTGATAGGTGTGAGGTGGTATCTCATTGTAGTCCTAATTTGTATTTCCCTGATGATGAGTGATGTTGAGCATCTTTTCATGTGTCTGTTAGCTATCTGGATGTAATAATGGTTACTTGTTAACCAGCATAAAATGAAATCAAAAGGGGGTCTCAAGGTCAGTGTTCAAATATTTGGAAGGCAGTGGCAAGCTCTTGTAGAATTCCACTGAAGGCAGCATACAGAGAACTCTGGTTTAAATTAGTGCTTTTTGCAGCAGGTGGGAGTTTGGGTAGCCTCTAGGAAGGCTTTCTTGGATGCAAGGTGTTTCTAACACTGTAACAGATGTAGTCAAGCTACTGGTAGTTAAGAGGATATCTGTCAAGTCACTTGGGCACCCAATACTCTTGGACACTTTTCGTATGTTTGAAGAATTTCTTGCCTTCTGAGTCTGTGCCTTCCCAAGAGAGAAGCCAGAAATGGGCTTTCCCAGTTTCCCTTGAACAGCCTGCAGGATTAAGATCCTCCCAACCAGATGCACTTGGGTCAGGCTACAGTTAGGAGGCCACTGAGGCTAGGAAGCACGTATCAGGAGGAATCCATTCTAGCCAAGGACTGGGCAGAGACATTGAGCATCCAGGGGCAGCTATGGCAGGCTTTCTGGTGGAAACACACTGGGTGCAGTGTTGTTGCTGGAACCTGTGGTTTCTGTGCCAGTGGGGGTACTGGCAAGGACCCCATGGGAGCAATCTGGAGGGTGGTATGATTTGTCTCTTGTTCCTGGCTTCAGGGCCTGTCAGAGATGCTGAGTATCCTTTAATAAATTTATTTTCTCTCTAAAACAGCGACAGAGGATTCTTTTGTTTGCAGTTAAGAGCTTTGACTGGTACAACAGGTAACTAAGAGAGCTTGTAGAGTCTCTGAGACTTTTAGAAATAGGAAAAGTGTTCAGCTGTCATTCCAGCATGATCAGAGTTTGTATCAGTCAGGGTTCTTGGTTGCAGACAACAGAAACTAAGTCTGAGTTTTTTAGTCAGAAAAGAAATCTCTCAGAGGTTCAGAGATTCAATGGGTGGCCAGAGAACCAGCTTGGAATATGAGCAGGAACCCAGAGCTTGTGTCAGAACCCTCTTATAACCGGGTGACTGGGCCAGGGTGCAGCGTTTGCTGCACCAGGATACCGCTTGTCCTTCCATGAGACACCAGGAATTAGCCACGTCCATAGCTGCTAGGAATAAACCTGGCTGGCACATACCACTCACTCTAGCTTCTGGGTTGAGAGTCCAGCTGTCTGAAATTCCAGGGAGTTGAGACAGGCAGAATCTCCCTTCTTTGGGCTTCTTAGGTAGGGAGGCTGGTCATTGTACCCAACCAGTATTATACACAAAACAGCATTACCTCGAAGAGAAGGAGCATTAGACAGAATAATAGCAGATGTCTACACCAGGGCACATATCCTTAGCTCCTGGTGCTGTGAGGTACTAAGCTGCAAGAGATAAATGGAGGACAAACTCTTAACAGATGAAGATATCTTCATGCTGCAAAAATCAACAAAGTGGCAAACCCCATTTTTTCCACCCTGATTTTATTGTTTATGTACATTTTCTTTTCTTTTTTAAACATTCTATTCCTTTTTCTTCATTCGAAAGCAACTGCTGGGACAATGGAATCTGGTGCTCTAAGATTGATTCAGCCAGCCAGCAAGCATTTACTAACCTCTGGGCATGCCCAGGACAGGTGCCGGTGATGCAGACATGAATGAATAAGGCAGTTTCTACTTTAAGGAGCTTAGTCAGTTGGGAAGCTGCTATGAATCAGAAGTTCCCCAAATTTAGTGACTTAAAGTTAGCTCACAGTTTTGTAGGTCAGAGGTCCAGCACAATATATCTGCTCTGTTTGAAATCCAGGTGTTGGCTGGACTAAATTCCTGTCTGGATAATCTGGAAAAATCTACTTCCAAGCTATCTTTGTTGTTGGCACAATGCAGTTCTTTGAGCCTGTAGAGTCCCCATTCCCATGTTGGCTGTCAGCTAAGTATTCTCAGTTCCTAGAGGCTGCTTCTAGGTCCTTGCCTTAAACACTCCCTCTATCTCAACAATGTAGAACCTCTTTGGGTTGAATCCTCTTGTGCTTTCAATCTCTGACTTCCTTCGTTTTGAGGAACCTGCTTTTAAAGGGCTCTTGTATTTAGGTCAGAACAACCTGGTTAATCCCTCTTACTTATTTTTTTACTTTTTTAAAAATTTTGGATATATAGAGAGAATGTGTGTGCAAGTAGGGGAGAGAGAGAATCCCAAGCAGGCTCTCTGCTCAGTGTGGAGTTCAATGTGGGGCTTGATCCCATGACCCTGGGATCATAACCTGAGCTGAAATCAAGAGTTGGTTGCTCAACTGAGTCACCTAGGCACCGCTTAATCCCTCTATTTTAAAGTCAACCACATAGCATATGCAATACAGCATTATGGGAGTGAGATCCATCATATTCACTGTCCCAGAGGTTATGCAGGGTGTGTATACTGGCGGGAGGGTGGGGTAGGATAGGATAGGAAACCTTAGGGGACTTCTTAGAATCCTGCCTGCTACACAAGGTGACATGTGCAAAGTGGAGGTATATACAAGGAACGCTGGGAATATAGGGAGAGATGCTGATCCTAGTTTTGGAGGTGGGGGAAGTTGGGAAGTCTTTTTGGAGGGATGTCATCTGCACTGAATTAAAATTTGAGAATGACTTAGCCCCAAGGATCATCCTAGCTAGAAGGAATGACTTCTGTGGGGCTAGGGGTATGACATAGCACAGTGTATTTGGCAATAACAAGTTTGTGCTGCTAGACAGTAAATACTTTCTGAGGAAGGCAGTAATCAGACAAGGACCCGGAAAGGCCCAGAGGGGTCAGGTCAAAGAGGGCTTTACTATTCTGACCTGGGTTTGTGGGGGCAGGGTAGGGGCAAGCCTTTGGATCCCAGCCTGGAGTTTCTGATTTGGGATAGGATCTGAGAATTTGCATTTCTAACAAGTTCCCAGGTGCTGCTGCTGCTGTTGGCCTGGGACTGGACCCTGAGAACTGCTGCTCTGGAGAATGGATGGTAGGGGAGCAAGATGGTGGGTCCAGTAGGGGGTCATGGTGCTAGTCCAGCAGGAGATGCAGAGGCTCTGGTCAGGCTCAGAGCTGGGGAGGTGAGGGTGGAGATAGTGTGGAGGTGATGGGATTTGGGAAGAGCCTTAGGAAGCCGTGTGAGGTGTGGGTGTGAGGGGCGGGGTCACATTAGGGTTGACCCCCACAACAGAGCTAGAAGGGATCTGAGCAGTTATGCGGTACAGTTGTCCCATTCTTCTGATGGCAGTGTGAGGCCTGGAGACAGCTGCTTCTAGGGGCCTCTTCAAGAGCACATGGAGGTGGTGTCGGCACCAGGACATGGGACCCAGATTCCCTGACTTCCATGACACAGCCTTTGTGAATTACTTTGGAAAGAAGGAAACAAAATACAAGGAAGGCAGCTCCCAGGCCTCCCAGAATCGCCTTGTCAGCCTCACTCCCACAGCTCCTGGCTTCCCTTGCCTGCTCCTTCGTCAAGCATGCTTCCTGTAAAGGTCACTGTAGCTCATGTACAAGAGGAACTGAGTCTCTCCCCTGGACACCGACCTGTAAGGGTTCCTGAAAGAGAGGTCAAACTTATCAAAGGTGTTTTAAGTCCCCTAACGGATTTCCTTTCAGCCCCGGGCTCTTGGTTTCGGGAGAATTTTCATGGCTGAGAGAACCTACTAGTGACAAATTTGCTGAAGCGTGGAGACAAGATTGGGAAATTACAGCACGCTCCTTGGGTTTCCAAAGGGACAGATACTGAACGCGGACATTCCTTTTCACACACAAAACGTTGGTGTGCACACGCATGCGATGGAGATCAATCCTAACCCCCAGAGGCCCCTTTGTCTCACTGAAGCGCTTATTAAATGAATCTGTGTTTCCACCGGCAGCTCAGAGTCATCTAGAAAGGGAACACAATGCCATGTCAGTCAGTATTTGTTACTGTCAGAGCCTTCCTCGCAGTCGGCGCCACGTTTATTGTCTTTTTGGGGCCCGTTTTATCCATTTTCTGTGGGCAAAGTCATTAATCTTCCTCCTGGCTCGGATGCTGTGCATCCCTGACAGCTGGGGTCCCGGCATCCTGGGCTGCCGGGTAGGGGCACCTCCCAGCTTCAGCGTCGTGGTACTGGAGCTTTGATTAGAGTGAGTAGTGAGCGGAGCCGTAGAGAATACGGAAAGGAGGAGGGGTGCAGACGTTTGTGGCTCCAGAAGGCACTGGGCATCTGCGACAAAGGTCATTCTGTTTTTGAGTCATCTACAGTGCACCCTGACACCAAAATACACTTAGTCCTATGCAGAACCACTTGATAAAGAGGCTAATGAAGTGGAAAGATGTCAGCAGAGCTAAGCGGGCCAGGCTCTCAGGGATGCGCCATGATTCAACCTTCTGTTTCCATGGAAACCAGAGAGGCTTGGCTTCTTTCTTCCTCTCCTTCATTTTGGAAGGTCTCTCCTTGGTAACCTTGACCCTTTCACATTGGCAGGCAGAGATAAGGAATTCCATTTTCCCTTATCTGGTCATGGTTGGCTGGTAGACACTGATGGGTCTGCGATGGGGGAGGGGTGCTGGCCAGGGGCTCTGGAGTGCCTTAATTCAAATGCATGAAGTGAAGGGTGGGAGGCGATAGAAAAAGAACACAGTTAATTAAGGTTGATATTGCAGAGAAGGTTGTTTTCTGAATAATAAATTCTATGGGCTTCAAAAACAAGTACAATTAAAGGAGAGCAAAAAGGAGAGACTGTTGAAGGGCAGAGGAGGACAGGCTTGGTCAGAGGGTGTTTTTGGGGGGTGATGTGGGGGATATTGGCTGCAACTAAGGAGACCTTGATATGCTGGGATCTTGCTACTCAGAACAAATACTCTTTGATGATAGCTTGTGACATTGCTACCCATGTAAACACCCTTTGACTGGGGTCATTTGTGGCCTCAGCTGATGGAGAAGGGCTTTGAAGTTGATCCAGATGGGAGAATTGGCATTAGGTTGTTATCAAGGAGAGGGATTTTCCTTCAATTTAGGCTCATAAATGTTGCTTCTGGGCAGAGAGGCCTTCCCTAGCCATGTTGTACATCATTTTTCTGTTTGAGTGGCCCCTACATTCTTAATCCTCTTCTGTCTTCTGGAATACGTTATTGATTGAGAAAAATTTATTTATTCCTGGCTAGTCAAAGCTTTATGCTCTTTGGGGGTGGTTATCCATTCTTGGATCAGACAGAGGAGGGTGTGGCCAAGGACATGTGGTGCTAATGTAGCAGCCTACTGACCCCACCATTTCCCTCAATGTCAACTATGGGATAAGTTGCTAGAGAAGGAGATAGTATCAGCCTCCCCAAAACATCTTTGCTGTAAGACTCTTAACTTAACCTTCAACTTACGACCTTAGGGAATAAATGCATGTTTTTAAAAATTATCGTAAAGGTAAAAATATTTTCATGTCTTCTTCCTGCATAATAAGCACCTTATTTTCAACTGGGAGTCAGGAAACATATCCACAGGTGAGTGCAGGAGCTGAGTGAGGTCAACTTTGGCTTGGTTTCCCAGGAGGAAGTGCTCCACCATTGGAGGTGGGGTCTCAACATTCTTCTAATCTGCCTATTCTTACCGAATTTTAATTGGTGATCTCATTTGGGGCTCAGGCAAACTGACTAGGAGAAGAGCTGAAGGGACTGACATTCCCTCATTCCACTAGTTGAAAAATGGCTTAGAGGAACATCGAAAGCAGAAGGGCTTTTTCCTAGCTTCACATAGATTGTGGGCAGAGACTTCCTGTGTATGATTCATCAGTAACGAACTGATCAAATAAATCATACTACATCTGTAATGGAATACAGTGCAGCTATACAAAAGCATGAGGAAATTGGAAGGATATGGAAAGCTTTCCAGGGTCTATTAAAGTGAAAAAAAGCCAGAGCAGAGCAGTGTATATTTTAGGTTTTGACTCACTGTTAGAAAAAGGAGAAAAACAAAAATATATGTTCATATATGCTTGCATTTACATAAAGAAACTTGGGCAGTACACACAATGAATACAAAATAAAAATAAAATAAATGACCAGTGGAAGAATAGGGTGAGATATGCATGAATGGGTTAAAGGACTGGAAGGTAGACTATAGATATTAGTTTTCAATTTAATTTTTGATCCATGTTCACTAAACATTTTAACAAAATACAAAAAATATAAAGTCAAAATTACAACATGGGAAAATGAAAATTAAAAAAAAAAAGAGCAGGACAAACCAGTGAAATCTCCTTTTAAATAATTTTGCCTAAATTCTTACTCTGGAAATTCTTTCTCTCTTTCCTTTCTTTCTTCCTCCTGTGTGTGTCCTTCCTTTTTGCCTTGTTGGAGAAGGGCTTTGAAATGACTTGGTGAAGAAAAAGTACATATAACACAAAACCGATTTTTGAAAGTTTTCCTGATTCACTTCTAGAAAACCTGTGTGAAAGAACCAATGAATTTCCCCCCCTGCCCACCAAGTAACTATATAACTGGATAAACTATCAAAAAACAACCATTTGGTTTACTGGAAATAGACCAAAGCATTTATTCATGAAACCTACTGAATTTGGGTTAAGAATAGAAGTCTGTGGTATTCTTACCTGGGGTTCCTCCCATCCCCTCTCCACGTCTACTAGTAGTTCATTAAGAGTAGGTGGGAAGGCCATAAAAACCAGTCGTTTTACTGCCACTTCCAGAAGAGCTTACTTGATTTGGACTGTTGTCAAGTCAAAGTGGTGATCTTGGCAGCAAGAAAACAGGGAAGGCTAGTGGCTTTGATAGTCTAAGACTGTGGGTCTCTTTGGGGCATGCAATGAACTAACAGACTGGTTAGAAATTTAACAGGAAGGTCTGGAAGTGAGACAACCGTAATAGGCTTGATATGTTCTCCGCATACCGTGTGCATATAAACAGCAGACGCTGGAGTGAACCTAAGCCACATGCACATCCCTGGCCAATAGCACCTGTGCTTATGTACTGAGGAGTATGTGAGGCAACCCAAGAGGGCCTAGCAGGAAGAAACTGCAGGAGAGACTTGAAAGTGGTCTGAATTTTGAATGAGCTCCCTAGTTCACATACTGATTTCATCAGCAGAGAATGGAAGCCTTCCTGGCTCAAGGCGTTTGAACACAAGCTGTAATTAATCTGTGGTTGAACAGACATTAGGGTGAACTTTAGGAAGCTAGGCTTAGAAATGAAAATAAAAAAAATCAGAACAAAAGTGAGCAGAAACATCAGCAGCCAGACACTATGGAGAAGATAGTCCTTACAAACTTAGTCTAGGCAAGTTACTCAACAGACAAACAGACAAATCAACAATAGCAACAGTAATCTTTGGGGGCAGGGTGGTAGGGAGAATTAGAATTCAGAGTTGCTAAAATATATGATCTAAGATGTCCAAGATTCAATAAAAAATTATGATACATGCCAATAAACAAGAAAGTCTGACTTATAGTATGGAAAAATAAAGCAGTCAATAGAAACTGTCTGAGTTTCCCCAGATGTTGGATTTAATAGATGAATGCTTCAAATTAGGTATTATGAATACTTTAAAGTAACTAAAAGAAATCACACTCAAAGAATTAAACAAAAGTAGAATAACAAGGATTCAATGAATAGTGAATCTCAAGAAAAATATGGCAATTAAAAAAATTCTTAGTTAAAAAGTGTAATGATTTAAATGAAAAATTCACTAGAGTGGCTAAATAGCAGAAGAATGAATCAGCAAATTGAAGGTAAATCAACAGAAATTACCCAAACTGATTAACAGGGAGAAAAAAAGGTTGAGGATGAATGAATACAACCTCAGTGACCTGTGAGCCAACATCAAGAGTACCAACATCCATGTAATGGTCATCTCAGAAAGAGGAAATAATGGTCAAAAACAAACAAACAAACAAACAACCCAAGCTCAATAAAACCCAAGCACAATAAACACAAAAAAACATACAAATAGACACATCATTATGATACTGTTGAAAGGTAAACAAAAGAGAAAAGCTTGAAAGTAAAAACAGGAAAGCAATTCCTCCTGTACAGAGAAGCAATACGATCACTGACTTCGCATCAGAAACAATGGAGTCTGAAGGTAGTGGAATGACATTTTCAAAACGATGAAAGAAAGAAAACATTTCTAAATCTGACAAAAGTATTCTTCAAAATGAAGGTGAAATAAACACATTCCCAGGTACACAAGTATTGAGAGAATTTGTTGTTAGCAGACCTGCCTTACAAGAAATACTAAAAGAAAACCTTTGGGCTGAAAAGAAGTGACACCAGACAGTAACTGAATTCACAGAAAGAAAGGAAGACCTCTGGAAAATGGCAACCGTTTGAAAATTAAATGACATATTTCTAAATAACCTACAGGTCAAAAAAGTAATCTGAAAAGGACATTAGAAAGTATTTTGAACTGAATGAAAATAGAAAGACAATATATTCATGGTTTATGGGATGAAAATAAAGCAGTACTTACAGGGAAGTATATGGCTCTGAATGCGTATACGAAAGAAAAGAAAGGTCTTAAGTCAATTACCTTAGTTTCCCTATTAAGAAATTAGAAAAGGTGGAGTAAAACTAAACCCAAAGCAAACAGAAGGGAGTAAATAATAAAGAGCAAAGTGGAAGTCAATGGAATAGAAAATACAAAGTAAATGAAATAAAGACTTGTTTCTTTGAAAAGATTAAAGAAGTTGAGAAAAACCTGTATTTTCTGTTGCTCATGTCTGTGGCTTAAAATCCATAATTGCATTATGTTATAGTTCTGGAGATCAGAAGTCTGACATGGATCTCAAGCTGTTGGCAGGGTGGTTTCCTTTCTGAAGATTCTAGGGAGAATCCATTTCCTTTCTTTTTTCAGCTCACGAGGCTTTCCTTGGCTCATGGCCCCCTTCCTACATCTTTATAGCCAACAACATCAGTCCAGATTCTTCTCACACTGCCATCTCTCTGGCTCTTCTTTTTCTGCCACCTTCTACTACTTTTAAGGAGTCTTGTGATTACATTGGCTTCACTAGGATAATCCAGAATAATCTTCCTATCTTAAAGTCAGCTGATTGACATCTATAATTTCATCTGCAACCTTCATTCCTCTTTGCCACATAACATATATTAATAGGTTCTAGGGATTAAGATGTGGACTTACTTGGAGGACCATTATCCTGCCTACCACAAGCGCTTAGCTTGACTGATCAAGAAAATGAGAGGAAACACAAAATCATGAATAAAAGAGGTGAAATCACTACTGATCATACAGAAATTAAAAGGACTATAAGGGGAACAGTATGAATGACTTAATGCCAGAAAATTCAACAATTTAGATGAAATTAAGAAATCCCTAGAAAGACACAAATTATGAAAACTGATTTAGAAAGAAAATCTGAGTAGGCTGGTAATAAGCAAAGAAATAGAATTAGTAATTTAAATTATTTCTACAAAGAAAACCCTAAGCCCAGATGGTTTCATTGGTGAATTCAGTCCAATATTTAAAGAATTCAACCCTTTCAAAAAATAGAGAAGGTAGGAACAATTCCCAATTTAGTGTATGAGGCATTATATTACCATCATACCAAAACCAGAGAAAGATATAGAAAGAAAAGACCTAATATCCTTCATGAACATAAATAAAAACTTTAAAAGTATTAGCAAACTGAAATCAGAAGTATATAAAAAGTGTTATACACCATGATCGAATGGCATTTATCTAAGATATGCCAAGTTTAACATCTAAAAATCCATTAATGTATACTATCATAGTAATACAAGACAAAAACTAGATGATTATCTCAGTAGATACAGAAGAATAATTTGACAAAAATCAGCACATTTTCATGATCAAAATACTGAACTAAATAAGGGAGCTTTCTCAACCTTATAATGGGCATTTATAAAAAAAAACTTACAGCTAACTCCATATTAAATGCTGAAAGACCGAATGTTTTCCTATAAAATTTGGAATAAGGTGTCCTCTCTTGCTATGTGTGTTCAATGTTGTACTTGAGGTTTTAACTAGTACAATAGGGCAAAAACTAATGAAGAATGAATGAACAAATGAGTGAGTGAATGAGTGAAAGAAGGCATTTAGATTGGAAAGGTAGAAGTAAAACTATCTTTAGTCACGGATGATATGATCAAATCCTAAGGAATCCACACAGAATCTACTAAAACTGATAAACAGGTTTAGCAAGGTTATAGAAGATTAATATATAAAAGTTAATTGTATTTTTCTATATCATAGCAACAAACAATCCAAAAAATGAAAATTTTCTTAATACCATTCACAAAAGGGCCAAAAAAGATAAAACACTTAGGAATAGATTTAGTAAAGAAGGATAATATTTGTTCAATGAAAACTAGAAAGCATTTCTTAGGGAAATTAAAGCATATCTAAATAAATGGAGAACAATTCCATGTTTAGGAACTGAAAAACTCAATATCGTTAACATCGTAATTCTCCCCAAATTGACCTATGGATTTAATGCAATCTGAATAACCCCAGAATTTTGGGGAAATTGACAAGCTAATCCTAAAGCTCATATGGAAATACAATTTTTAAAAAAAAAAATTGGAGGACTTAGTTGATTTGTAAACTTAATACATAGGTACAGTGATCAATATAGTGTTGTATTGGTATAAGAACAGACATATAGATCAATGGAACAGAATTGAGGCTCTTTACATTTATAATCAATCTATTTTCAAAAAAGGTGCCAAGATAATTTAATGGGATGAGAAATAGTCTTTTTACCAAATGGTGCTGGGACAACTGAATATCTATCTGGAAAAATAAAAATTAACTTAGACGCTTATCTTTTATCAAACACAAAAATTACCTGAAATTATCAAAACCTGAATGTAAGAGATAAGCTGGAAAACTTCTGGAAGAAACATAGAACATTTTAGTGATGTTAGGTTAGGCAAAGAGTCCTTAGATAGGATATCAAAAGCTTAAGGCAAAAAAGAACAAAAATGAAAAATTGATTTCATTAAAATTAAAATCTTTTGCATTTCAAAAGATACCATTAAGAAAATTCAAGGACAAGCTATAGACTTGGAGAAAGTATTTGCATATCATATATTTGATAAAGGATTTCCATCCAGAATATGTAAAGAACTCTTAAAACTCAGTAATGAGAAGACAAGCCAATTAAAAAAGGGACAAAAGGCTTAGAAACTTCACTAAATAGTACATACACATGGCTCTGAAATACAAGAAAAAGTTATCAACATTAGCCATTAGTGAAGTGCAAATGAGCAATACGACGTGAAAACCTGTATACCATCACTAGAACAGCTAAAATCAAGAAAGCAGATGACATGAAGTGTTAGCCAGGATGTGGAGAAACTAGAACCCTCATACATTGCTTGTGGAAACTTAAAGTGGTACAGCTGCTTTGGCCTTTTTAAAAAGTTAAAAAAAAACAAAACAACTTACCCTATGGACCATCATTTCTATTTCTAGGAGTCTACCCAAGAGAAATTAAAACATGTGTCCACACAAAGACTTATATGAGAATGTTCATTATCAATATTACTCATAATAGCCTCAAACTGGAAAGAACCCAAATGTCCATCAACTGATTAGCAAGGAATAGTTAAACAAAATGGGTGTATTCATTTAACAATATACTATTCATCAATGAAAAGGAATGATGTGCAATATGGATGTTATCCTGTATGCTACAACATGTTAAGTGAAAACATTAAGTGAAAGAAGGCAATTGCCAAGGACTTCATGTTCTATGATTTCATTTATATGAAATATTCAGTTAGGCAAATTTATGTAGGCAGAAGGCTGATCAGTGGTTATCTGGAGCTGAGGGTGGTAATGGGGATTGACTACAAATAAGTTTTGAGGAATTTGTTTTGGGTAGTAAAAATGTTCTAAAGCAAGATGGTGGTGATGGTTGCACAACTGTATAAAGTTACTGAATATTATTGAATTGTATGCTTATAATGGGTCAATTATATGGTATGCAAATTATGCCTATAAAGCTATTTTTCTTAAAGAATTCCCATCAAAGAAAAAATAAGGGCAGAGGAAATCGGATAGTGATATACAAAATGTGTTTTGTGAAAGTCTATCTCAGTTGACCAAATGTATTATAGTTTCCTCCAGTCAGAGCATGATCAAAGGTCTATAATAGCAAAGCCATTGAGAAACACAATTATTCTTGTTATTGAATCATGAGATAAATTTCTTTTGCTGAATTAATTTTATTCACTTATTCATAAATATTCATTGTGCATCTGTTATGTGCCAAGCACTATGTTAGCTTCCGGTTATAGAGGAGTGAACAGAACAGTCACGGTCATGGCTCTTACCTTCCTGGGGTTTTGAGTCTAGTGGTTCTTCTTAGGTATGATTCTTACGCATTTTGAAAAATGTAAGTTGGATTTTACTGTATGCATTTTGGTTTTTTTACTTATTATATCAAAAGCATCTAATCTTTAAAAGCTCTTCATAAACATTTTTATCTGCTGCAACCTTTACTTCAATGTGCCTTGACATTGAACATTTAAATTGTTTCCAGTTTACTGATATTATATATAATGCTCCAAATAATTTCTTTGCAAATGAATCTTTGTTTTCCTTTTTTTTTTTCTCAGTAGAGATATTGGATCAATGTTATAAATAAAGGTCTTGATACTACTGCCGAATTGTTTTCTGGAAAGCTGGTATCAGTTTGCAATTCCACTGCAGGGTGGAGGACTTATTATCTTCTAAGACATTGGGCTAGATTGGAGGATGAACTGCAGTCCACAGAAGTGAGCCATGCCCTCAACTATGAGGAGTGGGCCCTGGTCATAGGCGTTTAGTGCTCTCCGAAGAAACCTCGGAGCACAGATTCTTCATCGAAGGCTGAACTAATTGCTGGCTGAGCTCTGTCCTCATTCAGGCTGCAGAAAATAGCTACCCCAACGAGACCCAGGCCTCAAAATGAAACTCAGAGTTGGGGGGGGGGGCGGCTGGCAGACAAACTGGCCCCATACAAGGAGGGAAGAGTGTTATGGACAAAGTTGCTCACATTAAGCACAAGCAAGATGTAAAGGAAAATCAGACCAACACGGCAAACATATCACAGGAAAATCAGTCAAAAGTCAGGTGAAATCTGGAAGAAACGTAAATCAGGAGATAGAAGTAGCTTCCCTGTGAATGTTTTCCTTTAGAAAATAAATTAGTAGGAATATAAATGTGATAAAACAAGAACTGAAAGATGAGATGATAAAACTACAGAATGAGTTATAAAAGGAGATCGCAGACCTAGGAAATGAATTGAAATAAAGTAACATAAAATAGCAAGGAATAGAATAGACACAGCTAAAAACTGAATTAATGGCATGAAGGGAAAGCTGGAGATGATCACAGTGCAGAGAGAAGTGAAATAAGAGATTAATTAGAAAGAAGAAGTGAGGCAAAGATGATTCAAAATAAGGTAACAGGTATCCCTGCCATAGACAATCCTTCCAAGAAGAATTCAGAGAAAATGCAAACCTGCAGATCTGCAGGTGGCCAGGTATAGCACATGCGTAGGAAGACAGATTGAGAATGGCTGCCATCAAGAAGTTTTCTAGGTTAAACTATTGAACTTAACAAAATAAAGAAGGAATTCTTCAGGCATCTAAGCAGAGAGTAGTCCCTGACACTGGGAGAGATTTGGCTGTTCTCCAATACACCATGGTAAATTTCAAAGAAAATGGAGCAATGTTTAGAAAGTTCTGAGGTTTAGAAAGTGAAGCCTGAGAAAAGTCTGTGCAGCCAGAGAGTTACAGTCTTAAACATGAAATCACAGCCAGACTTGAGCACTTACTATACCTGCTTGTGTGAAACCAGAGCTCTTTGGTGATGGGACCAAGTTTGGTCAGGTGATAGGATGGGATAGGATAGGATGGAATGGAATGGAATGCTACTTTAAAAAACTTTGGCAATGGAATGGAATAGAATGCTACTCTAAAAAATTTGGCAAAAAAAATAAATTAATAAATAAAAAACTTTGGCAAAATGAAGCCAACCCAAACGGGCAGCCCAGGCATTGCAGGGTGGGGCAAGGGAGGGAAAGCTGGAGGAAATGTGAGCATATTATTACTCCCATGCTGTTGGGAGCAGCAAGTTAGTCAATAGTACTTAAAATTCTAGTTAAAAAATATCACTGTAACCTCTTAATATTTTTTGTAATGTTTAAAATTTTTCTTTAATTTTTAAAATTTTTTAAAAATTTATTTTTTACATTTATTTATTTTTGAGAGACAGAGACAGAGCATGAGCAGGGGAGGGGCAGAGAGAAAGGGAGATACAGAATCGGAAGCAGGCTCCAGGCTCCAAGCTGTCAGTACAGAGCCTGATGTGGGGCTTGAACCCATGAACCGTGAGATCATGACCTGGGCTGAAGTCAGACGCTTAACCGACTGAGCCTCCCAGGTGCTATTAATCTTAGAGTAATTTTTAAGAAGTTAATCTCAGGGGTAAAGAAGCACTTGATGTACTATAGATCTTTTAAATTTCCTTCAGTTTCTTTCTCTTCTGTTAAGTTCAAGAAAATAATTAAATTTACAAATTAAATTACAGTTTTTAATTTACATACAGTTATCTCATTTTGGTCTCTATCTCTATCTCATGTTTCCTTTTCTCTCTTTTCTAACATCTGTATAAATATAAATAAAAATGTAAAGAAGATCACAAAATATTAACACTACTCATTTCTGATTGGTGAGATTCCCAGTGATTTGTTGACATATTTTTGTACTTTTCTATATGTCTTGCCTTTTAAAGTAGTGAGTATGAATAATTATATAATATTAACTATTGTTCCAAAATGTTATACATGTTCTTTGCAGAAAATTTGAAACATACAGATAAGAAAAGGAAAAAGAAAAACCTGCCATCCAGATATATCTGGAGGTTGTGACCTGTTCTGTTGGTGGTTGCCAATGAACATTGCTTCTGGGTATTCATCCCTTTTTGTAGCCCCCTCCCACATTAACTCTGGGCTTGGTCATGTGTGATGGTTAATTTTATTTGTCAACTTGGCTAGGCTTTGTCAATTTTATTTGTCAATTTGTGGTGCCTAGTTGTTTGGTCAGTGTTGCTGTGACTTTGATTTTTTTTTTTAGATGTGATTAATATTTAAATCAGACTAGACTTTGAGGAAGCAGATTACTCTTTATATTGTGGGTGAGCCGCATCTAATCAGTTGCAGGCCTTAAGAACAAAGACCAAGGTTTTCCAAGAAGGAATTCTCCACAAGATTGCAACATGAAACCCTACCTGAGTTTTCAGCCTGCTGCTTTGTGGAATTCAGACTGAAGACTGCAGCATCAACTCTTATTTTAATTTCCAATCTGTCAGCCTGCCCTACAATTTCAGACTTGTCAGTGTGTGTGTGTGTGTGTGTGTGTGTGTGTGTGTGTGTGTGTGTGTATACTCCTCTCAGCCTTGAACTTCCATGTGAAGAGATCTGGCTGCTTTGCTGGAGAGACAGAGAGATGAAGGTTCAGGCAACCCCTAACTGTTCCAGGCCTCCCAACTGGAGGAGCCAAACAGGTGACTGAAGCCCTCCTAGAGGTCAGTCTTAGTCATGCCACCAGGTGATTGCAGCTGCATAAGTGACCTCAGGAGAGACCAGCAGAAAAACTATCCAGACTAGAATCATGAGCAAGTAAATCGTTATTGCTTTAAGTCATTGATTTTTGGGGTGGTCTGTTACTTACTAATGGATAACTTAATATAACTACAATTACTATTTTGGCACATGAAATTCTAGTCTTTTTATATAATTTGAACATTTTAAGAAAATTGGAATCATACTCTATAATTTTACATCATGCTTTTTTGGGGACATTAAGAGAAGTTTCTTTAACTCCAGTTTTAGCAGATGCATAGTTTTTTTTTTTTTTACTGTTTCCTATTATTGTACATTTTGACCATTTTTATTAATATTTAAATTTAATAAAAATACATTTTGCTCTTATAAACAACACTATGATAAATGTTCTTGTATATATTATCAGAATCACCCATCTAAGTGGCTCCTATGCTCCAGGCTTGTGGAAATTGTGTGAGATGATAATAAATGTTTATTATTTTAAGCCACTAAGTAATGGTATAATTTCTTATGCAGCAATTAGTACTAGCTAGTACAGGCCCGATTAGGACTTTTGGGTTTTTCACCTTTAAAATAGGAAAACCTACCACATATTTGGTTCCTTGTAACCCAGCTGTTAATACTGACTAATTCTACCTGTATTTATGGAGGGAGAATTTGGACAATTTACACCACGCATTCACTTCTTGGGCCTTTTCCTTCACAATAGTGTCTTCATTGACCTCCCATACCCTGACAACTCATTAATATATATTTGAGCCCCAGCCCTAGTTTTTTCCCTGAACAGATATCAGGCTTATATCTCCAATTGCCCACTTCCAATCATCTCCTGGATGTTCCTCATGGCATTTAAAATGAAGTTCATCATCTCCTGTTACAATCTCTTCCTCCTTTCTTATCTGCCTTGAATGAGGGGTGGAGATAGGTTGGATGTGGAATGAGCACATGACAGTGTATTAGTTATCTATTGCTGTGTAACAACTTATCCCAAAACTTAGTGCCTTACAACAATAAATACTATCTTGCACAGCTTCTGAGACTCAGGAGTCTGGGAGTGGATTATCTGTGTGTTTCTAGCTCAGAGTCTCTCTTGAGGTTGCAGTCAAGATGTTGTCTGGGACTGTAGTAGTCCAAAGACTTGCTTGGGGCTGAAGGGGCTCTTTTGTCTCTTTCTCTCTTTCTCTTTCTTTCATACGATTTATTATCAAATTGGTTTCCATACAACACCCAGTGCTCATCCCAACAGGTACCCTCCTCAATGCCCACCACCCACTTTCCCCTCTCCCGCACCCCCCATCAACCCTCAGTTTGTTCACAGTATTTAAGAGTCTCTTATGGTTTGACTCACTTCCTCTCTGTAACTTTTTCCCCCTTCCCCTCCCCCATGGTCTTCTGTTAAGTTTCTCAGGATCCACATATGAGTGAAAATATATGGTATCGGTCTTTCTCTGCCTGACTTATTTCACGTAGCAGGATACCCTCCAGTTCATTCACGTTGTTGCAAATGGCCAGATTTCATTCTTTCTTATTGCCAAGTAGTATTCCATTGTATACATAAACCACATCTTCTTTATCCACTCATCAGTTGATGGACATTTAGGCTCTTTCCGTAATTTGGCTATTGTTGAAAGTGCTGCTATAAACATTGGGGTACATGTCTGAAGGGCCTATTTCTAAGATATCTCACTCCCATGGTTGTTGGCTAGGGACTTCAGGTTTTTGGTACTTGTAGGAAGGAGACCTCCATTCCTCACCACCTGGACTTCACCAAAGAGCTGCTTTTTAAAGAGTCTTCCCAGTATGGTAACCAGCTTCCCATGGAGCAAGTGATCCAGGAGCAAGGCAGAAACCACAAGGTAATTGATGACCTAGCCTTGAAAGTCACATGCTATCACTTCTCCTGTATTTTCTTGGCCATAACACACCAATCCTGAAACAAAGTGGTTGGGATCACATAAAGATGTAAATATGGGGGTGGAATAGGGGTCATTCAGAGCCATCGTGAAGATTGACAATCACAGACACTATTCCTGTGCCAGTAGTTCTGGGATTGAGACAACTGGGGCTCCTGCAGGGCTTGGAGATCATTTGTGCCAGGATAAAGTGTTTAAGGCCAGACCACTTAATCGAGATAGGATAAAATGAGAAGGGGAGCCAAGATGAGACCCAGAGTGGCATACGGGGCAAAGTCAGTAACTTTGTATATTTAACCTACGTGTGTGTATGAGAGTTCCTTGTGGAAGGGCACAAATTGAAAAAGACCTTAAGAGGGGGGTGTGTGATCTTGGCCATCACTACTGCAGGGACTAGCTTCTCTCTCACCTCTTGCTTCAGTCTTACCCAGCTAAATATTTGCAGTTCATAACTATGTCCTGCCTCTGTCTGGACTCTTCCTATGGTTTTCCTGCATGGGAGCACAGTCTTAATTTGTGATGGCCTAGATGCACACCTCAAGGCAAGGATTTTTAGTGCAAGTAGATCATTTAGATGACACTGTGAGATGCTGGTAAGAGATGAGCGAAGTGCATTGGTAAGACATAGGGAAATAAAGGCAGTCAAGCAAGTTATCTCTATGGGAAACTGGCTTAATCCCTCTGGAGAACTCTGGGAAATAGTGTAGAACAGTGAGGAACTGGCCTTTGAGTTCTCCTACCTGAGCGACAAGATTCCACCAACTTCCAGCTGTCATTGGCCGAGGCTGCTCTCAGGAGGAGTTAATTCTCAGGCACTCTGGCCTGCCACTTGAGCAGGCAGAGTTTATACCACACTTGGAGGAAGCCCTTGGCCTCAGAGTTGCAGTTGCTGGCATTGGCAGTAGGAACTTGGAGGCTGGGCCTGCAGGGACATGTTAGGGAGATATGGGAGGGGAACCGATAGCACGTTCTGTGAGTACCTTTAGAATTCAAGTCAGGTATCACCTACTTTGGGAAGCACTCCATGGCCCCTCATTTGTTTCTCCCCTCGTGAGTTGAGTGTCTCTCAGCTTTGCTCCCACCCACCCACACGTCACTGTATTTAACTGTCTGCATCTCTCCTGCTAAACTCTGAGCCCACTGGAGACATGGACCCGGTCTTCCATCACCGTAGCTCTGTGGTATCTAGAAGAAGAAATGACCCAGAGAGAATCTGGCACATGGTAGGTGCTCAAGAAGTCTTGAATGAATGAATGAATAAGGAATTCTCTTCATCATGTGCAATAGCATTGGTTATGTTCTGTGTATTTCTGTGTCTAAAAGCTTTAACATAAATTATCACTATTTCTACTGTAGTGGGCTTATTTAATGGGAATAATTTCCTACGGAGGGGTCTTTCAGGTACAAGAAAAGCACAAAGATGTTTATGGTGTACCAGGTGGCGCACTAGGGCCTGACTGATTCACTGCTCAGCACCCCCCAGATTCCTGGGGAAAAGCTGGGGAAAGGGCATGAGTGGCTGTCATGCAGCAGTTTTCTGCCTAGAAAACCCTTCCGTGGGGTGAGGTTGAGGGAGGAGGAATGGCAGGGTTTCTGCACAGACCAAGAGTGCCCCAGAGATCCCATCTACTCTCATTTTAGGTAGTCATGATTTACTCATTGTCACAGTCACTTAGCACTCTGGGAAGGATGCATTGTCTCTGAGTAGAGCACAGTGGTGATGATTTGGCTGTTATTATGGATAATAATTGTGTTTGCTGTCTGTGCTGCCTAGGCTTATTCGGGAGCATAGTTACCACTGCTATCATTTTAAATATTTTAATTAATGATACTATGCTGTGCTCCTTGCCTTGAGGCTCCTTAAGCAAAATGAGCAATTAAAAAAACCACAAAAAGCCAATGAATGAAAATAAAAGAAAGGGCATTTAAAAAATCATTCTGTTCCTATGATGTTTCGGGCTTGAAAAATGTATTCCGCTGTCTGCTGCAGGCAAGAGAAAATTCTCACTACTCCCGCCTGTTATCTTTTGCTCCCATAGTCATCCATCTCCTGTAGCTGCTGAGTGACATGGAATATACATAAAGCATCATCAAAAAGAACAGGAGAAGAGGAAAAGGGAAAAACAGCACCCAGCAAACTTGGAGCCTCATGCTTTTAAAAGTACGTCATTATCCTCGATCATCACCGTCAATCATTGTTATCAATTATTTTTATACTTTGCCGGCCTTGTGGATATCACCGGGGAGATGGCGAAGAGCTAGTATCTCTATCTCTGAGCTCTTTCAGTCCAATTTTAGTGTCTGTCCCGCTGGAGTGAGCACTATGGGTGTCTTTCAGGGTAGTGACTGGAAATGGTTCTGGCTGAGCAACTGAAAGCCTTGGGATGTTCTGTGAGGCTGATGGGTGAATGCAGGAGAGAGGCTAGCAGGGTAGGGCAATCTGAAATGTTAGTGCGCTGTTTTCATGATGTAGGAGATATGAAGGAGTCTAAGAGGTGAAATTTCCCTCTGCATCTCATCACCACCTGAGCTCTCTGGCCAGGTCAGGATTCCAAACTCAGGACTCTTGCTTGGCCTGCTGAAGTTTGACTTCCAGAGTGTTGTTAAAAGGTTTAAATTAGTAGCCAATACTTAGAAATGGAGGCATAAAACTTGAAAATTTATTTAGCCTCCAGTCTCATCTGCCAACCCCAACCATGTGGCATTACTGGGTGGGTGCCCTTTCTTTGGTGTGCCGGAACTGGCTTCTTCCAGCCTGTGAGAGAGAGCATGTGCACATCTTCAACTCTGTGTTCAGTGACTTCACATTGGTTGCTCGATATCATTAAGATCAGCCATAGTGGGAATACTTATACCATGAATACCAGCAAATGCTACAAATTAGGTTTTTTTTTTTCTTTCAGAGAGCCCATTGTTAAACATTTACCAGCATACCTATAGCTCCCCATCGTCAGCTTACAATGAGGCTGTATTGCCTGCCTTGTCCCCTGGGTTTAGATCCCAAATTTAAGATCTTACTTCTTTGTGTACCATGGTCCTGTGAAGAAACTTCCTACCCCAGGCCTTTGTTTGGAAGGATAGGCTCATCAAAACAAGGGTCTGAAGGGGAGAAGATGATGGTCAGCTTCAAGCTGGAGGAGGCAGTGACCTGATCTGTGAGGGTGAAAGACTTCTGTGAGCCTGGAAAGGGAAGAGTTCATTCTGGGAAGGGGTGGACAAATTCCTTGTGTGGCAGACACCCAGCCCCTATTTACACAGTATCCCATTTATATGCAGCCTGGGAGTGGCAGGAAAGTTAGTCAAGGATGCGGGGAAGTCACAGGCTATGAAACAGACCACTTGTGCTCTGGGGCTGGGGGCATGGGAGAGGTATCCACTGGCAGGACTGACTTCATGGGCATGTGGCCTGTGCAGTTACACTTGGTTTAATGCTCTGCTGTCACTGTCTTGAAATTCATAATAATTGTTGAACCACGGGATCTGCATTTTTATTTTGCACTGACTGGGCTCTACAAATTAGGTATCTGGTTCTGTGTACTGTGAATGGACAGGTAACCCAATTGCTCTGGGATGCCTAACCTTTCACAGGGCTTCCTGTGCAACTCCAAGAAGCTAGAGAGAGGTCCTTCAGAATTTCCCATCAACCCCTGTGCATGGGGCTTAATCAGATTTATGTGGTCAGAAACACTAAGAGACATGTTTTTTTGGGTGGGTGCCGAGCTGTCTTACTGTACTAGGTTTAAATTTGTTTTGCCTTGGATGAACTGGAAGTACAGTGCCAAACTTAGGTAAATGGGACAAGGTCTCTTCCCAAAGGAAGAGCCTAGTGGGAGACATGCAGAGTGACCCACAACTCTGACCCCACGTAGCACATTAGGATTGAAATCTGTAAAATGGGCCATGGGGGTGCAGAAACAGGAGCAGTTGGTTCTGCATAAATAGGATCAGGGGAATTTGTGGCAAAGCCCTGAAGGTGAGTAGGAGCTCTCTGGGAGGAGAGGGTGGGAAGATGTAAGCCAGATGCTTCACTAGAACCCTCTTGCTTAGGGGTATTTTTTTAAATGTTTATTTAGAGAGAGAGAGAGAGAGCAAGCATGAGCATGCACACCCGCATGAGTGGGGAAGGGGCAGAGAGAGAGGGAGAGAAAGAATCCCAAGCAGGCTCCATGATGTCAGTACAGAACCTTGAGATCATGACCTGAGCCGAAATCAAGAGTCAGATGCTTTACCAACTGAGCCACCCAGGTGCCACGGGTCTGCTGTGTTTTGATGGTGCTGCAACTGTTAGCAATAGTGAGGTCCACCACCTCTCCTGTCTTGTGCTGTGGCTGTGATGAGGTCACAAAACCAGTCTGGAGGCTGGTTCAAATGACTACTTTGTAAGGAGATCTTTCTTCATTATGTGGTAGGAGAACGTTTAGAAATCATAGCAGATGTGCTCTCCCTAATCCATTCCTTACCTGGTGACCCTTCCTCTATCTGGGTAGCATCCTTGCGTCAGAGAAGGGAGGTAACAGCAGAAGCCTTGGCCAGATTTTGGCTGTAATAAACAGACTCTAAGGGGCATTGGGAAATAGTGAAGTCAGAGGGAGTCACAGGTTTTCTGAACCCTCAGAGTGAATAGGGTTTCTTATAGGGGGAAAGGGGAGTCAGAAGGGAGGGAGGAGTGAAGGGATGGTAAGGGTCCCAAGAACATGGTACTCTGTGGCCACCCTTCTTCAACTTATCCTGGGAAGAGGAAGGAAAGGCAGTTAGTTAAAGGCAGGGATCCTCAGTCCTATTAAAACTTAATGACTCCTTTATGTAGCAAATATTTTGTTAAGTCCTATTTACTATCTTGAAGTAAATGAAATTCATGGGTAATTTAACTCCCATCATTATGACAACCAATTAATACATCCACAGATTTCCGAAATATCCCATGGGGAATGGGATAGTCCTGGCTGAGAACCACTGGTTTAGGGATTCTGTTTCCTGTATAGGAACCAGGGAAAAGCAAGACCCTCAGGCCAGATGTGGGGTGTGTTGGGAAGGGCCAAGGCAGCCACAGAAAGTATCCTTTCACTAGGGTCCTCAGAGCTGCAAGAAGCAAAGGTGGGATGGGACGGAGCCACACAGTGTCCTGGGCATCACTGTGGGTTTGGCAGAGAGGTGCTAGGAGATAGAAGAGAGAGGCCAGCTCCAGAGGAGACTTGTGTCAGGAGTGAAGAATGGTCCAGCAATGACCTGCATGGCCTGATCATCTGTACCTGAAGGAGTGCAGATGTCTCCAGAGATCCCAGCATAGGTATACAGCTGCACTCCAGCCCCATCCTGCTTAAAGCTCATTGATGGAAATAGAGTCATAATTTTCCACACATGGAGTTTGTGGATGGACATTCTTATTTGCTACAGTTCTGTTCTGAAGAATCCCTCACTTGACTGGGTTCAGCTTCCTCCCACCTTCCCTACTGTGGAGGGGTAACCATAGCTTATGATCCGTTGCCTTAGCACAAATCTCTGCTGCTTAAAATCCAACTATGCCTGTCTCTTGGAAGATGAAGAATCTGGTGCAGAATAAAGATAGTTCTGTGGGTTTTATGAAACATAAAAAAGCAAAAAGAGATCTCAAGTGTAGATGCTTAGAAGGTAAAAACTGCCCCTTTGGGGGACCATAGTCACATAAGCTTGCTTTCTGTCTTTGCTAGAAAACGAGGCTGGTGGTGGTGAATGTATTTGCTCCAATGACAATAGAATGGGATTTAGAGGGAGAGAACCCTTGATTTGAATCTTGGTTTAGTTTTGCAGGCCCTTCACTTAACTCCTTTGGAACTCAGTTCCTTTATCTATAAGAATGGGTGTGAAAATCAGATGTGGCAACAGAGAGAGAGCTTCTTGTCATCTGTAAGGTCATGGTTGTTAATTATTGCCATGAAAATCGCATCAAGAACAGCTAAGTTTTGCCATCCAGTGACCAGACAGGGGTAAGTAGATTTCTTCTGGTCTCAATGGTTTCTGCTTCAGAGAATTAGTACTTAAGAGTTCTTTGATTGGCACTTGAAGCTGGAAAAATTTCTTTGAAATCAATTTAATCACTGTGAGATAGATTTCATTATACAGTTGAGTGAAATGTAAACTACTATTTGCATATAGACTGTATCTGTAGGCATTTAATTCTGATCATTCATTCCTTCTCATTGGCTCCTGGTTAGTTTTCAAGTTGGCTGTGTATTTGCTACAGGCTTATTTGAAACCCATTCATCCTTCTAGCCATCCATCCATCCAACCAATAAAAAGACACTTGTTGAAGTATTTAATTTGTCCAAGTACCTAGAGAGGTCCTGTGGGGATGCAGCCATGAATCTGGTATAACACTATTGTGGAGGCTATCAACTTCCTGGGCTCTTGACTATTTGCTTTATCTATTTTTGAGGGCACTTCTCGCATCTTCACTGAAGATTGTATACTTTATTTAGTTCAATTGTTTTATTTGTAATCTGTTTTTTTTTGTTTGTTTGTTTGTTTGTTTTTTGAGGGATGGAAAGATCATGTGTTTGGGCTGAAAAGGACCAGATTATAATAGAGTGATATCAAGAAGACCGGGTCTTCAAAAGTAGCTGATCCTGTCAAGGTATATCCTGTTTCTCTATTTTATAGATTTACCAAAGTAAAGTTAAGAATTAAGAAAAACTGAAGTGTTAGAACAATATATACTCTAGGGGTGGAGAAGGCCTTCTAAAATAGGCCAGGAAACCCATAATCCAAAGAAGGAAACATTAACATATTTGATGAGATAAATATTTAAAACTTTCATATGTCAAATAGTACCATAAACAAAACCTAGAGACAAAACACTAGGGGAAAAATACCCACAACTCATATGATAGACACAAGGTTAGTATCTCAGAAGCTGTGTAGAATGCTAAGAAAAGGGCGTGTAGCCATTAAAAGGAAGTACAGGGCTACCTGGGTGGCTCAGGTGGTTAAGTCTCCGACTCTTGGTTTCAGCTCAGGTCATGATCTCATGGTACATGGGTTCAAGCCTCACATTGGGCTCCATGCTGATAGTGTTGAGCCTGCTTGGGATTCTCTCTCCCCCTCTCTCTGCCCCTCCTCTGCTCATGCTCACTCTCAAAAATAAACTTAAAAAAAAAAAAAAAAAAGGAAGTGCAAAGGCAGGTTATACCTGAGGAGGCAAACATGGTGAGTAAACATTTGGAAAGATGGACAGCCTCACTGGAAATCAGGCAAATGCAAATTGAAGGAATGATACACCATCTTTACTCAATTGATCAGCAAAACAAAATAATTGAGAAGAATTGCCAAAGCTTGGGGTGGTATGGGGAAATGGGTTCTTTCATCGTTTGTAGGAATGTGAATAGTGATAACATTTTTGGAAAGTAATTTCAACCCAGTTTAAAAATTAAAAAGTACATATCCTTTGATCAAATAATCCCACTATTTCAGAGAAATAAAAGTGCTAGTACATAGGGAGAAATACACAAAAGTAGCTATTGCAGCAGTGATTGTATAAAATAGGAACAGGGAGTTGGGTAATGTGGATGTTCATCGGTTCAGAGATGATTGAATAACTTACAATACATCTACGCTATGGACTATTATAACACTGCTAAAAAGCATGGCTTGGACTTATATTTTCTGCTGGAAAGGATCCGCCTTATAGGGAAAAATTAGGTCAAACAGTAAATCTGCATATATTGTTAAGCCCTAACAAGGAATTATGGAAACAAATACCTCAAACTACTGACATTGATTACTTCAAGGGGGTGAATTTGAGGGCAAGAGAAGACTAAGAATTGACATTCTTGTATGTTGCTGTTTTGTCTGGATTGTTATACCATTTTTCCATTGAGGTAGAAGTGAAGTAAAAAAAAAAAAAGGAAGAGAAATGGGAGGGGGGGCAGGGAGAAAGATAAAGAAAGGGTGAGAAAACAGGCTAGAGCATTAACATTTTAGACGTTAGCCTCATGGGGGAGAAAACAATGATTTCCTCAACCACAGGCAAAAGTGGTCATAAGTCAAAGACAGTAAGAGCAAAGAGAAATGCTGTTCT
The DNA here is from genome assembly GCF_007474595.2 of Lynx canadensis. Lineage (NCBI taxonomy): Eukaryota > Metazoa > Chordata > Mammalia > Carnivora > Felidae > Lynx > Lynx canadensis. The sequence goes on along the minus strand of NC_044311.2, from coordinate 31,490,089 downwards.
GTAGAGTCTGGCTCTTTAACCTGACGTCGTTATTCTTATAAATTAGAGATGCGGGCTGTTTTGGGGTTAATGCTGAGTATTATAGTAGTGAGGCTCTTTTAGACTCTCTTTTACAATGAAGAATTTGTGCCCTGATTTTTTTTGTTATTGTTAGCATCTTAGCAGGTTTATTTGTTGAAGGCTTATTTGAGATCCTGGTTGTTTAAATAGAAAATAAAATAAGAAAAGATAAATAAGCCCGAGAATAGGGGGGAAATATTATTTGTGTCCCTCAGTAGTTGGAAGGTTGCTGTAGTTCATCTTCAGATACCGAGCGTCATGAAAGATTTATTTAACCACATTTCTCTTAAGGTCGAAGGAGTTGAGATCACTCTTTCATCCAGGCTTCCTTTCTTCACCCAGGTCCTCTTATTTATTTCTCTCTTTTCCTGAGCCAAAATTTGAGCTGCTGTGAGAGATTCTTAGTCAGTTCCCAATATTTGAAACCACTTTCAACAATGCCATCCATCTCCTCCCCCTGCAAGTGGCATTATCTCCACATCCTTGGAGATGAGCTGCCTCCTCCCTCTTTTATCACTCTGAGCTGTACACGTTTGGTTACAAATGCCCCGATAATGTTCTCGTTGGTCTCTCACAAGTGAAATAACAGATAACCATTCTCCCGGTGATGGCGATGCTGTCATCCTGCACCCAGATAACCAGGAAAGGAGGTATCCACTCCCATTGCGTGCTGTGATTAAGATCTCGCTGGCGAAGATACAAGTGAGATTGCCTTTATAAAATAATATCTGTGCTCAGATCATTTTACTCAGCTCAGATAGCAGCTAACATCATTTCTTGGGGCCCTCCCCCTGTAATAATCTGCATTGGCTTTCAAACATGTGTGCTACCACCTGCCCTACTGGTGAGATAAGAACAAAAGTATTAGACGGCATATTAACTTGTGCTGCATTTTTCATATTACTCATACAAATGAGATACCAGCTGCAGGATAGTAGGTTTCGTTGTTGGCAGAACTCCCAATCATCGTGCTGCGGAAACAAGGGTAGCCTTCCATCTCAGCAGTGTGGGCTGTGGTCCGTGGGTGCTGTCCTCCCCAGGTCCACCTTCCTGGATTGCTTGATGTGAATTAACAGGGGACAAATCCTTTCATCCTAAACCACATTTAGGCTTAATGTACCGTTACCTAAAGGAGGTAATCCATAGGGTGTTTCCCAAATTTCAGTTATCAAGTCCCACTTTTTTTTTTTTTTTAATTTTTTTTTTTCAACGTTTATTTATTTTTGGGACAGAGAGAGACAGAGCATGAATGGGGGAGGGGCAGAGAGAGAGGGAGACACAGAATCAGAAACAGGCTCCAGGCTCTGAGCCATCAGCCCAGAGCCTGACGCGGGGCTCAAACTCACGCACCGCGAGATCGTGACCTGGCTGAAGTCGGACGCTTAACCGACTGCGCCACCCAGGCGCCCCTCAAGTCCCACTTTTTAATGATATTTGTTGTTCTGGAGTATCACCAATAATGTTATTTAATACTTTCTTTTAAATTATTATAATTTTAACTACTAAGCTTAATAATAAGAGTGATGAAATCACAAGTTTGTTATGCTTTTATTTTATCTACCTGATAGTAAGATAAACATGTAAACCATTAATGTTTTCTGTGCACCATCTAAACTAGTTCTGAGTGATACCCATGGATGTTCAAGAAACATCCCGTTTGAAAAACACCGCTAAAATAGTTCTCACTAAAGTGTACACTGCTAGCACAAATAATTTGTTGGTATCTGCTTTTAGTGAATGATCTCAGAGCTGGAAAGGTAGGGAGGAAAAGCTACAGATACAAGAAGGATTCAGAAAGGAAACGTTGGAAGGAAGTGAATAGCAGAACTGTCTAAGGTGCCATCTCATCCTGGTCAGACTTAGGTAAGTAAGATGGAGCCAGGGACACCTTGACCATCACCTCTCTGGGTTCCTGGTTCTCTCTCTGAGCCATAACACGTTTTCAGGAACCAGGACTCTGGGACGAGGCTTTTTCTGCCTCTTGCCTCTTCTTTGCCTCACACCATGGAATCCCTCAGAGAGAACCAACCTTCCTGGGAGATGTCCCAGGTGACAGCATGCACAGGATTGTGCTCAACCCACTAGTGTCTGGACTGTGGTCAGAAGCACTGCTCAACCAGCATCATGAAGAGGAGGCAAGGATGATACAGACGGCAGGTGCCAAGTGTTCGGGAGTGTTGCCAAGTGTTCTGTTAAGATTATTGTATTTATCCAAGACAAATGGCTCCATTATAAAGCCACTTTGTATATATGTATATATGTTTTTTATATGTTGTTTTAAAAGCAAAAACAAAAAATATGAGAGATTACGGCTGGAAAGCATTAATTTAGAGGTAGCAAAGGCCCCAGACAGCTGTCAGAGGAATTTCTGCTCCAAGCTTTGCTAAGTACCTGTAATCCTTGGCTCTGAGAGCGCTGCTGTAGTAACCCCTTCCGTGACGGTCTTCAGCTCTACGCTTCCCAGTTATTACCCTGAAAAAAGGACTGCCAGACCTCATGGTAATGATCTAACCTGCTCTGGCCATTTTGTTAGAGTTCTACCATCTTACGACCAGGTGACGACCTCTGGCTGACTGTCCCAAACACGGCCCTAAATGTCATGGTAAGGCTACTTTAGACATGCGGTCTTTTCTCTTTGCAGAAAGGCTGCGTGGAATGGAGCTGTATAGAACATACAGGTGGTTGATAGGCAGATGAGCAGGAAAGAGTTAATCTCCAAACCAACCAGGGTTTAGTTGTGGTCCTGCCAAGCATCCAGGCTGAGTTCGTGGGAGCACCACGAGGGAGCGGTTAATCAGACATCAGTTTCCAGGTGTGTGCATGACCTGACTGATGACCAAAGATTGAACTAAATGTCTGGGAACAGTTCATGTGTACAAGCATGAGGCTCAGACAAGACAACAATCAATCCCTGCTTCATCCTTTAATCTATATTCATTGCTAACAACAATCTAGCAAAATTCAGAGGGGGCTTTTTTTTTGGTACTCTGGTTAAATAAAGCAGGACGGCATCTGTAGTGTTTTGTAAATAGCATTTTGCCCAGTCGTTCAACGCTGATTAGCCCATGTTTGCCCTTCACTTTCCCAAATTAACTTTTGCCATCATCTTGCATACCCATGGAAGTTGGTTCCCCCAGGCTGCTGATTGCTGCTTTTCCCTAAAACTCATTTGATTGTACCTGTGCCCACTGGCCATCTCCCTGAACAGTTTTGCCTTTGGTTCTTTCAGTGCCTATTTATCCCTAGCTTCCCTCTCCACCTTTGTTAATAGGAAAAGGAAAAAGAATTATATCAAGAATTTACACTTTTAGTAAAATAGAATATTCTTCTAATTTCTTAAACTCAAATTGTTCCTTATTGCCTCATTAAAGAAAGAGAAAAGGAAGGAAAGAAGGAAGTATATAAAGGAGTGAGGATAGAGGAACACTTAACTAGGATTGAATCTTTTCCCAATTAAAAAAATTGAACATTTACATATGATGTAGATTATTACAAAGGTAATAGAACCACATTACAAAAATGTTGGCGTGAAGGAAAATAAGAAAACTCCATAATACTAGTAACAGAATTCCTATTTGCACGTTGGTTTATTTCCTGCTAGTCTCTCTGCTAAGCACCTACTTTCAAAATGTAGTTGTAATCCTACTGAATATCCAAGAATTTTTTTTTTTCACTTAACGTTCAACCATGAGCATTTTTCATGGTGCTATGTGTCCTTTATAACCACAGTTTTTAATGACTACATGGTTTCCTTCAGTGAAAAGAAAATTACATAACCACTCCTTGATTGTTTTGATACTTAGATTGTTTGCAATTGAAAAACTTTCATGATATCATTGAAATGATACTGTTTAAGGTTATTTTTCCACCCACCTCTACTTTTGCATTATTTTATTAGGTTTTCTTTCCAGAAATCAGATAATCAGACAAAACCCATGGACATTTTAGGGGGCCTGATTCATCATTTGAAGTTGGGTTCTAAAAGCACTTGTACCCACTAAGTCTTCATCTTCATCAGTCATCTTTAAAAAAAAATTTTTTTTAAACGTTTATTTATTATTGAAAGACAGAGAGAGTCAGAGCGTGAGCAGGGGAGGGGCAGAGGGAGAGGGAGACACAGAATCTGAAGCAGGCTCCAGGCTCTGAACTGTCGGCACAGAGCCCGACGTGGGGCTTGAACTCACAAACTGCAAGATCATGACCTGAGCCGAAGTCGGAGGCTTAACTGACTGAGCCACCCAGGCACCCCAAGTCTTCACCACTCATCTTAGAGGACCCTTCATACACCCTCACTGGATTCTCCCACTTGTTTTTGCTTCTCCCAAAAAGGTGGGCTTCTTGTCTCTCTTATATTGGGGAAGAGCCTCCCATCATAGATTTCTTACCATTTGCCCCCAGTTTGAAGCCAAAGAAGCTTCATTAATCTTGTGAATGGTGCCTATGCTGTAGCAGATGCCTTTAAAAGAGCCCTTTACCCTTGCTGAAGTTTGGCAGCTGTTGAAGACAGCTGGGTAATGAGAAGGGTAGTGGGGCACCCAGGGTCTTAGGGGGATTGAGAAAGTGGATCCCCACAACTGATGGTATCTGGAGGACTATAATACACCCAAGAATAATTTGAGTACACAGTGTCCCCAACTTATGATGATTGTTGATTTAGGATTTTTTAAATTTACTATGGTGTGAAAGTGATCCGTTCATTTAGTAGAAACTGTACTTTGTGTTTTGAATTGTGGTCTTTTCCTGGACTAGTGATACGTGGTAGGATACTCTTTTGTAATGTTGGGCAACAGCAGTAAGCTGCTGCTCCCATGCAATCATGAGGGTGAACAACCAATACACTTACAACCATCTGCACCCATACAACCATTCTGTTTCTCACTTCCAGTACAGTAGTCGATAAACTATGTGAGCTATTCAACACTTTATTATAAAATAGGCTTTGTGTTAAATGATTTTGCCCAACTGTAGACTAATGAAAGTGTCTTGAGTACACATAAGGTAGGCCAGACTAAGCCATGGTGTTCTGTAGGTGAGGTGTACTAAATGCACTTTTGACTTACAATATTTTCAGTGACATGTTTATTGAGACTTAACCTCATGGCAAGTCAAGGAAGATCTGTGCGTTTATGGGTATTAGCTACTGTGGTAGGTGTTGGATATACAGATATAAATGCTACTGTGAAAGGGCTAACAGCTTGTTGGGGAAGTGACAGGCCTGTGAATAACTGTTACAAAGACAGAATGAAGGACAAGAAGGATTCAGGATAAGTTAGCAGTCAAAACACTCACTGAACAGGGGCACCTGGGTGGCTCAATCAGTTAAGCATCCAACTCTTGATTTCAGCTCAGGTCATGATCCTCAGGGTCATGATCTCACAGTACTGAGATGGAGCCCATGTCTAGCTCTGTGCTGGGCATGGAGCCTACTTAAGATTCTCTCTCCTCTCTCCCTCTCCCTCTGTCCCTCCCCTACACGCAGTCTCTCTTCGTCTCTCTCAAATCAAATGAACAAAAATACTCACTGAAGAATCTTTGCACGTTAGGCCCCATGTTTCTAAGCTTTGTTTTGATCTGATCAGGGCGGCAGGGGAGGACAAGAGCAGGAAGTCAGTTGTGGCAGCTTCACTGAACTAAGATGAATTCTGGTTGCAGGAGAAGAGAAGACCTTGCGTGGAGTCATTTGAATAAAGCATTTCCCTACTCACTGACCATTCCTGGCAGGGTGTGCATATGTGTTCAGGTGGAACAGATACAAGCTATTAGCTTTCACTCTGGAGTTCCAAAGACTAAACAGTCATGTCCCACCCTGGGAACACTTCTGACCTCAGAGTGGGCTTATAATGAATGGCTGACTCTCAGAGTCAGATTAAGTGACAGATGACAGGAGTGGAATATTAAGGAAAACTCGGCACTATCTACACCCAGGTGTATATGGTTCTTTAGCTCTTCCTACATGAGTCTCTTCTTTTTCTTGTCTCTTATAGAGTACTTAATTAAAATTGTAGAGTTTTAAAATAGGAAGGGACTTTAATTACCTCAGAGGACTGTCAGTAACAAGACAGACTAAGGTAATGATGTGACCATTCCCCCTTTAACTTCAAATACATAGAAATTCCAGATAAAAGGAAAACACAATGGCATTTTGGTGAAATTGCATTGCTTAACTTGAAAGAAAAAAAAGATAATCTCTGGATGTAGGGGAAGGAAAAGGAAGTGAATGCTGTTATAGTGGGCGGGTAAGGGAGAGCTGATACAGGGGACTCTTGGGGCTTTGGGTTCCACATGACAGTTGAGCTGGGCCTATCGTGTCCCTATGAGGAGCAGTTATGTGACCTCCAGATCATAGGAAATGGAGGCAGGAGGAATCTTGTATACAGCCTGTAATGTCAAAGAGCTGCCCACTCTTAAAATGTGGACTAGAAAATTGCACCCATTGGCATGGGAAGCAAATGGAAGCTTGTCATTTGCCTAGAGATTTAGGCAGAAAGAAAAAAAATCATTTAAGGAATCTAATCCCCAGGCCTGAACTATGTAGAGGTATGCGATCCAAATTTACACTTCCTGTCTGGTGTAGGACACCCAAGCTGAGAATTTATCGTAACCTGGTCAGGGACCATTGAAACCCTATAGGCTCAGTAAAAGCAAAAATAAAACTTCTCAGCAGGAATCCTTTCACAATCCAGGGCACACAGAATTCTGTAGACCTAATACCCTTGATGAAGAGAAGCTCACAATAAAAAACAGATAAACCTCATGAATCAAACCATCACACATCAGGGTCAGGAGACACCACAAACAGGAATCTGTATCCACTACTGGCAGGAGTGTCAAATGGTAGAACTACGCCAGGGAGCAATTTAGCAAGAGCTAGTACATCTGAAGATGAGCAAACACTACACCCAGCAAGCTCATGTACAGGTTATATGCTCTAGAAAATTCTCACATGCATAAAAGATGTGCCCAGAGATCTTCACTGCCCCATTGTTTATAAAAACAAATTATAATGATGACTAAAAAAAAACCCCAAATAGTGGATCAGAATGGAAATGGATAAGTGAAGGATGATTTATTCATATATTAGAATACTATCAACTCATTAAAATGAATGAACATATTCAAATGTACAAATCTTAAAAACATGATGTTGAGTGAGAGAGCCAAGTTTCCCAAGGATAAGTATAGCATACCATTTATGTAAATTTTAAAAATATAAATAAATATTATATATTATTTATGAACATGAACCAAGGTAGTAAAAGTATAAAAACAGAAAAAACATGTCAATCTAAGAAAAGTGGTTTCCTTTTGTGTGGGAGGGAAAGCAAAGGACTTGATTTAAATTAGGTCTGACTCTTAAACCAGCAAAATACTAAAAGTATTCCATATGGACTCCCTGTAAACCAACACATTTAATTTTTTACTATGAAAAAAGAAATCCTCCTCCCCCCAATTTTTTTTCCTACAGACTCTTTTAAAAAAAGAAATAATGCATTACAGATCTGTTGTAGCCCCATTTATATATCAGTCCTATCTCATCTCCTCCCGTTGTTGTGTCTGTAAGATATACTGCCTCTTCAAATGCAATCCAAGGCCAAATCACACATTTAATCACTCCCAACATGCCAGGAAGGAAATGGTGGAGGCAAAAGAATATAGCCACAAGAATATAGCCACAATAGCTCTTTTTGGAAAAACAAACAAACAAACATGGAAAATAATGCTGTTGGCACTAGTGGAGGTCATGTCTCATACCATACTCTCCTGGGTGAGCATTCAGAGGACCCCATGATGTGGTAGTGGTGGGAGTTCCCCGTTGGGCAAACATGGTTATCCTTGTTCTGCTCTGAAAGCATTCCTCTTATCTACTGTTCTCCACTACCACAGAGGAGATGGGCAGTGGGTGTTTTTTTTTCTTCAGGAGCTCTACTTATTGTCATAGCTTACTTCCTGTTCTAGGGAGTCCCGGGCACTGAAGATGACCTTAGGGATTGAACAGTCACAGGCCTTTTTATTTTTTCTTCCAGGACTTGAAGTTGGTCCAATTAGCCAGTCAGTTAGCTTTCCAGAAACTTCAAGGGATATTAACCAAAGCCAAAGATCTTATGGAGTCATGGTCCATGAATTTTGACCCTATTTTTATAGTATCTGTCTCTTAGCAACAGGCTCAAGAGCTCTGTGCAAGCTCCTAGCCCTGGGTTAACTGCTTCTATCTTGTCCTCTCAAACAGTGGGTTGAGGCAAGGCTAATGTGCCTTCACTGTGGAGCTCTTTACGAGGGGGTAATTGTATTTTTTGAGCAGCAAGCGAACTGTAGGAGGTGTTGGAAGGGGCCTGGGCCATTAGGCTCACTCTACTTTCCTGGTTTCTTCTGGGTCTCAGTCTTAACTGTCTCTGTGTTTTCCATCTAACCACCTTTTCTTATACTACCTTTAGCTTTGGGAAGATAACATGTGACTCTTAGCCCTCTTCAATTGCTGGCCACTGTCCCTTAGCAAGGCTCTATTGCGTTCCCTTTCTGGTCTACTGAAATAGCAACTCACTCTAACATCGTGATATTTTTTCTTCCCAGCTGAATCCAAAAATATAACATGTGACAGTTTAACTGGCTCTTTTGCAATCCCATAAAAAGGATTACCAACTTGAATGTGGGGCAGGGGAATCCTTATTGTACCGCAGCCTGTCTAAATCCAGCCACTTCCATGTAGGTCTGTCACTCATTACATCCCACTCCTAGTACTGACTTACACGTTGGTTAGGACCCTTTTGGTTGTAAATGAAAGAAAAACAGTTCAAAATGGCTTTTTTTAAAAAGCCCAGGGAAGGTATTGGCCCATGTTTAGTAAGTACAAGGGGTATACGTGGCCTTTGGTGAGTCTGGATCCAGAAATTCAAATAGCATCATCAGGACTCTGTTTATTTTTCTCTACCTCTTGGCTCATTTTGTCCTCAGTGTTGGTCTCATTCTTTTTTTTTTTTTTTTTTAATTTTTTTTTTTCAACATTTATTTATTTTTGGGACAGAGAGAGACAGAGCATGAACGGGGGAGGGGCAGAGAGAGAGGGAGACACAGAATCGGAAACAGGCTCCAGGCTCTGAGCCATCAGCCCAGAGCCCGACGCGGGGCTCGAACTCACGGACCGCGAGATCGTGACCTGGCTGAAGTCGGACGCTTAACCGACTGCGCCACCCAGGCGCCCCAGTGTTGGTCTCATTCTTAAGCAGACTCTCCATGTGGTGGAAATATGATCACCTTTTGTTCTTGGTTTATGTTGTTCTCATAGCTGGTATCACAGCGAATAGAGAACGTCTCTTTCTAACAGTTCTATCCAAAGTCCTGCGAAAGGCTCTGACTGGCTTGGCACAGGTTTGTCCTGTGCCCACGACCGTGACCAGAGTCTGGGATTCCCTTATTGACCCCGTGGGGGCTATAGGCTGGTAGTATCAACACCACTTGAAACACACGGAGTAAAATGAGTACAGGGATGGATCCTCAAAGAGATCCCAGGCAGACAAAAATAAGGGTCTTCTAATAGGAGTGTTCTGAATCATTTGCGTGGTCTCTTTGTTAGAGACCTTTAGAAGATATTTGTGATGGGTAATTTTTTTAGTGCATTTTTAAGTGGAAAGACATTGGTACTCATACTTAAAATGCGCCAAGTAATCCCCTTATGTGAAAGTTTTTAACTTTTAGAGTGGCTCTCAAAGTAGATTTTTGGAGTATCCATTGACTTTGGGAATACATATACTCTTTTTAAAACATTTTACTGGGGATTAAATCATATATTATTTGCATTTGCAGTCACTCTGCCACTATATATTATTCACATTTGGAAAATACTTCATACTCTCTTAATGTTGTATGGTATAATGCCATATGGAAATATATGGTTCCCAATGTTTCTAAATAAGAGCTCTTTCTGACAACACCACATTTTGTGGATCTCCCACAACCTGGAATTGTACTTACAATACCTTAAGAAAAATACATGTGAGGGGTGCCTGGGTGGCTCAGTCAGTTGAGCGTCTGACTTTGGCTCAGATCATGATCTCACAGTTTGTGAGTTCGAGCCCCGCATTGGGCTCTGTGCTGACAGCTCAGAGCCTGGAGCCTGCTTCAGATTCTGGGTCTCCCTCTCTCTCTGCCTTTCCCCCGCTCATGCTCGGTCTCTCTCTCTCTCTCTCTCTCTCTCTCTCTCTCTCTCTCTCTCTCTCTCAAAAATTAGAAAAAAGAAAAACACATGTGATAATTACTATGTAGTATTTTATTAAGCCCAATAGCATGAGTAACACTTGAAAAATAACTGTATGCACAGGAGTTGGCCCTATAATCAGGCTACAGAAAATGCTTGGGCATGTGTGAAGTTTTTTGGACTCCACAAGGGATGGCACTTAATAGAACTGGGCCTGTAGGTTAGGGACTGCTAGAGTAGTGAGTGCTTAAGAATATGGTTCAGTCCCAGCTTTACCACTTGTGAGCTGTTTGACTTTGGGTGAGTTACTTAACCTCCTTAAGATTTCAGTTTCCTCGGGGCACCTGGGTGACTCAGTCGACTGAATGTCTGAATTGGGCTCAGGTTGTGGTCTCGAAGGTCGTGAGTTTGAGCTGTGCATTGGGCTCACTGCCGTCAGTGCGGAGCCTGCTTTGGATCCTTTGTTCCCCTTTCTCTCTGCCCCTCCCCCACTTGCTTGTTCTCCCTCAAAAATAAATAAACCTTAAAAAAAAAAAAAGATTTCAGTTTCCTCAAATGGGAACTAGCAGTGACACCACCTGTTCCCCTAAGGTTGCTGTTGAGGATTAGAGATAATATGGGTGGAGCACCTGGCAGAGTCCTTGATGCATGGTTAGCACTCAATATATGGTAGCAGTTATTGTGGCCACTTTATATATATAATTATCTATTTACTGTAAGTCTTCTTGAAGGTAGGCACTGTGTTTTATGCATCTTTATATTCTTAGCACCTAGCAGGGTCTTGACTGAGGCAGGATATATTTATTGACTGAATAGAAAATTAAATACAATCATGTATCTAAAGAGTCTAGTCCAGTGGCCACAGCATAGTTGGTACTCCTTAAATGTGCCTTCTCTCCATGGTCTAGGCTTGGACATGTAATTCTCAAACTTTAGTATGCTCGAGAATCTCCTGCAGGGCTTGGCTTGTTAAAACAGACTGATAGCTCCATACCAGGTTTCTGATTCAGTAGGTCTGAGTGGGACCTGGGCAATAGTATTGAGTGTTACTTTAAAGCCCTCCTCTAGGAAGGTTCTCAACATGAGGTGTAAATCATGGGCCTTACCACTGGGCTTACATGTCCTAACTCAGGGTACCATTGTCATCTGCCTGTTGTCCACTGGTAGCACTGTATGAACCATTTCCAATAGTAAAAAACCAACATCAGTAAGTCTGGTCTTATATTTCTAAATTGATTATGTAGATCTCACACACCTTTCAAATAAGTCAGTCGAAGTTTTTCACAGGTACAGTGTTATTTCCTCTAGGCCAGTGAGTGCTTGCAAGTCTCTTGGACAGCCCTTTTGTTTTATTGTGTGTATGTATGTGTATGTGTGCACGTGAGTGTCCCAGATGTAGTCAACTTATCTTGAGTTGTTTCTTATAATCCATCTGTAATCAAGGGATTAACTCACTGGAGTCATAAGGGTAGGGAGGGGAGAGTTTCTGCTTTTCATTTTTAGAAATGATTTTTAGAAATCAACCACCTCTTCTCAGTTATAAAATCCTTCCAAGACCCTAAATCTGTAGTCATGGGCTCATTAGAAGCAAGTTGCAACTACAAGCATGTTTGTCTGTTTCCCTCCCTCTTGGTGCCTGTGTCTGATGTTCGTTTCTTCCTTGTGAACTTTAATACGTGTTTAATATGAATCTTAATGATTTGATTACAATGGCATAATTACATAATTGGAATGTATTGTGCACGCTGGTGGGAAGGAGTCTGGAAGGTGCTCAGTGACTGATGTTACATAAACAGAATAATAATGACGGTGAGAGTGAGACTAAGGAGAAAATGATTGGAAAACTTGGAAGGGATGGACATTTGCCGAATTGAGAGGGTAGCATTTCTTTTGCTTGAATGGTTGGTGTTTATTTTACCTCTGTTTATTTTACCTCTGAGACTGAGGCTTCTGTGAATCAGTGCAATTAGAAAGAAGTGGGTTCTGATGGTGGGCTTTTTGGAGGCCACTTTGGAGATGGGTTATGGGCCCAAGGCCTACCTGTCTGGGCATAAAGCAAGCCAGACTCATCAGCAAGCTCTAACACACTGCTTCTTAAGATGACTCAGGCAGAAGTAAGCTCAAGTCTCTTTCTTACACTGTCCTAGCTTTGGAATGCTTTATGTGACACATTTGTATATCATCAGAACATTGAAAGCGCCATTAATGTGGAATGGAACCATCTTCCCTCCCTAGTGCAATTCTACCCTCTCTCGCTGGTAACATATTGCTGCTGAAGAGGAATGGCACTTAGCCAATCGTTTTGTGCTCCCAGTTAATGACCACCATTACTGTGTCATTTGGGCTAGAGAAACATGTCCACTGCCTAGAGCTCTTCCCATAATAATCGGTCCGTGCACTGGCATCCTTATTTGATGTTTACTGTGTGTTGCCATAATCACGATGATTATTTCCCCAACTTATTTTTACTATTAACACAAAACATATCTGCTCATTGATTCGATAAATACCTGTATTTATTAAATACCTATGTAAGTGCTAGCTGTGTGTGATGCAGAAAAATAGAAGACACAGCATTTATGGTTTAACAGTTGAAGCCTAGACAAGGCATTCATGGAAAGTTAAATATTGCAAACCCTTACGTGGTGGGTAGGAGAAACGATTCGGAATATCTTCACTGAAGAATACTGAAATGAACTTGACCTGCCTTCAAGGGAATTTTGGAAGACAACCTGGCAATATCTAGTAAAGAAAAAAAAAAATGGACACCTTCTGATCCAGCTTTTTCATTTCTTGGTTTGTACCCCAGATGGACATTCATGTGCACAGAAAGGGCATGTACAATTATGGTAACTGTAGATATTGCAATTCGTAACCTCATAATACTGTAAACAACCCAAACGTACAATAGGGGAGTATATACATAAGCTGAGGTTAAAGCTGTACAATGAAAATCATACAGAGGTTAAGAAGAATGAGGTAGATTATCAACAGATCTTTAAGGATACGCCTTTAAGGGTCTCTTTTCATTTATTCATGAATTAGTGTTGATTTTTTTCAAATGCTTTTCTATATCTGTGCAGATGATCATATTGGTTTCTTTTATTCTGTTAGTGTGCTGATAATAAATATTTCACTCTTTTCTGTATTTTCCATTTATATTTTCTCTGTGCTTCTGTCTGAATATTTTCAATGGATCCATCTTTGAGATTACAGATTCTTTTTTTTTTTTTTTTTTTTGCCAAGGTGGAAGACTTAAACCAAGTCCCCACACAGCTTAATCCCTGACTGGACTGAACCCTTGGACTCAGCCCTTTATGCATCTCAACTGAAAGGAGCTTCCTCTGTGCAGAGATCCTGATATATGATCTCCCTTCCCCTCTAAGCTTGATGAACTTTCCCAATGCTCTGCTTATCTTCTTAGCCTCTTCAGTGCTCCTTTCTGCCTAATTTCCCTTCTTCAGGAATCAGCAAAGTCAGTAGTGGAAAAGTTGAGCCTGATATGTTGGCTTCACTCTGCATTTCTTTTTTCTCTGGGTTTCTGGAATCAGATGTCCTGGCCGTCTTGGTATTTCTGAACTCCAATTTTTATCACCCATATTCATGACACCACATAAAGAAAGGTCCGTTCAGGTTCTCTGGTACTTGTCACCTTCTTTCTGCTTGACTTGCAGCATCACTTAAGAAATGGCAAGTACCTTGAGGGGAAAAGTGCGATAGAATATTAGGACTCAACTCGACTTCCCCTTCATGTTGGGATCTTGGGGCCTTAACTTTAGGTCCTAGGGCATGATGGGTCTCTGGTGCCTTAAAACAGATTTTTATTTCCTATTTTCTTTTTCATTTGTTCTTGGCAAGAGGGTTTCTGTGCTACAACAGGAGCAGAGGTCTCTTTAAGTATCAGTCTAATGTGGGTTTAAGATAAGGCCTGAAATTCTGGGTGAGGCTCAGCTCAGCTACACACTCCTAATATAGGACCCAGCTATAGTCTGTGGTAGCCACACCTGTGTTGTTAGCCAGTCATGTTCCCTTCAAAGTAAGTGTTTCTAGGCCCTTTTTTGGGAGCAGGCCTTGGCTTAAGCCTCCGAAGGAACTGCTTCTCTGAGAAGAGAATGTGGCTCACGTGAACTTGTACCTGAGGTTTGTGCTAGAGTCCTAGGGTCTATTCTGAGTCCTCTCTCTGTTCGGCCTTCAGAGCATAAAAGGTACATCTTAGCAAAATGTCTACACACTGTACTGGGGGAATTCTCCCGTGTTTCAAGGTGTATCTCTCTAGGAGTAACAATCTAGAGTTTATTTATCAAGATTTTAAATTCATCAAGATTTCATTCTCTTCTGTTCTTAAATGTCAGATTTTAGCTGACATAATTTCCTGATTTATAGTCCTATAATTTAGTCCTTGAACTGCAAGATCTTTTCTCTTAATTCAGAATCACCGTGTGGGACCCTCAGAGAATCACAACTAAGTAGAGGAGTGGGTGAATGTGAGCATGGCCAGAGGAGGGCCAGTACAGGTCATGGGCCTACAAACCAGTTGGCTGAGAAGGTGATGCTTGGTCTACCCAGTAACAGAAGAGTGAAATCCCTCCTAGTATGTGGTGGTAGGACTAAGGGTGGGGGATGAACGGGGTAGATCTGCACATTCTGTACAAGATGGGGAAATTCAGAGATAAGGTGAGGTCACTTCACAGCGTAGGACCTCAGTTTTGAGTATGGTTTCTTTTAGAGTTGGGAGAGCAACCCTGGGCCTGGATTGTCTGGGGTCGGAGCTGCTGCAGGGCTAAACCAACTTCCGTCCTTAGCTCCTGCACTCTATCATCATCTTAAAAACCATCTTTGGATAAACTGTAGCCTGTTTTCTGAGAAGAGTTACTTTTCTCCTAGCTGACATGCAGGATAGATGGGAGTCTGGATGTGAGGGATGATTGGAGAGCTCTAGTGTGGAGCATCACAATGTATTGAAGGCTCACAGACATGGAGGGTCTCCTCCAGAAAAACACTTTTCCCTGGAGTGGATGTGGTGATGATGAACCTGGAGTATCCCTAGTTGTGCTTGAAGGGGTCTACATTGAGAGAGGACTGACAAACATTGTCTCTAGGGAAGAGTTTCTATTTCCTATGTAAGCCTTACTTGTAATACTCATTTTGGAGCTCAACTACATACAACCAGTGCCCTGTCTTCTCTGTCAGCCAGATGAACACCGTGAATATGAATAAAATCTATGATTCTAGAAGCCAGACATGCTTTTCCTTTTGAAAATTTATTCCAGGACCCCAAAGACTATGACTGCTGAAAAGGGAGTGTTGGGATTAATAACAATTTAGGAAGGCAAGGCACGGACTTTCATTTAATGCTGCCTATGTGCCAGGTATGTATTAGGTACTTTGTGTGAGTTGCCTTGTTAAACAAGCCCAGGTCTTTGACTTGGATGCTTTGTGTCTGTACCATCTTGCTTCATGCTTGTCTTAAATATTGCCTTAAAAGAGCTCTGTGTTCTGCTCTTTTCAAAACTCTGTGTTTCAGATACATGTGTCTGCAAAATTGTAAGCTGGCTTCAGCTGTCTCCCTGTCCCCCACTGAGCCTGGCATGGACTGGGTACTCTGTAAGCCTTAAATGAGTGCTTGATGAATGAATAGATCTCCATGAAAATGGAGCTGACAGTGACAGAAAACTCCATCCCTCTGCCTCTCAGCTCCCTGGCCCTTCTGATCCCAATTAGGTTGTGTCTGCAAAGATAAGCATACCGGGGAGGATCTCAGCCAAGTTTTTCCCAGGCACATTCTACCTGTGTTAGTGTTTGGAGCCACCATGGAAAAGTTATCCTATTCATGTGAAAATTATACATGCTTAAACGAGAAAGAAAGTTAAATGACAAGATTTGGACCTTGTCATTTAACACTAATGTGGCTTCCATTGCCTAAAGAAGGATTCTCAAACTTGCTCATCAGATTCAAGGACAGAATGAGGCTTTTTAATAAAACAAACTTCTGGCTTAACCTGATTGATTGGGTCTGGGAGGGGACAAAAGAATCTGTGTTTCCAAAAATGGTGGCTAAGAGATTCTAGATGATTCTGATGATCAATCTGATTTGGGCCATGGTGTAAGGTAAAGCTCCTCAGCACTGCAGGCAAAGACTCTGTAAGCTGGTTCTACTTGCCACCCCCTGTAGACTCATCTTCTGTATCCCTCTGCTCTTCTAGTACACACACACACACACACACACACACACACACACACACACTAACACAGACACACGCCCCCCCCCCCCCCCCCCTTACAGTTCTGCTGCTTCCCTTGTGTCTTTATACACACTATTCCTTTGCTTAGGATAAACTTCCTTTCCTCCAACCCAGCATCCCTTTCTCAAACCTAATGGTTCCTTTTGAGTGTCAGTTTGGCTAGGCTGTAGTACACCTAGTTATTTGATTAAATTAATCTAGGTTTTGTTGTGAAGGGGTTTTGAGGATATGGTTAACATCTACAATCAGTTGACTTTAAGTAAAGGAGATTATCTTTAATGATCTGAGTGGGCCTCTTCCAATCAGTTGAAAGTCTAATCAGTTGAAAGAGCAAAACAAGTTTCCTTGATGAAGAAGAAATGCTGCTTGTGGACTTGAGTTTGTAGATCAGGTTGCCATCAAATTTTAAAAATTAAGTTGCCAGGGCACCTGGGTGGCCCAGTCAGTTAAGCATCTGACTCTTGATTTTGGCTCAGGTCTGATCTCACGGTCGTGAGACTGAGCCCCACATTGGCTCCACACTGAGTGTGAAGCCTGCTTGGGATTCTCTCTCTCCCTCCCTCTGCCCCTCTCCCTGGCTTGAGCACACGGTCTCTAAAAAAAAAAAAAAAAAAAAAAAAAAAAAAAATTGAAAATATTAAGTTGCCAATTTTATGAAATATTTTGGAGTTAAAAAATTAAATATATATAAATATATTTATGAAAATTGTTTATGAAATTTGCTCTAAAATTTTGACTAATCCTGTACTTGGAAGTTTACTCTTATTTTGCCCTGTTTCTATCTTCATAATTTATTGGAAAAAGCTTGCTATATTTATTTATTTTGCTCTATATGTTTTATAGTAGTATTTGGCTGAAAGCAGTACAATTCTGGTCTGACCATATTAATTCATATTCTGTGCCCCCAAGTGGGAGGGTCTCCAGTGGAACTCTACCAGCCTACAGACCAACATGGCACCCAGCCCAGTCATTAGTTAATCCCCAAAGACCACGTGTGAGGTCCATATCCCAAAGTGACTTGGAACCTAAAGACTCACAGGAAACAATGGACACTGCAGATGTCTGTATACCCAACTTTGCCTGTAGGCTTGGAAGCCAGTCGCACACATGAGCTCAGTGCCCAGGAAGTGGGACTTGCATGCAGGCAGTCCGTTCTCTCTCTCCACTCAGGGTTCAACAGTGCCCTGAGGTGCTCCCTGCATCAGTCCCTCAGCATGGCTTTGTTCTAGCCACTATGACCTGTGCACTGGGCATTTGTAAGTTTGCCATGCCAACTTCAGGTTTGGGGCATCATCCCAATTGTGCCCCACATTTAGGAGGTGGGTGTTACAAAAGGTGGCTGGCACACACACCAGGTTTGACTCCCAGCAGTGTTGGGTAGTTTCCTGAGTCTTGCTGAGTCTTAGTTTCCACATCTGTGAAAACAGAGCTAACGTTCAGTTGTCTGAATATTAGGTTTAAATTAGATTTGTGCTGTGGTAGATCACGGGCAGCAGCCACTGAGCAGCAGAGAGAAGCACAAAGGGCGGGTGTCTCACTCAGCCTGCAGAAGGGTATCAGATCTTCCTGGAGGAAATGACACCTAAACAGAGTCTTAATATAACCGGTCTAAGCCCAAATGGGTGTGTGGAAAGGGAGGGTAGGTGTGTGGTCAGAAAGGGGATGGTGCACCCTGAAACAGGGAAGGACTTGGAGGTAAGAAACACAAGGATGCTTACACAAGAAAGCTATGCCTCGGTTTGTGGGGTGGTTGGCAGAAGCGTGAGGCAAAGAATCGTGAGGGTGGGATTGGAGAAGTACTCAGAGCCCTGAAAGACAAGGGGAGAGGGCCTGGCAACACTCATAAATTAAGTTTTTAGTTATGATGGAGGTGAATTATTATTTAGACTCTTCGAACATCAGTGTTAGAGGGACCTGAGCAATGACTTTACCTTACAACTAGAACAAGTGAAGCCCCCAGAGGTCCCCTTGTGAAGGTGATGCCGTTATTAGTGGCGGATCACAAACCACAGCTTCTTGACTCCTCACAGACTGGTCTTGCCTCGTCCATATTCTCCCTCCCTTCCCTACTCGCACACGGCCTCTACCACTCGGGATGTTCCCAGTGTCTGGTGTGTCTGTGTAGTCTGTTGACAGCTTTGACAGCTCATATTTCATATTCTTTTCTTGTTGTTTCTCTTTTGTTTCATCAAAGTAATACTTGGTTTTAAGAGTCAAATAGTGTCATGATGTTTGTAATGAAACACCAATGGAAGTCCCCTAAGGGCGGTCTTTCTGAGACATAAATTGGCTCTTAGTCTAGTGATATGCCTTCCTTCCAGAAAGAGGGTGCTAGGAGGGAGCTGGAGAGTGACACCTCAGATCTGAGTGGAAGATGGCCTAAGGGGCCGGCCTCTGTGTTCAGACTTTCTGGGTTCAAATCTTGACCTGCCACTTTGTAGTTATGTGACCTTGGGCAAGTTGCTATCGACCTGCACTCCTGCACCAGGAGTGCAGGTGCTGCAGGGAACACAAAGAGGGCCCACAAGGAGCTTTCAGGCTCCCAGGACAGGGAACTAGGAGGCATATACAGAAAAGGTCCTTGACAGGTGGAAAGAATACTTGTACCACCCCTAGGAGTTTGATGAATCAGGGTCCCAGTGCTGGCACAACCACGTTCTAGCTGTGATGCCTTGGAAAAGTCAGCCTGTCTGAACTCAAGTTTTACTTCTGAAAAATAAGGGAATAATAAATCCCTCTGTCATTGAATCGTCGTGAGGGTTAATAAGATACATGGATGAAAGGAGCAGGAGGAGGAGGAGGAGGTAAAGGAATCCACCACAGCACTGTGAAATAAGAAAGGGATCTATCCCTGGACAGATTTTGTAAAATTCCTGGGCGATAGAAAGCAGATGGGATCAGCCTGCAGAAACATAAGGGCAGGAAAAAACCACAGCCCGCAGCATAGACAACAGAACTACTGTGAAAGTAATAGAAATTCCAGAAATATTTAAAGTTCAGAGTCAACAAATGGATCAGAAGGGGCTTCGGGGAAACCATCAGGGTAATTAATAAAACTTCGCATTTGGAACCGCTGAGCCAACCAGGCTCCTTTCCTTCCCCACACATTATGAGCAGAGAGCATGGGTGATGCTTAGATGTAGGGGGAAAGTTGCAGAAAGGGAGAGACAACCAGAGAGGCAGAACGGAGCTGGAAGTGACCCCCCAGGAAACTCAGATGGGCAGGTGAGCCAGTTAAGGGCAGAAATGATTCCAGAGGACTTACATTCCTGGGATGGGAGGGCCCCACCTTCTCAGAAGGTGAGGGAGCTACTAGCTTGCAATTCCTGCCCCCTCCCTCCTCCACTCCCCCAAGTCACCCAAGGCAGCTGAAATCAGTATTTAACATGCTCAGGCAAACAGGAGTTTCAAATTTGAGTGCAAACAGTAGTTAAGAATGCCCAAACATTTAAGGAAAACAAGCATCATTAAAAAGAACTGAAGTCAACAAATAAAATAACTAATGTCTATGGGGAGGGAAAAATAACTTTAAAATAAATGTAATTACAGATACAAGGGGCTGGTACACCATCAATTAAGAACTGGTGGTATGAAAAAGAATTCATCAGGATTCCATGATCACCACCTATTTTTGAAAATTTGATAGATGTGAAGAGCAGAATGGACATTGATAAAGAATGAATTCATGAATTAGAGAGTGAAAAAAAAAAAGAAAAAAGAAACAAGGAGGAGAGACCGAGGAGCATGGAATAAAAAGACAGTATGACCACTGAAAAAACCCACAAGTTTTGAGATTGAAAGGACTCACAGAGAAGCAAAATGAACCAAAAATTCACAACTTGATAAATACTGGTGAAATTGTAGGATCTCAAGAATAAAAGAAAATATTAGAGGGGGAGCCTGAGTAGCTCAGTAGGTTAAGCATCCAACTTTGGCTCAGGTCATGATCTCACGATTCACAAGCTCGAACCCTACATCTAGCTCTGTGCTGACAGCTCAGAGCCTGAGCCTGCTTCAGATTCTGTGTCTCCCTCTCTCTCTGCCCCTCCCCCACTTGTTCTTTCACACAAAAAAATAAACACTAAAAAATTTTTAAGAAAAAATACTAAAAGTTTCTGGAGAGAAAAAGAATAGTTTCCCTATAAAGGAACAGGATTCAGGTGGGTGTTACATTTCTTTGCTATGTTGGAAGCTCAAAGTCAATGGTATCATCTAGCTTTTAAGGGGAAATATTTTGAAATTACAGCTCTATGCTGTGCAGACAGCTGTGGCCACGTTGTCTCCTGGCCCACCTCTAATTTTCCCCTATCCCTAGGAGGCCACAGTGAACATTTCTCTGTGAGCTCACTGACCTGCTAACAGCCTCCCCCTTAAGCTCAAGTCGTGAGTTTTTCTTCTTTTTGCCTCAGGATCTTCTCTGATAGCCACCCTGATGCGCTCCCTCAACAGTGAGGTGAGTTAATGCTCTCGGAGGCAACCCCCCACCTCCCCATCAATCGGTGACAGGAGCTGGTAGAAAACCACCCAGCCCAGTGTTCTTCAGGGGGGACCATTCTAGAAGGTAATTCTACACAGCTATCAAAAGGTCCTGGCAGAAGGGAGCTTCTGACTTCAGGACCTGCCTGAATAACACACCCTTATATAGACTTTCCTCCCTTCCCTGAGATGGCTCCACCCTCATTTCTGCTGGTGAGGATCACCTGGCAAATAAACTTACACTCAAATCCTTATCCCAGGGCTGGCTTCGGGAGGAACACAGGTGCAACTTAGCTACATTCAAGTGTAAGGGCAACGTGAAAACATGTTCACATGTGCAAGGCCTGTGAGTTTTTTCACGCATATTCAGGTAGATCATCTCCTCTCCCCTACACCTACAGGTTGAGTCAGCCCTGCCTTCCTCATACTGGCACCATTTTGGAGATGAAAAGGGGAAGGGAAGAAAGTGATAACGTGGAACATGTACTCCCCAAATGCGGTCAGCAACCAGCAGAATAGATAGTGGAAAAACCTGTCAATTGGCTAATTTTGAGTTTCTCATCCCCCCACAACAATCCTGCTGCCCTGCCATGAGGAGGGAGGGTACTTGTGGGAGGGTACTTTGTGGGAGGTCAGAGGGTACTTCTCCAAGAGAGTGTCGTCAGCTTTTCAGGCAAAGTAGCTCTTCCTTGTGCAGGACTGTCCCAGGCATTGTAGGACATTTAGTAACCCAGTCCTACATGAAATGCTGGGAGTGCCTCCCAGTCATTGTGACAACCAGAATGTTCCCCTCCCCATTTTCAAACTGCCTCTTGGGATTTAGGACCTATCTCCTGGGAAAAATAAATAATTTTTTTTTTTTAATTTTTTTTTTCAACGTTTATTTATTTTTGGGACAGAGAGAGACAGAGCATGAACGGGGGAGGGGCAGAGAGAGAGGGAGACACAGAATCGGAAACAGGCTCCAGGCTCTGAGCCATCAGCCCAGAGCCTGACGCGGGGCTCGAACTCACGGAACGCGAGATCGTGACCTGGCTGAAGTCGGACGCTCAACCGACTGTGCCACCCAGGCGCCCCAAAAATAAATAATTTAAATAATCCCTCAAATTATTAAGATAATACTAATTTGAATAACAATTCAAAAACAACAGCTGGAGTACCTGAGAACTGCACCCTCTCCTGAAAGAGGACTGGGAGTCAGAAGCTCCCACTGTGTTGTGTCTGGGTTGTGCACACAGTCACAGAAGAGGCTCGGGCCCTGACAGGGCAGGGGTGTGTCAGGATGATGCCAGATATGACCGTCTTTCCTTCACTCAAGGGACCAGGAGAAGGGGACTAAGGGTTTCTTGTCATGAAAGGGGTAGGCATCAGTGTCTCCAGCTAGTTCATTTCTTGTCTTCCAGATTGTAATAAACATTTATCCATGCTTTCATTGAACAGATTATTTTTTTTATCTTAATGTGTGCAATTATAGGTATTGTAAATTATTGTGATATACTGTTTTCCTGGCAGTGTTGGCAATTGGGGTGTTCTGAGTAAGAAATTATTGTAGTTAACTGACATTTTAGCCTGGTAACGGGTCACAAATTTTTTGACCCTCTTCTCCTTGAAAGGTGGGTTCCATGTTCCCTCCCTCTTTAGTCTAGCTGCTTTGACCTATAGAGTACAGTCGTAGACATGCTCTGTGACTTCTGAGTCTAGCTCAGAAAAGGCCATGTAGCTTCTGCCGTGTTCACTGGAGTCCTGAGCCACCACCTAAAAGTCTTACTATTCTGGAGCACCCTGCAGGACTGGCCATGTGTAGCCCCTCAGGGCAGTAGTCCTAGTGAAACCCAGCTTTCCATCCATCCACACCAAGGCATGTGAGGTAAACTGTCTTGGACCCTCCAGAACCTTCCCCAGCTGACACCACCCAGCGACCTATCACTGCCCTTGTGCAACAGAAGGATCACCCAGCAAACGTTGCCCAGATCTCTAACCTTCAAAATCATTAGATATAATATTGCTTGTTTCAAGCCACTAAATTTTGGGATAATTTGTCATGCAAATGCCAGAGATAATTGGAAAAACTGTGGAAATAGATTTTAGGTGTTTTCCTAGAAACTACTCTAAATCCCTATTTGGCCCTTCCTTGTCAGCAGTGGTCATGGAGGTGTGACACTTGGATCTTCTTCAAGAGAACCTGCTGCAGGGAGCATAGATGAGTGATGAGCTCTGCCCCTATAAATGCAGTTATCAGACTGGATCATGGGGATGCCCTCCTTCAGGATGCAGCATATATATTAAATCAGAGACCTCTATATGGTGCTGTGTCCTCAATAGGAAAGATACAGGAGTCCAGGAACCAAGGCATGAAAGCAGGAGTGGCTCCACTCACTCACTCTCAATGACCCCTTGGGGATTTTGTACTTCTGGTGCCTGGAACTATGGGCACTGCAGAAGTGGAGTCTTTATTGCCAGTGGAGATATGCTTTTGTCAAGGGACAGAGTAAGGGTCTAATTAAACTACAGGTTATACTGTGGCCAAATCACCCTGGACTCTTTGCACTGCAAGACCGGCAGGCAAGAAGAGGACTCTGTTGGCTGGGGTAATTGGTTCTGATCATCAGGGGGGCTGCTTTTATATGATGGGGTAGAAGGCACTGCTTATGGAATCCAGGTGATCTGATTAGGTGCTTTCTGGTACTTCTCAGTGAATGAAACAACTCCAGCTTAAAAAGGGTATGACCACTACTGGCTTGTCCAGGCCTCTTCAGAATGGAGGTTTGGGTCATGTATGAGCCACTATGGTTTGCCAAGACAATAGTGAGGATGAGGAGATTTTGGAAAGCATAGCGTAGAAGGGAGAAGATGAGTACCAGTTGTGGCCCTGAGATCAACTGCAATGTTGGGGGCTATGGTTCATCCAATTAACCTCTCTCTTCTAAGTTTTTTCTTACAGAGAACAGGGGGACCATGGAGTGGTGCCAGTCATGAACTATGGGCCATGGGACATGCCATTCAGTTTTCCTTCTTGTGAACCTCCTACAGGGAATACAATTGATTGACAGCTTCCAGCTGCTGCCCCATAATACTGCTGGGTCCATGCCTTGATCCTATCCGGTGAATGAGCATGGCAGACTCATTCCTGTCCAATATGGAATCGTGGAACAGGAGTTATGGAATAGTGCCAGTCCTTTCTTGTCCAACATGGGATTCCTCTGATGGGCAGCTTGGCATCATTTAAGCTTTTCTTGATGACTTAATGATATCGCTGTGAACATCTGACAAAGTCGCAGTCTGTGGAGAAATAGGTTCTACTTACATAAATGGGTTAGGAAAAAGCTTAGGGCGGAAAGCCGCCACCATGGGGCGAAAGCACCTGAGGTTAGCTAGCGAGATACTGTAATGGGATCACGAGTAACTTGTTAGATCACCTGCAGGAAATTGTTTTCCATCTGGCGCCAATGTGCCCTGATCACAAACTCCACCTCACCCCACCCCCGACCCTTTGCTTCTTCCACACACAAGTTAATGATTACTATCTGATTGTTTTCTTCACGTTCACCACGTGGTAAGATCTTGTTTCCTTCACGTTCACCACATGGATAAGATCTTGTGAGCTCAATAAATATGGAGACAAAACTCCCGTTCCGGGCTCTTGTCTCCTCCTGGACATTAGCTTCTCTCATATTCAATTTTGCATCTGCTCATTTGTTGGACAAGGGAGAACTCCAGACTCATTGTCTGTGACAGCAGACTTCTTCAGTTCATCAGAGGCTTCTCATATTTCTAATGGTTTAAACCTTCCTCCATTGCAACCAATAATTTTTTTTTTTTTTTTTTTTAAAGATTGGGTATTTGTTGGTGGTTGTTTCTGGAATTGAAAGCTCATAGTCTAAAAGAGGCAAGGGAGGCCATTTGAGGGCATGCTGTGATGGGTAAAAAGAACTGCTTTGAATTAAACAATAAAACGGGGTGGTAGGTAGTGGGGGGTGGTGAGGAGACAGTAGGGGGAATCTCTGAGATTTATGGTTATACAGAGAAATCAGCTTCCTTTTGTTAGTATGATATTTGCTCCATTCTATCGTTTTAAAAAATTTCAAACTTCTTGTCCTTATGTTTTGTGTGCCACTTGAAAAAGCACAGAGCTCATTAAAAAAATCTACTTGGGTAATTTTTGCCCTTTAACCAGTAAATTTAATCTGATTACATCTATAGCCATCACTGATATTTTTGGATTTATTTTTACATACCATGTATCCCATTTTTTCTTGGCATCATTGTTTCCACCTTTATTTCTCTAGTATTTCTTTTCATTCCTTCTCCCACCAAATTCAAACAGTCTATTTCTGTGTTTTTAATGGTTAATCTTAAATTTTAACATGCATTCTTGTCTTAAAGCCTCAGTTCATCAGAATTGCCACCTTCTTCCTTAATACAAGGATCATAGAATGCCTGGCCTGATATTCCCCCTTACTTTACATATGGTTCAGTATTGTGGTTAAACCTTATTTATAACCTCTCCCATCACTTGTTATTATTGCTTCATACTCCTAATGTGAGTTTTGATTTATAGCCATGCTTACCAATTCCTTTGCTTGCTATTCTCTTGTATCCCATTCCTTCTGGGTTCAATTTCCTACTTGCTGAAGTTATACCCTTTAGAATTACCTTCAGTGAGGGACTGTGAATGTCCAACTCTCTAATTCATCCTTATTTATTTCACCCTCATTTGTAAATGGAAGTTGAGGAAGAAAAAAAAAAGAAAAGCAGCTCCTGACATCTGGGACTGATCTAACTTCACAGTCGGGCCTCCATATTATTACAGACAGATCTGATGGTTCTAGCCAAGCCATGTTGTTCTCTTGTTGGACATAAACAGTCCCTACAGAACCTCCATTCAGACAAGGTTACTATGTAACTCACAGAACACCAAACATCCCACTCTCTTGCTGAGATAATTATTGAGATCCACAATTATAGATTTGCTTTCACTTTCTGAAAACCCCTCATCCAGAATGAGTCCTCTGGTTCCTTAGGCCCTCCCCAAGATTACCCAACCAAAGCCTAAATCCTGTAAGAGATTATTTCCAGCATCCTCTTATTGAAACACTATGGTTCCCTCTCACTGCAATAAGTAATAAACCCAGTGTGTTCAACTGCAAATATGTTCCTAGAGGTCTATGGCTAAAGGACATTGACAGAGTTTAACATAGTCCAAAATGTTAGACTGATAGTTATTTTTCCTCTAGCACCTTGAACATACTAGTGTATTGTTTCCGGCTTTGCTTATTGCTGTTGGGAAATGTCAGCATACTTTTGCTTGCTTCTGTAAAATAACCTGTCTTTTCTCTCTGGTTGTCTTAAGATCTTTATTTCTTTTGTTCTACAATTTCCCTTTGATGTATCTGCCTGTAGGTTCATTTTTTAAAATTTTCTTGAGATAAATTATGTTTCCTAAATCTGAGGTTTAATGTGTTTATCAGTTCTAGAACTTTCAAAGTCTTGATCTCTTTGAGTATTGCCTTTCTCTATTCTCTCTTTTCAGGTATGCTATTCTACTTAGAGCTTTATTAGGAATTCTCATTTTATCTCCATTTCTCTTAACGTCTGATATTTCCACTTTTCAGCTCCTGTGTACTGTTCTGGGTGATTTCTTTAGATTTATCTTCCAGTTAACTAATTCTCTCTATGTCTCATTTGTTGTTTAACCCATTTTAAAACTGTTAAATGGTATTTTTCATTTCCAAACTTTCCTTTTAATTCTTTTTTTATTTTTTTATTAAAAAAAAATTTTTTTTAACGTTTATTTATTTTTGAGACAGAGAGAGACAAAGCATGAACGGGGGAGGGTCAGAGAGAGGGAGACACAGAATCTGAAACAGGCTCCAGGCTCTGAGCTGTCAGCACAGAGCTCGACGCAGGGCTCAAACTCACGGACTGCGAGATCATGACCTGGGCCGAAGTCGGCTGCTTAACCGACTGAGCCACCCAGGCGCCCTTAATTCTTATAAAAATTTAGTATTTTTAGTGTCTTATTTTTTTTCTTAAAAGTTCCATTTTTTATTGTTTTATTTTTGACATACTTATTCTATAAGTCTATAGCCACAGCTCTCTTATGTATGTTATTAGCTTATCTAATTCTACTGGGTTTTTTTTTTTTAAGTCTATTTACTTGAGAGAGTGGGAGGGGGATGAGTGTGGTGGAGGGGAAGAGAGAGAGGGAGAGAGAGAGAATCCCAAGCAGGTGCCACACCATCAGCACAGAACCCGATGTGGGGCTCAAACCCATGAACTGTGAGATCATGACCTGAGCTGAGATCAAGAGATGACGCTTAACTGCCTAAGCCTGGAAATAGCCATAATATTTTAAGGAAACATACACTTGGTACTTTAATATGAGTGGCAAAATACTTTCTACTTTCCTGGTAACTGACAGTACCTAATGATACATGATGACACAGGTTGAGAACTACTGCCTCAAAGAAGAGACAAAAAAAGTTTTGTGGGGGAGTGGAGTATGGGGAGAGTGATTATATCCTGTGGAACTGGTGGGGAAGGCTGTATATACATTGTCCAAGCAGAGCACCAAGTCTTGCCACATGCCAGCTTGGCTTTGTGTTCAGGCCCATGCTTTTGCCCTGCCCTGCTGGTTACAGCTCTACAAGGGGCCCCGTTTCCAGGAGGTGTAAGAGTCCCACTTGTTTGCCCAGCACACAGAATACCTTTCCCTCTGCATGTAGCTTCCATTCCTTAGATGGTTTCTAAATCGCTCTTTCACCTCTGATCCTACCTTATGCAGGAAAGAAGACATGACTGAGAGAAAGATTATGCTGTATCTCTTCCACACAGTGCAAACTTGTCTCCGATCTGATGATGATATCCTCTAATAAGGACAGTTTTCTTATAGGGGCATGCATACGGGAGCACGAGATACCTTTGAGTCCGCCAGTAACTAAGAATTGCTTGCATGAACCACTCAGGATGGCTAATGAAGTTAGCCATGGAAACAGCTGTAGGCTTCCTCAAAGCCAGCGTCTTTTGCAGTGTTTTTGTTCTGATCTTGGTAAAAACATTTTCAGTGCCTATAGTCAGCCTTTAAACCTGACAGTATGGCCGTTGGTGTCCAGCTTTCAGCGTGGCCCTGGGCCACTTGGCTTGGCTTCCCTTATTAAAACCCCCAACCTACTGTGCTCTTCCGGTTGTGGTTTCTTTCTCCATCTTTCGTAGCATGTTTCTCCAATTGCCGTTTCCACTGTTGCTGTGATCCATGTTGTATCTACCTATTTCTCCTCCATTTTGTCCATTTTATTTTTTATTTTTCATTTCTGAAACTTTTTCTGGGTCCCCATGTCTTCAGTTTAGAAACTAACCTCCGTGGCCTTGGAAAGATTTCATTGGCCAAGGGGTAAAGGCCTATGGAAAAGGTGCAGAGAAGTGAATCTCCTCTTACCTGGAGGTTTCTCCAGACTTTCAGACTCACCCAGGCTCTGAACTGTGAAAACAAATCACGTCTTGGCACAGGCTCCCAGTTCCACACAGATGTGAGTGATGAGGGTGGCATTGGGAACACAGCAACTTGCTATGCCCAGATTCTAAGAGCTAAAGGCTCCAATATATGGGCACCGAGTGGGACTGAGCTCATACACCTGGGAACTCAAGGGGTGGGGCTGGAGATTTGGTTAGTTCTCTTTATTTGTTTAAAAATTGTTTTTATTTGAGAGTGAGGGTGGGGGAGGGGGGTAGAGGCAGAAGGGGAGAGAGAGAAGAGAGGGAAAGAGAGAGACAGAGAATCCGAAGCATGCTCCACACTAGTGTGAAGTCCGATGTGGGGCTTGATTGGATGCCACTGGAATCCTGACCCAAGCCAAACTCAAGTGTCAGAAGCCCAACCCACTGAGCCACCCAGGTGCCCTGGATTAGTTCTCTTTGAAGACCTCTGAAAAGAGACCTCAGGACAGGCAGGAAAAGGCAGCAGGGCTGTGGCAGTGAGGAGCACTCAGAAGGGAGGAGGCTTGTTGGAGGCTGTCAGCCATAGGAGTGGACTAAGGATGAGGAGGCAGAAGGAAGGGATCAGTCCATGGTGGGGAGAGAGGAGTCTGGGTCTAGAGCAGGAATTGGCTGAGGGCTGCTCAGTGGCTTTTCACCGGGAGTCAAGAAGATAGCTGTCTGGAATTTCTCCTGCTCATAGAATTGCCCCTTCTTTCTCAGTGAGGGCCCACACTGTACACAGGACATTCTCCCCACTCCTAGCATAAGGCAAGGAGATAATCAGGGTGAAGGAGATAGCCGAGCTCAAGCTGATACGTCAAGGCATCTGGGATCATCACAAGCCTCTAGAAAGGAGGGAGGATGCCGAGAGTTCTCTAGATCACAGGAGAGGAAGCAGAGGGCCACGCAAGAGAGCAGGTGTGCCCTGTTTAAATTGTGGAAATAAGTTAGTGAATGCCCCCTAAATCTTTGATTCAGCTTTGATTAAAATTAAGTTTCTGCTAGTGGACAGAATTTTTTAATAGGAACTTTGAGAAGGTGAGAAGCTGTTGGTAGAAGTGTTTTTGAAAATGCAAATCAATGGATAAACTACAGCTCTTCATTCAGAAAGAAAGATAAGATGATTAGTGACTATTTATGTGCCAGTTACCAAAAATTTTAAGCTATCTGTACTTACTCTGAATCTTGTCATAAAGTTGAGTTTCTCATAAGTATTTACTGAAAGAGGCAAAGACGAGCTTTCCTATCATATTAAAAGGTTTGTTCAATACGCTTAAGGCCTGCTAACTTGTAACTGGTAACCTTGAAAAAAAATATTCATTTAGAATGTCAGAGCATTTACTGTAAAACACTGAATTTATTTCTTTAAAGTTGTAATTTATGATTGCTATAGGAAGTGGATTTTATTCACCACCCTTGTGATAATTAACTTGTGACCATGACCTTATTGATTGAATTATAATGAACTCAACCAGTATAAAAGGTTTTCTTAGAATCAGGAATGTGCCTAAGGGCTTTTCTCTTTGAAAACATCTTACAAGTTAAAAAATAAGAATGTCTGTTAGGTTAATTTTCAAACACATGTAGAATGTTGATTTTCCTTAGGCCCCACCTCTGGGTCTTGGTGTTTGGTTTGCTACCCTTCCTCTGGTTCATTGTTACAGGCGTTCAGGCTCATCCAGGGTTCCATTCCTCCAGGAAGTCCTCCCTGACCTCCACTCAGGGGGCCCAGCCTCTGCATTCCCCCAGCACTCTGAGCTCACCTCTATCATTTAGCTTTTGAGATAAGATTGAGATGGGAGATTTACTTGAATATGTTTCCCACCTCACTGTGGGATCCCAGCAGACGGTGACAGTGTCCTGATCTGTCATCTTTGTATCCTGTGCATGATATCCTATGGCCAAAATACTTATTGAACTGCAGTGGGAGCAACACTGGGACTCCCCAGGACAGCTCTTCCCATCCCTGCCTCAGGCTATCTGCTGAGTTTACTGTCCCTGGGGCAGAAATGTGTTTGGCAGGGGAGCGTGTGGGGGGATCAGAGATGTGTGTGTGTGACTCAGCTCTGAATACTCTCATAAGGCAGCTGAACTGAACTGGGCCTCAAGTGACCCTCGGTACTGGGGGCAATGGACTCTTCCAATATTGGTACTTCCTTAACTGCAGACAGGTTTCAACACCACTGCTGCTCACCATTTATTGAATACCCACTGTGTTCTGGGCCACATACTAGGCAGTTTACACATAGGTACATTACCTCCAAGGCTCTAGCCCCTGCTAATTAGAGAACTGGGATGATAGGTGGAGTCTTAATAAATGAAATCTACCAGCGGACTCAAACTTCATTCAACTCATTCATTTCCACCTCCTCTCCAATCCAGCCTACTCCAAGTGACTAATATGCCCTTTTTCTCCCTGCCATAACTTGTCTCTTTGTGGAGCTACTAATGAGTGGGGAGAGGCCATAGGAGGCTCTTAAGGAGGCCTGGAAGAGGAAGAGGAGGAAATGGAGGAGGGGGAGGGGCAGGCAGCCAGGGGCATGGGTACTCTACAAACCAGGTCATTTATCTTGCATGTCCCTGAGTGGGTGTCCCAATTACTTAAGGTATTTTAGGTTCAAAGATCTGTCAAGACACCTTTTTCTAAAGGACCCGCCATATGCCCTATATCTGTCTTGTTTCTCAGCAGGAGATAATGATATATGGTGCATAAATCTTTGCAGAGTGCCAATTAATGCCTGGTCTGCTTCTTTGAAGCGGTGTGAGGACTGATTCCTCAGGCTGGGTTCTGCTTGGAAGCTGGGGAGGGCCTGCTCCTTTGACTAGGCGAGCTCTAGTCAGTTGAGAAGAGATGGAGCTGGAAAAAAGCTGCTTTTTCAGGATGACTGGTCTGCAGAATGAACATGCGCTGTCAATAGCAGGGAAAGCCAGCCTGGGTTTTAGTTATAGTCATGGGGAAGGACTCTTTTAATCAAGAGCCTAATCAGCTGGTTCTGTGATATGATGGTGAGGGTGACCATATAATTTATTGTCCGATCTAGGACACTTTTGAGACCAAAAAGAGAGTGCTATTAATAATTATGTTGAGAGAACAGGTGTAAATCGAGTCTGTCCCAGGCAAACCAGGAAATATGGTTACCCTAAGGTAATATATTAACTTTATCAATTAATTCTTAGAAGTCTGTGGAATAGGCTCACTCCTCCCATCATGTTCTTCAGAGGAAAGCAGGTCTCATGTTAGTGTCACTCTCTTACATGTTTCTACTCTGTGTGTGGAACACATATACGGTGTTTTGCAGGCTGAGGCTTTGAAAGAACGAAGGTTTGGCTGCTGAATAGGCATGTGTTTGCATGCCAGCTCTGCCATTTGCTGTCTGACCTCACAGGGTAACCAACCATCCTGATTTGCCCGGGACTGTCCCCGTTTGAGCACTGGAAAGCTCATGACCCAGGAAGCTGTTTAGGCTCAGGCAAACCAGGGCCGTTGGTCACCTTCTTTGGCAACCTCACTGAACATAGAGTGTAGGCATGGAGAGCTCGGAGCAGTCGCAGCTGAGTTCCAGCCAGTATGGGCCACCTGAATAGAATAGTGGCATTAGACTGGTACTGGAGGTGTTAGGGTGGTGGAGATCGAGGGGTGGATGGAGAGGACCTCTGGGAGGCTGCAAAGAGAGACGGCCTGGGGCTTTATTGGTCAAGTGGAGCATTGACAGTGCAGTGGGCAAATGTAGGCAGAATCAAAACAAAAAGGAGAGTGACCCCAATGATAGCCAAGAAGGAGTGACAACAGATGGAGCAGAAGGCAGGGAGATGCAGACAGCAGTGTAAATAACATATGAGAATTCTCCATCCCCACTTTGAGGTCACCCATGAGATGCACAAGAGAACTGAGTTTCTGTCATTTGGCAGAATAAGCAAGTAGTCCAATAAGCAAGTGGATCAGGGACCAACCACTCTAATGACCACCAAACCGTGAGGTTTGGGACCTACTTCAGGATTCAGGAGCTTCCTTACAGAAGGTATAGCTTCTGCTCAGACCCTGATTTGGATATACTCTCTTGTTGCAACCCTTTTTGACACCAAAGGTAAGAATAAAAAGGGAAGGGCAAGATAGCTGGAGAATTCTGGTGGATCACAAGTTTTGCAACTTGTTTTGGGGTCTTAGCTTTTGCATCTGCAAAATGAGGAGGGAGGTCTTATTAAATTGCTCACTCTTAGCACTTTTATTTTCCTTTTTGGTATTAACTTCTCTGAAAACCTATTGAAAACCATGGACCATTGCTCCAAAACAGTACACAATTGTGTGTATGTGTATGTTTAGGTAGTTTTTTCCATATGATTTTAGGAGACTCATGAACTCTTGGAAATCCATCCATGGATTTTATGTTTACAACCTCAGAATTAGGTAGTTTGGAAATTCCTTCCAAATTTCAGTTTCTCTGCCTCATCTATAGAGAAGGGGTGGGAAAGATGGAGGAAGGGAGGGCTGGTAGCTGGTAACTGGTTGGGGTAGATCCACTTGATGATGGAAGCCAGGGTCTGCAGCCAGAACCCCAAGTGCTTGGCCCTGGCAGCAACATCACCTTGAAACGAGCTACTGGAATGCAAGAATGCAGATTGATGAGAGCTGTAAACCATTTTCAGATTCTCTGGGCATGGGGACGGCAGGTGTGAGAGCAGGCAGTGTTTTCTGCCAGTTTTGAAGGAAGAACACCTTGGAGACTGGGCATGCACCAGTGTTGGCTGCAGCTAAGCCAGCGGTGGGTGGGAGATATCAAAAATATCTGCTGCCAGCATCTGGGGGCCCATGAGTTTCCTGCATGGTATGCTTCTAGCAGCTGACACCCTGGGACTCCATGTGACCTTGCTTGGATAGAACTGCTAGGATGGGAGTAGGGAAGACACCAAGGACACATACAGGGCCATCATTTTCAGGGTCATGTTCATATAGGGCACAGAGGGATTGGTGGCTGAGCATGGGTGGCAGCAGTGAGGTTAACCCCTGGGAAGCAGAATATTTCCCAGAGGTGCTTTCTCAGTGGTAGAATTTGTCATGTCTCTTGGATGTCCATCTTCTCCAAAAAGTCAAAGAAGAATGGATCAAGTTATAATGGAGCATACTGTTGTCAGCTGGGCTGGGAAAACCTCACAAGGCTGTGCCCCCAGATGGCTAATCCAGGGTGATACTCCAGCTCCTCCTTTTCCTTCTCCCAGAAATGTACACAAAAGGCATGTTCCCATACCTTCCCATGCAATGACAGTCTCTGTCAGGGCAGTGGTGTGGTGCCATGCTGAGCAGCTCTGTTTGGCTGACCCAGAGGTACCCATCTCTCTAAGGATCCAGAGCAGGAGTGACAAGATTGTGGAGTAGGAGATATGTGTAGGGTAAAGCTGATGCTGGGCCACAGACAGGGGTGTGTGTGATGGGGGAAGCAAGGGTCAATGTCAGGCCATCGAAGGCAGACATGACATGGGGACCCAGAGACAGGGACTTGAGCCAGACTCCCATCAGAAAGCCCTGCCATGGTTGCCATGGAAGGATAAGGCCTTGGGCAAGCTACGTAACTTCTCTGAACTTCAGTTTCCTCATTTGCAATGGGACTAGTAACTTCTACCTGGCCAAAGTAGTTGTCAGAATGGAAAGTGAATATAAATCACTCAACACATCCATGGCACAGAGAAGCAACTCTAATTGACAGTAGCTCATTATCGCCACGTGCTGGCTACCAGGCAAGGCCCCAGATATACTCTCTGTTCTCAATTTGCTCACAACTTCATGATTATCATACAAGTCAGACTGTGAAGAGTGCTATAATAAATGGAACCACTGTTGCTAAATTTCTCCCGTGACCCTATAATTGCTCACTTGTGAAAAACCTCTCAAGTGACTGAAACCCTCCCAGACAAAGATATTACAGAATCATGCCTCCAATTAATGTCTCCTAACTTGGATTACAAATGTGGGCTAGAATATCTCAGGGTCACTGCGGACTGTTTCTCAGGTAACTGGGACTAGGGACTATGCACAATGACATTCTTTAAGGATGGTTTTAAAGCTATAGGGATATGTGTGTAGTAGGAACCTTTCTACCGTGGGATATTGAACCACAAAGGGAAAACACTGAGGACCACAGAGCTAAGGAGCAATTAGATTTTCTTTCTTTCTTTTCTTTTTTTCTTTTCCTAGAGAAACACAAAGCTCCTACTCATTCACTTTCATAATTAGAGCAGGTCCCTCAGTAAGTTCAACAAATGAGAAAATAACACCCCTTTGTTTATACATAATCAGTTATTAATGGAAACAGCTAAGGCAGGAGGGGTTGAGAAAAACCAACCCAGGGAGGGCCAGAGATAGAAAAGTAAGGACTGATAGGGACACACAGGGGTTGGGAGATACACAGAGAGACCCAGACTAAAACCAAAGTTAAGTCATGGTACAAAGATGGGAGGACAGGTAAGTGTGTGTGTGTGTGTGTGTGTGTGTTGGGGGGGTGGGGGGGAACAAGGGCAAGGGAAATATTCTAAGCCATGTCCTTTAAGCCCAAGGTCAATAAACTTTTTCTGTAAGCAGCCAGATGGTAAATATTTTGGGCTTTATGGACCATATGGTTCCTGTAGCAACTATTCAACACTGCTATTATAGGGCAAAAGCAGCCATAGACAATATGTAAAAGCTGGGGCATACTGTGTTCCAATAAAACTTTATTTACAAGAACAAATGGCAGGCCAGATTTGGCCCAGTGGCCATAGTTTGTGACTCCTGCTCTAAGCAGTCAATAAACAGTGATGTCTCTTCTGAGTCTTCACCATGTGTTTCTCTTAGGTACCTCTAAATATAGCTCTGTAAGTCCTACAAGGATCGGGGTAGGTCATCATGGGTAGATGGCTGCTGGGAAGTCTCTACCCTTAGGTCCTTTTGTCCAGACAACAAAAGCCAGCACCACTTCTACCAGAAGGAGGAGCCGGGAAGGACTGTTTTATCTTGGATAGGTGGTGGGTGAGGGGGTGGTGAATGCACACAGGCCACCCAGACCCAGGTAGCCAGCAAAGTGCAGGGCTGAAGCCCATGTCCAGAACTCACCGGGACTTCCAGTGCAAGTCTACTTTAGCCTCTGGCCCTGTCTTTTGTTGCAACATGTAACGATTCTGACCTCTGGCATTTCAAGAGTTGCTGTCTAAAAATGTGGTGCTCCAATCCATCCATTGTTGAAATGCTAGAAAGAGAAATAAATAATTTGAGGCACATGGTGTATACATCAAGTAAAGCCCTGAGAGAGAAGAGGCAGAAAGACAACAGAAGTGGAGAAGGGAAGAATGCTCTCAAGGAGTTATTTATCTCTTTGCCCTTCTTCCTGAGAGGGCCGGGGTGGGGGTGGGATCCATGGGTAGCCTGCTCCTGGAGGCTCTGAGACAGACCAGATGTGGGCTGACCTCATGGTTGTTTCTAGCTCCAGCTGTCTAAGATGTTTAACATTCCTGACATTTAGATTTATATAATGCTCTTCCCCTGCTGAGTTTAAGGCATTCAGTGTGATACACTGGAAAACACTGCGTTAATTGTTGGGGGATCTGGGACGTTATTGTGGTTCTGCTGGGCATTAGAGGCTGGGCTAGATCAGTGTTTCTGAATGTGCTCCGAGAATCTTGTAAGGAGAATACTGTGTCCAGTGAGCTTGGACAAAGGGGTGCTAAACCAATCAAACAAGTTTCTTTACTGCAGAACCTACCAGTCTTTAGGATGCCAATGTACTTGTGAATGACTGGTCATAACCACAGCAGTGTGCCTGTGATGCTGTCTCCCATCTCATCCTTTCCTGTACCTGTCATCTTTCCAGTGCCAGTGGCATCCCATTTCCTCTCCTCTTAGGCCATATTTTGCATCTTCTTTTTCTCTACTCGCCTTCTATTTATGGGAGTGACTAAGGTCCTGTGCTCTTCTCTGTATGCACTCTGTGCGTTTATCATTCTTGAGGTTTAAACAATGACTTCCACACAGTTTAGTTTATGTTGCTAGCCTTGACTTCTTACCAGGTCCTAGAATTCCAGGGGACATGTCCCTGTGTACATCCTTTTATCTTTCAATGATGAAATACCCAAACCCATCAACAATGAGATGCCAAAACCTGACTCAGCCTGTGCTCCTCTTCCTCTCCCTCCTCTCTGAAGACTCAGTCCCAAGCTCTGACTGCGTCATACCACACGTCCGCCCTTCCCCAGATGAGCCCCTTAGTTTAAGGCTTCCTAGTACATGGCTCCTACACTTACCCTTATTGAAATTTCCTTCCTAACGTTTCTTTAAAATATACCATGTCTTCCTTTTGCCTATGGAACCAAGGGTAAATTTCATGCTTGGCTTCTCCTAGTCTAGGACTCACATCATCTGAATCTCCATGTGGCCTCCAGACTGAGATAAGATCCCTCATTTTAGGACTTCAAAGCCCATTGTAAATCCCTCTTCCTTGAAGGATTTACATATGGGGTTACCCCTTCCCTGACCTTCCTGAGCGGGTTAGCACCACTACACAGTTGGACATGTCCATTGTCATCCGTGATGCTCCCAGCCCCTAACTACCTAATCAGTGAATAAGTATTTTGGTGGGGGATAAGGGCATCATAACTTCCACAGAGCCTTCATGTCCTTTATGGGGTCTAGCAAAGACAGAAACATCTTGGGCATCCAGTACATATTTTGAGTTTGAGTGATATGTTATTATGTCTAAGCAGCAGCAAGAGCTGCAGAATTAACAGACATCACCAATAGCATTCTGAGCATAAAAAATAGCCTGGCAAAGTTACTGCTGTGTCCCCTTAGGAAGGGCACTGTGTTAGGATAGATAGATAGATAAATAGATAGATATAGATATATTTTAAGGAATTGGCTTATGCGATTGTGGGGGCTGGTAAGTCTGAAATCCATGGGATAGGCCTGCAGACTAGAAATTCAGGGAAGAGCTGATGTACACTTGAGTTCAAGTTCCATAGAGCAGTTGGCTGGAAATTCAAGTAGAGTTCCTATGTTGCAGGTTTTTTTTTTTTTTTTTTTTTCCAGGAAACCTCAGTCTTTGCTCTTATGGCCTTCAATGATTACATGAGACCCATGCACATTATGGAGGGTAATCTGCTTTATTCACAGTCTACTGATTTAAATGTTAATAACATTAAAAAAAAATACCTTCACAGCAACACTTAGGCTGGTATTTGACCAAACAATTAGAACAAGAGCCTAGCCAAGATGAAGCATACAATTAACCATTGCAGGTACTTTGGGGAGTCCATTTGCTAATTGAAGCCATGTTATATGGCTTCCTTTTGGCTCAGACTGAACTGAGGAACACTTGATCAGAGGGAGCAGACTGGGGATCTAGGCCTGCTGCTTGTCACCCTGAGGAGTAAAGCACTGGCCTGGACTGTACCCCTGATGAATGGTGTGCCCCAATTTCTTTGTCCATAAAGGATGATAACTAAGATTCCTTTAGCTCTAACATTCCACACTGAGAATCAAGTAGTCCCTATGTCTGTAAAACGGGAGTCATAATACTAACACATAGCAAAATTTGACTGTACCAGGCACTGTTGAACCTGAATTTTTTTGTTTAGAGAGGGAGAGAGAGAGAGAGAGAGAGAGAGAATGAGAGAGGTGTGGGGGGGGGAGGGGCAGAGGGAGAGGCAGAGAGAGAATCTCAAGCAGGCTCCATGCCCAATGTGGAGCCCAATGTGGGGCTTGATCCCATGACCATGAGATCATGACTTGAGCCTAAATCAAGAGTTGGACGCTTAACCTACTGAGCCACCCAGGTGCCCTGAACGTGTTTTATTATCCCAATAATCCTATTAGATAGCAATTGTTTCTCTTCCCATTTTACAGATGAGGAAACTGAGGCTTAGAGAGATTAACTTTGCCTAAGGTCACACTGCTAGTCAGTGGCAGAGCCAGGCTTTGACTCTGTACAGTGTGGATCCACCACATGATGCTATCTCTTCAGACCACTTCACAGGGCTTTGGTGCCAAATGAATGAGGTACTGGATTTGCAAACACTCTGTGTACACTAAGGACCTAAGGGATCAAAACTATTAATGGTTTGTCCCTTGGGTACTTCCATGAACAACCCCTTTAGGATGGAGTCTCATAACTGAATTCCATCTGGCAGCCCTTAGCCTATTGTCAAGTACACAGCAAACCCAGTTTATGTGCAACTAGCACTGGGACAGGGTTGAATGAATCTAGGCTGTGCAAACAAACCACTCTGTGCTGAGATCTCAGTTTTGAGTCCATTTCCTGGTGAGTGTGGATGGAAGAAGTCAACCCTGTGCCCCTCTTACCTCTGTGAAAAGAATCAGAAGAACATCTCCCTGAAGTTCATATTTACCTGTTACGCTTCTCTGTCAATTTCTTGAAAAATAAAGCACTACTCGTGTTTTCTTTTCCCAGTGCACAAATACTTAAGGTGGTTCAGGAAGCAAGTCTCCCTAGTGACAGGAAGCCCAAATGCTGTTTGAGCCACTGGGCATGAGAATAGTAGGCTGTACAGTTGCTCCCACAACAAGAGAGAAGATGAGAGATGTAGGCTCCTCGACAAGACCTCCCACTGCGGCCCTTCCAGCCCCAAGATTGCCATGAGGAGCCCATTCCTGGACTTGCAGGCCTTTGCTTCAGACCTTATCCCAGCCACATAAGCGCTTTTGGTGCAAGGGTCTGAGGAGGCTAAGGGGAGGTTGGGGGGAATTTGAAGATCTGTTTAATGATCCTTTCACTTTGGTTTCTCTGTCTTTTTACTGTCTGTCATTCATGTCTTCCAAGGTGATGCACTTCCAGACCTGAAGCCCAACCCCGAGGACTTTCTCTAGGGAAAGAGGAAGTCTTATTGCCATGATATGCCAGCTCAGTCAGAATCTTCACCAGCTCTGCTTTCTTTCACTGGGACAAAAAAGGCCTCTATATGCTACTACAGCTGGGTTGGGGATACGACGTCCAGGATACAGTCTATGTTGCTTGCAGCCAGGGAAGATCTGTATGCTAAGATGTATAGATCTAAGCTTCTGGAATGCAGGGTTTATATCACGGCCTTGGTTGCTTCATTGCTCATTCCTTGCTGCTCATAGGCAACTGCACTAGATGCCTACCTATGCCTTGGCTGACATATTCTATTGGTTTTCTTATTTCTCATTTCTCTTGGCACTCTTGACTACTAGTTAACTAGTAGTCAAGATAACTAGACACTGCTAGTTATCTGCTCAACGTCCATCCTCTTCTTTTTCCTTACTGACAGGATCCCCATTTAGTGCAAGGCAGCAATGTGTCTAATTAGATATATCCCTTGTAGTTAGAGGTGGCCACGGACCCAGTTCTGGTAGATGAGATGTAAGCAGAGCCTATAGGTTGGGACTTTCAGGAAAGCTATTTTATTCCCAATCAATGGAGAAAACAATTCACCTTTCCCCTGTGCCATTTCCCTTCTTTCTGTCTGGAACACAGAGGTTGGGCTATTTCTTGTGACTATGAGGATGAAAATCACAAGCTGAAAGTAGAAGAGTAGAGAGCTGGAAGGAGCCTGAGTCCTTGAAAGCATCCTCAAGCTGTCACAGTAGCATTGGATCGCCTACTTTTGGACTCCTTGTTGCGTGAGAGGAGGGTTTCCATTGCATGCAGCCAAATGTAATCCAGACTGATACAATTTCTTAAGAAAGACAGTCTAAGAAAATCTCTCATCTTTCTTGTTCATAATGATGAATTCCTACCTGTCTGTCCTTGGCTAGCTCCTTTTCCTCCCGCTGCACTGTCTTCCCACTAGCATTGAGTGGGCCAAGTTAAGGCATCCCTGTTGCCCCAGCAGGCAGGCTGTCCCTTATTACCACAGTCACTTTTCCAGGCTTATATGTCTTGCCCTAATCTAGGAGGTGGTTTGTGGTGGCTCAAATATGTAGGAGACGACTGCATTCTATGAAGAGAAATAGCATCTCAGTCACGTGGATACCAGGAACCTCTGCACAGTTTGGCTACCTTGCTTTACCCAGAAAAGCAATCTTTTTTGAATTAGCTAAACTTCGAATTTTGAAGACACCTGTTCCGTGTCACTCTTCAGTGGTTTTGCATACTAGATTTGGTCACAATCTCTGGCTGTCCTAGGGCAAAAATGGCAAATACATGATTCTTTTGACACCATTCTTCCTTCTACTCCCTTGGTGGAAATTGTGACTCGATCACATTATTCTTTTATTTGCACATGTGTTTTGAGCCCAAAGCATTTCAGAATCTTGCTAGAAACCTTGCTTAAGAAAGCCATTCCTCTATCTCTGAGTCAACATGGAAAAAAAGACACTTGAATGCAGATTTCTGTTCCTCTTCAAAAGGATCTTAGGATTTCCTTAGGTCTGGAATGCCAGGATGCTAAGCCTTTGGGATGCTTCTTTTGGGATAAGACCCAAAAGTTGCTAGGCAGACCAAAGGAAATGAAGGGATAATGATATTCTCTTTTCCAACCATCCCTTTTAATCTTTATATCTAATCCTCCTAACCCCCCAGATTAAAGCATCTGTGTCCACTGTCCTGAGCAGAGGTAGGGAGACGAGCAGGACTGGAGCAGAGGGGGAGCTCGTCAGAGACAGCACATTCTGAAGATTGGCAAAAAAGAAGTGTGACAGCCAACTTCTTGGAAGGGGACTGAAGAACTGTAATTAAATTTTCTGATCTTGTTAGCCAATTTCTTCACTCACTGCCCCTGAACCAGAGAACGGGGAGGGAGGAAGGACACTGTTGCATCAGTGGCGGCGGGGAGGGAAATGAGCTTTTCACGGATTATTGGGTTAGTTCCACTTCTCCCACTTTTTAATTTATTTGTCTGCATGTTCTCTAGAGCTGAAAAGGCTCCAAGTCCTTTTCCATTTTCTTTTAATTAGATCTGATTTTGGAGTCTGAAAACTTGGGAGGGGTTCAGGTCACAATAGCAGGATGACAACAGTTGGAAGGCCCTCTTCTTCCCGTTAGATCTTTCTGAACTCTTTCTTCAGAATTTACGATTCCTAGTGATGAGTTCCTTTTTTCTTTGCATTTCGTTCTTTCTTTTCTTCTTTAACAGGTATGGTACTGTTTGCATTGTTTATCACCGTATCCCATTTTGCCATCTTATGGTTAAAAGTCATGAACATTTCTTACAAATTTGAAAAAAAAAGTATGCATGTATTTTTACAGGTCATTCCTTCACACCCCTTTTCTGTGCAATGGAACACAGGTGAGGGAGGCTTGTTCTGGTCCCTGTGGGTTTCCAAGAGGAGTAATACCAGCCCTACATTCTCTCTTCTTTGAAGCACAAAGAAAGAAAGGAAAAAAAAAAAAAAAAAACCTGACCAGAAAAAAGAGCCAAATGAGTCCATGGTGGGTAACTTGGTTTGCCACTTAAAATCACTAGTGACAACGTCCTGGGATTATGAGCACCTCAGGCCCCGAGAGGGAAACTGAAATGGAATACTTGGTGGCCTGTGAAGTAACAAGAACCCATTTATTGGCTGCAGCCTGAATATGCTGTATGGCAGCAGGTTTTCTTTCAGGTGGTTTGATGCCAAGATAGTACGTATGCCTGCGATCCACGGAGGCCTTCTGTGGGCCCTCAGCACCGGGAGCTCATTCACAATTCACCCAGGGCAAGAGGCATGCTCTCAAGTTCTGCATGGTGGCTTGGAATTTATGTTGCTACAGGGCATGTTTGGGATGGTTTAACCTAACATGTAGGCTACAGAATATATGCAGAGAGCACTTTGTGAAGCCAGATTTGGGCTCTTCGAATCGATGGGTAGCCGTCCTCCAGAGAAGCTGACATTGAGGTTCCAAAGAGGCCCCCACCACTGTCGACCAGGAGAGACAAGACCTATGTATTCAGCAATCGTGCACCAAGAGAAAGGATCCAAATAGGGGGCCAAATTGAAAGCCACAAAGGCCAAAACTGAATTATAGGTTTTATTTTGAAGTCAAGCTGCTTTGTAAATGGACGACACAAAGGGCCCTGCTATAAGACTAGTGGAGCAGGGGTTTAAAAAATTTTTTATTTTACAGATATTTCACAGGCTCCTGAGAACCCAGCTGGTATTCTTTGTAGCCTGTCATGCAAATGCCTACATGTCACATGTGAGGACAGCATGCAATTTAGCTCTGAGTCCACCAACCCAGCATCGGGCCTGACATGTATTGAAAGCAGAGCTTTCCCCAGGGAGTCTGGCAGAATCACAGGTGGTCTATGGAAGACAAAGCATTGACTTGGACCTTGAGGGATGAACAAAGTTGGGACTTGAGGATATGGGGCAGGAAGAAGGGCATTTTCAGCAGAAGGCACTCTGTAAGTAATGGCATGGAAGAACAAAAATATGATAGGTACCTGAAAAATCATAGGGAGAAAGAAAGTTAGCCAGAGAAACAGAAGGGTGCATGATGGGATGTAGTCGGGGGGATGTATTCGGGGGAGGGGCTGGAAAGGTAGGTCAGAGCTGAGTCACAGGGAACCCCAAATGTGACTTGCATTTGTCCTTTACTGCATTTGTAGGAAATGTGGATGTGGAAGGCTGGTTAGCAGGGAAGGATGGGAACAGTGCTTAAGGAAGAATAAACTCTCTGAACCTCAGTGTCTTTGTGAAATGAGGGTGCTGCTCCTATTTTTCTCTCTGATTCTTTTCTCTAAGCTTTACCTTAGCTGCTACAGAGAGAATGAATTCTGGCTACCCCTGTTCTAGACAACTCTCTGTCTTTCTCATTTTCCTTGGAATGGTGAGGTGTTGGGGAGAGGGGAGGCAGAGAGAGAGAACAAAGCAAAGGGGTTCTAGAATTCATAGTTTCATAGGTAAAGGACAAAAAGGTCAAACCTTAAAAAATTCTGTGGAAAACAAATCCTTAATTATTGTTGTTATTACTTTTGTTCATAAAACTC
Organism: Lynx canadensis; assembly: GCF_007474595.2. NCBI lineage: Eukaryota > Metazoa > Chordata > Mammalia > Carnivora > Felidae > Lynx > Lynx canadensis. Next base: position 31,446,739 of record NC_044311.2, on the reverse strand, counting down.
TTGCTGCTTCAGTGCTCTTGCTGAAAGAAAGCTAAATGAATCCTGGTATTTTGAAGGGAACTTTTGGAGAGCTGTATCTCCTGAAGCCCTGATCCAGAGGAACATCTGATGTGGTTGGGTTAAGATGCACAGGGAGGAACACAGTAAAGTGCCCACTGACGTAGAGCTCCTCCCTTCTCTTCTCACTAGAGCCACCCCTGCAGGCTCTCCAGGGGGGCTGCCTCCGCCCCAGCCTGCCCTCTCTTTCCTGAGAGGGAGAAGCGACAGAGAAACCTCTTCATCTCCCCTCGAATCACCAAGGCACAGCATTTTAAGGCTAAGAGGAAACTTAGAGAAAGCCTTCAGCTATTTTACAGATAACAAAATAGTCCCATGAATTCAAACTACGCTAGGAAAACTGGAACAGTGAGACCCATATAAGTGGGTCATATAACCATTGTGTGAGGCAGGAGGAATGCCTGGATGCTAATAAAAATGGATAAACCTTCCCCAAAGTGTTTTTCCATGGGATGCTGACCCTAACCCCCCTGCTTCCCCCACCACCAACCTCATGGTACAAATGGGCTTTGGGACTTGGAAACTGAGTGGATCTGAGACTCCGGCATGAAATACTGAAGGGAGATGTCACGTGGTCTCTCAAATCTGTCCAGTCCCTCCCTTAGACATGGACTACTGTGAGGGCAGTGAACTTGAAGGAGGGCATCCCTCCTCCTTTCTCAGAGCCTTCTCTCAGAGTGCCATGCTCCTCCAGGCAGGTGGCCTCATTGGCCTTGACCCACTTTGCTCTACCTGCCCCTAGACCTTGGCTGCCACTAATAGACAAAAGATCAAGGAGGCAAGGGCTAGAATCTCCTGACAGATCAGACCTGGCAATGGAGAGATGGCTCAACAAAGTTCCATGGCCTCCTGCCTGTGGCTACAACCCTTCACAACACCAGCCGAAGAACAGTAGAGAAAAACTTACTGAAACAAATGTGTGATATTGCCTATTGTTGGTATCAATCATTTATTATGCACATTAAACTGAATGAAAGCACAAGTGAAGGCAACAATGATTTTTGAACAAATATTAAATATGTAGTTTCTGATTTCAGATTGATATATTACAAAAGCAGTGCTCAGACCCTTCAGAGTTAATAAAGACATATCAGGCTTTCATTAGATCAGATATTAGAATAGAAGGAGAGCTCCACCACATTTTTATACAGTGAAATATAGTATGAGCAGTTCTTTCATTAGGGATGGGGAAATCAAATTTTAAAACCAATGTCTACTTAGAAGTTTTTCTACTGATCATCAATTCAGCACTCATTTCCAATATTAATAACTCAGCTAAGCACCTGGCAGGAGGCTTTTCTCTGTGGAGTTAATAAATTTTTCTGTGAGTCTTCATTTGATTGATTACATCATAGTAAGTGTGACCACCTAAGAAATTGCCCTGGAAATATGATTCTCTGAAGCAACAGTTAAAGAACAAAGAATTACTGCAGATGAACAAATTTTATTTTAGAATTGTGTATGACAGTTCTAAGAAGAAATCCAAATAGATTCAGGAAAAGTGGGGTTGGTGGTCATGTTTAACAAAAAATGGAAATTTTGAGGGTGAATATTACATATGTATTTTGGGGAGAATATTTTGACCTTAAAAATTCCAATAGGATATTATTATTTAGAAGGGAAAATAATTATAATAAGTTTAAGCAGCAAAGTTGAAGGTTAGGTAGATCAACTTCTTAGTTCTCCTTTCAGACCTATGGGTTTAGGAGTCAGATGCTGAAAATGACTCTGGGGTTCAAGCCTGAGGGAGGCAGGTGGTACCTAGCTGAAGATGTCCCCTGGAGGACGCCTGTATTTGTTCTTAGGAAATCAGTGAGGGCAACAGAGTTTTGGAATGTCCTTGTTGGGAGGAACCTTAGCATTTATTACTCCTCATTTTTCACTTCCCTGTATTATAATATAAACAGACTAGAGCCATATAATTTATAAGACTTCCAGAATGAAAATGCAGGGCAGGACTCCATATTCAAAAATTATTATGAGTTCAAGAAGGCAACATCGAGCATGAAACCAAGTGTGGGAGCCTTCTGACCATGGGGTCCTGCCAACTGCTCTGGTCACAAGCCCAAGAAACCAGCCCTGACTATAAATGGGGAAGCAGCGACCACAGTGGCTCGAAGCCGTCCTCCCATAGACTTCTTTACTCTTCCTACTGGTTATTATCAGCTCTTGGCGACAGGGGAAAGGAGGAGGAAGCGCATACAGAAATCACATCATGCCCGGTGGTCAGTCATGTCCTTCTTCCCTCTGGTTCTCCCTTAACTACTCATGCAGGAATCTCCTGTGACCCTGGGATCCTTTATTTATTTACATAATCTCCAACATCAAATGTATACAGTGCCAGGCATTGTGCCAAGGACCGAAGACCCAGAAATGAATAAGATGAGGTTATTTGTCCTTGGGAAGCTCCATTCGGTGATGAGATAACTTGACTTTTATCTGAGAAATGGCAGAGCTGCCTCTCATGAGAGGAAGTTGGGGAATGTGAGCTGTCATTTCCAGATCGAAGAAAATATCAGCTTGGTTGGCATCAGCTTATCAACTTTCCAGAGAGCAAGATCACATGGAAAGGCAAAATTCTTTAACAAATGAGCTGTGTTTATTTGCCAGTGGTTTGGGCTGGAAAGGGAAGAGTGAATTGATTTTAACAGGTCAAGACTATAGGTGGAATCTGCTGAGGAATGGGCTTGGTGACTTCCAGAACTTACTAGGTTAACTACCTTGACTGCTAACATTTTTACATGATGCTACTTGTGATATGATGCAAAGTGGACTGTTTAGTGTGGCCTGTCCCTCAGGGCAGTTGTCCTGGCACCGTGGGAAGGGATGTGAGGAAGGTGTTTGTATGTACACAGGTCTGCACGGAGAAATGGCCCAGTAAACTTGATCTCACTGTGTATGTCTGATAAGACATCTCAGAAGAGAACATCAGTCCATTTAATACCTTTAATCATGGGGCGCGTGGGTGATTCAGTTGGTTAAGTGTCTGACTTCGGTTCAGGTCATGATCTCACAGCTCGTGAGTTCAAGCCCCTCATTGGGCTTCCTGCTGTCAGCACAGAACCTGCTGTGGATCCTCTGTCTCCCTCTCTCTGCCCCTCCCCTTCTCTCTCTCTCTCTCTCTCTCTCTCTCTCTCTCTCAAAAATAAACATTAAGAAAATACCTTTAATCATGCCTTCAGTTCCTTTTATCCTAGGAAAGCTTTCCCGAGGAGGGGATGTTTCCTCAAGTCCATGAGGAATGAACTCAGGCTTGCTGGCTTCCGAACAGTATGTTTTTTGCTTTGTATTTAATTGTGACAGACTTTCTTTCCCCTTCTGTGAATCTTAACTAGAGCACAACAGATTTCTTTTGGGTACAGTTGAAACATTCTGATTTTCATCTTTTCTGTAAATATTTTGAAGGTGGGTAAAGACAATCTTTAAATGCTTCTCTTGGAAATACTAGTTTTCAAACTGTATTTACAACATATTAAGCAAAATAAACATTCTAAAGGCAAAGGTGTTTGTTTTTTCTATCTGAATAATGTCAAATAAATGGGCAAGTTGTAGGTTGGCAAAAAGCATATAGAGTTGGTTTGCTGCATGAGCTGGACTCAGTGGGGGTTCTAGAAGTAGACTCATCCTTCTACCTACAGGGCATCTCAATGCGGCATGCAGATGTGTTCTTCCTGGTCTTAGATGGAATTTGGGGTAAATTCATACATTTTTTTTTTAAGTTTATTTATTTTTGTGTGTGAGAGAGAAAGCATAAGCCAGGGAGGGGCAGGGAGGGAAAGAGAGATAATCCCAATAGGCTCCACACCACCACCACGGTGCCCAATGTGGGGCTCAAACTCACAAAGTGAGATTGTGACCTGAGCCAAAATCAAGAGTTGGATGCTTAACCGACTGAGCCACCCAGGTGCCCCAATTCATAACCTTTTTTAGGTCACTCTTAGGCAACAAAGTGTCTCCTGACCAGTTCTAGTTTCAAGAAAGTTCTCATTTTGACAAAATGTCCCATCCAGTGCTATAACTGTATCACTCCACGCTCTTACCAAGTTTAAAGCATTTCCTCTCTGTGAGTATTCCCAGGCGGTTTTGGGCTGGGAAGCCTGGCGTGGCAGAGGGGATATCAACTGCTTCTTTTCTCTTTGAATTATTGGATTGTTATTGTGATTTTTTGGATTGGTTATTGACCATAATTCTTTACTACCTCCCTGTGTCATGTGCTACTTCAATGCATTAGAATCGGTGAGGTGCACTTTGCTACCCCATTGATTTTGGACTTGGCCAATAAAAGATAGTACTTATTACACAAACAGAGCTTGATGAGTGCCTGCGTGGTTTGGCCTGGTCTCTTGTACTCATGTGATTGCAGGGAGAAGGTCATGCCTCAGGTAGCCACTGTCCCTTCAGCCAGAATGCAGGTAGGCCCCACTTAATGATACCTTACTACATCCTGTAAAAGCACTGGATGCCATCCTTTGGAGTGTGGGAATAACTGGCATTAAATGCTTTTATTTTTCATCTTTGGGACCTCAGAAGGAATTGAGACAAAAATAGTTCCATTTTTATATCCTGATACATGATATATATTTTCTATTGTGAAACTGAAAAAAAACCCACAGAGCCACACTGCATTGCAATTTATGTGAACCACTTTACATGCAAGCATTTTGCTTGGCATATGGTAGGCACTCAATGAATAGAAACTTATTGGTTATTAGTATTATTATTCAACATTTTTTTTTCTGCAGGAACTGATTCAACTTTTTTTTTTTCCTTTTCCTGTTGGAATCTAAGTACCCAAGGACTTCAAAATTACTGTTTGTGAGTAAAGAGGATGCCTAGGAGTTTCCTAGCTTTAGAAATTATTCTGGGCAACTCAAATGCTGCTGATTGCATTGCTCACTGGATATTAATCCAAGGCTTAGGACTGGAGAGATGGAAGGTATACAACCTACCTGTGGTCGATGCTACTACTCTAAGGGTTTATGTGTTATATCTGCGGGCTCTTCATTTATTCCCAAAACATTCATTAAGTGCTTGAGCTGGATATCTTCCATTTGCTTCTTCAAATTCACTCTCAATCCTTTTTAGCCTTTCTCTGGGCCCAGGGAGCCTGACTGGCATGGGCTGCATCAACTAGGCTCCCTCATCATTTGGCTATCAGTTGGGCTCAGCCAATGTGGATCACTAACGGGGGATCAAAGGCAGGAGGAGGGAGACATCTGAATGTTGAGTTTACTTCATCCTTCTACAAGAGACCACTGTCCTTGCCAGGCAGTTCTCTTTTCAGAGCTACTCTCACTATCTTCGTATAATCACCTGCTGTTGGTAGTCACAGGCTACTGCATTATGTCTTATGATTTCTCTGAACCAGTGATTCTCAATTTTGGTTGCACATTAGAACCATCTGGGGAGTTGTTAAAAAAAATCCAATATGATGCCAGGCTGTGCTCTGGACCAGTGCTGTCTGTCAGAATTAATTTAGCCATATATGTAATCTCAAATTTTCTAGTAGTCACATTATATTAAAAGTAAAAAAAAAAAAACAGATGAAGTTAATTTCTATATTTTGTCTATCCCAGTATTAAAATATTACCATTTCAATAAGAAATCACTCTGAAATATGATGAGTAAGATATTTCACATTCTTGTTTTTGGTACTAAGCCTTCAAAATCTGCTTGTCTTACATTTAAAACATCTCAATTTGGACCATCCACATTGCAAATGCACAGTAACCACATGTGGTTACCTTATGGGACAATACAACTCTAGACTAATTGCATCATATTCTCTGGGGAGGAGACCCAAGAAGCAGTGATTTCTAAGACTCTCTAGGACACTTAATGTGTAACAAGGTAGAGAGTCATCATCCTAAACCTTGCCCGTATCTTTGTGAATAGCCCTTTATCAGACGCTCTTCAAATTGCCTACTTTGAGAATGCCATCTATTTGGTGCTTGTGCTCAACCCTGGCTGGGAGTATGGAGATGCTTTGGGCAAAATGTCTGCCCTCTGGGAGCTTCCAGATCAGCAGGGAATAGCCATGTGAGGAGCCGGATGACCCCATAGCCAGATCAGGCGCACCGTTAGAATAGCAACAGAGGAGGTTATCAACAAAGTGAGAAAGCAGGATGCGAATTATATTGGAATTCCCTACATTTTATTTTTTGGAATTATATATGGTGTATATGTGTGCATTGCGGGGCAGAGGGGTGGATATCGTAATCATTTTAGTGCCTAAATCGTCTGACAGCTGTCAGAGCTCTGAAGGAGAGAAACTTATGGGAACTTAAAGGAGCAAAGGAAGACACTTTATCTCCATTTTCTCATTCACACCAGTCATCAGCTAGTTTTGGTTTATGGATTTCTTTCAGCCCCACCTGACCTCTGTGCTTCAAATGTATTCAATACAGAAAGAACCTCTCTGTCCCTCCCTGCAATCTTGCTATGTACTTTCTGGGCCTATCAGTTTCTTTTTTCTTTTTCTTTTTTTTAATGTCTATTTATTTTTGAGAGAGAGCACAAGCAGGGGAGGGGCAGAGAGAGAAAGGGAGACACAGAATCTGAAGCAGGCTCCAGGCTCTAAGCTGTCAGTACAGAGCCCGACACGGGGCTCAAATCCATGAACGGTGAGATCATGACCTGAGCTAAAGTTGGATGCTCAACCAACTGAGCCACCCAGGTGGCCCTGGGCTTATCAGTTTCTTAAAAATTTTTTTTAATGTTTATTTATTTTTGAGAGACCGAGAGAGACAGAGCGTGAGCGGGGGAGGGGCAGAGAGAGAGGGAGACACAGAATCCGAAGCAGCTCCAGGCTCTGAGCTGTCAGCATAGAGCCCAAGGCGGGGCTCGAACCCACAAGTCGTGAAATCATGACCTGAGCTGGAGTCGAACGCTTCACCGACTAAGTCAACCAGGTGCCCCTCAGTTTTTTAAAGATCAGTCTTGTTAGGATGTCCCTGGAAGGGGACGGCCCTCTCACCAGCGCACCGGAACAAACTGAAGGTCAGCCAATCACCGAGCAACAGCACAACATGGCACGAGAGAAAGACCCACCTGAGCCTAAACCCGGAACTGCTACAGCTTAAGAACCCTACCCCACCATACCCGGGGGCGACTTCCCTGACTCCCCCCTTGAGTCATGGAACCTCTCCTGGAACCTTAGTTCCCAATAAAGCCTTAAACTGCAGAAATTCTTTTTGACTCTAACTCCTATCTTTACCCCGCACAATGCCTGACACTAACAAGTCTGAGTCCTCCCAATCTCTTAGGTCTGTTATTTTCAACCTGACTTTTTGGATCACTTCTGGGTATAGTCCTTGGTTATTGAGTAGCAGGTATGTCTAAGCTATAGTGGCTTGTTAGGGTAGTCAACTTATCCTTGTTTGTCTGGGACTTTCCTATTTTAGCTCCGAAAGTCCTGTGTCCAGGGCATCTCATCAGTCCTAGGTGAGCTAGGACAGTTGGTTACCCTACGTGGAACCCACCTTCCGGCTGCACTTTCCTGCTTCATCTGCTGCAGTCAGAGGGGCCTGAGGTCTTGAGGTACGGTGAGAAGTGAGCAGAGAACAGAGGGCCTCTTGTGCAGTAGGTCAGACTTGAATGAGGAAGCATCCCAGGCTAAGAGCCATTGGGCCAGAGCTGCTGTAGACTCTGCTCAGTGTTGATTCTGCCCTCCCTGGATGGTTCCGATACTACCCCCACCTCCACTCCCACTCCCTTCTCCATGCTCCCTCACCTCATGCATGGCCACAGTGGGCAGGCAATGCTGCCATAGCTTGTTTCCCTCTGAGGCCCACACTGAGCAGCGAGTCCTGTGGAAAGACTGTGTGGTATCTCTTTCTCCTAGTTTTAAAAGACCAAGGATGAGGGAAGCTCCAGAGAATGTTCTCAGCCCTGGCTGCACATCTGACTTAGCTGGAAATTGTTAAAAAAAAATAAATAAATAAAAACAACTGTCAAAACTAGGGGGTGAAATTTTGATAGGATATTAACATAATCTTTAAGTATCTCCACAAGATACTTAGGATGATAAATGGAAAAATAGAAATGTTACATTGGAGATGCCTGGCAAACATCGTCTTAATGAGGTGATCAAAGTTAACATCTTGGAATGGGACACATTGACATCATGGGCCTCTTGATATGACACACTGAGCAGGACACAGAATCACTTCTGTAGTGTCTCTGCCCAAAATGTGTGATTTGGACTTAACGTTGGAGAACATTGAACCGGCCTTATTTTGAGGTATGTTCTGCAAGATAACTGGCCCATGGGTCTTAAAAATGTCAATGTCATGACAGACAGAAACAAGAAAATTGGGACTAAAGCATCTCTGGCTTAATCTATATGAGAAAGAGTGAAACTGGATGACTGATCCACAGTCCCCTGTGCAGGAGGGTGTCTCTGAATGTACAGGAGCAAAGAGTCCATGAGACTACCCTACTCCTGCCTCAGGGACTTTGCACTGGCTCTTCCTTCTGGTTGAAATGCACTTCTCTAGGCATCTGCACAGTCCTGTGTTTGATCCGTACTTCTCAGTGATGTCTTCTTTGGCCACCTCAGTGATATTTGAGCCCCTACTCTGACATTTCCTGTTCTCCTTTTGTGCTGTATTTTTTCCCCATGATACTAATCACCATCTGACATACTTCAGTTCTTGTTTATTTTATTTATTGTCAGTCTATCCTCATGAGGCTAGGGAATATCACTTTCTCCACCCACAGTGATCGGTTTAGAGATGGCCAAGTGACCCACACAGAGTCAGTAAGAAGAAACAAGATTTTGCTGGAATATTGGGGGAATCCACATTCTCTTTTTCAATTGGTCTTGAGCCTGTGAGGATGTCAGCCTGGGTTTGCTGAGTATTCTAATGCAGCTGTGTAGCAGAAGGCAGAGCCAAAAGGCGGAGAGGACCAGTCTGAAGGTATTATTTAAGCTCCTGGATCAAGATGGGCCTATAGCCAGACTTACACAAATGTGTGAACTTGCTCTCTTTGCTTTAGTCAGTTGAGTTGATTTTTGTCAGTGACAACTGAAAACATCCTACCTGATACATAGAGCAAACTTCTGGTTCTGATTTATCTTCTCATGTCCCTGCTTATAGAAAAAGAATGCTGACCCAAATGTCTGGGCCGTTGGTTCTATGCCAATGAATCAGTTGACTTTTGGTTAGTAAGAACTGAGGCTTTTGTAAGTTGGGTGGGGTCAGCCAGGCCCAAGATTACCTTTGCAGTGCTGACAAGATTGAGGTTGTGGTCCCACTAACAAAGCACAGACTCTGGGATGTGAGAATTATTTAAGCCCCATGGATGAATGTCACAATGGGAGGCCTTGAGTGGCCTTCTCTGTAGGCATCTTGAGATAACACCATTTATCCCTGGAATACACAGATGGTCTGTAGATGGATGCCAGGCTGCCTGTATTAGGCTCACCAGGGGACATATGTGGCAGATTGATTGCAAAAATGTTCTCAATTTTCATTTCTCCCAGTACCCATGCTTCTTGCTGTGGGACTTTGCAGCTTCTCCCATGAAGAGGTAGAGTCTGTTCCCTTTCCCCCCATGAATCTGGACTGGCCTTATGACTTGGTTTGGTCAGTGGAATGAGGTGAAAGTAACAATGTACCTATTCCAAGCTTAGGCAAGAAGTCTTGCTTGCTTTAGCTCTCTCTCAGAACTCCTATGAACAAGCCAGGCTAGCCTCCTGGAGGAGGAAAGACCATGTGGTTGGGGGCCCAGCAATCCCAGCCAAGCTCATCACAAACTAGCCTTCAGCCAGCTGACCCCCACACCCACTGGCAAAAGGGAGGGAGCCCAGCCTGGGTCAGTAGAATGGCCTACCCAAACTACAGGTGACCACAGATGCATGAATGAACCCAGCTGAGACCAGGAAAACTGCTCAGATGACCCATGGATTCATGGGAAATAATAAATGCTTACTGCTTTAAGCCACGGGTTTTGGGGTGGTTTGTTATGTAGTAATAGCTGACTAATATTACTTGGTTAAAAACCTCACATTTCCAGACCCTATTATCTGAGATTCTAATTCCATTAGCCCAGGGTGGGACTTTCGAATCTGTGTTTTTAAAAAGTTTTAGTTTTGTGGCCCACGCAGGCCCTAGAAGCAATTATTAATACTGCTCCTGCCCAGAAGTTCTGTAGCTGTGTTATCTACGCAGGCCCCCAGATTTTCAGCCAGCCCTTCAGTAACTCATCTTGGGCACTGCTTTAGAACAACTGGGAAGCTGCAGTAGCAGCAGACTTCACGGGTGAGGAGGTCCTGAGATGTGGGCGGGATGGGGGCCCAGGGAATCCCTTCAGCTGCTGCAGAAGGCATTGAAGAAATAAAAAAGCATCAAGGTTTCTGGACAGTCAATTTGAACTCTATTAAATGAAACACAGGCCCTTTGAGAGAAGTGTTTGTTCTGGATTCAGCTGTGCTCTGCTCAGAGAATGGCCTGTGGGGACAGATCTGTCACAGGCACACAGGTGTCTGGTTTGAGACGGAGGACTCCCTCCAGCCTGTTTGTGAGCCAGCCAATTCTGTAATTGAAGCTAAGCCCGACCTGAGCACTCCGGGAAGCTGCTCTGCCTGGCCTCTGTGTGAGCTCACCAGTGACAGTCTATCCCCTCTCCTGCATTCAGGCAGTGCTCCTTCCACTTTGGCCTCTTCCACTTGGCCCCATGGAGGGCCATGGGGTGATGTCAGTGTCCCCACATTCTGTGCAGTGACAAACAACCAACGGAGCGAAACACTAGTTTACAGAGGTTCACTGCTTGTCTCTCTGTGTGGCCTGGCATCCTGAAACAGTTCTGATCATGCAAAAGCTCTTTGTCCATTTGGTGGTAAAACACTGCAGAAGGTGATCCACGAAAGGTGTGAGGAAAAAAGATTCTCTGTGTTATTTTAGCATTGATCTAGAAGCAACAGCCAATGCAATTATAAGAAAAAAGAAATAAGTTCAATATTGGAGAGAATAAAACAAAATTAGCAGTATATGCAGTTGATACTTTCACATACAAACCAAGAGAATTGATGGAAAAAATATTAGAAACAATGAAAGAATAAGGTGGCTAGTTCTAAAATCAATATATAAAAATCAATAGCTTTTTTATCTTTAACTTCTTATTGTGAAATGCGTCATACATGCAAAAGTATATTTGTGTGTGTACATGTAATTAAAATGTATATATACAATTTAAAATTAAGGGCGTAACCAATGCTCTCTGATCACATCCCCTTATTCCCTCCAGAAATAATAATTAATAGTTAATAATATCCTTGCTTTATTTACTTCACAGTGTTGCCACAATTGCATGTATCCCTGATTAATATATTGCTAGTTTTGCTATTTTTGATTTGTTCCTTTCACTTATCATTATGTTCCTGAATCATCCATGCTGATGATGTTACTGTAGTTTATTCATTTTCTTTGCCCTGTAGTGTTTCATCAGGTGAATGTGTGTCGTCCTTTCTCTGAAATTCTGAAAGTAAAAAAATTTTGACTTGAACTGATGTTTACAGTATTTATTGATCCAGTTTAGTGTAACAACTTGTGCTTTTACTTCTGAAAATGTTACATGTTTGAATTTGGGGTGTTACATCATAGATATGTGTATGTATATACATGTAAACATACGTATATATGTGTGTGTTTATTCTTTGTATTTCTAAAATTAAAAAAAGAAAACCTGTCCTGAGTGTTTTGGATAAAAGGTGAATGGGTGATGGGCATTGAGGAGGGTGCTTTTTGGGATGAGCACTGGGTGTCATGTGTGAGCACTGAATCACTGGGTTGTACTCCTGAAGTCAAGACTACACTGTATGTTGACTAACTTGAATTCAAATTAAAAAAAATATTATTGATCTGTACTGTAGTTTATTCAGCCATTCCCAAACTAGTGCACATTTGCATGGTATACCAGCTGCGATGAATGTTCTTGCACATGGCTTCTGGTGCACATGTGCAAGAGTTTCTCTGGGGTACAGGTGTAGGAGGGGCACTGCTGGGTCATGAGATATGTACATGTTCAGTTTTACAAAAAAAATCCAGTTGTCAAAGATGGCTAAACAAATTTTATGTCTACTGAAAATATATGAGTGTTCCCTTTGTGTCGTATCCTCACCAGCATTTAGTGCTGTTAGACTTTGAAATTTTGTCAGTATGTCGAATGGATATTTGGGTACCCTTTTGGCTTAAAATTTTATTTCTCTTGTCACTAATGAGGTTGGGAATTTTCCACATGTTCATGGACTGTTCAGATTTCATTCTTTGTGAAGTGAAAGATGCATCTATTGCTCATTTTTCCATTAGGGTTTTTATTTTTTCTTAGTGATTTATAAGAGTATTTTATACATTGAATATACAAATCCTTTATTGGTGTATATATATTGCAAATATCTTTTTTCGTTTGTGGCTTATCATTTTCTCAATGCTGTATTTTGATTAACAGAATTTTGTATTTTAATTTAGTTGCATTTATTTCACTTTTTGTCTTTTCTTTCTTTTAATAAATCCATGCCTACCCTGAGGTCATAAAGACATTTTTCTAATAAAGTTTTATAGTTGAAACTTTTACATTTGGGATTTTAATTTACCTAGAAAATAAGTTTTGTATATGGTGTGAACTAGGTGTTACATTTCTTTCCTTTTTTTCTGTAAGGATAACCCATTGATCCAGCTCTATCGAAAAATCTTTACTTTCTCTGTCGATTTACAGTACCACCTCTGTCACAAAGTAAACATATATGAATGGGTCTATTTCCAGGTTTCTGTATTGTTTCATTAATCTGTCTTTTCCTGCGTCAGTACCATATTGTTATAATCATAGTTCCATAATAAATCTTGACGTTTGATTCTTCTTTATGTCTGTCGTGGATGTTCTTGGTTATTTGTACTTTTGTATACACTTTAGAGTCATTTGTTGATTTGCATACACACACAATGTGGAGAACTGACTTCTCTGCAGTGAGTCTTCCAACCTATGACAAAGTATCTGTCTTTGTTTATTTAAATCTTACTTACTGTCTTTCAGTAAAGTTTTGTAATTTTTAACACAGGTCCTACAATATTTTGTGATGTACCTGACTTTTTTATTGTTATTATAAGTGGTTGGTATTATTTAAAAATTTTGGTTTCTGTTTTCTGTAATTGCTGATGTACAGAAATGCAGTTGAGTTTGTAAATTATTTTTAAAACAAGTTTTATACTTGTTATACGTATTATAGATGTAGTTAGAATATACTTTTATACTTAGTATAGATGTAGTTAGAAACCTTTACCAATGAATGACAGACTGCATACTTTTCTCAAGCACACAGCATTTACAAATATTAACCATATTTTAGGTTGCAAAAAAAACTCTGAAATACCAAATAATATATGTCATACACTCTACATTATGTGTCCACAGTTTAAGGACAATTACAACCCCTCCACACATACCTACACACAAAACTTGGGATACAAACTCAAGTCTTTGGAAAACCTAAGGTATTTCTAAATTGATCAGAGGAAATACCATAAAGGGCAAGAAAATCAATACTCAGAATTAAATAGTAATGAAAACTGTATACCAAAATTGTGAGATAGCTCAGATGGTACTTAAAGAGGAATTACGTAAGTATTCTTTTTTTTTTTTTTTTCAACGTTTATTTATTTTTGGGACAGACAGAGACAGAGCATGAACGGGGGAGGGGCAGAGAGAGAGGGAGACACAGAATCAGAAACAGGCTCCAGGCTCTGAGCCATCAGCCCAGAGCCCGACGCGGGGCGCGAACTCACGGACCGCGACATCATGACCTGGCTGAAGTCGGACGCTTAACCGACTGCGCCACCCAGGTGCCCCGTAAGTATTCTTAAAAATTTAGAGGGGTTACTGGGTGGCTCAGTTGGTTAAGCACCTTGATTTTGGCTCAGGTCATGATCTCACTGTTCATGAGATTGAGTCCTTTGTTAGGCTCTGCACTGCCAGCATGGAGCCTGCTTTGGATTCTCTCTCCCTCTCTCTCTGCCCCTCCCCCACTCACATGCACATGCTCTGGCTCTCTCTCTCTCTCTCTCTCTCTCTCTCAAAATAAATAAACATTAAAAAGAAACCAATATTAGAAAAAAGGGCTGACATTTAATGGTCTAAGTGTTAAAGTTAAGGACTTAGAAAAAGAACAAAAGAAGAAATACAAAAAAACAAGTAATGAGTTAATAAAAATAAGAGCAGAAACTAAAGAAACAAAAAAGAAATATGTGATAAAGAAGATAAACATAACCAAGAATTGGTTCTTTGAAATGGACCCAAAAAATGATAAAGCTCAAGACACACACAAAGCATAGTTTTATAATATCATAATATTTTATGAAAATTATATTAATATTAATTAATAATATAATAATTATATTAATATTACATGTCATAATATTAAAAGATTTCTAAAAACATCTAGAAATATAAAAAAAACTAGATCAATGAAAACAGAAATAATCTTTCCACAAAATGTACAAACACATGTAGTTTTATAACCTTTAAAGTAACAGATGAGATTAATTTTATACAAAGCCTTCTAGATAATTGAAAACAATAGAATACTCCCCCATTCAATTTATAATACTGAAATAACCATAGTTCCAAAGTTAGAGTGAGTAAAAGAATAGTAAATTACAGGCAATTGCCTCATGAACCCAAAGTGCAAAAAATAAAACAAACTCCTCAACCAAAATATTGGCCACCTGAATCTAGACAATGTAAAATATCATAAAATAGATGATAACCAAATGTTATCTTCCAGGCATTCAAGGTTGGTTTAATGTTATAAATTCTATTGATGAATTCCCTACATTAATGATTCAGGGGGTAAAAACAAGAAGTGCCCCCTTCTTCACGGTTTCTCTTTCCACACTTGCAGTTACCTGTAGTCATCTGCAGTCTACAAGCAGATGATCCTCCTTTTGAGGTATGGTTAGGTCAGTAGTAATGCTCCAACACAAGGCCTATGTCACTCATGTCACTCCATCTCATCACGTGGGCATTTTATCATCTCACATCATCACAAGAAGAAGGATAAGTCCGTACAATAAAATATTTTGAGAGAGGGAAAGAGACCACATTCACTTAACTTTTATTAGATTATATTGTCATAGACATTCTATTTTATTATTAGTTATTGTTGGTGATCTCTTACTGTGCCCAATTTATAAACTAAACTTTATCTTAGGGATGTATGTATAGGAAAAAACAGCATGTATAGGGTTTGGAACTATCCATGGATTCAGGCCTCCACTGGGGGTCTTGGAATGTATCCCCTGCAGACAAGGGGGCACTATTGTAGTCTCAAAAGATGCAGAAAAATCATTTGATAGAATTCAAAATCCATTTATCATAAAAACTAAGTTAGGAATAGAGGGATAGTTCTCGTAGATACTGCAACTTCCATCTTTAAGACTTTTTAAATGTTTGTTTTTGAAAGGGTGGGGGAGAGGCAGAGAGAGGGGAGACTGACAACAGAAAGCCCAACATGGGGCTCGAACTCACGAACCCGTGAGACCATGACTTGAGCTAAAGTCAGACACTCAGCCAACTGAGCCATCCAGGCGGCCTGCAGCTTGAATCTTTAATTTACAAAAACCTAATATTAATTGGCACCCTTCTTTGTAAAATAGTGAAAGGAACTTAGGATACTTTAATTTTCATTTACCCTCTCTGACTTATAAATATGTTTTAATTTAAATGTACTTAAAGCCTCTTTGGACTTTAGTATCTGGTTTTATACTCAACATTCATATAGATTTATCCCCATTTTTGTTGATACTCATTCTCTGCTACATTTTTAACCTTCCACTAGAGATCATTCTTCTTCTGCCTCTAGGGCACTCATAATATTTTCATTTTTGAGAGTCTGCTGGTGATGAATTCTCCCAGATTTTTTTTTCTGTAAATATTTTATTATTTATTTTTATTTTTATTTTTGAAGGGTATTTTCACTGAAATTCTAGGTTGACAGTTTTTTCCTTACAGCACTTTTAAGAAAACATTCAGCTGAAGTTTGGCTTACACTGTTTCTGTTGAGAAATTAACTTGAGTTTTATTATTGCTCTTTAGAAGCTTATCTAACATTTTTCTCCAGCTGCTTTTAAGACTTCTTATTGTTTTTGCTTTGAGGTAGTTTTATGATGATGTGTCTAGTGTTTTCTTTTTGCTTCCTTTAGTTTGTGGTTCATAGGGCTTCTGGAACTTACTGATTGATGCCTTTCATATGTTTCACAAAGTTCTCAGCCACTTTTGCTTCAAATATTATGGTCTTTTGGAGTCTGGCCTCCTTCTGAGAATCCATTTTAACATAAATTAGGCTTTACACAATCTTCAATATCTTTCATCTTCTCTTCTGTTTTTTCCCCCCCATCCTTGGAGAGAATGGAGAGAAATCTCCATTCTTTATTCTGAATATTTTCTTCTAACTTATTACTTCCAAGTCACAAATTCACTCTTTAGCTGTTTACAGTCTTCACTTAAATCCATTGGGTAATTCATTATTTTTTATTGTATTATATTTTTTGGTGTTAGGATTTCCATCTGGTTACTTCTTATGGTTTCTAGTCCTCTTCTGAAATTCTCAATTTTGCCTTTTATTTCTTTGAGCATAAGTACAATTATCTCAAAGTCACTGTCCAATAACCCCCATGTTTGGAATCCTTATTATTCTGTCAGGAAAAAATCAGTGCCCAGGACTGGGCTAGCCTCCCTGGGCTTCTGTTCTCCAACCCCCATCCTAACTTGGTAATTATTCACTATTTTGTTAGTTTTCTAGTTGTAAGCAGGAGTTTTTTCATTAAAAAAGTTGGTTCAATTCTTTATTTTTTAAAAATTTTTATTTATTTATTTTATTGATTTGTTTTGAGAAAGAGTGTGCATGTGTGCACATGAGCAGGGGAGGGGTAGAAGGAAAGGGATAGAGAGAGAATCTTAAGCAGGCTCCACTATGTGGAGCCTGAGGTGGCATTTGGTCTCATGGCCATGTGATCATGACCTGAGCAGAAATCAAAATTTGGATGCTTAACCTACTGAGCCATCCAGGCAACCAGGTCCCAATTCTTATAGTATCTTAAGGGATGATTGATCTGAGTTACCTAATCTACCATTTTAGAAAGTGAAAGTAAGCTGATTTTGACTTTTTTTTTTAACCATGTGCACATATTACTTTTATAATTTCAAAATGTTACATTTTGAAAATGAGGTAGTTCTATATGCTCTGACATGGAAAGCTTTCTAAGACAAGAAGTGCAAAATAGGCCACAGAACAGTATGCATACAATATTAATAACAATAACTAACATTTATTGAGTGCTTATTATGTACCAGGAACTGTTCTAAGGACTTAACATGTGTTGGTTAATTCTCAGTAGATCCCTAAAGGGTATTAGCGCTGTTTTACGGATGAGGAAACTGAGAGGTTAATGAGCTTGCTTAAGATCACACATCTAGTATGCTTCAGACTCAGGGTTTGAATTCAGGCTATCTGATTCTACAGCCCATGCTGTAAGCCACTGATGCATTTATACATGATATATAGTGTACCTCCCCGAAATTATGCAAAGAATATTCCAAACTATTAACAATAGTTTCTTATAGGCTTTGAAGATGAATGTGATATTACTTTTTTATTCTGTATCTGTGCTATCCAATATGTTGCCACTAGCCACATGTGAGTGTTTAGACTCAAGTTAATTGAAATTAAATAAAAATGAAAATTAGTTCCTCAGTTTCAGTAGCTGCCTTTCTGGTGCGCTCAATAGCCACAGGTGGCTAATGGCTACTTTATTGAACAGTGTAGATATAGAACATTTCCATCATCACAGAAAGTTCTATTGGACAGTGTGCTCTGTAGAGTTCAATAGTGTTTGAATTTTTTATAATACGTATGTATTCATGATTTACTTTTTTAATTAAATAAGTAGGATCAATGATAGAAAAAGAAAACTGTTTATTCAAAGTGGAAGTCTCTCCCCCACCCCTGCCCTTTATTTGACCATACTGTTTTTTCTTCTACCCTCTGGAGTTCCTCATAATTTACTTCTCCTAATGATTGTCTCTTTGGGTATTTAAAAGCAACACAGTGCATAAATCAGTGAAAAGCTCATTAGAATAGAACCATGATGGGTTTCCTGGAAATGCAGTGGCATCTACAAAGGACTTCATTCCTCTTGACTGTTTGGAAGCATTTAAAATATTCATTGTTTTCAAGATATGTTAACCAAATCATGTGCATTTTAAGAAGTCTTTCTTGGAAGCATGTTGGCAAAATATTGCTAATTTATTTTACTAAGGGTCAAGCTCATTGATTGTGTGTTTCTGTGAATTTTAAAGCTGTAAAATGGGAAAACTTGTTTAAGAAGTGCCATTTCCATTTGCAGAATATATGAAGAGTCATGGTATTTTTGGACTATAAAGAGTACCTTCATTTGTTGTAAAGAGTCAGAATAGCTTCAGTGTCAACTTCTAAGAATTCCCACAATGTAAGAACTGGTAGTGTTTAGTGTGGACATGACTAAACTTCTAATAACTCAAGTTTAGTCCTGTGGAATCCAGAGTGCATTGATCTGGGTGGCTACAGGTGGCAGGAGTAGAACCAGTGGGGGAGAACCAAATGAAAAATATTTTAACAATTTGAATTCCAGCAATGAAGGGCACCTGGGTGGCTCAGTTGATTGAGCGTCCAACTTTGGCTCAGGTCATGATCTTGTTGTTTGTGAGTTTGAGCCCTGTGTTGGGCTCTGTGCTGACAGCTCAGATCCTGGAGCCTGCTTTGGATTCTGTGTCTCCCTCTCTCTCTGCCCCTTCCCTACTTTCTCTCTCTCTCTCTCAGAAATAAATAAACATTAAAAAATTGTTGAATTCCAGCAATGAAATAAACTCACACACAATCTGATGAGCTTCCTACCCTGGCACTAAGGAAGTTCAGACAAAATTTCAAAGGCCCAGGGTGCTGCTCAGAGGATTTCTCTGTGGAGAGGAGGCTAATAGGATGATGTTCTAACTGATGTATGCTCAAATCCTATGGCTTTTCTCGCATTGTATACCCATGGGACCATCCCCAGTCATATCTGTATGTCATTCAGCTTAGGCTAAATTACTGCCCAATAATAAGCAACCCTTGACTGGTGGTTTACAATAACAAGGTTTATTTCTCCATACATGGAGGTCAGTTCAATTGCAAGCTAACTCTAGCTCTGCTCCATGTTGCCTTCTTTTTCAGGAAGAAGAATCACCTTCTATCCAGGACATCACTGATCCTGTGGCAGAAAAAAAAAAAAAAAAAAAAAAGTGGAAATATGGCTGAACCACACAACAGCTTTGAGGCTTCAGCTCTAAAGTGTCATATGTCTCTTCCACTCACATTTAAGTGGACAAGGGAAGTCACACGGCCAAATCTGATGTCAGTGGCATGGGAACTATAAACCTCCTATAATGACGGGCAGCATATACTTGAGAGCTGTTATAAAATCTACCACACAAGTTAAAGGAAAGAAGTCAAATGGTAGCAGAAATGAACTGTGATGTAGGCTCAGAACAAATGAAACTGAATGCCAGGATCGTTCCCTCCCATTCTTCCTACCTTCCTCCTTCTCTTTCTCTTTCTTTCTTCCTTTCTTTCATGCTTCCTCTCTCATTCTTTACTCCCCCAAAGAGTATCTAGACACTGAGGTTGGTCTTCAGGATACAGAGATAAATAATATGAATACTTATCCTAGATGAATTCATAGTCTAGTGCAGAAAAAATAAGTAAACATATATTTATAACAAACTGTGTCAAGTGCTATAAAAGGCTAAATTCATAGTTCTCTAAGTATGCAGAAGAAAGGAATCTAATCCAGAATTTTGGAGAGGGATGAGTGGTTTATAGAAGGCTTCCCAGAAAAGACCTTAAGCTCAAACTGAGAGCAAAGAAGATCACATTCCATATGGAAGGAAGAGCAATGTAAAAGTACAGATGTGGGAGAGGGCGGGACTTTATCTGGAGATGTATCACTGGACACATGTAGCTAGTGACTATCGTAGTGGGCAGCATGGTACAAACTCAGTGTGGATAGAGCCTGGACAGAAGGAAGGAAGATTGAAGAAAGATGAGAACAGATGACGCTTTAAATTATGACAGTGTGAGGAGACATCAGCCATTGCACAAATGTTCCTAAATGTTCATTTGGGGTCAACCTGCTATTTACTAAGTAGCTGCTACGAGCACTGTGTGCAGTAAGGTCTGTTGGAAACACCAGTGATATAGACAATGAGGTGGTATTCATAAATGTTATATTGAGAAACTTCTTTGAAAGATGGCAGATTAAACATAAACACTGAGTTTTTATCTATACTGAAGTATCAGTTAAAAGACACTAAAGGGATCCTCAAAAGAAGAAAATATCCTTATAAGAACAAAGAGAACAGGAAAACTGCCTACAACAATAAGGCAGTTGGGAATCCGACTATGTTAGTGATAACTGATTTAGCAGCCAGGTCACAATATAGCTAAATCCTAAATCACAGTAGGGAAAGTCAAGAAATAACTCAATTTTTGTCCCAAAACTCTCCAAGTCTTTATAGTTGGTGGTACCATGTACCCTTGGAAGTGTGGCTGCCGGTAGAGTTAAAATAGAACTGGTTGAAAGTCTACTGTAATATGAGATTAGAAGCTGTATCCCTTGCCCTCCTCAATCCTCTCCACTATGGTGCACAGCCAGACAGCAGATTAGAGGGTTATGGATTTTCTCTTTGGACAGATGAAAAGCACAAAGTCTCTGACCTGGGATAACACCAGGCACAGTTGAATGTGGAGGTACCACTGTGAATGCAGGGTGATTAAGTGAATATTTGCATGTTGAATTTAGATATATCCCGGTATTCCCTCCCCCTGGAAGCCAGATTTATCCCTGCCCTCTCTGTTGATTCTCCTCATTCCAAGAGGAATGACCACAGACAGAAACATAAGAGGTACCCCAAAGAGTGGTCCGGCCAAGCTGTCATGGCTGGCTGGGCCCTCCCAGAACTTCCATTTGATTTCTGAGTGTTCCACTTCTGCTGAAATTTTAGTTTTGCTATCATTATGCTGTTACTGTGTTTTCCGAATGTCACTTTTTCACAGCTTCCTATTCTTCTTCTTGTCTCTGTGAGCATATTAGTAATAATTTTCCCCAAGTTTTCATTTTCCCAAATATTCTGTTCCCTCCTAGTAGTTTTAGGTTTATGTACTTTGGTCCTAGTCTGTCATGTTAGCTGCTTCCTCAGTTAACTGATATTTCTTAGCTGTCTGTTCATATTCATATCCCAGAACATAGAGCAAAAACACAACAGGATAGAAAATAAGAAAGAAAAAATAATAAGGTTAGAGGATAGTTCATAAGATACACCACCCAGACAACTAGAATTTCAGAAAGGAAGAATAGAGAATTGGCTGGAAAGAAATCATCAGAGGAATAATTTGAAAGTTTCCCAGAATGGATGGAGGTGAGTTTCCAGACTGAAAGGGCCTGCCTAGTGCCCTACCTATAGGATAGAAATTGATCCAAGTCAAGACACATGGTGAAATTTGAAAACACTAAGGAAAATGAAGATCATTTATCCTCCTGGGAGAAAAACATACAAACCCCCAAAATGATCAGGAATTAAAGTGGTGTCAGACTTTTCAACAGTAAGACTGACTGAAGAATGATAAAAGAAAATGACCTCAGACTTCCGAAGTAAAATAGTTTCCATCTATTAGTTCTACTCCTAGCCTAACACTAAATTATTGTCAGGATAGAATAAAGATATTTTCTGACATCCAGAGTCTCAAAAAATGTACCCCTTCTGTATTTTTTTTTCCTTGGGATGATAGTGGACTACATGACCCTTTAAAATTAAGAGTAAATAAGGAAACTGAATGACCTGGATCCTGGAAGTGGGGGATTGAGCATAGGATAGAGGCAAAGGACCGCTCTTACAGCAGCATGATGGCTGTGCAGCAGGCCTCGAGAGTGACCAGTTCAGATTGGAGCAGGTCAGCAGGTTCTTTTTTTTTTTTTTTTTTTTTTCAACGTTTTTTTTTTATTTTTATTTTTGGGACAGAGAGAGACAGAGCATGAACGGGGGAGGGGCAGAGAGAGAGGGAGACACAGAATCGGAAACAGGCTCCAGGCTCTGAGCCATCAGCCCAGAGCCCGACGCGGGGCTCGAACTCACGGACCGCGAGATCGTGACCTGGCTGAAGTCGGACGCTTAACCGACTGCGCCACCCAGGCGCCCCAAGGTCAGCAGGTTCTTAAAGCAGTATCTCCAAGTGGATAAACTTGATACTTTAACATGTTCAAGCAGATTTACACATCTGGTGAAGAATTTGTTAAGTTACACTAAGTACAAAGACATCGAAACAAACAAAAAAGGCAGTTGTAAATGCAAGTGAAGGCAAAGGTACGGGAAAGAAAAAGTACTCATAGTATACTATGTGGCTCAGTTGAGCATTGTGTTTAGATAGTGATAATAACGGACACCCTGGGGTTTGATCTGTCACCAAAATTCAGTGGAACTGTGTGGATAGGACGTGAAGACTGACACAGGTTGGCAAGATTTTTTGAAAAGAGCCAGATAGTGAATATTTTAGGCTTTGTGGGCCATATGGTCTCTGTCCCAAGTATTCACCTCTGCTGTTATAGCACTAAAGCAGCCATGGTCAACACATAAACAAGTGGCTGTGACTGTATTCCAATAACACTTTGTTTACAAACGCAGGTGGCAGCCAAGGGCCATTGTTGCTCCATTTGGACTGTAAGCATGTGTGGGTAGAGGAGGAGGTGAGGTGAAACAGAATGAAGCCTTCATATTTTATACAGGGAAGCCAAGAGTTAATGCCTGAAATTGAAAATAAAAAACCCCAAAGTCATAATCTAAACATATTTTTTCAAGACAGGGAGATACATACCAAAGGAAAATGGGAATGGTGAGGGGGGACTGTTTATTCTATGAATACAAGCTTTGTGGAACTGTTTGTCTCTTTCACCCATGTGTTTGTGTAATGGGTAAAAATAGCTAAATTAAAAAATAAAAATAATTAAAATTCATGCGGGCAGCAAACTGAAATCCATGTTTGCTTAGATAATAAAGATGTGGTCACTGAGTATATTGGGAGGAGGGGACTTGGGGAGAGTTTTTATTGTCTGCAGCTGCCCCCAGCACCCCAGCCGAGCACCCTAATGCATGTGGACAGAGTACACGTCTGCTCAGCTAGAAAACATCTATGCCTGTTAGCTTCCTAGAATTGGACTGTGTCAGCAGCTTCCAGGTCTGTGACCTGTCTTGGTGCTGTGGCACCTTGCATAAACCTCAGGATGGCCATCACTTGTGGGTGGGGTGGGCATCTGTGGTCCCTCGGAGCCCTCACAGTGCCCGGCCTTGGGATACCCTTCTGTTGTTGTATACAGGTAGGCCAGTTGCACAGCGGGTTGGGGAGGTTCCTACAGAGCAGAGCTGGGCGACCCAGAGGCAGGAAGTGGGGTGACCACAAGGCGTGGCTAGGTGGGAAGGCAGGGATGCAAGCTGGTCCTGCTGGAGCTTCATGTTGGCTAGGCTCAGGCAGGAGCAACAGTGATGCTGAGATTTGTGGGTCTGGGTACTCCTGAGGCTCTAAATCAAGCAGAGGGCTCACAGCAAATTAATGAAGCTAATTTCTGACTGAAACCAGCTTTGTGAATCATCATGTCTGTGCTCATTAAATAAATTATCAGTGTCTTCCCAGGCATTATGGATGCATTGTAAATGAGGGCTCTTCATAAATAATTTGTTTCTGCTTATGTTTAAAGGGATCTGGGATAGAGATGAAAGGGTGACCAATGACGAGAGGGGCCTGGAGGCCAGAGCTGAGGTGGGAGGGAGCAGGAGTGAGGGGTCAGGACTGAGGAGAAGGTGGTCTGCCTCTGGCCTGGCCTCCAGGTGAGCAGCTTCCCCTCCCCATACCCCAGAGCCCCTGCCACTGAATTCAGTATGTGGGGTACATTAGGTCTTCTAGATCTGCCACCTGCCACCAAGCAGGCAAAGACCCCCCTCAAGACTGGGCATAAGACCCCACACCCACCTCTTCCTGATCCCTCTATCCCAGGCCTTTGCTTCAAGCCCACTGGCAGCTAGGACCTATGAAGTAAGGATACCCTGGCTGACCTGCCAACCCCAGGGGTCTTAGAGGGGCTGCAAAAAACACCAGAGGAGGGCCGAGGGAGAATGAATAGGAGGCATAAAAAGTAAGTCAAAGCAAGGAGGGGCAGAGGATGAGGAAGCAAAGTCTCCTAGATTGGTTCTGGTCACGTGAAGAAAACCCCTTCGAATGGGGTCATTACTACTGGATATGTAGTGACAGGTGGCCCTCAAGACAGGCAAGATCCCTAGCGATGGAGAGACGGGCACTGGAGGCCACAGGTGCAGGATGACGTTCCTCACTTTGTTTTGCAGTCTCCTCTCATGTGGCCTCCTCCTCCTCCTCTTGTTACTCCAGGGGCCATTCCAGTAAATAGAAGATAATCATGAAAAGAGGGGGAAGAGTCAGGGGCTATGCAGACACTCCCCAAACTATTATGCTTCATAAGACAGAGCCTGAAAGGCAGAAAGGTCTGTAGGAAGGAAAAGCGGATTGTCCACACTCTTTATGACAAAGGTAAAATATGAAAATAGAGGACGTGAAGGATACTCAATGGGAAAGAAGGAAGGAGCCCCACAGCACTTCCTCCTCTGAGATGCATTATTAACAGGTATGGTGAGAAGACAGCAGCCCCTCAGTTGTCCTGTCAACGGGTTTTTGTGAGCCCAGAGTACTTGTTCCCATAAAAACAAAGTGGAGGATGGGTTCTAATGGCATCCTGCAAAAGACCAGTGGTCCCACCGTGGCCCAGGTAGCTGGTCTTTGGGAGCCACAGAAGATGTCTCTAGGCACCTAGAAAAGGGGCCACTGAGGCTATCTTGGAGAGATGTCTGAGGTCCACAGGGAGACCTGTGTAGGAAACAGAGTTGGCAAAGAAACTTCCTGGTCTTGACTGAACGTGTGGAACCCATGTCTAGAAAATGACCCAGCACTTAGGCTGGTTCCTGGTTAACAGTGCAGATGAAGAGGAGTGACAGACACCCACCCACCAGGGCCTATCCTGCTGCTGCCCTGCCTCCCCGACAGTCATCCTATCTGCCTCGTGTGTAGGGGTGCATGTATTGGGGCCAGGCACTGCATCCATAAAGCCTTCTTACTTAGACTTCCCACTTATCAAGCCAGCTTTTAGTAATGTGGCTTTCCACAGAAGGCTCTGCCCTGACCAGGGGTTCATGAGTATCTAGAGTTTAACAAGTTGACATCTGGCAACTTTATGAGTTTCTGGAGGTGTGGTTGGCATTCCCCAGGTCAGACCCAGGACCTGCCACTGGTGGGGTTTCCAAGCCCTCAGACAAGCTTGACTTCATGGGCCCTCTGTAAACTTCTTCACACTTGAACACCCACAGTACCAATGGCAAGGCTGTGTCCTGGAAGGGAGAGGGGGACAGGCCACAGAGTATAGGGAGCAGAATAAGGGAGATGGACCAGTTTCTTCTCCTTCTCAGGGTACAGGGCTGGTCTTGGTGGTGGCGGTGGATGGTGGAGCACCTTGCCCTGCAGTCACCTTCATTCACACCTGCATCTGCCCCACAATGTTTATTGAGCACTTACTGTGTGCTGGTAGCATTCTAGGTGGGGACATCATCCTTGTTCTCATGGAGTTTGCATCTAGTGCAGGTCTGTGAATGAGTGTGTGTGTGTGTGTGTGTGTGTGTGTGTGTGTTGGGTATACAGAAAATAAATAAGCAAATGAGAAAGTCTGACGAGTTTACATAGTGAAGAAAAGAAAGCAGGCAATGTGAAAGGCAGACAGCTGGGGTTTGGTTAGCAATGGCCCCTCAGAAAGGAGGCATTTAAGCAGAGACTGAGTGAGCCTGTCAAGGAAGATCGAGAGGCAGCGGTTTCCAGGCAGAAGGAACAGCAAATAAGGCAGGCAGAGAAAGCGCTCGGAGACAGGAGGCAGGTCAGCAGAGCTGGGGCTTGTGAGAACAGGAGTGGGATTTGGCGAGGCTGGGGGAGATTTTCCTGGGTCTTTTGGTCCAGATCAGGAATCCAGATTTTATTCTAAATGTACTGGGAAGGGAATTCTGTGACTTGATCTGCATTTGTGAGGGCTCCTCTAGCAGCTAAGTGGAGACTAGACCACAGGGGGTGAGGGAGGAAGTGAGAAGCAAAAGTTAGAAGGTTATTGCAGTGATCCTGGGGAGTCACTGAAGTATTCCCCCTTTTGCTCTCCTCTAACTTTTCCAAATAAAACCTCCGTTCTGTAAGCACTGTGCATCTCAGGTAAAGGTTCCAAGAGAAGAAAGCAATCTCCTTGAACACATTCTCCTCAGGGCTGGGCCATTAACCCACTCAGAGGTATTTGCCTTTTTAAAGCCTTGTTAACCACGATGGATTTCTGATTGGGAGAATCTCAGGCGGGGAAGGAAGGGAAAGCATTCTGCCTAAGTGGGGAGTATTTTGGCCAGGGCTGACATTCATAGCAATGCTTCTCAAACTTTACTGTGTTAAAATGCACATTCCTAGTCAGTAGGCCTGTGAAGGGGCCTGAGATTTTGCTTTCCTAACACATTCCCAGGTGACACCAATGCTGCTGGATCAGGGACCACTCTTTGAGTCCTAAGGTTTAAGATTTTGTTTCATATGCTAAAGGAAGCTCTGAGTGTTAAGTACAGCTTTCTGGATATTCATTCGTTTGTTCTAAAGGATATCAGAATGTCATCCCAAAATATGTCCCTTTGGCATAAAGATTTTTTTTAACCAGAGGGAACTGAAAAAAAGATATGGGAAGATTTCTCTGCCCTCCCCCGTCTGCCTAAAAGCAGGGCATACATTTCTCTTTGTGAAGGTGGTGAGTTCTGCCCCCCACTTCCTTCACCCAGATGAGGACAGTGACCCTTTACACTGGAGACAGAGGGTAGCACTGGGAAGAGTCTACATAAACAAACCCTCATCTACCTCTGCCTCCCCCCACCCACCCCGTGTATTTACTCCCATAGCTTATGTCCTTTACAAGCCCAAGCCCCCTTTCCTTTGTCTTGTCACTCCTCCACAGTTTATCACGCTTTGTTCAAATGGTACAAAAGCCCCTGAGTCTGTTCTTTTGGGGTTTTCTTTTCTTTTTTTCCTATGAAGCCCTTGTGCTTGTAAAAATATTAACATCACATAAAATGTATGTTCTTCTGTTAATTTGTCTTTTGTCAATTTAATTTGCATTCACCAGTTATAGAAATGAAAAGAGTTCGAGAAAAAGTGTTTTGTCATTCACAGTTTGTTCATTCACCTGCTTGTTGATAACTAGGGACCTTCCTATTCACAGAGGTGAAAGAGTTTTCTGAGGAGGGTGCCAAAACATGTTTTTATTGAGCCTTTGGAAAGCCAGATTTCTGGATTCTGGTATTCCTGATCTCCAGCCAGCGGTATGCTAGTGAAAGTTGTTTAAATACCATCTTTCTGAGAACAAAGAGGTCTTGATTTATAGCATTTATTGATTTCTGTGATGTAAATCTTTCACAAAGGCTGACTTTTGGCTACCAGCTTGACAACACTACACGTAAATAAAGATAATAACAGACACAATAGATAACCTCAAGAACATAGATTATAGTCAAATATAGTCAAATAACTAGGAAGTATTGAGCTTTCAGTATTTTGTACTTTTGTTTTTAATATGATTTACTGCACTATAAGTTTTATAATTTCATTTTTAATAATTAAAAATTAATTATTATGTATTTGATAACTGGCTCCGAAATTCCTGACAATTTAACAATTTCTCCCTCAGCCCATTCTTGTCCTCAAACTCCAAATAAAACCCTGTGCTGTAAACACTGCATCTCAGGTGGCGGTTTCCACAGGAAAGAAGCTGTCTTGAACACATTCTCTGCCTCTGCCTCAGGCCCCACCCACACCAGCCCTTCCTCGCATTCTTGCCATCAGGTGAGTCTTTGCTCTCAGAATTCTGACCCCTTTCAAATTCTTTTGGTGGGTGCCGCTAAGTGATAGCAGACCGGCCAGGGATGACAGAGGGTAGGGAAAATGAGGATGATCATGAAGGTAAATAGGGTGGGGAAAGGAACTATCTGAACTGCTTCAAGCCTTGTGCTTCTTGCTATCTTAAGTCTGTTGTCCTCTGGAAAGATGAGCAATCCAGAGAGGAGATGGCATTTGGTTAAGGTCACACAGCTAGAAAGTTCTAGGACTCAGATACAAATGTAGGTATCTCTGATGCCAAACTGGCCTGCTAAACAAAAATTTTATAGATAAAGGTATATATCTATATACATATATAAATAAATATGTAGACATAGATGTGTGTGGGGGTGGGTGGGTGTAAGAAAATGAACACTAAAGACATATAATGAAAAGGAGCAGTGTAGCACCCCATCCCCTCACACCCCATTGCCGAGTATGGGAAGGGGGACTTGGGCTCTGATTGAGCATGCCAACTGTCACTTAATTCCTCTGTTTTTACTGTAGCGCCCCCGCCCTCAGCCCTTCTAGTCCCCCAGTCCAGAAGCTGTCAGGTTACCCTCCACAGAGAATACACATTTCGTTTTCCACTATGGCAGAGGTAGGGAGGAGTGCCAGAATGCTTCTTATAAAGTTATTTAGCCCATCTTACTTTTTTCAACAGAAAAAGCTCTACCCACACCGCCATTTTCAGAGGGAGCTGAAATTCTTGAGCCTTTCTGTGTGTGAGTCTGCAGTGAAATCAGCTTCTCCTCCACTTTCTTTGCCACTGGATATATTCCAGCCTTCTCGATCACCACTCCCCTACCTCTTCTCCACATTTCCAGCTCTGAAAGAGCAGGTCCTCAAGAAGTACCTCTCTCCAGTTTGGGATCATTCTCAATCTCTGGGCTCCTGACGCTTCATTATTCTGGAAGTTCCCCAGAATCATCCATAAATTCACCTTTTTTTTTTTTTTTTTTGACTTAAGCTGGTTTAGAGTTAGGTTTCAATCACTACTTGAAGAGCCCTAACACAGGGCTAGTGGGACTGACCACTTGATTAAACAGACAATCTAATACCACATTGATCTTTTCCTTTAGAGTGAGTATCACAAGGATACATTAGAAGCTGTCTCTAAAACTGTGAATGGAGGGTTCTGAGTCGACCTCTGGCTTGGAGGACATCAGAACTTCCCTGACTGGTCCAGATGAAACCCCTGTGGGCTCAGTTCTCAGTCAGTCCTTCCTCTTCCCACTTCCTTGGCATTGAAGTGGCTCTACAGAGCCATGCTGTTGCCACAGCGTGTAACTCTTGATATGAGAGCATCTCATCTCCTCGGTTAATTCCTCCTTAGTCCGGCATATTCCTGTAAATTTATATAGCTTGTTCAGGATAAAAGAATGAATGAAGCCATTTATTTTGTTTGTGGTTTTCTATCCTGGATATGGAAGAGTTTCTCTGAATTCTTGCTCTTACTATATGTTTCTAGCATCTAAACCTTTTTGATAGTAAATAAGAATGATACTACTTAATGAGTTACTATGGCAGATCCCTTGATGTTTTACCTAATCTCTCCCAAGAAACCTCTGAGGTAGGCAATATTATTATTCCCATTTTATAGATGAGGTTAGGGAAGCTCAGAGAGGTTATCATGTATCCAGGTCATACTCTCAGAGAGTGGCAGAGTCAGGATTTGAACTCAGGCTGGTCAGACTCTAAAGCCTGAACTTTGCACCCCTACTTTATACTGTTTCTCAGATTTCCAGTTTACCTTCTGCCTGCTGCGGCTTTAACCCTTTGATTGCCGATTGCTTTCACCCCAAAGCAAAGCTTTCTGAGACTGTCTATATTTCATTTCAATCAAGCATTTAGCAAATTTCAAACCTATCAATTAGCCCCTCCAAAATAAGAAAGGATTACCAACTACATGCAGACAAGGCTGCTACAGCCAAGTGCCTCACTGAGAGAACACAGCAAGAGCTATTGGAGTCATTTTGGATGGTACAAGGAGCAGCTTATGAAATGGAGAAATTAGGATGGATCTTGGGTACACTTCCAAAGAATGAGATCCATTAGGATGGTTTCTCCCGGGGAGTTCTGTGATGGAAAGCTCATTGCTGGAGTTATTTAAAAATGAACCATCAAAACTCTTCAGGGACCAATCCTGTGCTGATAGGGGGTGGACAAGACACCTTAATAGGTCGTTTTAGTCTCTGATTTTTGTAAAAACTACTGTTCTTATGGTACATTGAGATTTTTGATGAATTTCAATTTCTGTCTAAGTACCCAAGAAGTTTCCCGGGCTGAGCTGCAAGTGAATGATGTGCCAGGCTCTGGAATAACTGGGGGAGGCTTTTCCTTGTGATTATGTTCCCGTGTGCTCTTCACCAGGGTTCTGTCAGTCGTTGGCCCCAAGGAGCCTGGGTCCTGACCATGGTAGCTTCTGGGTGTGCAACGCCATGAAAGCAGCCCCAGTCCCACCTGACTTTGCATGCTATCACTTGAGTACAGAAGCCTGTGGTCCCCAGCCAAGGCCCCAAGGCGGCTGGGAACAGTGACATATGCTAAATTGTCGGATTCCCAAAGAGCTGGAGTAGGCCTGCTGAGAGGCCCATAAAATCCCTGCCTGCAATTCCCTGTCTCCATATGCTCCAAGAGGTGTTTGTTCGGCTTAGGGCTTGTGGGTGCAGAGGGAGCTCTGCTAATGGTATTGTTTGCTGAGTTAATTGTTCTGTTTGATCTGAGGCTCTTCTAGGATGCAGAGGGAAAGGAAGTGTTTGGTCAGGGTTTTCCTCAAGCAAAGTTTACCTCACAAGTTGGACAGGGAAAGAAGGGGAAAGGAGCTGGTAGAAGGGAAGTGGCAACTTTGCTAGGCTATGTGCAGAGCTTACGGCTCACTTGTTATGAACAAATTAGCCGAGGCAGTAGGAAGGGTATGGAAACAAGTTAAAGCAGAGGTCTTCTCTGGCCGGAGAATATAGGAAAAGCAAAGTACCACATACCTCTATTCATTTATAATGTTTACGTCGTTTATTTCCAAAGAAGATTTTTATAGGTTATAACGAAGAGTGTATTTAAAATAAGACTACTGAAACAATAGATCAGACACTGCACTGAGGATGGGGAAAAAGAATCATGCCAAAACCCTAACCTCATTTGGCTATGAAAGACTAAGTGCTAAATTAGTCCTGGAGGTTTGGAAACTAAGCTAAGGCATAAATGGAAATACCTAGGAGATCTGATTTTCACTGTCTAATAAAGGATGCATATCAGATCAGGAGGAGAGAGAAATGATTTCCCAGTCCTTAATTCTGAGAGGACATATTGAGGGGATAATTTTCCTATTATCCCCACCTCATGGTGTTGCTGAAAAATATATAAAATTTCTTGTAAAAAATATTTTCTAGAATATAGCAAGCACAATGGTTACATGTATGGTGATCTTGTTATTGTTGGTAGTAGTTCCTTGAACAGAGATTTGGTTTCAGACTGGCTTCCCTAGGTAAATGAGGCAGGGTGAGGAATGCTTGGAATATCCATACCACCCTCTGAATTCCATCAGGAATCTAGGTTTTTTGTTGGGGAGCTGAAGCTTTTTGTGTAGATTTTAAGATCAAAAAACATGTTTCTGGAAGAATGTAACAGAGGGGATTCCATGAGGGGAAGAGGAAATGAGGATTCAGACAGGTAGCCCCGAACTCTAACTGGGAATGACTGTTCCAACCAAATGCTGTGCCTTCGTTCATAACCATCAAACTCTCATCACTTTTCTTTGCCTCTCATCCTTTGTCCAGAATAAATGGAAGCCAATGAGTCATTTACCAACTTTGCAAATAACATTTGTGCCCTGTGCTCCTATCAGTTTTGCCTCTGTGTGTAAGCCCACCAGTGGTTCTGATGCACAGACAGTTTGAGGACTGCTACCCTGTGTGCAATTTTAGAGCTGAGGGACAGGGATGCTAAACAGGATGTTAGAGACTGGAGATAAATGTAGGTATAGTTATAGTCTGAGTCTCATATGCCACTACATCCGTATTCTTTTGGGGGACCATAGAAGAACCAAAGCCAGTGTAACTTGCTCCTTGACTACTGTAAATCGTGACCTGCAACCTATTGCCACAGCCACGTGTTTGTATGAATTGTGTTCGTAAAGTCAAGCATGTTGAAGAAGATAGCAGGGGAAGATTCTTCTCCTGGATCTTATTGTTTTTGCCACGTAGTATCTGACTTCCTCCTGAGGATCCACTGTCAACTCCACTGTCCATCCATATGCAGTAGGGGGAGGTGAGTCATCTCTCTGTTCCAGGAGTGAGCTTTTGACTCATCTTGGGCACTCAAAGTATCATATTCATTGGTTCAGGGATGAGTATGTGATTCCATCAGAGCCAATCATGTACAATAATTGGGACTGCTGGGGTACAGTTATGTTTCTTGCTAGTTACTCCAGGCAGAAAGGATAACATGAACCTGTATCCTATGGGCAATTCCATGAACCCCCAGGATGAAGGTTCTGAAGCCACAATGGAAGGAAGAAGTGAGTCATGGAAAGAAACCAGGGCTTCACGATGTTGATTCCGGGGATCAAGCCATTCCTGAAGTTACACCTTCATCTGGATTTTTCTGTTTTGCAAATGTGAACCTTTCTGATCCCTGATTTCTTTGTGTGTAAACCAGTAAGGCACATAGTCACTTCATCAGGTTACTGAGAGGGTTGAATGAGAAAATAAATCTAGTACATGGTACATAGTGGATGTTCAATAACTGATAGTCTCCCCTCAATCTCCTCCTACCTTGCCAATTGATGAGAGCTTTAACACTTCATGATTTCATAGGTGTAGACAGACCAGTGACATTCAACTCAATTTAATCAAGTAGGTGTGCTCTGCCCTGAGCCATGAGGTGCTTCTTCCCCTCCTACCTGCTCCCCTGGCAACCTGATCACATCTCTATTAGTGCTCCTATCATATGTCCCATTTCTTTGCAGCTGATTGTCTCTCCCCCTGTGGGTATGTGCCCCAGGGCAGGGGTGGTATCTTCTTTAGCTCTACTCACTCACAGGCTCAGGACAGCGTCAAGCACCTACCAGTCACCAGAGACCGTGCTGGGCACACACATAGGTCATTGTATTCTACTCTCACAGTGATGCAGAGTGCCTTAGTTTGAGTTGAGAAATGCTTGAGCTTTAAGCCTGAGACTGTGCTCTTCCTTGGTGTATAGATCAGAATGCTTTTTGTGCAAGTGTCAGAAATGCTATCAACTTGCCTTAACCAACGGGGAAATTTACTGGCTCATGTAACTAAAAGGTTAGTGGTAGAGTTGGTGCTAAGCATGGTTCAATGCTAGTTCTCCCCCAGATTAGAAATTTGCATCTTTAACTCTTTTCACTCTGCTTTCCTCTTGGTTGGGTTCCTGGCATGAGGAGGCATGAGCCACCAGCCGCCCCAGGCTCTTACCCTGTCCCATAATGCGAGCAGAAAGAGAGCTTCCCCCCTAATTCCTCCTTCGATGCTCAAAGTCAGGCTTTGATGCTCATTGGTCTAGGATGGACCATATGCTCATCTCTGTGCCAGTCACTGTAGCCAGGGGTGTGAAACCCTTGACCTGGTTAGTCTTGGGTCAGGAGCCAGCTTCTGACTGAAGGGCAGCACCACCCAAACCCCAAGGATAGAGGTGAGAGAGTGCTGGAACAGGAGAGAGGGAAGGACACTCAAGTGCACACAAGACAGACTCTCTCTTCTCTGGCCTGGCCTCCTCACCCCTCCCCTCTGCCAGCTTGAAGTCTTCCCTTGGATTCGCTGCAGGCTGGTGGGCTCTACAGACGTTCACCTGCTACTTCAGAAGCTACAGCAGCTCCTGGGACTGCCATTTAGCTTTTCATGGAAGTGCTTTACCTTCTCAACCTTGCAGGGGCTCTTGGGGAAGGGATTTGCACAATGACATCTTAGAAGACACACAGTGCAGCATAAAACTTCTGAGTGTCCATAGAAATACTAAGGCTGGGTTAGCCACTTACCTTTCTGGACTCACTTACATGAAGCAGTCAGGGTAGCAAACAGAGCTTCTGGCCTACTCTTTCCTATACTCCTTCTCAGGTGGAATAGCTCAGAATCCTTCTTCCCCAAAGGATCCAGGTAGCTGCATTACCAGCATAAGACTTGGTACTTAAAGACTCTTGCCACCATTCCTGAACCATTTCATGAGAATGTTCTATGTCTCAACATGATTTCTTTTTAAAAAATATTTTTTAATGTTTATTTGTCTTTGAGAGAGAGAGAGAGAGAGAGAGAGAGAGAGAAGACAGACAGAGCATGAATCGGGGAGGGCCTTAGGGAGGGAGACAGAATCCAAAGCAGGCTCCAGGCTCTGAGCTGTCAGCACAGAGCCCAACATGGGGCTCGAACTCAGGAACCATGAGATCATGACCTGAGCCGAAGTCGGAGGCTTAACCAACTGAGCCACCCAGGTGCCCCAACAATGTGATTTCTTTAGTAAAGAATCTGCTGTCCAGACACCATGTATAAGATGTTCCAGAAATCTCCAGTTTGCATGAAAACCAGTTATGCCTTCATTCACAGTGCCCCAGTATCAAGAATCCAGTTGGGAAACTCCAATGAGACAATTTACAGAGCTTTTAATGCCCAGCAAATGAATCTGAATGCAACACTTGTTAGAACCCACCCCTGTGTCAGCCCCAGGGAAGGAGCCAGGGATCCCTACTTGCTCAGCAGTTCAAAGTAATGTTATCTGATGGGTCAATCCCAGTCCTCCCCCCAGGATTGCAAGCTGAAAGGCTTGGAAATAGAAACTGCAGCCTGCATGGGAAGCTTAGTCAAGTTTAGCCTGTGCCCGTGGTTATCTGAAAGCTTTGACACAGGCCAATTCTGCAAAGGGGAGATGATTGTCTTTGCTTTCTGCAAATCTTATCTTTATTTCTTTCCTAATAAGCGAAACTGGAACATATGGGTTATTATGGAGGACTGTGAGGCCAACCTGAGGAGAACAAAGCTTCTGATGGAGCAGTATCTCACCCACTGAGTGGAAACAGGGCTTGACATTATCCAGACAAAGTCTCCACTTGTGTTTCGGGGTTAAAGGGATGGAGAATTCTGCGGCTCTCTCTCAGCTGTCCTTGCAGTTTCAATTAATCTTGATGGTCCGTGGTTGTTCAGAAAGCCTCTGGTGTTATTTGTGCAATGCGCTGGCCCTCATCAAAGCCTACCTCCCATGCCACCGTGCCCACCACTGCTGGCTGGCCTGCAGCTCCTGCCCCAGCCAGTTCCAGGGCCTGAGTGAGCTGAGGATGTGGGAGAGAATGTGGTCCCTCAAGCATTCTTTTGATATGTGCCCTCATCTATCTCCAATCACAGAGGCACACTGGAGACCTGTGATCACAGGCAAGTGTCCCACCACATGCCATCTGCTTCCCACTGTTCTGTCCCCTAGCTGGGCCTTTATAGAAAATGTGCTCCTTAGGGCACAGGCATTTGGTGAGATGAGCAGATGCCAGTGTCTGAGCTTAGTGATGACAGGAAACATTAATGCCAGGCCCAGGGGTCTCGCTCTCAGCACATTTGGTGTCCCTTGCGGGTGAAGGGCAGGCTGCTGGGGAGTGAGAACAAGGCTCCTGCTGGCCCTGCTGTTTGTTTGGAAGCTAACTGGGAAGTCAGGGGCCCCACCATCACTCTCTGCAGGGCTGTGTGCTGTCCCCTCTGTCGGGACAAGCAGGCTCTGACACTGGAGCCGGTTCTTTCTCCCTGACAGTGTCCTTTCACTAGGTTGCTTTTGTTTTTGTTTTGAATATTTTTTCAGTTCTTACTGCAACACCCTGTAGCATTTTATACTGTTGACCACCTTGTTCCCCTTAACCTTCTTTTCCTGTGGTTTTTGGCTTTTATTCTGCTCCCTTCCTCCTAGGTGTCTGGGCTGAGTGACCCCAGGATCTGTCCTTGGACTCAATCTCTGCATTCTCACCACTGCTTTTGCGATCCTTTCTTTGAGGCAAGTGTCTTTAATTCTCAGACTAAACTCTTGAAACCAATAGCCCGTGGACCGTCTCTGTCCCCGGGTGCAGAGGTCCAAAGTCAGACTGTCACCTCTTACCCTGGACCTGCCCCTGACTCCCAGTGCTCATGTCTCAGGCTTGAGACCTGGGAGTCATGGCAGCTCTTCTCTGGTCCCTCCTTTCCCAGCTCATGTCTTCTGAAGTTGACATCAGCTATGTTGCTAGCAGTCACCTGCTGGACCTGCGTCAGGCTGCACTTCCCCATCGAGGCTACCTGCTGTTAAAACCTTCAAACTGGTTTCTCGGTCTTCAGTTTCCTCCCTCCTAATCCCTCCTTCATCTTGCTACCAGATTTATTTTACTAATACATAGCTTTGCCCATTTTTCACCCCAACATCCCAATCCCAACAGAACAAGGTTGAAAATTCTGTGGAGTGGCCTTGCAGATTCCCATGAACCTACTGAATGACTTTGTCTCAAGCCGGTCTTCATGCATCCTATGCACTTGCCTATAGGTCTCCAAGTGTGGCCCCTAACCAGCAGCATCAGCATCATCTGGGAACTTGTTGGAAATGTAAATTCTTAGGCCCCACTCAGACCTACTGAATCAGGAATCCCTGGGATGGGGCCCAGTGATATGTGGTTTAACAAGCTTTCCAGGTGATTCTCAAGCATTTAAATTTGAGGCCCCCTGTGGTAGCCTGGAGGTCGTTAAACCTAGCTTCACATTAGTTTCACCTGGGAACTGTTACTATTATTAATGCCCAGGTTTCACCCAAGACCAGTGATTCAGAATCTCTCAAAGCTGGACCTGGGTAGCAGCATTTTGATATCCTGTTACACAACAGAGGTGGAGAAACTCTACTGCCCCAGCCTGATGGGGGAGGCTCCCAGCACCCACCTGTGGGTAGGACCCCTCTCTGCCTTCCACCCATCAGTCAAAATCTTACTCCTTCTTCAAGGGGCAGGGTAAGTGCCACCTTCTCCATTAACTTCCCTGGATGGGAAGTGTTCACTTGCTTTGAGGTCCCTTGGCACTTTCCAAAAATAAGCATGTAAATGCTCTCACTGTAAACTCTCAAATATTAGTTAATATAATCATATGTAGCATGATATAAGGAATACTGAAGAATGTAATTATTATGGACTGAATGTTTGTGTTCCCTCCAAATTTGTATGCTGAAATCCTAACCCCCAAGATGATAGTATTTGGAGACGGGGCCACTGGGAGGTGATTAGGTCACGAGGGTGGAGCCTGCATGAGTGGGACTAGTAGTCTTATAAAAGGGACCCCAGAGAGCTCTCTGTTCTCTGCCACATGAGGATACAATGAGAAAATGGCTATCTGCCATGAGTGAGACAGTTCTCACCATAACCCAACCATGCTGGCACCCTGACCTTAGACTTCCAGCATTCAGAACTGAGAGAGAGAACTTTCTATTTATAAGCCACATAATCTATGAAACTCAGTTATAGCAGCCCAAACTAAGACAATGATACACTCCCCTTTTTACAAGAAAAAAAAAAATTGTTTGTTATTTTGAGAGAGAGTGCAAGCGGGGGAGGGGCAGAGAGAGAGAGGGAGACACAGAATCCAAAGCAGGCTCCAGATTCTGAGCTGTCAGCACACAGTCTGACCCGGGGCTTGAACCCACAGACTGTGGATTGTGAGATCATGACCTGACCTGAAGTCGGAGGCTTAACCAACTGAGCCACCCAGATGCCCTGATACACTCCTCTTTTGAATCCCATAGTAGTCATAGCTGGAATTTATGGAATGCTGACTGTGCCTGGCACTAAATGTTTTAAGTAGAGTAACTTACTTACTTTCCCCAAAACACTATGGGTGAAGAAACTAAGACACAGAAAAGTTCTTTAATTTGGCCAACGTTGCACAGCTAGAAAGTGGCAAACCTAGGATTTGAACCCTGGCCCACTAGGCTCTAGAATGCATGTCTTAACCTTTGAGCTCTAACATCTCAATATATAATATTACAGGTAATAATAATAGCTGTGGAATATCTCAAGTGCATACACAATGGCTCTTTTTAGTTTACAAAGTGCTTTTTCCTTGTGGGCAGTATCTCAGTTTTCCTCAACGACTTTATGAAGTGGGAGCTATTATTGCTGCCCCCGTGTTCTGGATGATGAGGCCCAGGCTTAGAGAGTTCTGTAACTCATCCTGAGCGTACACACCAGTAGAGGTTGGAACTGGGGTTTGAGCTCAAGGAGCTGGTTCCAAGTCCAAGTATGCTTGGCAGGACACCTCTCTAGGACTCTGTGCACCCTCACTCTGGACCTTTCTTTCTTGGGCTATCCTTTTTCCCAGCTGCACTGAGCAGCAAAGGAGGATGGTGGGGAGAACAGGGTCTCAGTCTGTAACTGAACGAGGCTGCAGACAGCTTGGATTGGGCAGGGTGCACAGCGGGTGGATCTCTGTTCAGAGCTATCTGGGCCATCTGGGCAGTTAGTGAGATGCCAGGAAGGGTTGCCGAGTGGTTCAGGTGGCAGAGGGGCCCCCAGGAGTGGGTGAGTACACAGGTGGGGAGGAACGAATGGACATTGGCCACAGCCTGCCGAGGGGTGTTTAGGGCTATGTCCATGGCAGGCTGAGTGAACCCATGGGTGGCCCTTTGGGCCCTCATTGTCCCAAGGGTCTGTCAAGTCCAGAACACAGTTCTCCATGCTCAGAGTGCCTCGGTGATAGTGTTGTCTAGTTGGAGAATATTGTATACAGTTCTGTTTCTTGGACCCATGTGTCATAGCATGGTGGAGTGCCCTTATACCTTGCTTAGCATAGGCACTGCTTGAAAAGTATTCTCTGTTCTTATGAAAATGGGGGAAGAAAGATGGAGAGAGGAAGGAATGGAAGAGAAGAAAGGAGGAAGGAAGGAAAAAAGGAGTCTGCCTGGGGATGAAGTAGACAAAGAAGTTGACATTTGAGTGGGGTTTTGCAGCATGGAAAGGAGTTTGCTGCTGGATAAGGAGGGGGAGGAATAGACTGGTATTCTAGGTACGTTACACATAAATGCTCTGTAAACTCTCAAATATTCCGTACTGTGATCATTAGGTAAGAGCATGGATGCCACCCCTTTCTACTTAATCATGATGATTTGCCTACATGCCACGTTCCCTGCATTAGACCGTAAGCCCCTCAAATGACATCCTGTCTTTTTCATCCCCGCAAGTTTGTCTAGTACCTTGCACGTAGTAAATACTCAATAAATATTTGTTGAAGTAATAAATTACTTTCTTTGAAAGGTAACATCCTTGACTGTGGGACGTGCTGCACATAAAATAGGTTGAGTAAATGACTTCTCATCATAAATACTGAGTGGGGGCTCATCTTTCTCCTGGAAAGATACAAGACTGCCCCATTCATGTGACGCTGCTGCTTTACTGTTTTCTTTAACCCACTAAATGCCTCTGTGCTATTCCGAGTCACAAATGGGACTATGAGAAGTGTTACCAAGGAAGAGGCGGGCTGTCCGCTCCAGGACATGGACCTTGGGTAATTTTTTTCTTGGTAATGAGGATGGGTTGTAGCATTAAGGTCAGAGGAGATTGGGTTTGCATGCAGGCTTTACGTATCACCGGCTGCATTGCTCAGTCTCTCTAGTCCCCCATGTCTCCATCTACAAATTGAGGGAGTTGTCTTTTCCTACTTCCTAAGAGCTATGACTCCATGGTCCTGTCTTCTGCTTGCTGGTATCTGTGTGTGTGATCAGTTCCTTTTACCTCAGTTATTGTCCCCTTTTTAAGTGAGGCAGCTAACTAACTGTAGAGATTTGGCATTCTGACACTGGGATCAGACAAACTACCTGGATTTGAATCTTGGTCCTGAGGCTGTATAACCTCAGACAAGTTACTTGACCTCTCTGTGCTTTAGTCTCTGCATCTGTAAAATGGGGATAATGGTAGTATTTGTCTCATGGGTTTGCTATGGGGCTTAAATGAGTCATAACAGTGCTTAGAACAGTGCCTGTGGTAAGCCCTGTATCATCCTTAGCTATTTCTCTTTTATTGATCACCTGAAGATGGGGCCAGTGCTGGGAGGATAGAAGCTCCTGGAAGAACACCACACCACCACATGGAGTGGGAGAGAGCTTCATCTGTATGTCAGTTTGCCTCATCATCTGGGGAGATCCTGGGAGCCATATTACTCTACAGGCGGGACATGGTTTGCCTGAGGCAGTTGCCGAAATGGAGAGAGAGTTCCTTCCTTCTTGGAGGGGAGGGAAGTGATAAGTAAATGTCTGTAGTGGGTGTTCAGAGATGCATTAAGAGGAGACATGTACTGGGATGACATTTCAAAACTTAACCGGGGGTGTTCCCTGGCCTTCCCATGTGTCCCTTGTCCCCATGGCCTCTCCCCAGTCAAGCTAGGCTATGCCAGGTTTATTTTCTAAGGAGAAAGCTTTCGTAATGTCAAAAGAGAAAACAAGATCCACTTCTGGTTTTTAGGTTTTAAAAGTGAGTCCTCAGTAGGGCCCAGAAAGAACTCTAGGAGGCTGGAGGTGTTCTGGAAGCTTCTGCCTGACTCAGGGCAGACAGAAATCCCCCCTCCTGGGCAAGGTAGGAGCTGAGGGAGACTGTGCCGGTGTGGGGGGCACCCCTGTGGAGGCGCGAAGCCATGGAGGTGTGCCTTTGGGCTTTCCCTTCTGCAAAGAGCCTGCCCTCCAGCTGGGAGGAGCATTGTCAGCTGGGAGCCCAGCAGCAGCACCTTCAGGATTCACCACGGCATTTGTGCTGAGCCCACACTCTTCCTGGGCAGCTTTAGCAAATCATGACTGAGTTGGGGAACCAGGGCCTGGTCTTTCATGCCCATTGTGAGATCCTTCTGCTGGGCAGTCTTTGCTCTGGAGCCCCATGGGTGGGTGGGGACTATAGATCTTCATGGCAGTGGAAGTTCTCCTGTCCTATCCTGGTTGCTCCCCCTTCATCTTTCACAGGTGTTCATACCCCACCTGCAACAACCCTCTCAAACTCCTAACTTCACCTCAGGGTCTGCTTCCAGGGCACCAACTGACACAGCCCCTGAGAAAGGTGTGGCCCAAGGAGGGAATGATAACCCCCCAGAGAGGTTTGGGGAATCCAAAGCAGAGGGAACTTGTCCCCCATGCCTTGTCAGAACCCCCCTGAGTCCTCCAGGTCCCAGAGGCACCCGGGGACTCA
The DNA here is from genome assembly GCF_007474595.2 of Lynx canadensis. NCBI lineage: Eukaryota > Metazoa > Chordata > Mammalia > Carnivora > Felidae > Lynx > Lynx canadensis. Next base: position 31,405,469 of record NC_044311.2, on the reverse strand, counting down.
GCTTCATGGAGCTTCTCTCAGTCCTGTGTGGTCTGGGATAGAAGGGGCATGGCGGTAGTGGAGACAGAGCTGGATCTGAGGAGGCCTCAGGGTCAGGAATGAGGGGTGACCTGAAGCAACCTGCATGAACAAATGACCAAAGGCCAGATGGCATGATGATAGCTTAGCAGATGCCAGCAAGGAGACAGGAGGATTTCTTCCACCATTACCTCGGCACTACATAAGGAAACCCCACAACCCTGCTCAGGAGGGGCCCCATTATAACTAAGATGGTTTCTATCCCCCAGGGAGTTGGGAGCTTGAAATAGTAATAAAATTCTGTTTTAGAAAAATAAAGGAGATTAAGAGATTACATTCATATCTTGTCCACTCGAACATTTGGCCTGAGGCTCTCAGTCTAAATAAGATCATCCGAGGGACAGAAGACAGCACCTGAAGAACCAGGAGGATTTTCAAGACCAAGGGCACTCCTCTTCCCTCCGTTTCCCATTTAGGACACATGGCACCTCACCGGTCCTTCCCAAGGGGCTCCACCCACCTCTTAGCTGGCCCTGGAGAGGTCCTCCCCTCTGCTGCGCCTTGGGGCCCACAGTGGGAATGGCTGCTGCCTGGAGGCTGGTTTATGCTGTGGCAGATTGTGAGCGGGCAAGCCAAAACCCAGGTTGGTGGGAAGCTCAAGGACGCAGCGGCAGGACCTGGAGCAATTGACTTTATTTAGGAATCAGAGGGAGCGGCAGGCGGCCAGGAGCAGAGATAGGAGGGCAGAATGTGGGCTGGGTGGGAAGCGGCTTCAGCAGGTCTTGTCTGTTGGCCAGACCACGGCCACACCAGCCCCACCAGCCACGAATGAGAAGGATGCACAGCCCTGGCCAGCTCCAGGCTCTTGTTGTCCTACGGTAGGCAGAAAACATCTGGATACAGAAGGGATGTCCCTCTCCTAACCCTGGATGACAACAGCTTTGGAGTCCTCAACTTCTCTGTTGAAGGAGGTGGGGTAAAAATATGACAGGTGCATATACGAACAGTATCCCTTTCAGTTTATCCTTCTGGTTATTTCGTGGGTAGTTTCCCTAAATCTCTCCTTCTATTGTGTCACACCCCTGTTTGAACAATTCCAATGGTGCTTTTTACTTCAAAGTTACAAGTCCAGGCTTCATCAGCCTGGCACCCAAGGACCCTCAGGGTCTGGCCCCTGCCTCCTTCCCCACCATTACTGTTCAATTCCTGTCAAAATGATCTATGAGTCAGTCCTCAGACAGGTATGGCCCATTCCCAATCCCGTGTTCTTGGTCAAGGTGTTCAACGGCTGACCTCCTCCATCTCGGCCAGACAAGTTGTGATAAGCCAGGGTTTTATCTCCACCCTGAAGCTCCATGCCTCCAGCTGAACTTCCCATCCTTCCTCACTCCCCCTCCTTCCCTACCTCCAGACATAAGTGAACAAGCGGTTCCTCCTCCCTGACCCTGAAGGGACATGAATGTAATCATCCTCCATACCTCAATGCACCTCCTTGGTTTTTGCCCCCAATTAATAACAGTGTAATAACCACTAAATAGTAAACTTTGATCACCACTGAAAACATTTCAAATTTTGAATTTTAAGATTTTTTGAAATAGAAGTTCTAACCACAGGGATAGAGAAAAGTCACCTTCATCAGGAATTAGTGTGCATTTGGTCATTTTTCCTCGTCTCATTTGCAAACACTCCCATGGGGATAGAGGAGATGTTCTTTGCATTTATACTGTACTGGATGGCCATTTGTAACATCTGCAAAGACATCTGGATAATTTCATTTTCATAAGCATTGAGATGTTTGTGGCTCTTTGGACACATTCAAGATGAGGGAGGAAAGTGCATCACCATGAGTTCACATAAAAACAGTTTGTATAAGTAGCAGGGTTATTGGTTTTGATGATGTTCTTTTGGAGCCCCAGGCCAGGGCTGGGCAGGGATGACAAGGCTGAGTGGTGGGCAGGGTGCAGAGACTAGGGACTGGGGGTGTTCCAATTCGAGGGAGGAGGCATTTGTTCTGGACCCATTGTGCTGGATGTAAGAAGCCTTAGCCCTTATGTTATAGGTGTGATACCAAGTTAGAATGGCAGGGATCTGCAGGAGACCTCTGCTCTTCACAGGGAGGTGACAGCATGGTGGGGTTTGCTCACATAGAGACCCTATAGCTTCTGGAAAGGATGATGCTTGGTGGAGTGGAAAATGTGTGGGATTTGGAGCTGGACAGATCTGAGTTCAAAATAGATTCTGCTCCGCCAGCCATATGGTTCGGGGCATATCACTTCACCTTTTGGAGTACCAGCACGGTTTCCTGGACTCTAAAATGAGAATCACAATGTTCCCCACTATGCCTCACACAGTTCCTGACCCTTACTGGAAACTCAATGAAAGACCCACCTTTGGCAGCAGGACTGGACAACACAGGCTGTGGGATCCAGCTCAGCACATGGCGCATAGACTGTTGGTGAAGGAGAGGCCGACTTGATGAGAGGAGCTGGGAGGCCATGAGAGTCCATCTAGGCAGGGGGATGTTGGGCCTCTGGCTCTGACAAAACTTTGTTATTTGGAAACCAGAACCTTCCTGCCATTTTGCCAAGAGCCATGCTGGGTTCCTAGATAGAGTTGTCTAGTTCCTTGCCTATTAGTGTGTTGTTTGTCAGCATGGGGCCGAGGTAGCAGAATCCAGCGACAGCTTTCACCTCCTGCCTGCCAGGAAAGGCAGCCACTTCACCTGCGTGTGCTCTGCAGCCGGATCTGAGGCAACCTGCTTACCTTCGCCACAAGAGACATTGGAATCTTTACCAAGAATCCACAGGCCAAGACATTTCCCAGTGTTGGTCAGTAAAAGCTAGTTATATTTCATCCAGGTGAGAAGAAAAAAATTGCCACGTAACACATTTATAGACCTAAGGCTCTGAGTGGTCAAATTTTTATGGTATAACTTTGATCCAGAAAAGTGAAATCTGAAAAATCTGTATTTTAAATTCAAAATGTTGATTCCTTTTTTAATTATAAAACTGGAATGGTTCCGCTCGGGGAAATGACCCCAAGGCATAATAAAAATACATTAAAAATGTAGTAAACCTAGAGAAATTAATCTAATTAAAATCAAAGGTTTTAGTCTCCAATAAAATTATTGGAGTGTTGCTGGAATAAGCATTGCTAAATATGGATTCTAGTGTATCAGATTGTTCAGCGTGTGGTGTGAATATGTGCCTTCTCTGTCCCTGAGCACAGCACGACCCACTCACCTCACTCTCACGCAGGCCTGGAAACAACCTATGGACTCACTCTGGTATTATAGTCACCCCTTCCCTCTCCTCTCACCCCTCAAGACCCTCCTCCCTGGGACCACATACATTCTAAATTTAGGTAAAATCTCTTCTCAGTTGTGAACTTTGAGCTCCGTGACTGATCTCTGCCCCAATTTTCTAGGGCCTTTGTTCCTTCAGATTTGGAGTTTGGCCTTCATGTTTCCAGCGAGGCTTGGCTCATTGCTGGGTTTCTTGCTTACTTGGGCAGTCGTCAGAGAAGCTCCGTCTACTGCCCTCTGAAACTCAGTGCTCATCCTGATGAAGCTCCTAAATATTACTGCATTGAGACAAAACCACACTGAATAAATCAGGGCTTCTTGGCCACTCTGTCTGGTATCAGTGCCTGGTATCAGTGGATGGCAGGGGTCAAGGGTTAGGAAAAGGCCAGCAGATGCTAAGGGCCCAGGGAGGGACAGTGACTGGCAGGGATGGATGGCTTCAATATGAGAAGCGAGTACCATAACTGGGCAGACAAGCAGACCTGAATGCCAGCAGGCCTGTGAGTCTGGCAGAGCTGGGCCCAGTCTAAGGGGAGTGGCCAGAGCTGGGCAGCCAGTATACCTGGAAGTGATAGGGCACAGCAGGGACCAAGGAGATGACAGCAGACCCCTGAGGTAGCCTTGAGCTCCTGCTTTTGGGCCTTCTCGGACTTCTCTGGGCAGAGAATAGTTCTGGAAGCCTAGTTTGGAAATAGCCTGTGTGATCTGGGAAGGGGAGCCTGGGCTATGGGTCAATAGTTGCTTTTGGCGACCCCTAAGACACCCTAGGAATGTAACAAAAGCAAATAGACAAGCTTTGAATGCTAATTAAATATGCATTACCATTGTGGGCAAAAGATGGGAAAATATGGTTTTTCTAACACTTTCGGGTCTAAAATACAATCCAAAAAGCCCATACTATGCCAAGCCCCTCAGAATCCTGTATGAAAATATAATTTTATTTTAAAAACAAACTTTATGAATTTATGCTGATATAATACACAGGGAATTTCTTATAGTCTGAGATAAATTACTAAAGAAGAGGGAAAAGAACATGGGTCTGGGTGTTAAGAAATTATCTCATTGTCTTAGGGCCTCATCTCATTCATTTCTGACTTGTAAAATTCCAATATTTATTATTCCTTGAAATTCTCTGAAGGCAAATGCAAGTCAGATAAGCAAACTCATGTGGCAGGGTTTAGAGCAATATTTTTGTAGGTAAGCATGGGCTTGACTTTCAGACACTGGTAGAGTTTCTTGAAAATCATTTTATTTTTATGAAAAGAAATAAAATTATTCTCAAATACTCCCCGGGTAACCTATAAAAATCACCCTTGCTGTTCTGGTTTGGGGTCAAAACCACAAGGGGGAAACATTTTAAATCTATCCCTGCTCTGGAACCTACATCATGATGTCATAAAAGTGCCTTGCAGAGTTCCCTAATTCTTTCTGTTCTCACATGGGGCCAGCCCTGGGGGGGGGGGGGGGGGGCGGGGGGGCGGGGCAGTTGGGGGGGGACGGCTGTGCAGCATGAACCTTCCCCACAAATGGGATGTTATCAGGGGAATGGGGAGGTCGCTCTGCTGCTGGTGCCTCAACATTGTTAGGAAGGAAGTGAGAAGCCATTAGCTTCAAATGTGTCCAGTTCCATTTTACTGCACAACGAGTGTTTGGCAGAGAAAAAGGCCCAGTCCGTTTAGGAATTAGCTGCATCTAATAAATCCTAGTATATAAAGTAACTGAAAGTAGAGAACGTAGCAAAATAGAACTGATGCGCTTTAGCTATTTTGCCAATGTGGTTTCCAAAGGGACAAGATTAAGTCTGAGAAATGGCTCTGATGGGCACAAATACACCGACTGGGAAGAAACCACTGTGGGGGATTCCTATGCTGGAGGCACACTAAGTGTGCTTTTATTTCCTCCTGCCAGCAGAAATGGAGTAAATGGATCATGTAAGAAAGTAAATATAAAACCCTTCCCACAAAGAAGGCAGCTCTAATGGGAGGTGTGGGCTTCAACTGACCTTGTCTTTGGCTCAGTCGAGCCAGTTTGCTGAGGTGGTTGCCTGCTTCTGAACAGACAGCAGAATGTGGTCTGGAGGCAAAATACAGAGGTCTGGGTAGACTTAAATCCCCAAAGGGAAGCAAGGGAGCTACCTGTGCAACAGAAGCCGTCAGTCCTGCAAACCACCCCTGCTGGCCACTGTATGTGGCATGTGACTTCTACAGGTGGGTGGGTTATTTGGATTTGGAATAGTTTTCTCTCTCTTCCCTTCATACTTCCTGCTTTTATCTCCAACTTAAACCAGGAATGATGCTGCACTTAGTGGTAAGGCCTCACCCCCAGCTACCGGTGCAAACCCAGAGGAAGAATTTGACAATTATGTTTCCACTTCTTTCTTTGAGTTCATATTTAAGACCACTGAGATATTTTTGAATCTCAATTCTATAATCTAATTATCATAAAGCCCTCTTAGCTTTGTGTCATCCACAAATGTAATAACTATGCCTACTCTTGCTTCATTGGAGTTATCTGGTAACCATACCAAACACACTGGAGACCTTTATGGCGGCATCTGTGGAGGCCTTCCTCCACGTGAAAAGGGGTGATCTTTGGGGTGATTTCACCCAGCTGCTATTGTTCAAGCTTCATTTTTCCATATTTACAAGAGTCTTTTTCAGAGCTCTTGAAGGAAACCATGTACCTTGAGTATGTTGTTTGTTGAACTTTGCTCAATTTTGGTATTCCTGGTGAGCCACTAGTGACCTCTGCCTTGATCATTCTCACTAGGGATAAATAGGCTCCGTTTCTTTGTCCTTAGAGAAGGAGACACGGGCATTTCCATAGGTTCTGGATATTGCTTTCTGTCTGTTGTTTATTGAGCACCAGCTGCATTCTAGGCGATTTGCGTTATTTTATCTCTAGTCCCCTCATCAATTCCGGAGAAAAAATACGAAGTCCCTCTCTTCCCCTATTCCACCCTTACATCTAACCTTTAATTCTAGGAAATGAGACTCAAATTGCTCAAATGACTTTCCTCAAACCACACAGTTGACCAGTGGCTGTACCATGATCTGAACCTAGAACCATCAGGTTCCAAACTAATCGTAGTGCCTTCATTTTCCAAGTCCATAGAAAACTGGAGGACAGCTTCATGATCACTGGTTTGCACATTTTTTCAGGGCCTTTGGGTGTGGTTCATCTGCTCCTGATTATCTGAACTCACATGATAGAGTGGGCTGCTACCTGAGAAGTTCTTTTTCTCTCTGTGATTTTAAGCCCCTGTTGCCCAGTAAGCACACGTTCTGGTGCTCAGGGCAGACCAGGACTGCCAAATGCATGCTGCTCTGGGGGGAGGGGGGGCGGGGGTGGGGGGGCCTAGGAGGCCAGTGTCTGCAGAGCCTGGGGCTAGGACTGCAGTAGAGGCAGCAGGAGAGCTATGGCCCCCCCAGGAGCCTGCCCTGCCCTACCCTACCTGGCTAGTGCGGTGGGCTGCAGGGGGTTCCCATACTTCCTTCTCCCTGGCACACTCCTCTTTCTCCTTCCATGGGTAAGACTCATGTCAAGAGCCACTGCATCTTGGTCGTAGCCTCATGAAGACTTTTCTTCTGAGTCAGTGGCTGAAATTATCGTACCTCTCCTCCAAGTGGGTGAAACCCAGTTTCAAATTTCTTAGCTGTTTCCAGAATCCTAGCATATTTTACTGCTGGGAGGACAGATGCCTGCTCAAGTGTCTGATGAAAACACTTAAGTTTTATTGTTATTTGACATTCATTAGGGAACCATCTTCCGTAGGCAAAATACAAGACATTTCTTTAGACAGGAGGCATAAAAGGACTAATGGTGGGTCATAGGCCAGATGGTATGGAAGCAAGATGAACTGAGCCCTCGAGCCATGCCAGCTCGGTCCTGCACTGCCTTTGAGAACTGAGAGTGGTGTAGAGAAGAAAGAAACTGACGATTCCAGGGCAGCAGTGAAGGTGCCATTGCACAAAGAACGCCATGCATTGTAGGAACAGTGACAGTATCATCCAGTGTCCTTTCCTGGCTGAGATTCTAAAGAAGCACTTATTGAATTAATGTTTACCAGAGACCAATTACATGTTGGATTCTCCCAGTAAACCTGAAGATGAAGGCTGCTGGTTCTGGCTTGCAGGGGAGGAAGGGGAGGCTGAGAGAAATGAACCTTACCCAGGACATGTGCTTGTCCATGGTGTTGTCACGATCTGAATCCAGGTCTATCAGACTATCAAGTCCACACTTCCCTTCACTTACAGAATCCTGAGTCCAGATACTCGTTTTCCCTCCAAACAAGGAGCAGAATGTGGACAGAACATGGAGGGAAAAGGAATCAAGCACTCATGACTACAGGGTAGGGAAAAAGGACCTGAAGTCACACTCCCTTTGCTATAGGAATCCCAAGATTCTCTTCTTCCTGTCTCCTAACTGACTTTTGAGGTGTTGGTGGGGAACAATCAAGAAGGTGAGAAGACAGGGACAAGATATCTTCAAGCACTGGTTCAGAATCCAGGGGAACAGTCTCTCCTCCACAGCTTCCGCTGAGATGAAGGCAAGAGGAGATGAGATTGACTTGCCATGGGGTGTTTTTACATTAGATATATGGATGGAAGACTTACAGTGAGGGTTCCTTCCCAATTAAATGTCCTGATTAAATGTCGCTGGTTCCTTTAATCACATCTCCTTGGAAAGTTTCTCTTGCTTCTCCAAATGAGATCGTAGAATTCTGCAACAGGAAAATGCCTATTAATCAGTCTAATATAACTTTGGGGCAGTTTGGCTTAAAGGTGGGGCTTTCTTGGCAAGATTTCTCCAAATGTTCCCCTGCCAGCATTTTTTTTGCATTGACCCAAGTATTTTCTAACCTTTTCTGCCTACTTGCTACTGCCTACTTACTCTTTTTTTTTTTTGAATGTTTATTTTTTTGAGAGAAAGAGACAGAGCATGAACATGGGAGGGCAGAGAGAGAGAGAATTCAAAGTAGGCTCCAGGCTCTGAGCTGTCAGCACAGAGCCCGACACAGGGCTCAAACTCACAAACCCTGAGATCATAACCTGAGCTGAAGTCACACGCATAATTGACTGAGTCACCCAGGTGCTCCAGCCTACTTATTCCTTATACCTGAAACTTCTTTTCTTCTCCCCAATCCCAGGACCCCCTGTCCCTTCACCCCTCTTATGGTATGCCTGCTCTTATGTGAAAGGAAGCTCCCTCATGTTCAGAAATTTATTTCAAGTTTCTGGGGCCATTCTACTTCCTTCACTGGGAAGAAGTGAAGGAAAACGCCCTCTCTGGTACCCTTCCAGAGAGGAGGCTGCTGTATTCTAAGACTCATTAAACTCCATCTGGTGGGTATGTCTTGATGAGTTTTTCCTACAGGAGAGTTTTACCTTGGTGCCTGTTGAGGGTTTGCCGTGTTTTTGGGGCATAAGCCTCACATTATAAAATGTGGGGATCACCTGCTGCTCTCTGTCCATAAAGCCATGCTGTCAAATTAAGGAAATAAGCCAAGCAGATGTGAGTGAACCCACAACCTCAGCATGGTTTCATTTTAATGCTAACTGTCCTATTTGGAGCAAGAGTAATTAGAAAATCAGCAGCAAGTTAGGGGAAAAAAATTGCTGAGCTTTATAATTACTTGGGGTGGAAAGAAAATCTGGGATCCATTTACTGAAGGTCTCATTAACTTCCCCATTATGAGAGTCAAGCTGCAGCAGCCAGAGCTGCACAAGAAGGGAAGGAGGCAGCTGTGGAGGAAGGAAGCTAGGGATGGGGCCCATGGTCACCTTCACTTTGCCACAGAAGTCTGAGGCTCTTTGTGCTTTTCGTGTGTTCTGCTAACACGGTCACTTCTGTGCTGTGCTTGGCCAGAGACTGAAGAGGAGTTCCCAGGTAGGTGTTCCCATCTACCCTGTTCACTTCTGCCCCCTACCCTTCCTTTCCTCATTGGTTCTCTTTCCACAGTCCCCACTAATGCACTCTGCCTCATTCCACCCCTCCCTTCTCCCGGCTATACGTTTCCTGGATTTGGACATCTGTATCATGGAGTCCTCAGGGACACAATGCCCTTCCCACATGCAGGTTGACTTGTGTCCCCTGGAAAGGTATGCTGAAGTCCTACCCTTCAGTACCTCTGAATGGGACCTTTTGGGAAATAGACTCATTTAAGATATAGTGTGAAGGAGAGATCATCCCCCATTTAGGTGACTCGTATGGTTATAAGCAGAGATAGGCACCAACATGTGAGAGGAGAAGGCCATGTGATGACAGAAACAGAGAGTGAGGTGCTGCAGCTGAAGCAGCAAGCCAAGAAACACTGAGACTGGTGGCCACCACCAGAAGGCCAAGGCCACAGGTCTCAGAGGGAGCACACAGCTCCACTGACACCTTGACTTTCAACTTCTAGCCTCCAGAACTGTGGGATGATAGTTTTCTTTGTTTTGGACCACCTGTTTGTGGTACTTTGTTACAGCAGCCCTAGGATACTGATACACAAATATACACGCCTTTAACAAACATCCAATAGAGGACTTCTATGGGAAAGGCTCTGGATTAGACTAGCCACAGAGAGGGTGCAGGGATGAGCCAGGTAAGGCTCCTGACCTTTTAGCAACTCCTAGTTTCATGGGGGAGACTGACGATCATAATTCACACTCATCCATGGAAGATATAAACATACATTGTAACAGAGGGACAGATAGACCAAGAGGGGAGGTTTTGGGGAGGAGTGAGGATTTGAGTTGGGTTTTGAGGATACATGGGCTTTATTAGGAAAATCAGGATAGAAGGATAATGTTAGGATAGAATAGCTTGTGCGAAGACTGGAGTCTGGAAGGAACAGAGCACATACCGAAAATGGCAAGTGGGCTGCTGTGGTGGATGGGTGTGTAACCTGGTGAGGACCCTGGACATACATTTCAGCAGGAGAATGCAAAAGGCAAGGGTAGTAAAGGCCTGGAATGCCCATCCCCTTTCATGGTAAGGGATCTGGGGCAGATCTTAGGATCTCCATGGTCATCTTCCCAGAGAGAAAGAAGCACAGAACATCTGGGAGCTGTCCAGATCCCTGGCGGCAAGTTGAGCAGAATGTACCAGAAGGTGAGTTCAGGATCTGGGCCACTGTATCTCCACTGTACCATCACTTGACCCACTCCCAGGAAGGAAGACCTTTATCATAATCTCTCCACCCAGTTTCTCTCCCAAGGCTTGATATCACGCTGGGCATCAGTGTAGGGCAGTAGTCTCACTGTTCTGCCATTGTTCTCCACCCAGACACCACCCAATCCCTGCAGAGAGAGGCCTGGGTTCTTGCCTTTCTAATGAGTCTCTCCTACCCTTCTAGCCCTCTCATGTACCCACTTTCTGGCTGACAACCAAGCTGTGCTCCTGACTGCCCCACATCTTCCCATCACTTTGGAATTCCTTGTTGAGTAATCTTGTCTCTCGTTGCTCTGTAGCTGTCTTGTCTAGCTCATTTGTTCAGAGAGCCACCCCATTCATCCTTAGCCCTAGATCCTGTGTTTACCTTCAAGGACCAGTATAACAACTGTTTATTGATTTTTTCATTCAATTTGAACACCTACTATGGTATACTTACTATGACAAATATACCATGCATATTTACCATTATACAATGGTAAACACAGCAGTAGTCCTGGTCCAGTGTGGATACAGAAGAGTCAATTGTCACTTGCATAATTAAGAATTGTCATAAATGCTGAGAAGGGAAAGAACAGGCAACTGTGAGAGGGGATAATGAGGAAGGTGACTTAGACTGGAGCCTTGGAGCAGAAAGGAAAGCATGGGAAGATGCTCTTGGTAAGATGTGGAGGAAGGATATTCCAAAAAGAGTGAGTGAGAGCATGTGCAAAAGCTTTAAGAAGGGAAAGACTTTTGTTGATATCAAGGAACTGAAGCCTAGTGAGTAGGGGGGGAGTTATGTGAAGAAGTAGATGGATGTAGGTAATGCAGACCGATGGGCCTATTAAAAAAAGAAGAAAAATGTGCTCTCATAACAATAGGAAGTCATTTAAAAGTTTTACATAACTGTATGTACCATTGCCTGGTGAGGTCAGAGGGGAATGTTTGTGATAGGGATGTTGTTGTTGGAAGGTAGGTCAGTAGTCCAGGCCACAGGCAGGAGGTGGCTGTAGAGATGGAGATAAGTGAGTGGGATGGAGGTATGTTTTGGAATCAGAGTCACAGGACTTGTGTATGAGTTTGTGGGGCAAGGTGCTGATGGTGAAGGAGGAACACAGGATTATAGCTTGGACAACAACTTAGAGACTGCTGTGGGAGGAATGTGTTTGGGGATGGAAGTTTAGAGTGCAGTGATGAGCATGGGGATTTTGAAATGCTTGAGAGATTTCTGAATATAGAAGTCAAGCATGCGGTTGAATTTATGAGCGTAGACCTCTAAGGAGAGATCCGGATCGGTTACAGATGGTGTGGAAAGTCAGGGGACTGGACAAGGTTCTCAGAGACAAGAGGGCAGGGCAAGGAGAAGGCAGGGAGTAGAGCCAGGCTCTGGGTAGAAGAGGAGGAGTTGGCAGAGGATATTGAGAAGCAGCAGCCAGAGAGGTAGAAGGTTACCCAGAAGTGTGTGGTGCTGTGGAGTTACAGGGAAGAGTCTGCTTCAAGAGGGAGGGAGCATCAAGAATATCAAATATTGCTGAAAAGTCAAGTAAGGTGAGGACTCCAAATGTCCATGGGGTCTGGCAATATGACAAGCTGGGTAGACTTTCACAAGAGAAGTTTCTTTGGCTTTTGCTTCATCATTCTATTTTCCATCTTTAGTAATGTTTGTTGAGGCTTACTGTGTACCCAACATGTATTCATCATTAGTCCATTGAGTCCTCACAACAGCCTGCCAGGTTGATATTGGTGGTATTGTTATCACTTCTCTGTTTGTATACAGAAGGAAATAGGCACACAGAGGTTAAACATCTTGCTGTAGGTCTTATGTCCCCATTTCACAAGTCTTTCCCATAATCCTCTGTTATGCAATCAGGGAGGTTTATATCTGGAACTTGTAAATGTTCTAGTCTCCTCTCATTTTTTAATGAAGCAACAGACCCCAGAGATGGGAAGAGTTCATGTTTATTGACTACCTCTTATCCCTATGCTAGGGATCATGTGCCTATTTCTCACGTAGTCTTGCCAGAACCTTATGGGAATTTTCCAATGAGAAAAGCAGTGCTCTGAAAAATGAGATCCGTGTTCAAGTTATAGTGCTAATAAGCAGTGGAGTCAGGATTTGAACCCATGACTTGCTGGTTCCAAAACTTCTCTCAGCCTTCTATGCCACATGACCTCCCAAGGTCACAGAAGAACAGGAGCAAGAACCAGGCTCCTTGTTCCTGACCTCTCCAAGTCAATAGATTGTCAAAGCCCCCATTCCATCTGCATTTTAACACAGGCATCTTAGGGCCTCATCTACGTCATTCTTCAACATGTGCAACCCCTTTGCATGTGGGAACATCTCACAGATGGACAGACCTTTAATTTTGTCTGGTTTGGACCTGAATTTCCTGTTCCACCTTAGCTGACTGAAGCCTCAGATGCCCCATCCCACTGTTTTGGGTCTCATCTGTAAGTTGTAATCACTCATCCCAGCTGGCCTGCCTCCCACCTCCCTCATTTTCTGGCTTAGACTGTTCCTCATTATAGCTCATGTTTGCTTAAGATCATCCTTAAATTCTTTTTATCTCTGCTATGAACTCCTTAAAAAAATCTTCCTAGAACTTTGATTGGTTGTTGTTTGATGCTTTTTTTCAAAGGCAGCTTTACTAAGTCTTTTCTAAGCTTTTTTGGTCCTGTTCAATTAGAGAGAAGGATTCAGCCAGCCATCTCGTTTCTGATTTGAGGTCACTCAATGTGTACATTTATACCCCTAACTCATATATTTCTTTACTCTTGGCTTATTGAGTCTACTTGCCTCAGAAATATAGCATTCACTTTTTTCAGCAAAAAATATATCTTTAATATCATTATGGGTGAGCATTGGAGACTCACAATGATAAACCCTAGGCAGCCCAGGTGCCTATGATATCTTGACTGGCTAGGAGGTCACTTGGGCCTCCTGGGGAGGTGGGGGTGGGGTCAGGGTCCTGTGTGTGGATAGCCTTTGTGACCTCACCCTATTCCCCACTTTTCCTTGATTTCTTCTCTTTCACTTACTTCTTCTCCATTTGGGTTTTCACTCCCTTCCTGTTTGCCCCAAAGTTCAACGACACTCCTCAACTGCCTTCTGCCCCTACACAACTAATCTTTTCTGTAGTCACCCATATGACGTGATGCAGTGGGGGTAGAGTGGGCTCAGTGTTAGTGTGGCTGTTTCTCTGGTAGGGAAAACAGGGAGCATGGGGTGGAGTAAGGAATGGAACTTGGGCCTGGAACTAGTCTCTTCTTGTACTTTCCACTTCTGTAACTAAGACAAAATGGATGCTTCCAGTGTGAGGATTCATTTCTTTCTGAAACCTCTCCCTGACCTTCTTGGGTCTATAAAAGAAATTCATATTCTACATATTAGCCCAAATTTGATTCTACTTCTTGCCAACTAATTCCGTGGCCTTCTTATGCTAATAATGTCCACCCCTTCCTTATATGGATTATCACAAAGAATTCTGCATTAACTTGACAAGAAACAGCTTAGGGTTCAAACTTGCTTCTCTCTAATTCTTGGATGGGTGTGTGGGGAGTGAATAATAAAGTTTTATTTTATCATGCCACATAATAAAATGAAGTTGGCATAAATATGATGAAATCAATTCAAATAACATATTGTGTGGGTACCAGGCCTATGCTAGATAGTGAGGATTTAGAGAGAAAAGAGATTCAGTCCTCATGTCAAGAAGCTCAGAGTTTACTGAAAACAAAACAAAACAAAACAAAAGAATTGGAGTCCCAGCAGGATCAGTACTGAGGTTCAGGTATGCCAGCCCATGGGGTTAGGGGAACCTTCTATAATCAAGCCATCTCTTCTGATTTACAGGTGACCCAGAAGCACAGAACTTGAATATTGTTCACATTATGGTTCAGACACCTGCACACAAGTTTGTTTGGGCCCCAGTGTATGCCAAGTATGGACAACAAGCTCTCTGAGCAAAGGAGTGGCCAGCACAGGTGTTGGGCCCGGCAGCAGAGACTGAGTATGGCAGGGGGCAAACTGTTTAGGTATATGTGAGGCTGTATCTGAACCCATTCCAATCTACCTCCTGGGTGGGAGGGGAGGAATGGGCATCAAAACTGAAAATCGTGTTGTGCTCACATCACAGAATTAAATATTAAACTAAAAATTGGACATATACATAATATATATAAGGGGCTTGATGATTAGTAATTTTAGGAAGGCAAGGGAGGTGAAATAGATCAGTATAAATAAAAAAAAAGGTGATCTAGTGCCTAATGTGAGTGTCAGCTATATCTTGTTTCCAAGACACCTATAGATGTTTAGTTAGCACGTGAAGCTAATATAAAAAGGGCCACCATAAAAGGAAATAGTTTGATTTGCATGGACATTTAACTGGAGTATGTATATTTGTACCTCCTAAATCCAGCACTACATTTGACCAACTTGGGTTCATAAGAAAAAAAAATTGGCATCAGAGAACTGCAGTCAGCTTTTATTCAGCATGAGCGAAAAAGAGAGAGAGAAAAAGAAATATTTGTCCGACACCACGGAACTATTGAAGAGATATGTATATTTAAAAATGGGCAGATGGGGGCGCCTGGGTGGCGCAGTCGGTTAAGCGTCCGACTTCAGCCAGGTCACGATCTTGCGGTCTGTGAGTTCGAGCCCCGCGTCAGGCTCTGGGCTGATGGCTCAGAGCCTGGAGCCTGTTTCCGATTCTGTGTCTCTCTCTCTCTCTGCCCCTCCCCCATTCATGCTCTGTCTCTCTCTGTCCCAAAAAATAAATAAATGTTGAAAAAAAAAATTTAATAAAAAAAAATGGGCAAATGGACTGCATACTTTGTAGGTTTCGTGTTCTCTATTGTGCAAACATATTAAATTAATAAGAAAAGTCTCTTTTGAGAGGGAAACAAATAAAATAAAACCAAACTTGGGGGCCCAGAGCAAGTATCCCTCTTGCCATGGTGCCCTCTGCCTTCAAAAGTAGTGCTTGGAATTCAAGAAGAATACAGATTTTCTCTAGTGGAAAAGTGCGAGGCCAGTAAATCATGGGATCAGTAATGGACTTTAATAGGTAGAACTATTTATGCCTCAGAGATCAAGGAGGGGTATTCAACCGGATGTGACAGAGAACTTGGCCAGAGCATCAGGAAGCTAAGAAAGGGTGACCCAGAGGAGGAGGCAGCAGCCTGAACCATGCATGTGACCCCTCCTTCCCCACCCACCAGGGCCTTCCCCAGAGAGATAGGAGAGAGGGAGGACTGAGAAAACCTAACATTTGATGAGTGGGGGCCATTGATTTGACAGATCAGGGCCACAGTGTTAAAGTGACCTTACCTTGGCCAGGATCTATAAGTGGTCAGCCCAGGGGACATTCAGCTTATATGTGAGAAAAATAATAGTATCATCATATTAGCTTAATAATAATTAATCGCTTAAGACATGGAAAAAGGTCTATGTCAGCTCATGAGTAAACGTCCAATGAATATATCTTAAAATAAGGGTTGAGAGGAGGGAGAAGTCCTGTGGGCTGGCCTGATATGTTTGAAAGAGAGGAAAGATGGAGTAGGGCTTGCAGGTTGGGAGACGGGTGAGGTGAGCAGGCGAGGAAAGGCACTCTCGATGACAAGAGAGAGAATTTCCAGTTTCAGTCCTGACATTTAAAGGGCTCGAGGGGCGCCTGGGTGGCTCAGTCGGTTAAACGTCCGACTTCAGCTCAGGTCACGATCTCGCGGTCCGTGGGTTCGAGCCCCGCGTCGGGCTCTGGGCTGATGGCTCAGAGCCTGGTGCCTGCTTCCGATTCTGTGTCTCCCTCTGTCTCTGCCCCTTCCCCGTTCATGCTCTGTCTCTCTCTGTCTCAAAAATAAATAAAACGTCAAAAAAAATTAAAAAAAAATAAATAAAGGGCTCGAAAGTCATCAGTCCCGTCCTCATGGAACAAGAAACAGCTAGACAAACTGAAAATCAACTTTTCTTGGACTCATTAAGAACTGTCTGTGGTTACAAGGCAAACTAGCACTCTAAAATCTAGAGAGACAGGAGCATCCAGAGATGCTCATCAGAGAAGAAGCCACTGGAGCCACACACTTGTAGGAACGTTTTTTTTTCTTAAACGTTTATTTATTTTTGAGGGGGGGGGGGAGCACAAGCGGGGAGGGGCAGAGAGAGTGAGAGAGAGAGAGGGAGAGAGGGAGGGAGACAGAGTCCAAAGCAGGCTCCAGGCTCTGAGCTGTCAGCACAGAGCCCGATGTAGGGCTTGAACTCACAAGCTGTGAGATCATGACCTGAGCTGAAGTCGGACATTCAACCGACTGAGCCACCCCAGGTGCCCCTTGTGGGAACATTTTAATGGTAATTTTGGTCATTTGCTGGAGGCTGAGTGTCTACTAGTGTGACAGTGACAGACCCTTATGGGCCACTGTCTTAGGTGATCCCCCACAGTTTTATAGACTTTCACACCAGTAATCCCAACATATTTTCACAGTGAGGATGGTAGAGAGATCTCTCATGGCTCTGGCAGGGGAAAGGAGCAATCGTGAAACCTGCCCAGAACCTTCCTGTAGCAAAAGCTACTCTGTATGAGAAAGGGCTTTGCTGGAGCACAATACGAGAAACTTATCCAGCTGAGGGAAAGGAATTTCTCTCCAGCCTTCCCATCTTACCTGAGGGAGAGAAAGCCACAAAGTCAATGGAAGACAGAGCGTTAAGGAAATAGATTTGCAGTGCTACCAGGGAAGGGTGTAGGGCAAAAGATGCTAACCTCAGTAACTTTGGAAATGACTTTAGTCACTGTTTAAGACTAAAGTCAAAGGATTCAAGACTAAAAACAAAAGGAACTATGCACACAGTACTGTAGCTGGCGAAGGTGTTTCCCGTGTGAGTATAGGTTAGCAATTCTGAAACCACCATACACTCTCTGATGGAGTGGTAGGTCATAGACAAGGGGAGGCTAGAATGACCCATGTGGTACCAGGTTAGAATAGGAGACATTGATCTATGATCTTGTTGAGTTTACTATAGGTACAAATGAATATATAGAGAAATATTTTTAGATACATATATGTAAATGGGTTATGTATGCACATATATTTTCTTGTTCTGTCAGGTGAAGAGGGCCAAGACACAAGGACACTGAAGGAGCAATGAGTGTCCCCAGAGTCTAATCTTGCTTTCTAATGCCATTCTCCGATAAAAGAAACCAGGCTTTGGAGAAATAGTTTATTATAAGGCTGGAGCAGGGAATACACAGGATGAGCCTGGAGAATCATGTAGTGCCAGAAAATAAGAAAGTGTTCAAAAACACAATAATGGAGTATGTCACAGGGACACAGGAGCTGGCTAAAAGAGCTCCCAGTGGCCAAAGCACAGCTTGCATTGCTTGACAATGCAGGATGGAGGGAGCAGGTTTAACAGAGAAGGGATATATCAAGAGAGGCCAAAACTTAAGGCCCATGAGAATGATGTCCAAGATCTTCTGTGTCCACATACATTAGTAGGCTTCAGAAGACAGGTAGGGGTTGCACTCCACATAGAGGGCCCAGGGAAGATGTCTCTGGAAACACCATCATCTTCACCGTGGCTAGAGCATCAGGGAGCAGTTAACTCTGCCAATGGGCAGCCAGAAGGCTTTCCACTGACTTTGTTCAAAGAGTCAATAGGCTACCTTCAGGATTGTGATTAGCAAAGAGTCATCCTGTGTCATGACCCTGCAGTGTGGTGATGACGATGTGATTTTAGGTTTCAACAGATGCAGATACCCTGGAGACATTATTGCTCTTCCTTGAGAAATAATACTGCATAAGAGTTTTGGGGATTAAATTATGAGCTGTGGCAGTAACCACATTTAATATGGATATTTGCTCGTGTTTTTACCATTTTGTGGGACAGAACTGGTGAAGTAGTATTCTTTCTTATATATCCCTGGTAATTTCCTAGATTTTTTTCAAGTTTTTATTTAAATTCCAATTAGATAACATAGAGTGCAATATTAATTTCAGGTGTAGACTTTAGTGATTCAACACTTACATACAACACCTGGTGCTCATCACAACAAGTGCCCTCCTTAATTCTCATCACCTATTCAACCTATCCCCCCACCAGACATACGAAAAGATGTTCAACATCAATCTCCTAGATTTTTGAGGAAATGGAACACATGGGAGACTGAGTGGGAAGGTGGAGAAGGAAGTGTATCCTCATTCCCAGGGGAAGGTGCAACAGATTACAGCTGCTGAAGAAAGAACCCAGAGATAGTTCTGCCTTGAGTGTTACCACTCTGGCTTGGATGAGCCAAAAGGAAAGCAAGTGGTCAAAGAAAGGTTTCTGCATATATTTAAAAATTTTAACAATGGCAACAGGGGATAGGAAATTGATTTCTTTACATTTTGGATTTTTCTGCATCAACAAGGGATGGACTTGGAAAAAAGAGAAGGAAAACAATGTTAAATTTTATGGGCCAGTTTGGGGCATTTTATTTTGCAAGCATTGTGTTCTTTGGACTATGTAGTTATCATCTGCTGCATATTGTTTAACACTGTCTGGCAGGCTTGGTTGGATGACATGGCTGGACATTATTTAAGATGGGAAACAGGATAGCAGTGACTCCTTGGACTACTGCCTGATGATGTAGTTGAGGTTCCTTGGCATGATTGGCAAATTGGAGGGGTTTTCCTGCCAGATAGCTGTGTGTAATGGAGACTGATGAGCCTCCTGTGTGAACTCACCCTGATGGGAGAAGGAGCCAGACATAGTTCATGTATCCAGAACAAAAGCCTTAGTTGTTGGCAGAGTACTCATATTTTCTCCTAGCCCAGTTACCATTGGACTCATACATTCGTCCAAAACACTTTTATTGAGGCATTAATATGTACTTGTCACTGTGTTATGTGTGGAATTGCAGCAGTGAACAGTACAGAGACAATGAGTGTGCATATCCTAAGGACATTAGGGTGGCTGAGAGTAAATTTTGAAGGAGTTGGTGCTCTAAACCGTCTGGCAGACATTGGAGCATACGCAGTTCACTTTATAACCAGGTGTCAAATGGAGAATGGCCTCCCCATAATTTGGACCTTACTACTATGACACTTTGGCACCATGAGGGCTTGGGGGGTATTGGTGGCACTTTCCAGGTGGGGGCATGAGGGGGAGGTTATATCCAACCAAGCAGAAATCTCTGGGCCCAGAAGAGCAGAAATGAGACCACAGTGCCTGTTGGGGTGGTGACAGAGATCGTGATGTTCAACAGAGATGCAGATGAAAATATGGGCCCAGCAGAGCATGATGGGGAAGATGCAGGGTTTGCAATGCTCTGAGGGGTAGTGAGAAGAACCAAGATGAATAGTCAGGAAGAACGGTGTTAATGGAAGAATGCTTCTTTGTGAGTACATTCCTGAATTTCTCTGGAGCCACCCAGAGATACTGGTTTTGCAGGAGAGGTTTTGCGGGACAGAAATCTGTTTTTTGCTACTAATATCACCTCATACATACTTATACGCTGTTGAGTTCTGGGGAAACTTTATTACAATAATCATAATGAGGACATCAACAATAATACCATCCTCCACCACCACCACCACAACCATCATTACTGCCATTATTGAATGCTTACAAGAGGCCGGAAACTGGGCTATGAACCTCAAATATATTGCTACTAGTTTTTAGAAGGATTACAAAGGACTTTTACTTTGGGCCAAGATGGAATAAAAGGGACCCGATTTACCCAGCTACCTGAAATAACAACAACAAAAAATTGACAAAATGTAAAAAAGAATGGTTTTTAAGATACGGATATCAGGCAACAGAGGGCAATGATCCTTGAAAGGTAAGTGAACAAGGTGAGTCTATAATTGCCTCAGCTTACCAACCATGGTATAGGGAAGCGGTACCCAGGCAGAGCCCAGCAGACACCCCAAGTTAAGGAGACTGAAATTCTGGAGAGACCAAGACAACTAGAATTTATAGGACGTAGTACCAACAAGGAGAGACATGCACAAGGAAAGAAGTCTCAAGATCTGCAGAGTCTCTCTCAACTACTGATCAGTGCATGAATGTAAGGAAAATAACCAGGCCTAGGAAAAGAATCACTCAAAAGGATTAGCATTAACAGTGCCCAGTGCTCATACAGAATGGGGAATATGCCTGTTCCCAATGGTCAGAATGGAAAATATCATGGTGTGCAGGGTATTAGATATAGATTTCAGAAGGATCTTTCCTCAGTAGTAAGAATAATCAGTCCTAGATACCTATGTCCCACTTAACACATCTTTAAAATAAGATGTGAAGGGATCAAACAATTTCTAAGCAACTTAATTGATCCTAAGGCAAATCTCAAGAATATTTATAAGAATACAAAAATATTCAGTACCCAGCAAGGTAATTGCAATGTCCAGCATCAAATAAAAAAATTGCCTGACATACAAAGAAGCTGGAAACTACGAACCATAATGAGAAGAAAAATTTATCAACTGAAACCAATTCAGAACTAACACTGACAAGGACAAAAAGTGTAGTAGAGACATAGAAAATATTAGAAAGATTGAAATTGAACTAAAAACTATAATGTGTGAGATGAAAAATTCACTGATGGGATTAAAGACAGATTGGACATTGCAGAAGAAAAGATCAGTGAACGTGAACACTAGAAATGATCTAAAATGAAACATAGAGACTACTGAAGCAAGGCATTATTGATACACACTACAACATGATGAATCTCAAAATAATTACACTGAGCAAAAGGAATCATACACAAACACGAATACATACTGCATGACTCCATTTATATAAAATCCTGAAAATGCATAATAATCTTTGGAAAGCAGATCACCAGTTGCTTGGGGATGGGGAGGGCAGGAAAGGGTAGGAGGAAGAGGGGAAGAATAAACCTTTGGGAGTGAGGTATATGTTTATTACCTTGATTTTGGTGGTAGCTTTATGAGTATACACACGTCAAAACTCATCAAACTGTATACTTTAAATATTGGAAGTCTGTTGTATGATAATTATACCTCAATAAAGCTGTCAAAAAAATTAGAGGGTATTGCCACACCTATTTTAAAGCTGAGAGAACTGATAACCAGGGAAGTTAAGTGACTTGCCTAAGACTGAGCATTTCATAAGAGAGTGACCCCAAAAAGAGTCTGTGCCTTTTAGTGGCAACAGATGGTAACATCAAAGCTAATATTCCTCGAACATGCTTTTTGAAGGGATTGTATTTTTAAAAAATATCTATAGTAAATAGTGAGCATTTGTTAATGGACCCTCTCTAATATATACAGTACTGACCACCATCTTACACATTATAAATATATTATTTAAGTTGTGACATTTCACACCTTCTTGCCAGTATAAAGTAAGCTCTTGAGAGCAGGCATTTTGTCTTATACACTATTTGTATCGAGTATTTCTTACATGGCTTCTTTGTCTCTTGTGCTAGTTGTCACTTTGGTGACTAAACATGCATGGGCTCCACTGGATTTTACAGAAAAGTAACCTGTCAGTGTCCTGTCTCATGCCTGCATCTGGTCCCTCATGTCCTAGGGTTTTTACTTTTAGTGCTGCTGCAAGATCCCCATCAACCAGCATATGCTAAGTGGAAGTGCAGGTTTTCCTTATGAGATGAACCTTTTCTAATGGGAGGTGGGATCCAGTGGGTCAATTCTGCCTCTTTTTGCTTCCTGGTATGTGGCTCTTGTGCTGCTTCGCAGGGATGGGGGTGCAGGATCAAGCAGCTAGACTCACTAGTGCTGGCAAGTCTGATACTCCTAAATATGTGTCTCCTCCTGCCCAGTTTTATTTCCTTTGACCCTCACTCCCACCTTCTCAGATCAAATTCCCTAATCAAGTAAGATGCAAAAGCCCCTTGCCTCAGGCTCTCTTTTCTGCTTTAATATTTGGTACCAGCAGTAGTCCTAGAAAGCAGACCCCTGACTGGCATTTTGGAGCTATGCTGTTCACCAGTTGGATGGGAATAAGAACCTCTATGCCAGCAATAAGTGGGATAGAAGTAACGTGGGGAGACAGCGGCTTTATAATGATGAACGTTTTCTCCTAGGTTTACTTGGGGTAAAGCATAGGTAGAAAGTGAGGTGTTGTACTATGTGGTAACCACGACTATTGCATAGTATAGGGACAATAATAATTATAGGCATTGTAAGAGAGGGCTGGCTTTTTAAAATTTCATGAAAGCCTTAAAAAATATCTGTGCTTGGGGCACCAAGGTGGCTCAGTCGGTTAAACTTCTGAGTCTTGGTTTCGGCTCAGGTCATAGTCTCAAGTTTGGCTCTGTGATGACAGCGGGGAACCTGCTTGGGATTCTCTCTCTCTCTCTCTCTCTCTCTCTCTCTCTCTCCGCTCTCTCTCTCTGTCTCTCTCTGCCCCTCCCTCCCCTGCTCTCTGTCTCTCTCTCTCTCTCAAAATAAATAAATAAATAAATAAATAAATAAATAAATGTTAAAAAATATATATTGTGCTTGAAGTTGTTCCTAATGGTTTTCTGGGAAGGCTATTTGAAGGTTATGCATGACAGTGGATTACAGTTCATTGTTTTTCAAAGGTGATTCCCCAGAATAACAGAATTAGCATCACATGGAGAAATGCAAATTCTCTACTGAATCAGAAACTCTGGGGCAGACTCTAGTAGTGTGTGTGTGTGTGTGTGTGTGTGTGTGTGTGTGTGTGTGTGTGTTTTAAAGTATGTTTTAACGTTTATTTATTTTTGAGACAGAGAGAGACAGAGCATGAACGGGGGAGGGCCAGAGAGAGGGAGACACAGAATCTGAAACAGGCTCCAGGCTCTGAGCTGTCAGCACAGAGCCCGATGTGGGGCTCGAACCCACAGACCGCAAGATCATGACCTGAGCCGAAGTCGGCCGCTTAACCAACTGAGCCACCCAGGTGCCCCAATTTGTGTTTTAATAGGTCTGCCCAGTGATTCTGATGTCCACTAAAGTTTGAGAACCACTGGCCTATAGTAATGGGGTGTAATGAGACCAATACACCATCATAGTCTTTGAACCTCGAAAATGTTTGCCACACCAGCACCTGTTCTAATAAGTTTTGACTTCCATACAGTTAGATCTTCCCCCATTTCCTGGCTCATATTCTCAAGACCATTACAAAAAAAGGAATGCGTGATTTCTATTGGCTTGTTTCTTCCTTCTACCTAGTCAGAAGAGGGCCTAAAATGATAATTGAGTAACCTGCTTTCTCTTACTTGGAGAGACAGAATTCAGTAAGGTTACAAATCAAAGTCTCCCTTTGACAAGTTTGGGCTGACCACCAGCACAAAGTTATCTTACTCTCAGTGTTTAACTTAAGTGTGACCTCAGATTCTCTTTTTTCCAAATGTAGGAAATCATACCTGCCTGCTCTCTGTTTTCCTTTCTTTCTGGGCAGGTTGCAGAGATTAGGACAAGGAGACTTATCCAAGCAACAGGCTGCCTGGGTGGTCTGGTCCCATTCCCACAGTCCTGGGCATTAAAAGAGGGAACTCTCACTTTTGCCAGCCCCTGGTTTCTTGCATGAAGCAATGAGGCCTGGTTGGCAGAAAGCCAAGGTGGTATGGTTATGCCCATGATTACTATCTACACTGAGCTCACCAGAATTAGCAGATGAAGTGGCAGGTCTGGTAAACCCCAGGGGTATGCAACTGTGCAACACAAAACCGAAATCCTCCCTTTCAGGTCTCCCTCCTGGCCCTGCTCAGCTTTTCTGTCATCACTTGGGGGTGGGTGCTTGCTTCCCTCAGCCTCCTGACATGTATATCCCTTTTGTGGTGATGAGCTGGGGTGGCTTTCTTGGAGTTGTACGCAGACCATGATGGGCTTCTGTGATTAGAAAGTCCTTTCTCATTCAGTTGATGTTAATCCAACCTGAGTTGTTTTCCACTATCTTTATACTTTTCATTTTGTGACAGAAGTCTGTTTCTTGGCTTATGTCTGCTTACAGCCACAGTTCTTTTAGACATACTTTTATATTTCCTTTTATTCTCCTTCGATAAAGGGATTATGAAGGAAAAGCACTAGACACAGACAGACGGCGCTGTACATTTCTTCATCTTCCAAGTTTGGATGACCACAAGTAGAATGCTAAGAGAGCTCCTATTTGCAGATGAAATGGAGGGTTCACAAGCCACACAAAGGAACAGTCCAGACAACTGACTGCCAGACTTCTTTGACCAGTTTTCCTGGTTGAGTGCAGAAGTACAAGCGTTGACAGAACATATCCTGGGTATTGTGGGCAGCAGGGCAAAGGGTGTGAATCTAGCCCTCAAGTATCCCATAGTCTAGTTACGGAAGGATTGAGGGATATACAAAAATAGAAAAACAATAGAGCTTTGTAGAAGGCACCTGATGGGAGAAAAATGAAGACCTTACTGAAGACCTCACTGAGGCGGTGATGCTGAAGCAAAGTTCTGAAGACAGATAAAGTGGAAAGTAAATTGCTAGTGAGATGAATGGGATATGACAGCCACAGGAAACAGCATTATGTCTGCTGGAAAAAACAAGTAGATGTTTCTGCTGGAGTTTAAACTATCAGTGGAAGGAGTGAAAGGGTCTGAAACTGGAGAAATGGGCAGGACTGGGCAGACTGTCCTGTATTCCTAGAAGTACAGACTCGATTCCCGAGGCCAGTGCTTGCCTAAGTGTGCTCCTTGGACCAGCAACATCTGCATAGCCTGAGAACTGGCTAGAAATGTAGATTCTCAAGTCCCACCCTGGCCCCCAAATGAGGAACTCAGGGTGTATGGCTGGCAACCTTAATTTTAACAAGCTCTGATTCTGATGTGCACAGAAATTAGAATCTCTGCTTTCAGGGCTGAGGAGCCAAAGCGGGTTTCTGGGCATTGAAAAGTTGGGACTTTAAAAAGACCCTCTTACGGCAGTGTGGAAGGAGTCTTGGAAAGGATGAACCTCGTGGCAGTCACCAGATGGGAGACCATTCAAACTATCCAGATGGGAAATGAGGGTGAGAGCAAGGACCTAAATGGTACAGAAATGGAGGAACTGCAGAAAAGAGGACCCAGGAGAGAGGTGAAAAAGGTGGTCTTGGAGACCAGCTGGATGTGAGAGGTGAAGGAAGGTGTCTGAACCTGGGGACTTCTGCTGCTGTGACTAAGGTTGACGGGGATGGCCTAGGATTGTCATGCCAGCTAAACAAGGGGGACATGTTCTCCAGTGCACCCCAGCATCCATAGAGATGCTTATTAGGACCTTCATGCTTCTTTCTGGACCTTCATGGGGAAGAATCAAGAACTCTTTCTGAGCCATCAGAGCTATTGGCACAAGGATAGCTAATTATTGTATATAGACAAAAATTATTCTATATAGAAAAACCAGGCTTGCTAATGAAAAAAGAATGCGTGCACACACACACACACACGCCCCACACATTTTAGGGAATTCTATGGTGCAATATTTCTCTTTTAACTTCTGGTGATTTTGTATCTCCTGGGTGCCTGTATTTGTATGCAGAAGACAGTATGAGGTGAATTTCATAGCTATTAACACTTCACTACATCCATGTTGATATTGTCTCAGCTTCTGTACATTTGGGCTCCAGCAAACAATTCACATAGGAATGTCTGAGGATTTTTTTTGGAGGGGTGGAGGGGTGTCACTTCCAGACTTAAGTAGCTCTTGTAAGAATGTTCTAAAATTCAGGCTGCAAGCCACAGAGTGTGATTGTGCTGCTTTATTGTCCCAGAACAGGGCACCCAAGAGTCACATTATCAGATTGTTTTATTTCCACCAAATGCCCTATTATGGGTTGAATTGTATCTCCCTAAAAGATATGTTCAAGTCCTTGCCCCAGTACCTGTGAATGTGACCTTACTTGGAAACAGAGGCTTTGCAGATGTAATCAAGTTAAAATGAGGTTGTACTAAATATAGGGTCAGCCCTAATCCAATGACTGTTGTCTTTAACAGGAGGGAGATTTGAACACAGACAGAATGTCATGTGACTATGGAGGCAGAAGTTGGAGTGGTGCATCTATATAAGTCAAGCAACACCAAGGATTACAACCACCGGGAGCTAGGAAAAGGTAAGGAAGGAACACCACCTTAGAGACTTCAGAGAGAGCACCTTTATTTCCAGCTTCTGGACTCCAGAACTAGAGACAATAAATTTCTGTTCTTTTAAGCCATCTGAGCCAATGGTAATTTATTATGGCAATTCAAGAAACTAATCCATGCTCCAGACCTTTAACAAGTGTAAGGTCCACAATTGCAATGCAAAATGGAAAATTAAAATTAAAAAAAAAAAAAAAAAGCAACAAGGAAACAGCCAAAACCAACAAAGAACAAATAACCAGAGAAAATTTGAAACTTAGGCAAGATAAGGCTTTGTAATCAGGGGAGTTTGGGAGATGGAAGAGGAACCTCCTGTGTCAAGAAAATAGATAGTGCACTTTTTATCAAACTGTCTGAAAGGGCAATAGACTGCCTTCTAAGATGGAAGGAAAAATTCTCCATAACTTTCAGGGAAAATAAGGACAGCCAGATAACCTCCCCACTCTGTGACAGCCTATCACCAAATGAGAAATGGAGAATAATAGGAAACACAGAGATGACATAAAATGGGCCCCGACATGGAGCATTACTGGATTAACTCCAGCAGCATTTGTATACGTTGTCATGTCAATAAAATTACTGAAATTGAAACTTGAAATTGAACAGAGTGTGAAAGAAAGAAGATATTACTCAAGGGACACAGGCAGTAAATATTCACATTAAGGGGAGGTTATATCACGGAAAGTTTCTATGGTTTGTGATGCCACCAAAATCCAAACAAAGGGGGTATAATTTCATTGTTTCCCTCTATGGCATTTCTGCAGAATTGAGCACGTGGTTATAATGAAATTTGGCTCCTGAGAAGTGAAATCAAAGTTCAGAGATGCGTCAGTATGTTGGAGTACACATTCATTTATTGGCATACCTTGTGGGGCTGCTTTCTCTCAATTAGGAGCTGTGAGCTTGCTTTATTCACCAGCAGGAATTTGATACGAGGAATAAGCTGGAGGTTTCCTATTCCTAGACAAGGGAGAGAGCTGAGACTCAATATGACTGAGGTCAGCGTGGCAGTGTAGCTGGAAATTCACCTCTTCCCTTCCCTCCTTACTTAATTGTGGAATAATTCCTTTTTATCCCCTTCACAATCCCTGAAACCCTCACTACATGCTTCCTACACAATTTTTCTGTCATCTCATGAAAAGGTCAGGGTGCACTATTCTCTTGGCTGCGTCTGAGAACTGCTATAGGTCAGTTCGTTTCCCTTCTGTAGCCAAGAAAGCCCTTCTGCCAGCTGTTTTCATCTCTAGCAGTCTGAGTACCAAATGTGAGGTCTGATGTCCCCACACCCCATGTGGCAGGGTGTTGGGAATTCTGCTGATGATCTATACAGAGAGTAAGCTCTTGACTCCAAATAGGCAGACACGTTTTTTCCTGACACCCAAACAATTGCCACTATTTCCCCTGGAAGATTACTTTCTACTGGATGTGTTTGTAGCCTGCTTTAAGTTCTCATGCTTTTATAAAAAAAAAAGTCAAAATGCAATAAGACACAGCATCTAACTCATCCTTGGATACAAGTAAAAAAGGTCCAAAGTTGTCAGACTGGTGAGGAAGACCTGTTTTTATCTTTTCTGGAGATGTTATTAATATACTGAGCTCAATATAGTTAACTGAATTTTTATAAAGCAGTAGAATGTAGGTACTATTATGAGCCTTATTCTATAAATGAAAACTGAGGCTTAGAGATGTTAAAAACCTTGGCCAAGTTTGCAGAGTTAGGATTGGGACCCAGGTGTACATCTCTCCCTAACCATGCTCTTGATTACTGTGCCACACTGCCTCTCATGAGCTACATTTTTTGGGGAAGCACAGAAGGTCACAGCTGGGTGACCTTATCAGTCATACAACAACTCTCCAGACTATACATAAATCCCTTCAATAGCACTGCTGAAAACGGGTGTTTAGATGCTACCTGCACACCTTAAGTATTGGTGAACTTACCAACTCTCCAGATAGCCTATACTATATGGGTCAGATTTAAGCATTAGAAAACATTTTAAAATTCCTATTGTGGGGGCGCCTGGGTGGCGCAGTCGGTTAAGCGTCCGACTTCAGCCAGGTCACGATCTCGCGGTGCGTGAGTTCGAGCCCCGCGTCGGGCTCTGGGCTGATGGCTCAGAGCCTGGAGCCCGTTTCCGATTCTGTGTCTCCCTCTCTCTCTGCCCCTCCCCCGTTCATGCTCTGTCTCTCTCTGTCCCAAAAATAAATAAACATTGAAAAAAAAATAAAATTCCTATTGTGATTTGAGGTTTTTCCATGTGTTACCTTTACCCAAGTATCCTAGCTGTTTCATCTGGGACCACTCAAAATAGTCTGAATACTTTGCCAACCTGAGGAACATTTAAGGACAGACTTTGCTTGTCTCTAAATCTTTGCTTTTCATTCAGTCATCTAAGAGGACCTCATCCATGATGGATTTCAGAAATTTTGCTTTCCTTAGAACATGGTACTGTTTGTTAAATTCCCTTTGTAATTGTGGGAAATAAAATTTGGACACAATATTCTAGGGGTGGTTTGGCCAGAAAATAGCAAGGTGAGACTTTTTCATTTATTCTTTTGCCATTTTTGGGTCCAGGAAGCAGCCTGGTACTGACTAAGTTTCACACAAGATTAACTTGGACTCTGCTATGAGTTACAATTTGAGACGACACAGGTACCTTTACACTATCAATGAATAGGGCAATTTAGGAACACAGGCCATAGTGAAAATGGTCAGTCCTTTGTATATTACATTGACCAACTTCTGTAAAGATATAAACATAGTTCTTGGTCCAAACTGAACTCATTAAATCCAACATCTCAACTGATGTTATAAATGTTGCCACCTAGATACCTCTTCCATGGCTATTCACCAAAGACCTTCATATAAATCTATAGATGAGACATAATTATCAGTTCCAATATACTGGTTAGGGCAAACATTCTAGGTATAGTATATACATTTTGGACACAGCCTGTAGTTTTCTATAAATCATCCAATTTAGGGAGGAGCCAAGATGGCAGAACAGCATGGAAGTTTTTGTGTGTCTTGCATCCATGAAATACAGCCAGACCAACACTAAACCATCCTGCACACCTAGAAAACTGATCTGAGGATTAACACAACAATCTGCACAACCTGAACCACAGAATTCACAGGGTCCTCAGCACAGAGAGGTGAACTGGAGGAGGGAGAAACCACAGAGGGGAGGGAGCCACTTTTGCATGTGGGGAGAGGATGGAGATGGAGGGGAGAATACAGGAAAAGCACTCCCCTCCCCAAAAGCAGCTGGAGAGAAAGTGGAAAAGTGGAAACAGCCACAGGGACTGAACTAAAAAGGGGGAAAGGAGAAAGGAGAGGATTTAAACTCCATTAAGACTATAAGCAGGGGGAGTGCAGAATCTGAAATTCCTCAGCTCGATACCTGGTGGTGCTCTGGTGGGAAGGGCAAATCCCCAGGAGCAGAGTGGAGTCCAGGGTTCTTCAGGCCACATGGGGAGAGGCAGTTCCCCTGCTGGGAGAACACCTGGTAAAGGCTGTGTTGGTCCCCCAAAGTCAAGGCCCCAGTGGACCCAGGAGAACAACCACATTCACTGGTGCTAGAACAAGGTCATTAGGGATGAAGCCGGTGCCAGATGTGTGTTGTGATTTTCCATAATCCCTGAAATGCTGCTGCTACACTATCTCGCGAACATTTCTGGAGCAGCCTGGCACCTGGCCACAGTCTCTGGGCATCAGCAACAGCATGGTCCCGCAAACGTTCCTAGGTGAGGCCAGCACCCGGCCATTTCTCGGTGAGACCCTCCCACAGAGGGGCAGAATGGGTCAAAGCCGCAGTCCTTCAGAAGGAAGGGGTTGGGGAAAAAGAGCCACATCTAAGACAAAACCCAGAAGGGAGGTGCTGCCTGGGTCTTGGCAATGGACTGTGTAAAAGCGGGGAGTGAACAGAAGCCAAAGATGAAGGACAGGTGTGCGATTGCTGATCAGGGAGAACAGAGTTCTGATACTATAGACTGGGTAGCTGGGTGACAACATTTGTACCGCTCCCGCGCATGCACATACGCATACGCACCTACAAGCTCCACAACAATCTACCCCAGTAGGCTAGTAGGGCCATCTAGTGGAGACAGAGCCATTACACTAAGCCCCACCCAACTGGGCCAACATCACTCTTCAGGATCACAAGTCTCTCTGCCTGCTTTGTAATTGGACTATAAAGTGTTTCATAGTTTGACTTCTAAGGGAAAACAATGTAATTTCACTCGTATTTCAGTCTGTTTGCTGGTCCATCTATTCAGTTTTCTTTCTTTTCTTTTTTTTTACTCTTTTTCATTCCTTTTCTTTTTCTTGAATACAGAAAGAGGAAAAATTCATTTTTCTTTTCTTTTTCTTTTTTTTTTAATTTTCTTTTAACATTTTATTTATTTTTGAGACAGGGAGACACAGAGCATGAACAGGGGAGGGTCAGAGAGAGGGAGACACAGAATCTGAAACAGGCTCCAGGCTCCGAGCTGTCAGTACAGAGCCCGACGCGGGGCTCGAACTCATGGACTGCGAGATCATGACCTGAGCCGAAGTCGGCCACTTAACCGACTGAGCCACCCAGGCGCCCCTCATTTTTATTTTCAATTTTGATTAAATATATTTTTCTTTAATTTTGTTTCTATTATATTTTTTACTTTTGTGTAAATTTTTTGAAATTCTATTTTACTTCTATCAGTTCATTTTAGTCTACTTCAGTGTATTCATTTTTTTCAAATTCTCAAACGATTTCCTTTTCTTCCCCCCCCCATTTTTTTTCTCCAATCTGTCAAACCACTTTCAACACCCAGAACAAAACACACGTAGGATCTAGCATCATCTATTCGATTTGTGTGTGTGTGTGTGTGTTTAATTTTTAATTTTAATATTTTTCTAATTTTAATTTTTTTATTTCAATTTTTCTATCTCATTAATTCATTTTCTCCCTTCAAAACGACAAATGGAAGGAATTCACCCCCCCAAAAAGAGCACAAAAAAAACGACAGCCAGGGATTTAACCAAGACAGACACAAGCAAGATGTCTGAACCAGAATTTAGAATCACGATAATAAGATTACTAGCTGGAGTCGAAAATAGATTAGAATCCCTTTCTGCAGAGATAAAAGAAGTAAAAAATATCCAGAATAAAATTAAAAATGCTCTAACTGAGCTGCAATCAAGACGGATGCAGCGGCAGGAAGGATGGACAAGGCAGAACAAAGAATCAGCAATACAGAGGACAAACTTATAGAGAATAATGAAACAGAAAAAAAGAGGAAGACTAAGGCAAAAGAGCATGATTTAAGAATTAGAGAAATCAGGGACTCATTAAAAAAGGATCAACATCAGAATCATAGGGGTCCCAGAAGAGGAAGAGACAGAGAAAAAGGGGTAGAAGGGTTATGTGAGCAAATCATAGTGGAAAACTTTCTTAAACTGGGGAAAGACACAGACATCAAAATCCAAGAGGTACAGAGGATTCCCATTAGATTCAACAAAAACTGACCATCAACAAGGCATATCATAGTCAAATTCACAAAATACTCAGGCAAGGAAAGCAGCAAGAGAAAATAAGTCCTTAACCTACAAGGGAAGACAGATCAGGTTTGCAACAGACCTATCCACAGATACCTGGCAGGCCAGAAAGGAGTAGCAGGACATATTCAGTGTGCTGAATCAGAAAAACATGCAGCCAAGAATTCTTTATCCAGCAAGGCTGTCATTCAAAGTAGAAGGAGAGATAAAAAATTTCCCAGACAAACAAAAATTAAAGGAGTTTGTGACCACTAAACCAGCCCAGCAAGAAACTTTAAGGGGGACTCTCTGAGGGGAGAAAAGATGAAAAAAAAAAAAAGAAAGAAACAAATAAATAAATACCAAAAGCAACAAAGATTAGAAAGGATCAGAAAACATCACCAGAAACTCCAACTCTACAAGCAACATAATGGCAATAAATTTATATCTTTCAGTACTTACTCTAAATGTCAATGAACTAAATGCTACAATCAAAAGACACAGGGTAACAGAATGGATAAGAAAACAAGATCCATCTAGATGCTGTTTACAAGAGACCCACTTTAGACCTAAAGACACTTTCAGATTGAAAGTAAGAGGATGGAGAACCATCTATCATGCTAATGGTCAACAAAAGAAAGTCAGAGTAGCCATACTTATATCAGACAATCTGGACTTTAAAATAAAGACTGTAACAACAGATGAAAAAGGGAATTATATCATAATTAAGGGGTCTATTCACCAAGAAGACCTAACAATTGTACACATTTATGTGCCAAATGTGGTGAACCCATATATATAAATAAATTAATCACAAACATAAAGAAACTCATGGATAGTTATACCATAATAGTAGGGGACTTCAACACCCCAATCACAGCAATGGACAGATCATCTAATCAAAAAATCAACAAGGAAACAAGGCTTTGTATGACACACTGGACCAGATGGACTTAACAGATATATTCAGAACATTTCATCCTAAAGCAGCAGAATATACATTTTTCTCCAGTGCACATGGAACATTCTCCAGAATATACCACATACTGGGACACAAATAAGCCCTCAACAAGTACAAAAAGATCAAGATCATACCATGCATATTTTCAGACCACAACGCTATGAAACTCGAAATCAACCACAAGAAAAAAATTTGGAAAGGTAACAAATACTTGGAGACTGAAGAACATCCTACTAAAGCATGAATAGGCTAACCAAGAAGTTAAAGAGGAAATTAAAGAGTATGTGGAAGCCAATTAAAATGATAACACCACAACCCAAAATCTCTGGGAGGCAGCAAAGGCAGTAATAAGGGGAAAGTATATAGCAATCCAGGCCTTCCTAAAGAAGGAAGAAAGATTCCAGATACACAATCTAACCTTACACCTTAAAAAGCTGGAAAAAGAACAGCAAATAAAACCCCAAACCAGCAGAAGATAGGAAATAATAAAGATTAGAGAAGAAATTAATGCTGTTGAAATAAAAAAAAACATTATAACAGATCAATGACCAGAAGCTGGTTCTTTGAAAGAATTAACAAAATTGATAAACCACTAGCCAGTTTGATCAAAAAGAAAAGGGAAAGGACCCAAATAAATAAAATCAAGAATGAAAGAGGAGAGATCACAACCAACACAGCAGAAATACAAACAATAATAAGAGAATATTATGAGCAATTATACGCCAATAAAATGGGCATCTGGAAGAAATGGACAAATTCCTAGAAACATATACACTACCAAAACTGAAACAGGAAGAAATAGAAAATTTGAACAGACCCATAACCAGAAAAGAAACTGAATTAGTAATCAAAAATCTCCCCAAAACAAGAGTCCAGGGCCAGATGGATTTCCAGGGGAATTCTACCAAACACTTAAGGAAGAGTTAACACCTATTCTCTTGAAGCTGTTCCAAAAAAATAGAAATGGAAGGAAAACTCCCAAACTCTTTTTATGAATCCAGAATTACCTTGATTCCAAAACCAGACAGAGACCCCACTGAAAAGGAGAACTATAGACCAATTTCCCTGATGAACATGGATGCAAAAATCCTCAACACGATATTAGCCAACCGTATCCAACAATACATTAAAAAAATTATTCACCACGACCAAGTGGGATTTATACCTGGGATGCAGGGCTGGTTCAATATCCACAAAACAATTCACATGATTCATCACATCAATAAAAGAAAGAACAAGAACTCGATGATCCTCTCAATAGATGCAGAGAAAGCATTTGACAAAATACAGCATGCTTTCTTGATAAAAGCCCTCAAGAAAGTAGGGATAGAAGGAGCATACCTCGAGATCATACAAGCCATATATGAACGACCCAACGCTAGTATCATGCTCAATGGGGAGAAACTGAGAGCTTTCCCCCTAAGGTCAGGAACAAGACAGGGATGTCCACTGTCACCACTGTTATTGAACATAGTATTGGAAGCCTTAGCCTCTGCGATCAGACAACACAAAGAAATAAAAGGCATCCAAATCAGCCAGGAGGAGGTCAAACTTTCACTCTTCGCAGATGACATGATACTCTATATGGAAAACCCTAAACGTCCACCAAAAAACTGCTAGTGATTCATTAATTCAGCAAAGTTGCAGGATATAAAATCAATGCACAGAAATCATTTGCATTCCTATACACCAACAATGAACAGAAAGAGAAATCAAGGAATCGATCCCATTTACAATTGCACCAAAAACCATAAAATGCCTTTGAATAAATCTAACCAAAGAGGTAAAAAATCTATACACTAAAAACTATGGAAAGCTTATGAATGAAATTGAAGAAGACACACACAAAAATGGAAAAAGATTCCATGCTTCTGGATAGGAACAACAAATATTGTTAAAATGTCAATACTACCAAAAGCATTCTACATATTCAATGCAATCCCTATCAAAATAACACCAGCATTCTTCACAGAGCTAGAACAAAGAATCCTAAAATTTGTATGGAACCAGAAAAGACCCTGAATAGTCAAACCAATCTTGAAAAAAAAAAAAAAAACAAAGCTGGAGGCATCACAATCCCAGACTTCATGCTGTATTACAAAGCTGTAATGATCAAGACAGTATGGTACCGGCACAAAAACAGACACTCAGATCAATGGAACAGAATAGAGAATCTGGTTCTGGACCCACAAACGTATGGCCAACTCATCTTCAACAAAGCAGGAAAGAATATCCAATGGAATAAAGACAGTCTCTTCAGCAAGTGGTGCTGGGAAAACTGGACAGCAACATGCAGAAGAATGAACCTGGACCACTTTCTTACACCAGACACAAAAATAAACCCAAAATGGATGAAAGACCTAAAAGTAAGACAGGAAGCCATCAAAATCCTTGAGGAGAAAGCAGGCAAAAACCTCTTTGATCTTGGCCACAGCAACTTCTTACTCAACACGTCTCCGGAGGCAAGGGAAACAAAAGCAAAAATGAACTACTGGGACCTCATCAGAATAAAAACCTTCTGCACAGTGAAAGAAACAATCAGCAAAACTAAAAGGCAACCGACAGAATGAGAGAAGATATTTGCAAGCAACGTATCACATAAAGGGTATCCAAAATAGTATCCAAAATCTATAAAGAACTTAAACTCAACACCCAAAAAACCAAATAATCCAGTGAAGAAATGGGCAAAAGACATGAATAGACACTTCTCCAAAGAAGACATCCAGATGGCCAACCGACACATGAAAAATGCTCAACGTCACTCATCATTAGGGAATTACAAATCAAAACCACAATGACATACCACCTTACACCTGTCAGAATGGCTAACATTAACAACTCAGACAACAACAGATGTTGGTGAGGATGTGGAGAAAGGATCTCTTTTGCATCGCTGGTGGTAATGCAAGCTGGTGCAGCCACTCTGGAAAACAGTATGGAGGTTCCTTCAAAAACTAAAAATAGAACTACCTTATGACCCAGCAATTGCACTACTGAGCATCTATCCAAGAGCTACGGGTATGCTGTTTTGAAGGGGGACATGCACCCCCTTGTTTATAGCAGCACTATCGACAATAAAGTATGGAAAGAACCCAAATGTCCATCGATGCATGAATGGATAAAGAAGATGTGTTATGTATATACAATGGAGTATTACTTGGCAATCAAAAAGAATGAAATCTTGCTGTTTGCAACAACTGGATGGAACTAGAAGGTATTATGCTAAGCGAAATTAGTCAGAGAAAGACCAATATCACATGACTTCACTCATGTGAGGACTTTAAGACAGAACAGATACACATAAGGGAAGGGAAACAAAAATAATATAAAAACAGGGAGGAGGACAAAACATAAGAGACTCTTAAATATGGAGAACAAACAGGTGGTTACTGGAGGGGTTGTGGGAGGGAGGATTGGCTAAATGGGTAAGGGGCATTAAGGAATCTACTCCTGAAATCATTGTTGTACTATATGCTAACTCATTTGGATGTAAATTAAAAAAATAAAATAAAATAAATTATCCTATTTAGGAGAAAGAACAATAAAGAAGCCCTAAAACTTCTAAGAAATGTGTTAAGTCTCTGTCTTAGTCTACTTGGGCTGCTATAACAGAATACCACTTCCTAGAGAAAGCTGAGAAGCCAAAGCTCAGCAAGGTGAAATGACTTGACCAAGGCAAGGAACTGGCAGTAAGTCTTCAAACTCTTGTAAATTCATTCTAGGGCTAGCTCATCTGCTACCCCCAGATTGCCTTACTGTTCTGAATTGTAGTCCTCCCAGGCAATTTGGAAGCATGTCAATCATTTTCTCCTCAAAGACAGGATTTCCCCCAAGAATGATCCTATTTTGATATCAGTGAACTAATTCTAGATTCATCTTAATCAAATAGGACAAACCCTAAGTTACTCATCCTACTGCAATCATTTTATCAAAATGAGAGAAGCTACTTTGACTCAACTTTTCTTACCAGATCAAATCAAATCAATGATTTTAGGAACGCAAATGTATTTTTGCTTAGGAAACAAGAAAAGGTAAAGCAAAGGCTTTATTGAATTACAGAAAGAAATTTTCATCAGTCACTTCATATTACTGCAAATCTTTTGGATTTAAGATTTTAAAGGTAGAGAGAGGATGGGTGAAAGGGTGGTACTGAATTTGATCAAACTGCAAATGAGTAGCATCCAAAGGCTTTATGGTGGATGATATTTTCAAATGCTACAGAATAAGGAAAATCTCTAAATCTTTGAGCCAGAATTCTCTTAGTACTGAGGGTATGGATCATGGGTTACCAGGCTGCCAGGGCCAGGCATGAAATGCCAGCATATAGGTTTATAGAGGCTCATGGTGCACACTTTGACCAAAGGCATTGAAAAAAAATTAAACACTACACTGGCCAGACAAACAAGGCTCCAGGCCAGAGTTGGCTCCTGGGGTTCTAATTAATGACCCCTTGGCCATTAATGACCCACTCTTTTTGCTACTTAGTGGCTTACTTTTTACATGGTACACAATTCAACTCCTGTTGTTGGTACTGGTTTCAGATTCTTTGGTCATTTCTGGAGGGCTGAGAGGACTGCCCTGTGCATGGAAACACACTTCAGGAGAGAATAAATGAACTTAGGAAAGGAGAAGAGATCTGGTCACAATACAACCCATTGGGGAAGATGGCAAAAATGAGGTTCCTAGAACTCTCAAGTCCTACAGCTTTTCGGGGAAACCCCACTGATGACTTTTTAATGACTCAAGTATTTCTCTTATGTCCAAAGGAACCAGCATCCTCTTTTCTTTCCTCTTTCTTTATTTTCTTAAAAATTTTTATTAGGGGAAAATTTCAAAAATACAAAAAGAGAGAAGATAGTTTAATGAATCCCTAGGTATCCATCACCCAGCTTTAACAATTGTAAGCTCACAGCTAATTTTGTTTCCTCTGTATTCCCACTTACTGACCTTGCCCTCTCTAACCTCCCTTCCCCATTTTTGAAGCAAATTCCAACCATCGTGTCAATTTATATAAAAATATTTCAGTGTATCTCTGAAACTTATTCCTTTTTAGAATCCCTAACCATAACCACAATACCATTCATTATTACTGAAAAAATACCTCAACATCATGAATATTCAATCGGTGTTCACATTTCCTTGATTGTCTCATTATTTTTATTTTTTATAGTTTGGTTTAATCCAGATTCAAATAAGGTACACACATTGCAATTGTTGATACCTATTTCAAGTCTCTTTTAACCTAACTGTTCCCCTTCCATCTCATTTTCTCTTTTTCTTTGTAATTTAGTTATTGAAGAAACTGAATCGTCTGTCTTAAAGGGTTTTCCACTGTCTGGATTTTACTAATTGGATCCCATGGTGTCATGTAATGAGCTTGTCTGTTCGTCTAAATTGCTAGTTAGATCTAGGGGATTGATTAGACTTAAGTTTTATTTTACTTATTTTTTTTTCGCAAGACCACTTAGTCAGTGGAGTTCTGTACTTTCATCAGGTGATCCATGATGTCCAGGGGTGTCTTGTTGTGACATGAGCAGCATTGATGATCATTATGTAGGTCTATCAATTCCTTGTAGTTACCAAATATTTATTTCCTAATTCCAACATTTCTTCTTCACTTGGTATGTGGAACACCCCTAAAAAGAAAAACTTTCCCTCATCATCAGTTAGGTTACTCTGAGGCACAGATCTTTATAGGAAAGGAAAGATAATTGATTGATACTTTACTTGTATCAGTTTTCAGAATAATGGTTTCCTAATTTTCCCTCAGTTACTATTGAGTTTTCTTTTTGCTGTTGTATCTTTTACAACATTTGGGCTGATGGACTCAAAGTATTTGATATTATATTAAAACATTGAAATTTATTCTTATTAATGGCCAAGTCATCCCAATTTTAGAGAGTGGGAGACTTTTTAATTTGGATCTTGAGTCCTTTTGACAAAACCCTAGTCTCCCTTACTTACCTCCTTGCTTTTTAGTATAATAAGATATTTCAGGCTCACCTTGTCCATTTCTTAACCAGAACCAGCCATTTCTCTAAGGAGAGACCTTTTGTGGGAAATATTTAGAAACCATAGTCTGGATACTAGGAGTGCTCACTGCTGTTGGGTTTCTAGACATTTCAGCAGATAAAACTGGGAAATACATTTTCAAAAGATAAAATTCATCATGGCATTATTATGGTACTTCTAATTCAAATTCAGGATTATGGAGTTTTTATTTAGCCTCATTGTTCTTACACCTTTAACCCTTTCTCCTATATCGAAAATCCCAGTACTCAAAAATGTCAACATAAGAATTCATTAATTGTATCCCATAATACACATAAAACAATCTAAGAATAATAAACAATGCAAATAATAATAGGGTAACTGGATACACACAACTTATAATATTTTTGCAATTATTTTGTTTTGGGGTTTATCCTAATTAGGATGTTAAATCAACTGATGTGTTTTAAAATATCTTGGAAATTTTTGGTGTGGTGATTATGCCAACAACTTAGGTTCATTTGCTTCATTTTGCTTTAGAATTTCAGGGAATTCTCTTTCTAAAATTTAATTTTGATTTATACCAGTACCTCCTCTTTCTGTTAATGTTTATTGGGAAGCTGGTGTTTCTCCTACTTAAACTTTGATTTAATATTTTGCTTTCCTGAATTATGGAATTGTTCTCTGTGTCTTGCTTCTTTTGACCACCATTAATTTTCTGTACATCTTTCCCTTAATATTAAGAACTTCCCAGTTCCTTAAATTCACCCCAAATGATCACTAACACACTTTATGTGCACAGGAGACTTTTAATTCAGGATTATTTGTGGGTAATGGGTAGGGCTTACAGGCAATCATCTAAAGTTGAGTGTACGCATCATACTCTTATATTAGTCACAATCCTCCATAGGCCCTGTCCTGCTGCCAATCTTTTATCCTTCTGAGTCCTCTCTTTTATTTTCTGGCTCAAACCACAAACTTACAGTTATTTATGTTTCCTTCCAGCAGAAATAGCTTTTTGGGATTAGCACATAGAGAAAGTAAGTAGTAGTACTTCATATATCATAACAGGTTAAGGAATGCAGATAAGGCAGATATAACATTGTTAGCAGACCCTGTAGTAAGTACAGACAATACAAGTCTGCTGGGAAAATAGCTTCTCCACCCCTAAAACACTCTACTAAGCCACCATTTTAAAAAATGGACCCATGTTCTTAATGTGCTTTTGTCACATCAACCCCCAGCATTATAAATAAAAGGAAATATCACATTTTATTAATTTTAAATTTATCTTCTACATGTACCTCCAAGGTCCACCACTTTGAAAAGTTGCTGCTCTTCTGAACATGGCAGCTACAAGGTGAACCGAGAAACAAAAGGGTCATCTTACTGGCCTAGTGGACTTTCTTTGTTTTTCCTCATTACTTAGGACCAGGGAATAGGGAGTGTCAGGCTTGGTCATAGAGTTATCTCTCCCAGCACAACAGCATAATAAAGCATTAGAAACATGATGGGGATCCAGGCTTGTGGGCAGGAAATCACAGCCCTGTAATTGGTGTAGAAAGAAGATGGATATTTGCTGAGTTGGGTATGTTGGGGGCCTATGAGCTTTCTCCATTTTCTTCTTCATCTTTTCTTCCAGTCCTGGTCCTGCATTCCAGGGACCTAGGAATTCACACAAGGCTGGGCATGGCAGCTGGTGGATCTGGAGGGGAATAGGGAGTAGTGGGTGTCCAGGGAGGAAATTAGCAGCCTGAATACTCTAGCCACAGAGAGCAAGGGGGACACTCGAAGGAAAATGGGATTTCCATAAGGGGGCCATGGGGAATATGTGTGTGGTACAGAGACAAGATTGAAAGGATTGTGGCCTTCGGTGGATGCAGGGTTAGTGAAATATGGAGGACCCCTAAAGGGTGTGGCCCCAGTTCTCCTGCACTTGGATTCCAGTGTCTGAGTCCTCCTTGCTAAGTCTGTGCCTGGACTCAGTCCATCCTTATTCTCCTGTCATTTTCCTAAACAGAGCAGTTCAGCTTCCATCTCCAACCCAAACCAAGCTCTTGACTCAGCTTCCTATATCCTAACACCCATTGTAGTGTCCTATAGGCACAGGGCCATCTACTCAGAGTCTCCATACTTTCACAGTTGAAAACACTGACAGGAGCTTAGAGATCACATATTTCTTGGTTACCTGATTACAGTCTAGACTGTCTCTCCCTGTCCCTCCTTTCAGAGCCAGACCCCAGTGCTTGTGGGTGTTTTTCCTTCTCTTTTCTTTAAGTTGTAGATGTATTAGAAGAAGTAGAAACTGATGTGTAGCCCAGGAAGTATGACTATACCCCATATGACAGAAGTTGGACTCAATAATTTTTTTCTCTCATTTCCTCTCAGTTTCTTTTCTAAGATGAGCTTTCTGTGTCTTCCTGAAACAGTAGATCATATAATAGTTGCCTCAGTCCTGCTCTGGTATATTCTCCTGCTCTCAAGTTCTTGCTGCTTCCTGTAAACCAGCAAGAACAAATAGGTGGTTTTTCTCTCAGTTTATAATTAGAAGGACACCTCCACCACCAATAAAAACAGCCCCAAATTAAATACAATAAAAATGTGTAATTATAGTGTGGATAAGCTGTACTTTAAATAGGAAATTTAAAAATTCATATTTGTTCTCCCCTATGAAATGCCCATAGCTTCTTAAGTACCACGTGGCTAAATGCTATGGAGCAAAGCCTCTTCTGGTCAGGGAAGTGGATGTTCTCTGGCCTGCTTACTTCCTGCCCAGTGAGCCATTTGAGTCTTCCTTGATGGAATCATTGCTTGACTGCAGGGGGAGTACTTTTGTCTGCTTTACTTTTTGTCTTTCCCACTTAACAGAGATCTTTTGAGATCCAGATCCCCATCATGATAGCATGTTCTCTTTAACACTTCCAGTTCCAGGAGAAGCCGGTTTTGAGAGGGCATTGGCAGCCCTGTTAGGTGGTAGGAGTGTCAGTACATGGAGAAGCCATGTACCTGCAGTCCATCATCTTTAGCTACCTCACAGTCTGGCTAGTGATGGTATTCCACATCTGCTGTTCATAATTCTTTTCCCAATCTCAGCCTTCAAAACTTACTGTCTTAAAAATTGTTGAGAAATACTGTTATTTTGTTAACTGTGCTCTGAGCATGATTGTGATCCTTGTTTCTTCTCCCAGCTGACCCAGGGCCACCCAGAAACACCTGATCCCATGGCGCACCATGGTTTGGATATCTGAATCCAGATAGGAGTCTGGATTCTGGGTTCCTGGGATTCCTGGCAAGACCTATTATTTTACCTCTACAGGTTTTGTGCAATTCTAGTGACTATATTTGGAAACCCAAATCAGAAGAAATATATGACATGTTTAAGTAGATTTATGGTATCTATAAAATAGAATGTGTCTAATGAGTGCTGACCAGGAGAATCTGTGCCATGTGACCACTCTGGTGGGTTACTGGGAACTGAATGATAATCACAAAGTCACCAATGGGGTGCTCTGCCACATGGCCACTCCTTTACATCTCTCAGAAACTTGCCATTTCTGTACTCTGCACAGTTATTCATGGGCCACATATCCCTAGGCAGGCCTTATTCTTTTGTGACCACATTTCTCACCTATAAAACAAAAGACTTTTAGTAGAAAATCTCTAAGATTTTTTTCTAACTTTAACAGCTGTGTGGTGTTATGATCTCTACTTTTGATTTATCTTTCCTCTCTCCCATATATCCTTGAGAAATCCCAAGAATGAGGAAACTGGACCCTAGGTGACCACTGCAACTTACCAGAATATAAAGTATTCTCCTCTCTTTTCTCCAAAGCCAAATGTAAGAGATTTGCAAAAGCCCCATTGGGACAAACTGTGTCTCTGAATCACTCACTCTAGTTATTTATTTGCGTTAAAAATTAGTATTGCTCTGCATTTACAGAAACAGTGTTTACAGGTTTAGCATGGATCCTGATCATTAATGGAAAAATAAATTAAAATCCCTTCTCAACCTATAGAATCTTGGCACACTTATGGATAAGACTCGTTTTATTAAACAAGGCTTAGAGGAGATGCAGGAGACTGTGTCCTTGACATAACTGAGCTGAGTGTATTTTAACATGAGGTTCCCAGGGAATTGACTTGCAAATCAGAGCTCAGAAGCCTACAGGGATGGACAATAGAGCTGTCTGGTGAGCAAGGGGTGGGGGAGGGGGGGAGATGAGAGGAGGGAGGGTGAGAGAGCTCTCCAGACGTTAGTCTCCCAGGAGCTTCCAAAAACTGCTTCTCGGA
Source organism: Lynx canadensis (assembly GCF_007474595.2). Classification (NCBI taxonomy): domain Eukaryota; kingdom Metazoa; phylum Chordata; class Mammalia; order Carnivora; family Felidae; genus Lynx; species Lynx canadensis. The sequence goes on along the minus strand of NC_044311.2, from coordinate 31,362,189 downwards.
TGAGATGTTCTTGTACAACTTCACTTGGTGGTGTTCCTCCAAGAGTATACCTTAAACTTCCCACACTTCCTGCCCTTGCACCAGATTTTCTGCTCTGGGAATACATGGGGGTGGGGATGGGGGTCGTGGAGAACAAGGAGCAGAGAGTCCTTTTACGTGCCTGCCAGTATAAAAGATCTCAAGATTTGGCCCCAAACAAATGTGGCACCTGATGTAACTTCCAGGTTGTTTCCTCTAACAAAGACAGGTACCGTCCACACATTGTTTCAACCCACACTTATTGAGCACCTACTCAGTACTGCCCTTGTTGATGTGACATTACAACCTAGCAGGGCTACAGACCCTTGACAAAGAATTATATTGCAACTGGCTGTGACCAGTTGAACACAGGGTGCTATGGGAACACAGAGTGGCGGGGGGGGGGGGTGACCTTGCCTGGCCATTAGAGAAAATCTGGGCAGCATCTCTTGGGGCAACCACTGGATCAGTCTCTACAGACAGTGTCTGCTTGAGAGAGAAAGAGCAAAAGGAAGTGAGCAAAAGAGGTCATTTACAATTCTGCCATTCATAAATTTGTCCGAAGCTTTTTGGAAGGCATTTATATTTCCTGCCAGCACCACCTCTTGGGGGTGATGAATTCCAATAAGTTCCAATCCGTTTATTACTCACTGTGAGAAAAATTGCTTCCTTTTATGTGTGGAACTAAACCCGGGTCACATTTCACAGGATATCTCCTAGTCACAGAGTTTTGGAATTTGGTGAGTCAGTCTATGCCCCATGTATCCTCAAGATTCTTGGTTGTGTGAATCCCAATCCCTTTCCCTTCTGGCCTTCAGACTGAAGACCCTAACCTTTCACCCTGTCTGATATTCCCATTTTATTTGTCCTTCTCTGAATCTCCAGTTGTCATATCTTTTTAGATTGTGGTGGCCAGCACATCCTCGACCATCTTGTTTCACAAGAAAACACAAAAGCTGCTTTGTATAAAGGAAGAGTTTTTGCTTTCGGAGCACAGCATGGAAACACAGGACAATTGACTGAGAAGAAGTCCGGGGCATGGCCCCCTGCTTCTGAAGCGTCTTTATACTGCCATGGCCTCACCCACAGTCTGTGACATGATCAGCACTCGCAGGATGGAAAGGCTGTAGAGTAACCAAGTGAACGAATATCCTGAGTGCTGCTGGATCCCTGTCTTCCATCATTACTGAGAACCCAGAGGCCTATACGTTACACTCAGAGTTCTGATTTTGAAATTTCTTTCTAACCTTCCTAACTTCTCACTAGAATTATAAGTGCTTCCTCAATGTAACCACTTTTTACTGCGTGGTGGGGTTATCTATTTATAATGCTTTCTTTACAAAATTATGGTGTTTTTATGATTCTAAAGTAGAAAATGTTGATTTTGGAATAGTGTGAAGGAATATAGCAGGAATGTAACATCATCCACAATTTAACTACACCTCAACGCATTTCTTCTCGGTCTTTTCCATGATATATACATAATTTTTCCCTTTACAAAATTGGAATCTTGTGAGTACTATGCATTGGTTTTTCTCATTAATACCACATCATGAACGCTTTTGCATGTCAGAGAATATTCTTTGAAAACACACCTTATTGTTTTTATTTATTTTTGTTCTTGCTTTTTTTTTTTTTTTAATTTTTTTTTTTTCAACGTTTATTTATTTTGGGACAGAGAGAGACAGAGCATGAACGGGGGAGGGGCAGAGAGAGAGGGAGACACAGAATCGGAAACAGGGTCCAGGCTCTGAGCCATCAGCCCAGAGCCCGACGCGGGGCTCGAACTCACGGACCGCGAGATTGTGACCTGGCTGAAGTCGGACGCTTAACCGACTGCGCCACCCAGGCGCCCCGATTTTTTTTTTAATTGAAGTATAGTTGACATACAAATGTACGTTAGTTTTAGGTGTCCAACATAGTGATTTAACAACTGTATATACCTTATGCTATGTTCACAAGTGTAGCTACCATCTGTCACCATACAATGCCATTATAATATCACTGACTATATTCCCTATGCTGTACCTTTCATCCCCATGACTTATTCATTCCATAACTGGAAGCCTGTATCTCCCACTCCCCTTCACCCATTTTGTCCATCCCCCCCCCCCCCCGCCACCTCCCCTCTGGCAACCATCAGCTTGTTCTCTGTATTTATGGGTCTGTTTCTGTTTTTCATTTGTTTATTTGGTTGGTTTTTTAGATTCCACAGGTAAATGAAATCATACAGTATTTCTCTTTCTCTGTCTGACTTATTTCAGTTAGCATAATACCCTCTAGGTCCATCTATGTTGTCACAAATGTCAAGTTCTCATTCTTTTTCATGACTGACCAAGATTCTACTTCATATCTATCTATCTATCTATCTATCTATCTATCTATCTATCTATCTATATCACATCCTCTTTATCCGTTCAAGTATCAGTGAACAACTTCATATATATATACGTATATACGTATATAGTATGTATATATACGTACATACATATCACATTTTCTTTATCTGTTCAAGAATCAGTGAACACTTGGATTTCTTCCATATTTTGGCTATTGTACATAATGGTGCAACAAACATAGGGGTGCATGTATCTCTTCAAAATAGTGTTTTCATTTTCTTTGGGCAAATGCCCAGTTGCAGAAGTACCAGATAGTATGATCTTTCTATTTTTAACTTTTTGGGGAAACTCCATTTTAAAGATGATATCTTTAAAATGAAGATATCATTTTAAATGATTGTTTAATAGTTTGTCAAGTGGATATAAATTTGACCACTTTTTTGGATAGGTCAGTTGTTTCCAATGTTTTGTTATCACAGCTATTTCTATTTTTCTTTTTTTTTTTTTTTAATTTTTTTTTCCAACATTTATTTATTTTTGGGACAGAGAGAGACAGAGCATGAACGGGGGAGGGGCAGAGAGAGAGGGAGACACAGAATCGGAAATAGGCTCCAGGCTCTGAGCCATCAGCCCAGAGCCTGACGCGGGGCTCGAACTCACGGACCGCGAGATCGTGACCTGGCTGAAGTCGGACGCTTAACCGACTGCGCCACCCAGGCGCCCCTATTTTTCTTAATATTGTCAAAATCTACTGGGTCTGATTGTTCCCTGTCCACTAGACATAACTAGAGTGCTTTATTTTTTTTAATTTTTTTGTGTGTGTAACATTTATTCATTTTTGAAAGGCAGAGAGCGAGACAGAGCACGAATGGGGGAGGCACAGAGAGAGAGGGAGACACAGAAACAGAAGCAGGCTCCAGGCTCTGAGCTATCAGCACAGAGCCCGACGCAGGGCTTGAACTCACGGACCGCGAGATCATGACCTGAGCCGAAGTCGGACGCTCAACCGACTGAGCCACCCAGGCGCCCCTAGAGTGCTTTATTTAACTCAGCGGTCTCCAAAGTGAGGTGTCATTATCCAGTATGTGAGGTGATCAGGAATGTGGAAAGAAAATATTATAAATCTGATTTTTGTTTTATTTAACACATTTATAATTTCTCTGCTTAATGCCTATTTTAAAATCAATATAGTAGCCAGTATAGGAGTACACGCATATTACCTAATAGTAAGTGGAGTAAGTGGCCATATTCAGAAAGCCCATCTCAGATTTCCGCCCCCCCCCCCCCCAGAGGGGATTGCAATCAAAATCATTTGGAGACATAAATCATCCAGAAAATTTGTAAAGCCTTCTTTCTCTTGGAGTTTTCCTGAAGCTCTGGGGTTTTAGGGCAAGCTGGATTACAAAGGCCTCCAGAATCTAATATGCTCTTAGTAGCTTTTCTCTGTCAATGTCAACCATGGAGTTTCCTTTAGTTGTGGGAACCAAAGGCAGGGCTTCCTTGGCAGATCTTCTTCCTTTTCCCTGCACACCTATCAGTTATCACCCATTCTTTCTGACTTCCTGTGCCATCTCTTGTCTCCTGATGAACTTGAAGAAGTTAGGTTTCATTGCCTGAAGCTCACCCATCCCTATTTCCTCCAGTCCCTGCTTTTCTTCTACCTAGTTTTGAAGCACTTTCTTGGTTTTTTTTTAACCACTCTTTGAAAATTCTTTCATGATTTAAAAGACTCTTTTAAATAGTACCTTTTAAAAAAGCACTCCCCCAAAGTAACAAAACAAAACAATTAAAGCAAAAGTACACCATTTCTTTAAACTGTTACTGGTCCCTTGCACTTTTATAACTTTTTTTTTTTAACAGCTTTGTTGAGGTATAATTGTTGCACCATAAATTTTACACTTTTAACACATACAATTTGATAAGTTTTGATATATGCATGCTCCTGTGAAACCATCACTACAATAAAAATAATGAACATATCCATCACCCCAAAAAGTTTCCCCCAATGGATTGTAACTTATTCCTCTATCCACCCTCACCTACTCCTGTTGTCTCCAGGCAACCACCAATGTGCTTTATGTCATTATAAATTAATTTTCATTTTCTAAAATTTATGTACATAGAACTATACAGTATTATTCTTTGTTGACATTCTTTTTTAACTCAGAATTATTATTTTTAATTTCATCAATGTTGTATCAATAGTTCATTCCTTGTCATTGTTGAGTAGTATTTTACAGATGTACTACAATTTGTTTATCCATTTACCTGTTGGTAGAGATGAACATTTGAGTTGTTTCCGATAATTGGGTTTTACAAATAAAATTGCTATAAACATTTGTTTTCAAGTCTTCGTATGGGCATATTTTTAAATTGCTTTTGGGTGAATATCTAGGAGAATGGATGGATCATATAGATGGTATATGTTTAAATTTTGAAATCCTAAATTGTTTTCCAAAGTGGTTACACCTTATTATATTCTCACCTGCAGTGTGTGAGAGTTCCATTTACTCCAGATCCTTGCATGGGTATGGTCAGTGTTTCTAATTTCAGCCTACTTGGCTACACTGTAGTGTAGATATACATTTCCCTAATGACAAGTGATGGTGAGCATCTTTTCAGGTTCTTACTTGTCATCTGTATATCTTCTTCGTTGAAGTGTCTTTTCGAACCTTTTGCCCATGAAAAAATTTGGGTTGGTTCCTTATTATTGACTTTTGAGGGCTCTTTATGCCCTCAAGCAGGACAAGTTCTTTATCAGATATATGCTCTGCAAAGATTTTCTACCAGTCTTTACCTTGTCTTTTGAGTCTCTTCACAATATTTGAAGAATAAAAGTATTAATTTTGACGAAATGAAATTTATTATGTTTTTCTTTCACATGTTAGGCCTTTGATATCATATTTAAGAAATCATTGATTAACCCAGAGTCATAAAGATATTCCCCTATATTTTATTCTAACAATTTTATAGTTTCAGGTTTTAAATTTAGGTCCATGATCTATTTTGAGTTCCTTTTTGCATATTCTCTCTGAATTGCTCACTGAATTGCTCTTGCACCTTTGTTGAAAATCAGTTGTCCACATATGTGTGGTCTGTTTTTGTATTCTTTATTGTGTTCCATTGATATGTTTGCCTATCTTGAGGCCAATACAACACTGTTCTGATTACTGTAGCTTTATAATAAAATGAGATAGTTTTAGTTCCCTGCATTATTCTTTTTCAAAGTTGTTTTGGCTATTATTAGTCCTGTGCATTTCCACATGGTTTTTCCCCAGCTTTACTGAAGTATAATTGACAACTAAAAATTATATATATTTAGGGTATACACCGTGATGATTTAATGTACATATACCTATGAAATTATTACCACAATCAAATTAATTCATGCATCCATCACTGTTTAATTACCTTTTTATGGTAAGAACATTTAAGATCTTTTCTGTTAACAAAATCCAAGTATACAATATTGTTAACTATAGTTACCATGCTCTACATCAGATCCCCAGAACTTATTAATATTATAAGTGAGAGTTTGTATCCTTCGGCATCTCTCCACGCCTCCTTTACCCGCAGCCCCCTCAACCCTCTCTTCCCTGGCAACCACAGTTCTACTCTCTGGTTCTAGGAATTTGACTTTTATTTTTTTATTTATTTTAATTTTTAATGTTTATTTATTTTTATGATATAATTTATTGTCAAATTGGCTTACATACAACACCTAGTGCTCATCCCAACAAGTGCCCTCCTCAGTGCCCATCACCCACTTTCCCCTCTTGGCTTTTAGTGGAAACTAAGGTCTCATATATGCGAGATCACATAGTATTTGTCTTTCTGTGTCAGGCTTATTTCACATAGTCTAATGTCCACCAGGCTCATCCATATCATTGCAAATGGCAGGATTTCCTTCTTTTTAATAGCTGAATGATATTCCATATATATAACAATATATTTTATTTTTAAATTTTCCTTATTCATTCATTTTTTGACAGATACCTAGGTTGTTTCCATATCTTGGCTATAGTGAATAATGCTGCAAGGAACATAGGTGTGCAGATATGTCTTTTAAATATTGATTTAATTTCCTTTGGATATATATATCCAGAAGTGGAATTGCTGTATCATATAGTAGTTCTATTTTTAGTTTTTTGAGGAACCACCATACTGTTTTCTGTGATGGATATATCAATTACATTCCCACCAACAATGTACAAGGGCTACCTTTTCTCCACACCCTCACCAACACTTATTATCACTTGTCCTTTTGATGATAGCCATCCTAACAGGTGTGAAGTGATACCTCATTGTGGTTTTGATTTGAACTTCCTGTGATAGGTGATGTTGAGCATCTTTTCGTACACCTGTTGGCTATTTGTATATCTTCTTTAGAAAAATGTCTATTCAGATCCTTTGCCCATTTTTTAATCGTTTTTATTTTTTGCTATCTTTCATAGAAATAGAAAAAAACAGTCCTCAAATTCATGTGGAACCACAAAAACTCCAAATAACTAAAGCAATCTTGAGAAAGAAGAACAAAGCTGGAGACATTATACTACTTTCTGATGTTAAACTATGTTACAAAGATATCATAATCAAAACAGTATAGTACTGGCATAAAAACAGACACAGACTAATAGAACAGAATCAGGAGCTCAGAAATAAATCTATTCATATATAGTCAACTAGCCTTTGACAAGAACACCAAGAACACACAATAGGGGAAAGAATAATCTCTTCAATAACTGGTGCTGGGAAAACTGGATATCCATGTGCAAAAGAAGAAAATTGAACCCTGATCTTACACCATACACAAAAATTGACTTGAAATGGATTAAAGTCTTAAATGTAAGACCTGAAACAATTAAACCTCTAGAAAAAAACTTAGGGAAAAACTCCTTAGCATTGGTCTTAGCAATGATTTTTTGGATAGAACACCAAAAGCACAGGCCACAAAAGTATAAATAAACAAGTGGGACTACATCAAACTAAAAAGCTTCCATAGATCAAAGGAAAAAATCAACAAAATGAAAAATCAGTCTGTGGAATGGGAGAATATATTTTCAAACCATATATCTGATAAGGGATTAATATCCATTTGAATTTTTATAATCAGTTGGTCAATTTTTATAAAAGAGCCTGCTGCAATTTGATTGGGATTACATTCAATCTATGGGTTATTTTGGGAGTTTAACATCTTAACAGTATTTAACATCTTAATCTTATGATTTATGAACATATAATCACTCTCTTTCAGGTCATCTTTAACTTCTATCAGCAATGTTTTTTAGCTTTAATTGTATAGGTCTTTTACATCTTTCATGAGATTTATCCATAAGTAGTTAATTTTTTTATGCTATTCTAAATGGCATTGATTTTTTAATTTCAACTTCCAATTGTTTTTGCTGGTTTATAGAAACACAATTGATTTTTGTACATTGATATTATATCCTGAAATCTTTCTAAACTCACTCATTAGTTCTAATAGCATTTTTGTAGACTCCATTGAGTTTTCTACATAGATGATCATGTTATCTATGAATAAATACACTCTTAGTTTTTCTTTTCCCATCTACATGACTTATTTCTTTTTTGCCTTATTGAACTGGCTAGAACCAATAGCAAAATATTAAATGGCAATGGTGAGATTGGATATCTTTGTCTTATGCTCAATATTAAGCAAAAAATACTCAGTCTTTCCTAATTAAGTATGATTTTAGCTGTAGATTTTCCAGATCTTTCCTTAATCACATTGAAGAGGTTCTTTTCTATTCCCAGTTTGCTGAAAGTTTTATCAGGAATGGTTGTGTTGATTTTTGTCATATGCTTTCTCTGCATCAATTGAAATTGACCATACAGTTTTTCTTTTTGGTTAATATGGTGAATTACATTTATTTATTTATTTTTTACTTATTTTAGTTTTTTAAGTAGGCTTCATGCCCAGCATGGACTGAGCCACCAAGGCATCACTACATTGATTTTTTTTTTTTTTTTTTTTTTAAGGTTAAACTAGCTTTGTCCTCCCGGGATAGACTCTTCCTAGTAATGACGTATTATTCTTTTGTGTATTACTGTATTTGATTTGCTAAAATTTTGCTTGCATCTATATTCATAAGGTCTTTTAGTCTGGAGTTTTCTTGTAAGTATTTGTTTGCATTTAGGTATCAGGGTAGTGCTGGCCTCCTGGAATGAATTGGGAAATTTTTGTCCCTTTTCAGTTTTTTCAAGGTTATGTGTAGAATTGATACTATTTCTTCCTCAAATATTTGGTAGAATTCACCAGTGAAGACATCTGGATTTTTTTTGTGGGGGGGGGGGGGCAGGGGAGAAGTTTTAACTACAAATTAAATTCTCTAATAACATATGGGACTATTCAGGTTATTTCTTCCTGAATAAATTTTGGCAATTTTTGTCATGCAAGGAATTTATCCATTTTGTTTAAGTTGTCAAATTTATTGTTATAAAGGTGTTCATAGTATTCACTATGATATTTTTAATGTCTGTAGAATATATAATGACTTTACCTCTCTTATTCCTGTTATTGCTAATTTGTATCTCCTCTCTCTCTCTTTATTGGTTAGTCCGGATAGAGGTTTATAGGTCTTCTCAAAAAACCAGCTTTCAGTTTCACCGATGTTTTTTCTGTGTTATGTTCTCCTTCTTTTTCCATTGATATTTACTCTGATCGTTATTATTTCCATTCTTCTACTTACACTGAGTTTTATGTATTTATATTTTGGTAGCTTCTTAGGGTGGAGGCTGAGGTTACTGAGTTGAGGTATTTCTTTTTTTCTAATATGGGCATTTGGTACTATACATTTCCCCCTAACTACAACTTTAGCAGCATCCTGCAAATTTTGATATGTTGTGTTTTCACATACTTCCAGTTCCAAATACTTTCTAATCACACTTTTGATTTCTTCTTTGACCCACAGGTTCTTTGGAAGCATGTTTTTTCTTTTTTTTCTCCCAAATATTTGGTAAATTTTTGGAGCTCTGCTATTGATTTATAATTTAATTCCATTTTGGCCAGAAAATATACATTGTGTGAATTCAATTAGTTTAAACTTGAGACTTGTTTTATGTCCCATACATAATTTGAGACTTATTTTATGTATATGTTTCATGTACACTTGAAAAGAATGTGTGTTCTGTGGCTGTTGAATGGAGAGAATTCTACAGATGCCATGAGGTCCCCAGGCTCTCAGCTCTGCTCCCCAAACTCAGGAAGTTCATGGGGCCCTGCCTGGTTTCCCCCTTCTTGGTCTGTGGTCTGGAAACATTCTCGAGGCAATAATCTGGGCAATTGTAATACTCACCTCATTTGTTTCCCATTTCTCAGGCATCACTGTCTGACATCCAATGTCTCACATTTTTTTTGTCTTAAAAAAATTGTTTATTTCAGACATGAGGTTAAATCCAGCCCTTGTTATTCCATCTTGTCCAGAAGTGAAAGAACTATAAGTAGTTTTTTATTCAGCTTAATTTTGCCATTCTGTTGCCAGATAAAAATCAGTTTTCTAAAATACAAATGTAAATAGTATAGTAAGATGACTCTCAACAGGTTTTATTTCTAAATCACATACTATAAAGGAATAAGTCACACAGTATAAAATGCACACATTTTAAGTAATCATTTTAATGAGTTTTGACAGATGTGAAAACTGTACAAAGCTTTTTGACCCTCTTTAAGATACAGAATATTTCTATCACCCCACAAAGCTCCTTTCAGCAAGGTTTTAATGTACAATTATGAGAAGTCAGTTGAATTCTATGCATTGATTTTTGAGCTAGGGAAAGGAGCCCATCAACCAGATTGCTTCCCCTTCTTGCTTACTCTAGATCCCGCCCCACTGTGTTATCTCCTTTGCCAAGATAGACAGACCCATATGTGAGTCCCCACAAAATGAATTATTGGACCTTGGGTCCTGGGTGATTTCTGTAAGCAGGCGGAGTTCAGCAATCAACAAGATGAGGAATCGTTTTGGTGTCTCAGTGCTCCCCCTTGACAGTCATGGGATGTCTTAGGCTATAATACACTTTCCACCTTGGACCCCAGGGGACCTTCATTTCTGAGATTTTTGAGGTCATTTGTTACACAGCATTATTGCCACAATGACTAATTGATACATGGTGCTTGATAAATATTGCTGGACTGCTTTCCAAAAATGTTGTACTTCTATTTATACTGTACCAAGCTTGTCAAACTGAATATTATTTTTTATTTTTTCCTGTTTTATTGCAATATAATTGACATACATCACTGTAAAAGTTTAAGGTGTACCATATAATGTATTTTTATTTTTAGCTTCTGAAAGCTTAATAGGCCAAATCATATTTTTGTTATTGTTTTGTTTTTCAGAAACATTTCTGAACTTCCCAGGCACCTGTGAGCCATGCTGGCATGAAGCATTAATGGGTCTCATTTCCCTTCTGGTGGGTGCACCTGAGGGAACCCTGCATGGCAGCTGGTTGTAGAAGAAGCCAAAAACAGAAGCTGACAGCAAATCCTAAAGCCCCTGGGATTGTGTCCTATCTAAATAGATCACATTGTTTCCAAACATTTATTTGTTTTCCTTTTGATTCTTTCTCCTCCGTTTGCAATCCTGTGTTTCCAGTTTCACAGTTTTCTAGTGTTTGCCGCGTGTTAAGCACTGTGCTAGCCACCTTTGGCACTGCATCCTATAATAAGCAAAGCTGCCTGTAAGCCTTTCTACCCCTCTTCTTGCTGTTGGATAGCCTCTGTCCACTCCATTGGCTGCCAGCTCAGAATTCATATCCTGGCCTTGGTCACTGTGCTGCTCCCTGCATCTCTCCTTGTGTAGTAGAGACCCGAGGGCTCTTACTCAAACTCGCCTCACCTGGCACATTGAAACACAGCAGCAACAGCAAGTAAGTCCTGCTGTGGGGAGGGAGGCTGGGCCACGGGGGCAACTGACCATTTCTCCTCTCTGGTCCTTTTCTCGGGTCCTATCCCTCCTAACTGTCTTAATTGGCAAGATTGGATATTTTTCTATATTTTTATTTACTAGTTAGGCCTCCCCTTACATGCATTTTCTGTTCATGTTCTTTGTCTACTTATCTATTGAGGTCTTGAATTTTAAAAAATCAATTTATATGAATTCTGTATGTAGCAGAGATATTAAAGCATTTCTGCAATGTTTGCTGCAAAATTCTTTCTCTGTCCAATATTTGTTTCCTTGGCTTTTGCTATAAAGAAGATATGTCTTCCGAGTGTAAAGTTTGCACCCATAAATAAGAAGGGCCATATTTAAATGTGTGTACCTTTCTCTTATCTTTACATAGCCTATAATATGTTTTCTCAGGCAGTTTAAGTCTCACTCTGGAATGCTCAGATTAGCAGCCAAGGATGCATTCAGGAGGAGGGAGAAATTGGATCCCTCTGTGACAGGAATGGCTAATGACATTTTTTCCCTGATGAGGCTCTGTGGTCCACTCCTCATTTATGCATTCTAAAATATTTATTGAGCATCTACTCTATGCCAGGCACACTGCCTGAGACATTCTGGGTCTTGGTTTTACGGTCACTGAGATTTAATTGAGTTTTGATAAGATGTATGAGCCATACACTATATCAATAAAGTTGAGTAATACCTTAATCACATTCATAGAGTTATTAACTTTAGGGTCTATGGAGACAACTTTGAGGGAGCAAGACAGATACAGTCCCTGCCCTCCAGAGGTTCATAGAAGATTGGAGAAAGCATTCAAGTAAAAGACAGTTACAATGAGCTGGGGCAGGGGCTATGATGGAGAATACGGGATGGGGGTTGGGGGCCTTGCAAACATCTGGGCACCTGGGCCAGATTTTAAGGATCAGAAAAGGCTTCTTGGAGGCAGTGATGTCCAAATTGAGATCTGGGGAATGAGTAAGAATGGCTAAGAGAAGTGAGTTGGAAGTGACAGCATTTTTGTGAAGGCAACAGCTCAAAAAATCCTGAGGTGAGAGAGAAAACAGGTACCTCTAAGAATCCAAGGTGCTGAAGAGTGTCTCCTAGAAGTAGTATTTAAGAAACGAGTCAATATTGTCATCATTATTTCTCGAATTATTTGACCTCCTTTTTTAAACTCCCCTACCCCTTTGTAAGATATGTCACCGTTACCATTTAAAGGGGGTTGGCTTAAAAATCAAGACACTTGGTTTTTACTTCTAGCTCTACTATGGAAGAGCTATGTGACTTTGGAAAGTATAAGGTTCTACCCTGCACCTTTGTCTCCTGTTCCATGAAATCAGGGCTCAGGCAGGATCATGTCCCAGAATGATACACTGCAGCTGCATCCACTGTCTTTGAGGTTTGGCTACCAAGTGGCATTTCTGTCCTCTCTTGTTTCCATGCATCAGGTCTGTCTGTGCCTAACGCGCAAGGGTCTTATTCTGACGCTGAGAATACTCTCAAGCAGCCAGAGTCCAAGAAGAGGTTTTTCCCAAACCCAGGGAGCCAGATCATCCAGCTAGAATCTGAACAGTCTCTGTACCCAACTCCATCTAGTCTTGCCCTGTGGGCTATTGATTCCCACAGACAGGAGTCAAGCCGATGAGTTTGAGCTCCTGGAGGGTGACAGGGACTTCTCAGGGGATTCTCCAGGCAGTGCCTAGTACATTATGGGTCCTCGGTTAATATTCATTGAAGTTTCATTGAGGTTTGATGAGATGGATGAACCATACAATATGTCAATAAAGTTAAGTATTACCCTAACCACATTCTTAAAGTTATTAAAAATGTCAAGAGCAGGGTGATTTATTTGCTCATTCTATGGGAATATTGCAAAGACAGTATGTATAAAAACGTGCAGGGCTTAAATGATAATGATTTATTTTTCTGGCTCCATCTCAAGCTTAGACTGATGTTGCCTGCCTCTTTGAGGTCTTTAGCCTTTTGACACCATTTTTGGCCCTTAAGAGCAATGGAAGATTGCAGTGCAGGCTGGAGGTTTAGGAGCTGATGCAAATTCATTCCCCAGCTGTCTGCTGTTTATGGAAAATGCCAAGCAGCCACCTGAGTGTGACCTTTGACAGCATTGCCATAGAGTAATAGGTGCTTCAGCAGGGGGATGACAAAGCTCTGGCCCTGAGCTGAGACCAGAAAAATGTGGTTCCTGCTTTGACATAGCATGTTTCCCAGGAGAATTATAAGCAGTAGCAACTGGGAGCTCAGGAAGGAGTGGGAATTAGAGTTATTTGCTCTGGGAATATGTGTTCACTTTGAATCACTTGCATCTGATTTGCAGCACAGCCTGCTGTGGAGTAAGGGCTCCTGGCAGGGCCAGCCTTGAGATTCTGCACCGTGGGCCTCAACCACAGCTTCCCTCGGAGAGGCTCTGAGCCTCAGGGGGTATGCACTTGTGTGTCTAAGGCTGCACATTCCACAGGGCAGGTTGGCACAAACAGCTCTGCACAGCCACAGCCAAGCACCCTGTACAGAGAAGCCTTGGTAAAAAAAAATGATCGTGACGCTTTGTAATAACTATGTGATTAAAAATCCCATGAAAAATGACAACAGTTAACACAAAACACAGCTTTGCAAGCTCATGTGCAGCATCAGCAACGCCTTTACCTCCAGGCCCTTCCCCAACTTCTCACGGGTGCCCACACTTTCTGGATATGCCCTCTAGGCACACTGCAGCCAGGGGCTTTGTGTGGGAGAACCGTCCCTGCTCCTTCCTCCAGCCCTGCCTTCCTCGAGACCATCCCAGCGCTCTATACCATTCTCAACCTCTAGGGGGCACCAGAGCTTGCGCATAGCCAGGTGGCTGTTTCTTGAGACAAAAGAGGAGGATTTTGGCTGCCAATTTGTCTTAACATTGTGTGAGATCTGTCTTGAGGCAGAGGAGGCCATATACGGACCGGAATCGGGGTGTGCATTGTTTTGGCTGTTCTGATGTTACTGACTGGGGGCTGATGGTTGTCCACGCCCCAAGGTAATGGGGAGCCAGCTTCTGGTGCCTTTTGTATCTGAGTCCAGCCCATGGGGCCAGTGGTTGGGAGAAGAGGTCCCTGGAGCAAGACCTTTCAGAGACAGGAGGCTTCCTTTGCCCTGGCCCCACATACCTCCCAGGGAGCCATATGCATCGGAGAAACAAAAGGTGTCAGAGAAACAAGTGGGGATGACAGGAGGAAAGGGACTAAAGGCAAAAGGAAAGCAACAGGAAGAAAGAAAGAGAATGCAGGCTAGGGGCAAAATCAAGAACGAGAGGGAGAAAAGCTAATGTATGGTGATTGTTCTAACCAGTGTTACAGGTTTTGGAGCAAAACAATTTGTAGGAAGCAAACTTCCCCAAATGTGAGTACTTAATAAAGAAGAAAACAGAAGGATTGATAATGGGAATTAGGCTAATGAATAAACAAGCTGCTTAAAAAATGGGCTCCTTTTGCAGTCCGTTATTTTTAACTTAGTGGCAATTTGCATACTAGTTAATTTGCATATATTAAATACTGCTCCCCTTTTTCTCCTTCCCACCTCCTCCACTTCAGAATAACATTTCATTACGGTGCTGCTGGGCCCGAGGACTCGGAGGCTCTGGAGAGTTTATTAATTTATCCAACACATGCTGTGTACATTTTTATCACTTGCCGCACAGTGGACCCGGTATCTTTGAAGTCATTAACAACACGAGGGGTGTTCTGCTCGAGGTATTCAAAAGAGAGCATGAAAAGCCAGTCTGCAAAAATGTTCCCCAAAACAGGGAAAGAGCATGTTTGGTTTCTGTTCTTTTTAGGAAGACAAAAATGAGCAATGGATGACTCTCCTCTGCATCAGAGAACCTCTGTTTTGTTTAACTTTTATTATTATTTTTTTGAATTTCAAATCGAAATGGAACTGATTCCCAGTGGGGCACAGATTTCCAAAAGGAACTAGGCTCACGTGATATTCCTCCTACTGCTGCCCACAGTGGAAAGCGGAGGAGGAGGGCATGGCTCTTTGGGAGCCTCCATTACTGCTGATGGGAATAACAACTCAGGAGGTGAGGGCCATAGGCCCCCCTCCTCAGTGCCTCCTGGACTGCACCTCCTCCCTACCACCCTCTCTCAGGGAGTCCCCCACCACTGCCCCTTTCCCTTGTGGCTTCTGCCTAAGTGGGAACCTCTAGCTCAAGCCTCTGGTTGCTTAGTTAATTGCTCTGTAGTGGGTCATGGCACCTCCCGTGGGACTAGAATGCCTACACGGGGGCTTTGAAAAGGTGGCGGGGTCTGGCCCCCTTGCATTAATCCTATTGTTGTTTTCCCATGCCATCTTATCAGTTTGTCTCTCAACCCGTCTTTCTATTGTTCCAGGGGCTTAAGCTCAAGAGAAACCTGTGTATTTGCTGAAAGCTTATCCTTTTCTCCAGGTGCAAATGCAAATTAAAAATTGATTAACTAATTTATTTAATCATTCATTCATCAAATATTTATTGAATGCCTACTATGTGCCAGATATTCTAAGCAAGGGGGATATAACATTTACTACATTCTAGTGGGCAGTCAGGCAAACATATAAACGATAAATGATACTAAGAGTTGTAAATGCCAAGGATGATGGGGTAGCAAGTGGCATGAGGGAGGGGATCCTGCTTTAGCCAGGGTCATCAGAGACAACCACTCCAAGGGGGTGGCAACGGAGAACCGGAGGGAGGCAGGATATATGCAAGGTCTTAGGGCCATCTCTGTGCTTGGCTTGGTCCTAGATGGGCTTGTGGCCTAAGGATGTTACCCATGGCTGAAATAACTGCCATTCTCATTCTCAATGTGTTTGCTATCACTTGATCCCAAAGTGGGGACTGGCTTAGGAGGCCATATACAGACTGGCATCATGGTGTGCACTGTTCTGGCTCGGTGAAGCAGCAGCCCTGGGACCCTCACAACGTTCAGGTGACCCTCTGTGTGGGTTCAGATCTTTTCTCCAGGAACAAACTCATGTGGAGGAGGCAGTGGTCAAATGTGTCAGGCAGCCTGGGTTTAAAGCTCACTGGGTTTGTGACTTTGGGTAAATCACATAACCTCCTTGAGCTTTAGTTTCCCAATCTGCAAAGTGGGCACAATAAATGTAAAAGTTTGGCATATAGTTAAGGCTCAATAAATGTGTCCAGGTGTTACTACCCAGAGGATAAGGAGCTAGACCATGCATGGGGAGTGTGGAGACATTTTATGTGGGGTACCAAACATACAGCATAGAAAATCAGCCCAGAATAGTCTATCAGTGCCTTATGGCTTGAGTCACAGAATAGACAGATTTGGGTTTGAAATCCAGCTCCACTAACTTACTAACAATATTATCCTTGAGCAAGTTGCTTAATCTGATTATGACTCATTTTGCTCATTTATAATATGAGGATAATAATAATGTCTATCTTATAGGGCCATTATAAGGATTAATGAGACAATATCTGTAAAGCATGTAACACACAGATGTTAGCTGGTATATTCAATATTATTTCACTGACCTGGTCTGTGGCAATAAACAGTTTAATTGTCTTGATGAACAAAAGAAATGTTAAATTCTTCACATATTGTATTGACTTTTATTCCCCCAATTATTCTCACACTGACTGCTATGTTGCTGTTTCAATGTAATTTCCTCCACACCAGTGCCCTTGCCCTAGTCTGAGCCACCATCTTGACTCCCAAGACAAATGCAATGGCCCTGACTGGTCTCCCTGACTCTTCTACTCCTGCCCTGTTCTATCCCTTCCTCACACGGCAGGCAGACGATCTACAGAATATACATTAGCTATCAAATGGTTTCCACTCACCCTAAAATAAAATTCAAATTCCTTACCTGGGCCTATAAGGCTTCAGTTGGCCTTTCCTTTGCTTATGTCTCCAACCTTAGCTGCCCTCATTTCCCTCCAGGTCTGCTATAGTCCAGCCACACCAGTCTTCTCTCTTCCTAAACCCGCCAAGCTCATTCCTGCCTTAAGGTCTTCAGACATGTCATTTCTTCTGCCTAAAGTTCCCTTCCTTCTGTGCTTTGCTTGGCTGGTATATCAGCGAGAGATTTCATTTGACTCTGAAATTCTGACAATAGGACTTCAGTACATACAGGGGTTTTTGTTTGTTTGGTCATTCAGTTAGAAGTCTGGAAAAGGTAGCATTGGTCATTTGCTCAAAACCTCATAGGCAAGGTCTCTGAGATTTTGTCATGGCTTTTTCCTCATGGTTGCAAGATGGCTGCCACAGCACCAGGCATCCTATCCATATTTCAGGCAAGAAAAAGGAGTTGAAGGGAAGCAAGAAAAGGTAGCACCATTAGGAGAAAAACCTCAGCTTATAGCTCATTGGCCAGAGCACTGTTACATTAGCTACATCTTGCTACACAGAAGCCTGGAATAATGTGTTTTAGCTAGGTACACTGTGCTGCGAACCCAGACAAAATCGGGGTTGGGTATTTTCAGCTGGGTACATCATGGCCGTAAACAGAATAAAGAAAAAGAGGGAAAATATTAAGTAGGGAACTAGTGGTACCTGTCACATCTGGCTTCTGATTTTTTAGGTCTTAACCTTACTCATCTTCTACTCAGAACACCTTGTCTAAGTATCACCACTTCCCCCATTATTCTCAGTCATAAGCCCTCCCTGTTTCCCTCATGACACTCTTTAATGATGTAATTGTTTAATTCTTTGTTTACTTGTTTGTCATGTATCTCGTTAGAGGTACCATAAGGGCAGGGAGCATGTCTTCTTGTTTTGCCACTGGATCTGTACAACCCAGTTGAGCACTGGGCATAAAGCGTTTCTCAGGAAATTATTCATCAAATGAAATGAGTCAATCAGTGCATGAATGCATATAGGATACTTCTAGTTTGTTGGAAAAGTTCTCTGTTGCTTTCTCAGGCTACCCTGATCCAGGGGTGCCCCTAAATGGAATTGCTAAATAGAAGTGAACACAGTCAACTAGTGTTGATAGTGACTTTGTCAAATTAAGAAATGACAGAATGTGCAGAAAATGAATTGCTGGGTTCTTATTCTCACACTTTATCACCAGCACTCAGCTCTCATTGGTTGAAAATTTCAATAGTTGTGGGTGAGTCGGGTATGGCAGGTTGTGGAGCTATTCTGAATAATGGAGGGGACGTAGAGTCTAAGCTCAGAGCCATTCTTTGCCAGTGTTGTCTGTCTTTCCCAACATTTGGGTTGGGAGCATGCTGCACAATGACCATGATTTCCCTTCTCTTTGAAAGACCAAACCAGGGGTGCCTGGGTGTCTCAGTCTGTTAAGCATCTGACTTTGGCTCAGGTCATGGTGTCATGGTTTTCTAGTTCAAGCCCTGCATTGGGAGTGCTGTCATTGCAAAGCCCACTTTGGATCCTCTTTCCCCCTCTCTGTCTGCCCCTTCCCTGCTTGCAGTCTCTCTTTCTCAAAAATAAAATAAACATTTTGGGGTCCCTGGGTGGCTCAGTTGGTTAACCAGCCGACTCTTGATTTTGGCTCAGGTCATGATGTGGGTTTGAGCCCTGTGTCAGGCTCTGTGCTGACAACTCAGAGCCTGGAGCCTGCTTTGGATTCTGTGTCTCCCTCTCTCTCTGCCCCTCCCCTGCTCATGCTCTATCTCTCTCTCAAAATAATAAGTAAACATTAAAAATAAAATAAAATAAAATAAAATAAAATAAAATAAACGTTAAAAAAAACAAAACCACAATATTTCACTTACTCTGTATTACATGTAATTAACTAATCACATTCTCAAGACAATCCAAAGAAGGAAGCTGAGGCCCAGGGAGATTCACGGTTAGGGATGTAGCCTGGGTCAGTGGGTGGTAGAGTAGCCAGGCCTCCAGAGCCCATACTCTCAGTTGACATTATGCTGGTGTGCTTGCTTTATAATTTAATGTTGCATTTCTTTAGGGAAAATCGATAATACCAAATGGAAGCCTGTATTGTAGTAGGACTCTTTTATAAATGTCAGATCTGGGGCAAAAGTGAAGAAAATGACTCGTGGGTGTATCACTGCAGAGAAGTGCCTTAGTCAGGAGGGAGCTGCTCAGATGCACTGGAACTCGGGGAGGGGGGTTGGTTCTGTAGGAACCTGTACCAGCCATCCTCTTCCAGCCCTGGGTCTGGAATTATAGCCTTAGCACCCTGAATTTAATTTCAGGGCCTGCACCCTGCATTGCTCCATTCTGTCTCTTCTAAAGGCATTTTAATACTGCTAATCGATGCCCTGTGGAGTGACATTTTTTTTCCCTTGAGTATTGCTGCAGAGTGAACTTCTTGGAAGAATGAAATTCTACAACTGATTTGAAAATGGGTGTAGGATGAAGCCTGCTGGATTCCAACTTCTCAAATCAGAAAACTGTAGCCAGGACAGAAGGGGCTGTAGTTGTGCAGACCTGAATTTAAATCTTGATTCTGCAACTTGCCAGTCATGACACCTTGAGCCGGTTACTTAACCCTGGGAGCCTCAGTTTCCTTCCATTTGCAAGGGGTGAATTGACCTACACCAGGGAGTATTGTGTGAGGATCCCATGTGAAAATGTGTTTCAAAAACCCCAAGACAATGACATTCACAGAGTGGGGATTCAGCCTATCCCCTCCCCTCTCAGATGCCATCTGGTTCCCTTAGTGGCCCCTCTCTGATAAATCTTTACAAAGGAGACTCTTGTTCAGAGATATCTCAGGGAGGAGATTGGATGAGCATTCTTGGTCACCCGTCCCACTGTCATTAGCATCCCTAATTTTCTAGCCACCTGTAGAGTACTGTGCTCAGTGGGGAGCCTCACAGCTGAATGGAAACTGCAGGGCTGGCTAGGGACTGGTGAGGCCCAGAGAGATGCCGAAAAGTTTGGTTAAGAAAAAAAATGGTAAAAAAAACCCAATAGGGACACAAGAAGAAAAAGGAGAAAAAGGGGGGGGGAGGGGAAGAGGAACGGGAGGATGAAGAAGACCCCTGAGAAAAACTGGAGATACTGAAACCGCTCATCCTGAACCTTCACGCCTGGCTTGAAGGATTTATTAATGGTGCTAGGGCTCCAGTCAGGGGTGGAAGGTGCAAGGAAGGGTGCACCAACCGTAAAGAGCCTTTGGTGCCAGAGAAAGCTGGCCAGCACTACTGCGCCCATGCTGATGGCCCACCCCCAGGGTCATTGCCTGTGTTCTGTTGGGTCAGCCCAGGGCACTCATGTCCTGCAAGCCCACCCACATCACAGCCTCTCTTGATTGTGAGCCTGCCTCATACTTGGTTCTGTGCTGCTTCCTGACATGTATGTAGCCTTATCTGGAAAATTGCAATTCTTAGGGTCCTTCTCCTAAAATTGAACAAAAATCTGCGTCCTTTTAGTTTTTATCCACCAGCCCCAGTGCTGCCTCCAGGGTACGCACAGTAAGAATATTCTTCCAAGTGAGAGTCTTTCAGATATTTAAAGACAAAGATCATCAGGCTAAACAGGTCCAACCCCTTTCATTTGGGATTTAATTAACATCTTGTCTAGCATCTTTCCCCTGTTCATCCTCGTGTGGCCCTTTTCAGTGACCCTCGTAAGCACAGATCTCAGGACCACTGGGAGAAGCACATGGAAGCCAGTTCCCACTGAAACACTGCACTCTACGTTCCCAGCAGCTTCCTTGGCAAGAGCCCTCGCACCACTGCATGGACCTGAACCTTCACGGAAACCCAGTCCCGAGGCCTTGTTCTTATGAGTTGTTCCAAGGTATGCCTCCTCATCCTCTACTTGTGCACTTGGGTCTTTGAATAAAACCCCAAGGTTTTAAAAGTATCCACTGAAATATTGTCTCTTCGGGTCTGAACTGATATATCCATCTATGCAGACAGCTTTTGACTGCGGCTCCCCTCCTCAGCTTCTCCTCTAAGCCTTAACCCGGGTATGTGGGACAGACAGGCTCTAGGGGACAAACATTTAATAATAGTTGATAAAAGTTTTGGACTGGATAAGACAGAGGTCAAAATTCTTCATTTTATCATTCAGGGTGTACTGTAGGATCACATCACACATTAATCATCATCTCTGAATTTATTCAACCAGTTATAAATCCACTGAATGGCATTATCATGAGGTCCATATCTCTGTAATTTGTTCACGACGATATTATAGGAAACTCCATCAAAGACATTGTTAAAATCGATAGGCACTGTATCTACTGCATCCCTTCGAGCTTTCTTGTGGTCGTCCCACCGACAAGCCTGTATCTTGTGCCTTGTTCCTTGGGAGTCTAAGCTGTCCCAGGGGTGAACAGGTTCCCCATCTAGGAGTTCACATTCCTGCTATTACACAATGTGCCCAAGGGCTTGATAGGGACAGTCTTACTCCTCTGAAAATCGGGACTTGCCCTCCTTTCGAAGGATATTAAAGAGATGAAAATGCAACAAAGCAGACTAAGGTGAAACTTAACAGAAATAATTTCAATTAGGCATTAAGAATAATTCCCTGGCCAGGGCACCTGGGTGGCTCTGTCGGTTAAGCATCACTCTTGATTTCGGCTCAGGTCATGATCGCACAGTTCAAGAGATCGAGCCCTGCGTTGGGCTCTTTGCTGACAGTGCAGAGCCTGCTTGAGATTGTCTCTCTGCCTCTCTCTCTCTCTCTTTCAAAATAAATAAATGACCATTAAATAAAAAGAATAATTCCCTGGCTGACACTGTGCTAAAATTCTAAACAATGGCTATGATGTGACATGCATGCGTAAGTTGTTGTTAAATTGGCTATGTATTTGATAATTTCCCTTCACAGACCCAGAAGCAAAGGTATGGGTGAGGAGGTCACACACTAGCAAGGGGGTTGCTGCTGTGAAAGAGTCAAAGGCTAGGTCTTCCTTGTGGCCCTGTTGCTACACACTAGCTTTATCACCATGTTATGCCAGGATAGTCCTTCCTCTCTGAGGCTCTCTTGTCCGGGCTTCAAAGGGGGATGGGAATGCTTTCCATCTCTATCTGACTGAGTCATTGTCAGCACCCAGATGAAAGGCGGCATCGCACAAGAGTAAGAGGTTATTATTATGGCTTCTGGAGGCGTTTGTGTCTCCAAGCAGGATCCACGGCCGTCAGACCCATGACTGGGGCTGTAAATCCTGTGGGATGTTGGAAGCACACACTGTTTGGGGTGGATCATATTCTCTAATTGGGTGTCACCTTTCATAAGCTGAGCAGCTGCCAAAACTGATTGCCTCTGATTTATTCTTTTTGGAACTGATCGGCATATTGTTTTGTTAACAACTATCCGAGGTTCAAGAAATATTCTGAGTGGTACTACCTTAAGTGTAACAGCCAGCCAGGGGGCTGTTTTGTGGTACACTCACGTGGGATTTATCT
Source organism: Lynx canadensis (assembly GCF_007474595.2). Taxonomy (NCBI): domain Eukaryota; kingdom Metazoa; phylum Chordata; class Mammalia; order Carnivora; family Felidae; genus Lynx; species Lynx canadensis. The sequence continues at coordinate 31,339,573 of NC_044311.2, read as the reverse complement.
GCTACAGGTATCCATCATTTTACAAATGTCCGAGATATGCCGTTTCACTTTTACAAAAGTACGTAAGCACCTGTTTTCACTAACTGAAAGAAATCTGAGGAAGATTTTCACTTTTATGAAAAAAAGCGAGAGGTGAAAATAGCCTTCGACGTTTGTTTTGCAGCCAGCCATTATAGAGGCAGCATGCACCCCAGCGGTGAGAGCGGCCCCACCAATCTCTTTCCTGGGGAACTACACTCAGCATCTCGGCATCAAGCTGCCGTGGCTTTGAATTGTGTCTGTGAGCGTCTGTGCTGTATTTGGATTTATTTTGTGCATCCGTTAGCAGGATGTGTCCTAAAGTATCAGAAAAACCTAAGAGAGGTTATTTTTTGGTCTGGAAAAGCTCAACAATTTTTTTTATATGAATTAGTGGTAATTACTTCTTCACTGTATGTACACCATTTTGACTTATAAAAGGTTTCATAGGAATGCTCTATGCTCTACTTTAGGATAGCATGGGAAACCTGTATTCCCTTCTTATGGCCAGATGTGGTAATAAGTTTAAAAGGAGGAATCAGTGATTCCTCAATGCCTTCAGTACTCAGTAGGTAATGTTCATATTTTGATACAGAAAATACATCTTCAATTCTTTGTGGACTAGTCTTCCTCTTGTCTATGAACTAAATTGGATGCACAGAGCCCAAGAAGAAAGTAAAGACAAGACTCAGCATTACCTCAACAGCAAGACATCTGTCCAGTGCCTGTCATTCTCCCATCTACACTCCTGTTCACCCATGCATCTGTGTGTCCATCCATCCGTCCGTCCATCCATCCACCCATCCATCTATCCAACACTCAGTAAGTATTTACTATGCACAAGGCACTGACTGGGATCAAAATCTTGCCCTCAAGGAGTTTATGGTTTAGTATGTGAGGTAAATTGTATATAATTTATGATAAAAATGTTATTACAAGATCAGACAGAGATTGCTTCCAGTTAGAAGGAACTGGGGAAGCATTTGAACTGAACCAAAGAAGTTAGATAAGATTTAGATATACGGACATAGAAGATAAGGTTTTTCTAGGCAAAGGGGATCACTAAGAGGAAAGACATGAAGGAAGTGAACTGTGGAGACTGCACGGGGCTTTGCAGGAGAATAATGGGAGACAAACTGGAAAGGAAGCCCAGGACAGTTGGTGGAGGGCCTGGAATTCTAGGCGAAAGATTCTGAACTTCAATCAAAAGGAAATGGGGAGCCACTGAGGACTTTTGAGTACTGTAGTAAATGTAAACAGAAATGTGCTTCAGAAAGATCACCCCGTTTACCAGTACTAAAAGTTGGAAGCAAGAGGTAAAAGTCGTGCGGCCAAGTCCTACCCTCATTTTCATGTGGTAGTCACTGCTACCTCTGGTGGGGAAGAAGGTGGTGCTATTTAACCCTCAAGAGAAAGGTAGGTGTGGAGGGTCTATGAGTTCCAGTCAGATCCCCCTTTCAGAACTGCCTCGCAGGAGTGTGGACTGCTGACGGCTCACAGCTACATCCCTCTCTGGGAATTGGCTTCGGCTGGAGAGAGCTGCCCCCTCACACTTATTCTCTCTTCTTCCACGACCAGTTGATACAGAAAGTATGAAAGGCCAAGCCTCCTTGCCTCAATATGGAGGACAACTCTGAAGGAGCCTGCAGGTCCTGACCCCCCCCACCGCAGGATCATCTGAGGCCTCTCTGTTACCTAGTGCACATCCTGACAAACCTCTTGCACACATATCTTCATCTCCGAGTCTGTTTCCAGGATCCAGACTGCAGGTCCTGAGACTGGGGTCCTCCTCTTTCCCAGCTCCACCTGCTGTTGACCTATCCAGTAGATGACTGACTTGTTTCAGCCACATGTCTTCTCTCTGGGCAGGGGCTGGAAGTGGACAATGCTGCTCCAATTCTGAAGAGATTCCTTCTGTGAATGCAGGGTTTTCTCTAGGTTTGGAAGTTCTCTGAACCTTCCCAGGCTGTGTTCCCCAAAATGTCTTCCATAGGATGTTTATGGAGGTGCTTCTTGTAAATAGTGATGATCAAACAAGTACTCAATATCCAGAGGTTAGAACTGCAGACAATGCCCAGATGTATTTAAGTATAAGAGTCTGTTTCTCAAAAACCATATCGGGGATTAAGGAACTGCTGCTCTGTGCTTTTGAGGGGTTGTTTGGGGGCTGAAATACTCATTAGTGAAGGGCAAGGCAAACGTCCACTTGGGATGATGGTTTTGACGCAAGGGTTGAAAGTTCATGTGGCTCAGCATCCAGTCAACATAAACAATGAGACAAGCAGGTGGGGACTGTGGGGATCTGGAAATCAGACACATGCCCATCCTAAGGGGGCTGCTGCTTGTGATTCCAGACAGACGTTGCTACATGGGAGTGCTGGCCCCGGGGGCCAGACCTCAGATTTTGCAAGGGAAGCCAGACATACGTATTTTTGTTTAAATTAAGCTTCTTAAGTTTTAATTCAACTTTTAGAAAATACTATATTTGTGGAGCAAAACATATCTACAAGTTGGATGTGGCCTGCGGGCTGTGGTTGTCTGCCTCTGTTTTAAAACACTGTACATGCTGAAGACAGTGCCAGAGGCAAAAAAGAAAAAAAAAAGTGAGCGCATTTGTGTGTTAATTTCTAGAGGGGGCTCTGCCCAGTAATGGCTGACTGGGGGGTCAAGGTGACCTACAAGAGTTGGGGAGCCGCTGAGCCTAAGCATGAGTGATCTGAAGAGCAGACAGCTGAAAGCCTGCTTCCAAATGTGTATTGGCCTCTTGCCTTTGTAGGGATTGGGGAAATCTGCAGGTTTAAAAAAAAATCTTATTTGCAAATTTACTTATTCCTTAAATTCCTTCTTAAAACATTGCTTTATGTTATTTAATCTTCAAGAAATCCTTCAAGGATTCCCAATTGTACACAAGATAGCAGTTGGTACTTAAGTCCCTTCATATTAAGACTACACATTCAATTCCTTCATTCAGGTGTGAATTCCTTATTTGACACATACACAAACAATTATACAAATAATTATCAAATGCTATATGGTGCAAGCCACTGTATGAGGTGCTTCTGGGAATAGAAAAATAAATAAGATATCGTTGCTGCTTTGCAGGAACTCTGAGGCCAGCATGGCAGCATGGGATGATGGTAACAGTTCATGTTTATTGCCCACCTACTAAATGCCTGGTAACTATAATTAGTTTCTTTCCTGAACCATCTATTTTATCCTCATACCAGCCTACTGGAGAGGCAACTATTATTTCTGACTTCAGTTTAGGGAAAGGAATGGAGGCATGTGTTGTTTGGGCACTTGGCCCAAAGTCAATGAGTTATAGGAGCTGGAGCTGGATCACAGTCTAGTGTATACTACTTTCCTCACCATTACTCCCCCTGGTGCCCTGTGGGGGTGGGGCTTTGAGCACCTCAAAGCTCTGGTGGAGAGGGTGGTGGAGGAGGCTGGATATTGGGCATTGAGGATATGCAGGTGGAAGAGTCCAGGCAAAGGCAGTTAGCAATGGCTTGGCAATGGGGAGGCCAGAGTGGGTCCTGGGACCCCAGGGAGAAAAGGTAAACAGTGCTGGATAGCTGGATAGCTCCTGGGGCCACAGGGCCAGCTTCCACCAGAGCCAGCCAGAGAAGGGGTCCTTTAGACCTCAATAGGTCCTGCAGAGGAAGAACAGAAGGATGCAAAAACTGTTCATAGATGCAAAACTGTTCATCTTCTTTAGAGAGGAAAGGCAAAGGCAAGTCACAATGAAATGCCACATTTTCCACATTAGATTAACAAAGGTTCAAAAGCTTAATACTACTTAGCGTTGGCCAGAGTTCTCCTTTTTGTACAATACTGATGGGAGAGACAATGGGAAAAGCCTTTTCAAGCACAGGTTGGCTATATGTGTGTAACTACATTTAAAAATGCATATACCTTATGATCCAGAAAAATCCCCTTAAGATATGTACATACTTACGTACCTATGAGTATATATCCTATATAAATATCAGCATAAATGTGTGTACACATGTACATAAAGGTGTGGCATTTTTAGAAACAGAAAATTATAATCGATCTTTGTCAGTGAAGAGTTAGGTAAATAAATTATGCAAACTAGGGAAACTATTGCTTATCACTCAGAAATAAAACCCAAGTCCTTCCCATGGCTTGCAAAGGCCACCATGATCTCGTCTCTGCTTCCCTCTTCAACCTCACTTACCACCACTCTTTCGCTCTGCTGCTCCAGCCACAGAGGGCTCCTCACTGCTCCTCCTTCAGACCAAGGCTGTTCCACCCTCATGCACTTTGCTTTTGCTCTTGTTCTTCTTGGAAGGTTCTTTCCCTAGGTATTTACCAGACTCACTCCCTCACTTCATTTGTGCCTCTGTCGAAATATCACCCCACAGTAGGCACCTTCCAATATGGCTCCAGTGGTCCCTCCTTCTGGTATTTGCACCCTCTATGATCCCTTCCCTTGGCATGTGCCCTCGACCTGGTAACTTGCTACTAAGGAATAGAACATAACAAAAAAGGAGGGATGTCACTTCTGAGATCGATTATAACATACTGTGACTTCCATCTTGCTGACTCCGTCTCTCCCTCTCTGGCTCTTCTCTCTTGCTCACGGTGATGAAGCCAGCTGCCATGTTGTGAGCCACCCTATGGAGAGGCCCATGTGACAAGGAACTCGGAGAAAGTTCCCAAACAGCCAGTGAGGAACTGAGGCCCTCAGAGAACAGCCTGTTGGACACTAATTCTTGCCAACAACCATGTCAGTTTGGAAGCAGATCCTTCCCTGTTTGAGTCTTCAGGTGACTAAAGATCTGGCTGACACCATGACGGCAGCCTGTGAGAGACTCAGAGCAGCTAAGCTGCTTCAGGACATCTGTCCTATAGAAACTGTGGGTTAATAAATATTGCTGCTTAAGCCATGAAGTTTTAGAAGAACGTATTACACAGCTATAGATAACTGACGCAGAGCCCCTCAGAAAAGTCTTACATACCACGCAATCTAAACCGGCAGCGCCCTTTGCTGTACAATGTTGCCTTAACCTGCATTGTTTTTCCTCATGGCATGTGTCTTTTGGATATTTTATATGTTATTTGTTTGCTTGTGTATGTTTTTTTTTTCTCTACTAGAACATAAAGTCTCATGAGGGGCAAAACCTTTGTTTTGTGTACTGTTGTGTTCATAGAGCCTAGAGCAGTGCCTGACCTTAAGTGGGTGTTTGCATTCAATGGGTATTTGTGAAGGCAGGGATAATGCAACCCATAAAGGGAATGAGCCAGTCTTGCACATCCACGCATGGGAAAGTCTTCCAAGATATAACCCAAAGGGGGGAGGTAAATTGTGATTCAATCTACATATAGCACTCTTCCCTTTTCATGTCTAAGTTTTTATATCCATCAAAAAAATTGAAACGATTCATATCAAAGTGTTCGTGATTTTCTCTAAAAGACGAGATTATAGGGCTACAATGTCTTCTTAAACATTTCTATAATTTTTTAATGATCTGCAATGATTATTCTGGGATCATAAAAAACGAAGACATTTTATAGAATTTGTAAGGCCAACGATTTCCTTTTCGATGTTCTTGTGTAGTCTCTGGGTGAACCTCATGGGAGGCAGCCAGCCACTGCTCTGGATCCAGCAGCCGTAGACCTCTCCTTTACAGTGTCCACAAACCCCTCTCCCTGCACCTTCCCCAGTCAGACTGCAATCTCTGGGCAGCCCACAGGAAGAGCTCATCTCTCTCCCACATGACAGACTGTCAGAAATCTAGCATGTTTTCTGCGAACATTTCTTGGCAATAATTACAGAATAGGAAAGAAGAGATTGAAAAGAAATAAAAAGACAGTACAGCAAAAATAACTCTTTTTGCAGCTGAGCCTTGAGGGGGTAAAGCTTCTGAGGAGCTAATGGATGGAGCAAAGGGCTCTCATCCTCTGTTGCACTTAGGGATAAAGGTCTCTTGGGTGTGCTAATGTTGGGCTTTGGTGAAAGCTCTGGTGAGGCCTCTGGGCACTCAGGCTGGTTTGTCCTTGTCTATGCTGGGTGTGTCTGTGCAGGAAGGTACCCAGAGCTGTTCCCTCTAAAACTTCAGGTTTTCCTATAGGTACAGAGCCAGTGTGGGAGAGAGAGGTGGACGGCAGCCTTGTCAGCATTCTGCACACATCTTGGTTTGGGCATGGTTTTTCATCAACCACCATGCAGTCAACTCTCTGGGCTCCTACTCCCCACCCCCGATATCCTATGTGCTCTTAAGGTTGCTGTATGCATTGACTGGGGTAGAAGCTAAGGTCTGAGAATAGAGACTCAGGTTTTCTGTCCTCTGTGGGGTCTTCCATAACTGGTAGTGACAGCCAGGTAGATGCTCCAAGGGTGTGGCTGACTGAAAAAATGGTCACACTCACATTAGCGTGTGCCCTTTTCAAAGGCTCTGGCATAGTCTGACCACTACAGAGTACAGCAGGATTGTAGACTGTTCTTTCTGCGTTCTATACTTCCATGAATGTGACCTAAAATTGGAGAGGCTGCTTTTAGGCAATCAACTTGAACAATGGAAAGCTAAGGTAGAAGGGCCCACAGTGACCCCCTATCCCCCCACAACAGGCTGAATGCAAAAAGGTCACCAGTAGAGTGACCCACCTCAAAATATCCATATGCCTGCCCTAGCTGGCCAATGGGTTACACCCAGACACACGTACCAAAAAAGGAAAATTCCACATGTTCCCATACCTCCTCACCTTCCCCCTTAACTACAGCTCCCCACCAATGCCTTGTGGCAGATAGTCTCTCCTTTGCTGTCCTGCCTGCTGCTTCCTTGCCATGTATCCAATAAACTTCTATCTCCTTTGTTTTGCCTCAGATGAAGTCTTCCAGTGCATGTGCCACCGGCCTCCACCTGATCCAGTCACCCCACATTTGGTTGCCTCTCCCTACAAAAATTACATTTTTTTTGGCAGTTAAATTAATAGGTTGTATAACTTAGGGACGCTCGGGTGGCTCAGTTGGTTAAGCATCTGACTTTCGACTTCAGCTCAGGTCATGATCTCATGGTTCATGGGATTGAGCCATGAGCCCATGTTGGGCTCTGAGCTGACAGCATGAAGCATGCTTGGGATTCTTGTTCTCTCCCCCTCTCTCTCTGCCCCTCCCCTACTTGCTCTCTCTCTCTCAAAATAAATAAACATTAAGAAATTAAAAAAAAAATAATCACTTATATAACTTAGTCCTCTTGTCCCCCAAGCTTTTCTCCTTAAAGGAATTGTCAGATACTCTTTCTTTAAATGTTGCTTTAATTATGGAATATTTCAAAGATACAGTATTTTGAATATTTCAAACAAATGCCTGTGGACTATTCCTTGAAGATAACAAGTATCTATTTTGTCAGCTACTTCACTTTTTTTTGAGAAATAAAATGTACAAATAAATTCAAAGCCTCCTTTATTTTTCATTCTTTGCTCATCATCTCTTTATCCCAAGAGATAAATATTATTCTGAAATTGGTGTGTATCTTTCCCATCCATGTTTTATGTTTTATTATATATGCATACATCTATCAAAATAAAGTGTCCATCTATAATGTATCAAATCTTATTGTCTAATGATTCTATAACTCAGTATTGGGTCTTCAATATTGATTCATAGAAACCAAATCTATGCGTTCTAATTACTGTCTTCTCAGAGTGTCATAATATGTCTGCTCCCCAGCAGCTATGTATGGGGTTTCTCATTTCTAGATTTTCATATCATCCCTTAGTTTTATCAGACTTTTTAAAATTATCAACTTGATAAATATAAAATGATATCTCATTTTAATTTGCATTTTTCTCGTTACTAGTGAGGTTGGCCAACTCATGCATTTATTTGCCTTTCAGATTTTCTCTTTTATCAATTGCCTTTTCTTACTTTAAAAAGTAACCATAATAACTTCCCTCTCTGAGTGCAGAGCCTTGAGGAGTTCCCATCATACTGACTTGGGGCTGAGACATGTGACTTGCTTTGGCCAATGACATGAGAAAATGTGAGTCTTGGAAAGACCCAAGAGTAATGCTTGATTTTTCTCGCTGCTCTTGGGAACTCTGCAACTACTACCATGTGGAGGAGCCCAGACTAGCTGGCCAGATGATGACAGACATGTAGCCCAGGAACCTTCGTTAGTCTTACCAATTGCCAAACATGAGTGAGGCCACAGATCATCAGCTGACTGCAAACACGAGTGAGCCCAGCTAACCCCTCAGTGAAGAGAGCTTTCCCTCTGAACCCAGCCTGGATTGCCAACTGTGAGCAAGTGGAAGGCTGCTATTTTAAATCAATAAATATTGAATGATTTGATATACAGATAAAGTTCATTTATACACATATTTTACCCATTTCCCCCTTTTGATTGCTTGACCTTATCCTATTGCTAAGCTCTTTTTTTTTGATTAAAAAAATATTTTTAACGTTTATTTTTGAGAGAGAGAGAGAGAGAGAGAGAGCATGAGTGGCAGAGAGAGAGAGACAGAGCACGAGTGGGGGAGGGGCAGAGAGAGAAGGAGACACAGAATCCGAAGCAGGCTCCAGGCTCTGAGTGGCCGGCACAGAGCCCGACGTGGGGCTCAAACTCAAGAACTATGAGATCATGACCTAAGCCGAAGTCCAATGGTTAACCGACTGAGCCACCCAGGCGCCCTGCTAAGCTCTTTCTTAACATGACATTTCTCATGTAACTCCGAGTACATTTATGAAGTAGACATTGCTATCATCATTATCACCATTTCATAGATGAGGAAACTAGAATTAAAGAGGTTTAGTGACTTGTCAAGGATCATGCAACTAACAAGCAGGAAAGGTGGGATTCGAATCCATGGCTCTCTCACTATAGAGCCCAAGCTCTTAAGGCATTTTTCACTGCCCTGCTTCTCTCACACATTGAATTCAGTCTCAGTGGAAATGCTTTAGGGTAAGGAACTACGCCACATCTCTTCTTAAACTTTTTTTTTTTTTTTAAGTCTGGTTTAGAAATTTTTGTTTTCAGTGGTGTGTTGGAACCAGCTCATACTGGTCATGAGAGCCAGTGTGAGTATCTCTTCCCAATTCTGAGTACAGTGACACCACATCAGTACCTTGACATTGCCTGTGGTAGAAATATTCATACCATAGAAATCAGCAAAAGCTACAAACTAGGACATTTTTTTTTTCTTCCACAGAGCTGGTTTACCAGCACATCAAAAACTGGGCTGAGTTTCTATCTTTTCCATATACCTTGTTATATCTGTCTATTTCAGTTGCTTGTTAGCATAATTTTGGGATATGAGTCCATCACCCAAAATATTTATTATCCCTCTTCACTTTATACTATCCACAGGTAAGTATAACTTCCATGTCTTCATTGGGCCATCAGCTAGCCTGTTAGGGTTGGGAGTAGAGACCCCTCTCAAGGTTCACTCGCTTCATTAATCAACACTTTCATTGCACTACTAATAGACAATAGTCACTGAGTATTCACTATGTGTCAGCAGTATTCTAAGCCTTTTAATTGTATTTAAATATGTAATCTCTTCAACAACCCTATAAGGTATGAATTTGAGGCACAAGAAAACTTAATTCTGTTCTTTAGGGTTCTACAATAGCTAGCCAACGACTGAACTAGGATTCAAACTCAGTTTGCTACCTTCTTTTATCCAACTGTGTTTTGGTCCAACCCTTGAGACTCTGTCTGTTCTACAAGGATATGGAGGCTGGGAGGGGTGTTGGATCCAGAGAGCAGCTGTAGGATTTGGTGGGCAGTAGAGAGCCATTGAAAGTTTTTGAGCGGGAGAGTGATTTTTTTTTCACACGGTACTTAGGATATTTTGTCAGGCTAGAGTATGACAGATTTCCCCAATTGGGAGAAGGACCAGGGGCAGGAAAAACATTTGGGGGCATTATAGCCATCATTTAGAGGGTGATGATGTCTATGGAAATGAAACCATCATCTGCATGTGGCTTTCATTCTAACTGGGTCAGGCTCCTCACTGACTCAGTTCCGTTGCCAATAGCTATTTCCTTGGTCCAGGGCACACCTTCCATCTGCTTTATTTCTTTAAAAAATTTTTTTAATGTTTATTTATTTTTGAGAGAGAGAGAGAGAGAGAGAGAGAGAGAGAGAAAGTAAGTAAGTGCAGGGGAGGGCCAGAGAGAGAGGGAGATATAGAATCTGAAGCAGGCTCCAGGCTCTGAGCTGGAGCCGGATGCAGGGCTTGAACTCATGAACTGTGAGATCATGACCTGAGCTGAAGTCAGATGCTTAACTGACTGAGCCACGCAGGCGCCCCTGCTTTATTTCTTTATATATAAAAATAGTTAAAATGTAACCACAGATATATTGCTATTATTGAGCTCTCCCCCCTAGCATCCCCAACATCATTCCCCTTAGGTACCTATCACCTGATTTCTATAGTTTTGATGTAATAATTTTCCACATATTTGTCATTCCTCACCAGTGAGTCCTTAGGTTCCTCAAGGGCAGAGACTGCACCTTGTACTTTGGCATGCTCTACTGTGCTGAGATCATCAGAGTTACCCCATAAGTGCTTGTGGAATATAAGAATGCATAAATAACTCTCCATTTTTTTCCCACTGGCAAGCTCATTGACAATAGGTGCCTAGAGTAATATAATTAGGAAGCTCCAAAATAAAATTGTGTTAAGGAACTACTTAAATGCTGTAAAGGAAAGTAGAGAAGACAGCCAATTAGTACCTACGAGCACCCATGATTTCTACATAATAGAAGAAGTCATTTATTGGATTTAGTTGACTTAGGTTCCTGGCTGCAGGCTATCCCCTGAGTCCTTAATTGCTTCATCCAAAAGGAGGAAGAAAAGGGTTCAGAACCGGGTTATAAAGTGTCCAGACTGAGAAACCCCAAACCCTGGCCAATTTGAGAATATAACTCGAGCACCAAGGAGCCTGTATGAGGGGGGTAGAACCACCAACTACTGAGCATCTGGTTGCAGACACTATACTGAGCACATTTTCTTTTGGTCTCCATCACAACCTGCTAGGTATGTTTTGGTACCCCTTTGAAAGATGAGAAAACTAGCTCTAAAAGGATGTATAACTCACCTGAGAGTACACAGCTGGTAAGAAACAGACAAGAGATTCAAATCCACTTCTATCTGGCTCCACAAACAATGCTCTATTTTTTACATACAGGACTAGGCTGGTAATATCAATGTGTGAATTAGGCTGAGTATAAGAAATTGGGAGAAGTGTGCAAGTCCTGTTTTAAGACATTCACAATCAAACTTTTAAAAACCGTTAGCTAGGGGAACCTGGGTGGCTCAATTAGATAAGCGACTGACTTCGGCTCAGGTCATGATCTCGCGGTTCATGGGTTCAAGCTCCATGTCAGGCTCTGTCCTGACAGTTCAGAGCCTGGAGCCTGCTTCAGATTCTGTCTCCCTCTCTCTCTGCCCCTCCCCCACTCACACTCTGTCTGTCCTTCTGTATCTGTCTCAAAAATAAAATTAAGACATGGGGTGCCTGAGTGGCTCAGTCGACTGAGTGTCCAACTGCAGCTCAGGTCATGATCTTGTGATTCATGAGTTTGAGTCCCACATCTGGCTCTGTGCTGACAGCTCAGAGTCTGGAGCCTGCTTCGGATTCTGTGTATCCCTCTCTGTGTCCCTCCGCTGCTCGCACTCTTTCTCTTTCTCTCAAAATAAATAAATACAGAAATTACATTTTAAAACAATTTTAAAAATAAAATTAAATGGAGGAGCCAAGATGGCGGAACAGCATGGAGGTTTTTTGTGTGTCTCGTGTCCATGAAATACAGCCAGACCAACACTAAACCATCCAACACACATAGAAAACTGATCGGAGGATTAACACAATAATCTGCACAACCTGAACCACTGAATTCAGCAGGTATGCGGCGCAGAGAGGTGAATATGGGGAGTGAGAAGCCACAAGAGGTAGGGAAGCACATTTGTTGGCAGAGAGAGAGGATGGAGACTGGGGAGGGGGGGAGAATATGGGAAAAGCACCCCTCCCCCAAAGCAGCTGGAGGGCAAGTGGAAAATTGGAAACAGCTGCAGGGACCAAACTAAAAAGGGAGAAAGGAGAAAGGAACTGGTTTAAATTCCATTAAGACTGTAAACAAGGGGAGTGCAAAGGCTGCAACTCTGCAACTCCGCAGCTCCATACCTGGCAGTGCTCTGGTGGGAAGGGCGAATCCCCAGGAACAGAGTAGGGTCCAGGAGGTTCTTGGGCCACACGGGGAAAAGTGGTTCCACTGCTGGAAGGACATTTGGTAGAGACTGTTGAAGCCACCTGGTCCCAGCAGACCCTAGAAAACAGCCACATTTGCTGGTGCTGGAACAAGGGTGAAGCCTGGTGCCAGATGTGTGTTGTGGTTTTCCATAATCCCTGAAACGCTGCTGCTATGCTGTCTCGTGAACTTTTTCTGGGGTGGGGCGGCACCTGGCTGCAGTCTCAAGGCACTGGCAGCAGCAAGGTTCAGCAGGCGTTCCTGGGTGCAGCCGACATTCGTCCATTGCTCATTCGGCCATTGCTCGGTGAGACCCGCCCGCAGAGGGGTGGAGCGGGTCAAAGCCACGGTCCTTCGGAAGTAAGGGGCTAGGGAAAATATCCGCATCTGAGACAACACTTGGGAGAGAGGTACTGCCTGGGGCCTGGTCACGGAGAGTGGAAAAGCGGGGAGTGGACGAGAGCTGAAGACGGAGGACCGGTTCGCGATTGCTGACCCGGGAGAACAGACTGGGTGGCAGGATGGCGCCATTTCTACTGCTACTGCACATGTGCATGCACACCAACGAGCCCTGCAACAATCCACCCCAGTAGGCTAGCAGCGCCATCTAGTGGAAGGTGGAGCTGTTACACGGAGCCCCGCCCAACTTCACTCTTTAAGAATACAAGTCTCACCGCCAGCTTAGTTTATGAACTATAAAGCGCTACATAGACTGACTTCTAGGGGAAAACGAAGTAATTTCAGTGCTACTTCAATCTGTTAGTAGGTTCATCTACTCAATTTTCTTTCTTTTTTTTCTTTTTCTCTTACACTTATTTTTCTTGAATAAATAAAAAATTCATTTTTATTTTCACTTTTTATTAAAAATATTTTTATTTAATTTTTATTACTATATTTGTTACTTATGTGTAAATTTTTTCAAATTCTATTTTACTTCCATCATTTTATTTTAGTCTACTGCAGTGTATTTACCTTTTCAAATTTTCAAACACTTTCCTTTTTGTCTTTTTCTCTTTTCTCTTTTTCGTTTCTTTTCTTTTTCTTGAATGCAGAAAGAGAAAAACTTCATTTTTACTTTCAATTTCTATTAAAATATTTTTATTCAACAGTTTTACTATGTTTTTTTCTTTTATGTAAATTTTTTCAAATTCTGTTTTACTTCCATCATTTTATTTTAGTCTACTACAGTGTATTAACTTTTTCAAATTTTCAAACGATTTCCTTTTTTTCCTTTTTTAAAATCTTTTTTCTCTTTTTCATTTCTTTTCTTTTTTCTTGAATACAGAAAAGGAAAAAAATCATATTTATTTTTAATTTTTATTAAAATATTTTTCTTTAAATTTTTCTACTATATTCTTTATTTTGTGTATATTTTTCAAATTCTATTTTACCCCTATCATCTCATTTTAGTTTACTTCAGTCTATTCATTTTTTCAAATTCTCAAACGATTTCCTTTTCTTTTTTCTCCCCCCCCCCCGCTTTTCTTTTTCTAATCTGTCAAACCACTTTCAACACCCAGAACAAAACACACGTAGGATCTAGCATCATCTATTCGATTTGTGTGTGTGTGTAATTTTTAATTTTAATATTTTTTTAATTTTAATTTTTTTATTTCAATTTTTCTATCTCATTAATTCATTTTCTCCCTTAAAAACGACAAATAGAAGGAATTCACCACCCCAAAAAGAGCACAAAAAAACGACAGCCAGGGATTTAACCAACACACATAGCAAGATGTCTGAACCAGAATTTAGAATCACAATAATAAGAATACTAGCTGGAGTTGAAAATAGATTAGAATCCCTTTCTGCAGAGACAAAAGAAGTAAAAAATATCCAGCATGAGATTAAAAATGCTATAACTGAGCTGCAATCAAGATGGATGCAGCCGCAGGAAGGATGGACGAGGCAGAACAGAGATTCAGCAATACAGAGGACAAACTTAGAGAGAATAATGAAGCAGAAAAAAAGAGGGAGACTAAGGCAAAAGAGCATGATTTAAGAATTAGAGAAATCAGGGACTCATGAAAACAGGATCAACATCAGAATCATAGGGGTCCCAGAAAAGGAAGAGACAGAAAAAGGGGTAGAAGGGTTATGTGAGCAAATCGTAGTAGGAAATTTTCCTAACCTGGGGAAAGACACAGACATCAAAATCCAGGAAGTACAGAGGACTCCCACTAGATTCAACAAAAACCGACCGTCAACAAGGCATATCAGAGTCAAATTCACAAAATACTCAGGCAAGGAAAGAATTAGGAAAGGCAGCAAGGAAAAAAAAAAGTCCTTAACCTACAAGGGAAGACAGATCAGGTTTGCAACAGACCTATCCACAGATAGCTGGCATGCCAGAAAGGAGTGGCAGGATATATTCAGTGTGCTGAATCAGAAAAATAGGCAGCCAAGAATTCTTTATCCAGCAAGGTTGTCATTCAAATAGAAGGAGAGATAAAAAGTTTCCCAGACAAACAAAGATTAAGGGAGTTTGTGACCACTAAACCAGCCCTGCAAGAAATTTTAAGGGGGACTCTCTGAGGGGAGAAAAGATGAAAATATATGTATATAAATAAATACCAAAAGCAACAAAGATTAGAAAGGACCAGAGAACACCACCAGAAACTCCAACTCTACAAGCATCATAATGGCAGTTAATTCATATCTTTCAGTACTCACTCTAAACCTCACTAGACTCAATGCTCCAATCAAAAGACATAGGGTAACAGAATGGGTAAGAAAACAAGATCCATCTAGATGCTGTTTACGAGAGACCCACTTTAGACCTAAAGACACTTTCAGATTGAAAATAAGGGGATGAAGAACCATCTATCGTGCTAATGGTCAACAAAAGAAAGCCAGAGTAGCCATACTTATATCAGACAATCTGGACTTTAAAATAAAGACTGTATCAAGAGATGCAGAAGGGCATTATATCATAATGAAGGCGTCTATCCACCAAGAAGACCTAACAATTGTACACATTTATGTGCCAAATGTGGTGGCACCCAAATATATAAATCAGTTAATCACAAACATAAAGAAACTCATGGATAGTAATACCATAATAGTAGGAGACTTCAACACCCCAATCACAGCAATGGACAGATCATCTAATCAAAAAATCAAAAAGTCAACAATGGCTTTGAATGACACACTGGACCAGATGGACTTAACAGATATATTCAGAACATTTCATCCTAAAGCAGCAGAATACACATTCTTCTCCAGTTCACGTGGAACGTTTTCCAGAATAGACTGTATACTGGGACACAAACCAGCCCTCAGCAAGTACAAAAAGATCGAGATCATACCGTGCATATTTTCAGACCACAATGCTATGAAACTCGAAATCAACCACAAGAAAAAATTTGGAAAGGTAAAAAATACTTGGAGACTGAAGAACATCCTACTAAAGCATGAATGGGCTAACCAAGAAGTTAAAGAGGAAATTAAAAAGTATATGGAAGCCAATGAAAGTGATAACACCACAACCCAAAACCTCTGGGACGCAGCAAAGGTGGTCATAAAAGGAAAGTATATAACAATCCAGGCCTTCCTAAAGAAGGAAGAAAGATCTCAGATACACAACCTAACCTTACACCTTAAGGAGCTGGAAAAAGAACAACAAATAAAACCCAAAACCAGCAGAGGACAGGCAATAATAAAGATTAGAGCAGAAATTAATGCTATAGAAACCAAAAAACAAACAAACAAACAAACAAACCCAAATAACAAAAAAAACAAAAAAACAGAAAACAAACAAACAGTAGAACAGATCAATGAAACCAGAAGCTGGTTCTTTGAAAGAATTAACAAAATTGATAAACCACTAGCCAGTTTGATCAAAAAGAAAAGGGAAAGGACCCAAATAAATAAAATCAAGAATGAAAGAGGAGAGATCACAACGAACATAACAGAAATAAAAACAATAATAAGAGAATATTTTGAGCAATTATACACCAATAAAATGGGTAATCTGGAAGAAATGGACAAATACCTAGAAACATATACACTACCAAAAGTGAAACAGGAAGAAATAGAAAACTTGAACAGACCCATAACCAGTAAGGAAATCAAATTAGTAATCAAAAATCTGCCAAAAAACAAGAGTCCAGGGCCAGATGGCTTTCCAGGGGAATTCTACCAAACATTTAAGGAAGAGTTAACACCTATTCTCTTGAAACTGTTCCAAAGAATAGAAATGGAAGGAAAACTTCCAAACTCTTTCTATGAAGTCAGCATTACCTTGATGCCAAAACCAGAGACCCCACTGAAAAGGAGAACTATAGACCAATTTCCCTGATGAACACGGATGCAAAAAGCCTCAACAAGATAGTAGCCAACCAGATCCAACAATACATTAAAAAAATTATTCACCACGACCAAGTGGGATTTATACCTGGGATGCAGGGCTGGTTCAATATCCGCAAAACAATTCACGTGATTCATCACATCAATAAAAGAAAGAACAAGAACTATATGATCCCCTCAATAGATGCGGAGAAAGCATTTGACAAAATACAGCATGCTTTCTTGATAAAAGCCCTCAAGAAAGTAGGGATAGAAGGAGCATACCTCGAGATCATACAAGCCATATATGAACGACCCAACGCTAGTATCATGCTCAATGGGGAGAAATTGAGAGCTTTCCCCCTAAGGTCAGGAACAAGACAGGGATGTCCACTGTCACCACTGTTATTGAACATAGTATTGGAAGCCTTAGCCTCTGCGATCAGACAACACAAAGAAATAAAAGGCATCCAAATCAGCCAGGAGGAGGTCAAACTTTCACTCTTCGCAGATGACATGATACTCTATATGGAAAACCCTAAACGTCCTCCAAAAAACTGCTAGAAGTGATTCATGAATTCAGCAAAGTCGCAGGATATAAAATCAATGCACAGAAATCAGTTGCATTCTCATACACCAACAATGAAGCAACAGAAAGAGAAATCAAGGAATCGATCCCATTTACAATTGCACCCAAAACCATAAAATACCTAGGAATGAATCTAACCAAAGAGGTGAAAAATCTATACACTGACAACTATAGAAAGGTTATGAACGAAATTGAAGAAGACGCAAAAAAAAAAAAAAAATGGAAAAAGATTCCATGCTCCTGGGTAGGAACAACAAATATTGTTAAAATGTGAGAACAAACTGAGGGTTGATGGGGGGTGGGAGGGAGGGGAGGGTGGGTGATGGGTATTGAGGAGGGCACCTATTGGGATGAGCACTGGGTGTTGTATGGAAACCAATTTGTCAATAAATTTCATATAAATAAATAAATAAATAAATAAATAAATAAATAAATAAATTGCAAAGGAAAAAAAAATGTCGATACTACTCAAAGTAATCTACATATTCGATGCAATCCCTATCAAAGTAACACCAGTATTCTTCACAGAGCTAGAACAAAGAATCCTAAAATTTGTATGGAACCAGAAAAGACCCCGACTAGCGAAAGTGATCTTGAAAAATAAAACCGAAGCAGGAGGCATCACAATCCCAGACTTCAAGATATACTACCAAGCTGTCGTCATCAAGATGGTATGGTACTGGCACAAGAACAGACACTCAGATCAATGGAACAGAATAGAGAACCCAGAAATGGACCCACAAACGTATGGCCAACTCATCTTCGACAAAGAAGGAAAGAATATCCAATGGAATAAAGACAGTCTCTTCAGCAAGTGGTGCTGGGAAAACTGGACGGAGACATGCAGAAGAATGAACCTGGACCACTGTCTTACACCAGACACAAAAATAAACTCAAAATGGATGAAAGACCTAAACGTAAGACAGGAAGCCATCAAAATCCTCGAGGAGAAAGCAGGCAAAACCCTCTTTGACCTTGGCCACAGCAACTTCTTACTCAACCCGTCTCCGGAGGCAAGGGAAACAAAAGCAAAAATGAACTACTGGGACCTCATCAAAATAAAAACCTTCTGCACAGCGAAGGAAACAATCAGCAAAACTGAAAGAAAACTGACAGAATGAGAGAAGATATTTGCAAGCAACATATCAGATAAAGGGTTAGTATCCAAAATCTATAAAGAACTTATCAAACTCAACACCCAAAAGACAAATAATCCAGTGAAGAAATGGGCAAAAGACATGAATAGACACTTCTCCAAAGAAGACATCCAGATGGCCAACCGACACATGAAAAAATGCTCAGCATCACCCATCATCAGGGAAATACAAATCAAAACCACAATGAGATACCACTTTCCCCCTGTCAGAATGGCTAACATTAACAACTCAGGCAACAACAGATGTTGGCGAGGATGCAGAGAAAGAAGGTCTCTTTTGCACTGCTAGTGCAGTCAGCTCTGGAAAACAGTATGGAGGTTCCTCATAAAACTAAAAATAGAACTACCCTAGGACCCAGTAATTGCAGTACTAGGCATTTATCCACAGGATACAGGTGTGTTGTTTAGAAGAGACACGTGCACCCCATTGTTTATATCAGCACTATCAAAAATAGCCCAAGTATGGAAAGAGCCCAAATGTCCATCAATGAATGAATGGATAAAGAAGAATGGATAAAGAAGAATACACAATGGAGTATTACTTGGGAATCAAAAAGAATGAAATCTTGCCATTTGCAACTACGTGGATGGAATTGGAGGGTATTATGCTAAGTGAAATTAGAGAAAGACAAAAATCATATGACTTCACTCGTATGAGGACTTTGAGAGACAAAACAGATAAACATAAGGGAAGGGAAACAAAAATAATATAAGAACAGGGAGGGGGACCAAACAGAAGAGACTCTTAAATATGGAGAACAAACTGAGGGTTACTAGAAGGGTTGTGGCAGGGGGGATGGGATAAATGGGTAAGGGGCACTAAGGAATCTACTCCTGAAATCATTGTTGCACTATATGCTAACTAATTTGGATGTAAATTTTAAAAACTAAAAAATAAAATAAGAAAAATAAAATTAAGAATTAAAAAAAAAAAAAACCCACCTCGCTAGCCAAACAATCAACACCGCCCCTCCCCCCCATTTTTGCAGGCTGGACTTCACGATTTACAAACTTCATTTTTTTATTGGAGAGAGAGAGAGAGAGTGCATGAATGGGGGAGAGGGGCAAGAAGGAGAGAGAGAGAGAGAGCATGAGTGGGGGAGAGGGGCAAGAAGGAGAGGGAGAGAGAGAGAGAGAGAGAGAGAGAGAGAGAGAGAGAAAGAGAGAGAGAATCTCTCAAGTAGGGACCATACTTAGCATGGAGCCCGATGCAGGGCTCAATCTAACAACCCTGGGATCATGACCTGAGCTGAAATCAACAGTTGGATGCTCACTCAACTGAGCCACCAGGCGCCCCACAATCTTCATTTTAATAAGGGAAGGAACTGTACTCAGGCAGGGATCAGAGACAGGGATCCCTCTGGCATTTTCTGTAATGGGCTAGCAAGGCTAGTCTGGAACTTGACCTAACCTATGAGGGGGGAAATCATGCCATGGACAGGCTGGGAAAGCAGAGAGGTTGTTCAAGCATCCAGCTTAACCAGAGCTGAAGTGTCAGCTAACAGGCCTTAGCAAACTGAGTAGGGTCCACTTTATGGCTGATGCATGGCAAGAGATCTGGGGGCCCTGGCAAATGGAGTGTCAGGAGGGTCTAGGAACACACAGGTCAGCTGATTCCAGAGGAAGGTAAAGGTGGGCTCAGAGAGGCCAGCAGGTGATGGGAAGGTAGGAGGGGGAGGTGCTCAGCATCAGGGAGGTCAGGGGTAGAGATCTAAACAAAAGCTCCAAGACAGAGTATTCAAAGCTGGCCTTCTCTCCCCGGAGCTGGGGAGATAGGATGCAGTCTCCACCTTAGGAGGTCAGGTGGGATTTAGATTCAGGGAAAAGAAATGGAGTTCTGAGAGTTGTATTCTAGAACCTACCCTGGGCAAGAGAGGAACCTGTCCCAAAGCACTTTAGAGGGATGTGTGTATCATAAGCACATACACACACAATAAAATTTATATAACAATATACAAGGGCCTCTGTCACTTGAGATATAGCTATTATTGCTGGTGAATCATGACCTGCAGCCCTGAACATTCGCTTTCATAGAACATTCACTTTCATTCAGTCCCCAGGAAAATGCTTCTCCAGGTCTCTTGCTCTATGTCAGTGAAACACAAGTCAACTCATTCAGGTATGTGGGTGTGGCTGTTGTCATTAGAAAAAGACTGGGGAGAACTGGAGCAGTGGAAGCACTTAGGTAAGAGGAAAGAAAAATTAGCATGTCAAATCCTTCCTTTTAGGTAGCATGAAGGCAATAGGTTCTGCATAATAAAGTAATAAAGTATACATTTTTTACTAGTTCTACACATCCTTTTTTAAAATTTGCTTTGGCTGCCTTTCATGTTCGAGTTTGCGGTTCTGCAGGTACTCAGAATTAATACAGTATTCACAACAATTATGTCTGGATAAGTAGTGTTTTGAAGTATTAAAAATTCATACTATTTGGGGTGCCTGGATGGCTTAGTTGGTCAAGTATCCAAGTCTTGATATTGGCTCAGGTCATGATCTCAGTCGTGAGATCGAGCCCTGTGTTGGGCTTTGTACTGAGAGTGTGCTGCCTGCTTGGGATTCTCTCTCTCCATCTTTCTCTGCCACCCCCCCCCCAAATAAATAAACATTTAAAAAATTCATACTATTAAATTTGTATATATGTAAGTCTAGATGTAACATCTGTGGAGTATTACTGACATGGTCAACTATATGGGCATTCAGTGCTCAGGCTACAAATAATTCTATTATTATAAAATATTTATTAAGCTTTAACTAAATTTTCAAAAAGTTGAATTAAAAATTAAGATTGACTTAAATATTGTTTAAAAATTTGATATTCATTAATTATAGTTTATATGTTACCTTTTAAACTTAATAAATAACTGAATATTTTAGAGGGAAGTTTTTATAATTATGTGAGAAATAAATATAATTTTATAAATTTTATACTCAATTTACATTTTAAATGAAACCTTATCCAAATTTTACACAATTTCAATGCATTTACATTTTAATTTTTGCAGGCTGGACTCATTTCATTATCACAACAAACTTGTGAGGGCAGAGTTATTATCCTTATTTGTGCCAATTTATCACAGATTATATGAACTTCTTGATCATAGGAACATACGATTTCATTGAACTGAAGGATTAGAAAAATAAATTTCATGGAGCATGTATACAAATTTATGAATTATGTATGTATTAATTATTTAAATATCATTAGCCCATCAATAGGCTACCTATATATAAGAAATTAATAAACGGTTAAATTCAATCAACCTTGATATTTTAACTTTGGTCATATGAAACCATAGGTTCATGCATATTTTAAAATTTTGTTTTTGTGATGGTATAAATGCCAAGGTAAGAATATAATATCTAAATCATTTACCAGATTGTTAGCTTAATTTATAACTTTTAAATATTTGACATATGTGGGTTATTGGGTTCAATTGTGGTCCCAAAAAGATATGTCTAAATCTTAATCCCTGGTACCTGGGAGAGTGAGCTTATTTGGAAGAAGGGTCTTTGCAGATGTAATTAAGTGAGGGATCTTGTGATAAGGTCATCCTGGATTAATCATTGTGGGTCACAAGTCTAATGACAAATGTCCTTAGGAGAGAGGAGAAGACATAGAAACACAGGGGAGAAGGTCATGTGAAGGGGGAGGCAGGTCCAAGCCCAGGAACACCCGGAACACCTGGAAGGTGTAAGGAAGGATTGTCCTCTAAGGCCTTCAGAAGGAGCATGGCCCTGCTGACACCTTAGCTTATGACTTCTGGGCTCCAGAACTGTGAGGGACAAGATTCTTGCTGGTTTAAGCCAAATTTGTGATAGTTTGTTAGGACAGCCCTAGGAAACTAATACAGTGGGCCTCCACCTGTCCTCTTGTCCTGGGCCCTGCTAATATTAGGAGTGAGCCTGGTTGCTGGGTAGGCCAGTCATGGGAGATAGTACAAAAGCCTAGGTTTCAAACCTGCCCCCCCATTCCAGGCCCTTGTGCCTGTGCTGAATGTCTGAGCTCCTTGGAGGTGGGTATCTCTCTTTGTCTTCTTGGTATCCCCAACTTCTAGCCAGGTGCTCGGTATGAGCTAATGAAGGAAGGAATAAATGAATGACTGGATAGTGGTCATCAGAGAGCAGGCTCCAGAGCCAGGCTTGCCCAGATCCAAAGTCCAGTTACTGGCCATGTGACTGGAGCAAAGTTCTGTAACTTAACTCCAAAATCTTAATTCATCCTCTGTAAACTGGGACAATAGCACTCACTTCACGTGGTAGTTGTAAGAATCAAATGAGTCAATTCATATAAAGTAACCAGCATATAATTAACAGTAAATAAATGGTAGCTGTCATCATCGTCATCATCCTTATTAATATTTTATATTGCCCCACCTCAAGGCCTTCATTCATGCTGTTCCCTTTGCCTGAGATACTCATTCTTTCCCCAGCTTCCTCCTACTCAGTGTTCTGGTCTCAGCTTAAACCTCACTTCTTCAAGGGTACCTTCCCTGACCCCTGAGTTTAGATCAATAGTATGCTCCAGCATTTCTGTCCACATTTCCTAAAGTCTGTGAACTCTGTGAAGGTAGACCATATTGAGCCCTAATACAATGATGTACCTAGCAAAGGACCCAGCACATAGTAAACAAAGATTATTGGAAATAAAATTGTTGAATGAATAGTTCAATTCAGTTCAAGAACTGATGGGAGGTAAAGACTCAAAGGTACAGAGACATTTCTCTGGAAAGAAGATTAATTTGACTCCATTTCTTTGTAGGGTTTTTGGACCTTTCTCACCTCCATCAGTTTTGAAAACTAAATTCAGGCTTTCTCTGCTCTCATAGTTGCCCGGCAACCTGATTTTGGTTTGGGGGAGATGTAAGAAATGGGATCCAGGATGCTTAGGGTACAATGGGCTCCATATTGTGTATGAAATGTCTGATCTTGGTTGTGGATTCATTCTGACCTCCAGGGCATTTGTGTCAATGTCTGGCAGGATATCTGCTGGAGAAATGGCGCCCATCTGGACTGGAATTAAAAACCCCTGTATATGACTTTCAGGGTGGCTCATATCCATTAGCAGCACTCCCTGCCAGAAGCCAAAACAAATGAAAGACAGCATCAAGGGTTGGCTGGGGTCCTAGATCTAAGTTAGGGCCCTTAGGGCTTTGCCAAGGGACCAGGATGATATGATATACTTATGATTAGATGACTGGTTGGTGTTTGTGACACACAAAGTAGACTCCCATCTGCAGAGGTCTGTTCTGTTACATTTTGGGAATTGGTGCCGGGGACATGGCTCCCTCCCTTCCTGATCTGCCTTCTCACCTACTCAGTGATTATAATCTGCCTCGCCTGCTCCAAGGGGTGCTGGACATCAGCCACCTGCTGCAGGACACTGCTTCAGAACTGGGATGTGAGCCACTGCCCTTCTTTCCTTGCCACCAATCTTGAGCTGGCAAAGACAAGCTGCAGTGCACGCATCATCAGGTAGTAATTGGGGACTGGGGTAGCTGGGCCGCAGGGCAGGTTTAAGAATCTAAGCTGAAAAGGAATCTGTATCTCCACAGCTTGAAACAATAATCTTTTGGATGCCTGCTTATCTTAACCGGTTTAGAACCTTCTTCACAGAGATTTGAAGCTTTGCACAAAGATGGAGTCAGGAGAATTAGTCTTACTCCAGCTCTGCTATCTGAGCCTGTTACTTTGGGCAAGTCCTTTCCTCCTCTTGGTCATAGATTTCTTGGGCAGAGATAGACCACCTATTCTTAAATTTTTTTTTTTTCAACGTTTATTTATTTTTGGGACAGAGAGAGACAGAGCATGAACGGGGGAGGGGCAGAGAGAGAGGGAGACACAGAATCGGAAACAGGCTCCAGGCTCCGAGCCATCAGCCCAGAGCCTGACGCGGGGCTCGAACTCACGGACCTCGAGATCGTGACCTGGCTGAAGTCGGACGCTTAACCGACTGCGCCACCCAGGCGCCCCATAGACCACCTATTCTTTAATATCTCATCTCATTTTAATATTCTGTTGTTATATCTAATTCAGCCCTGGGGCCTAAAGCCTAGCAGAGTATCTGGCACATAGTAGGCCCTTAACAAGAATGTGTATTGAGTACTTTCTGCATATTATATACTGTGCTAAGTACTTTACAAACATTATCATCTCAGGGAATCCTCACAAACATATGGGAAATGGGGCTTCGAAGAGACTAAATAAACTAAAGGGATAAATACCTAGCTAAAGGGATAGAATAGGAACTTGAAATCAGTGCTTTCTGGCTCCCAAATTCATGTTTTTTACCACCATACTGTGATGTCTCTCAATAAATACTCAGAATGAATGCATGAGTGTTAGTTATTAGGCTAGCCCAGATTTTTGGTGAGCTAGATTGAAATGAAGAATAGCTTTGATGATTTCTTTGGGTTGTTGAGGGACTGGTCAACACAATATCTTTGAGAAGTAGGAAGCACACATATACACCAACTGCATTATGATGTGAAAGGCTCTTAAACTTCCCAACAGCATTGGTTACTGAGTTTTACTTCTGGCGCTGCTAGGAAACACAGTACCTTCAAGCCAGTCTTCAGTCATACAGAATTTGACAGTTCCCTGTTCTCTAAATTTGGGAGGTTGGTGTACCAAGAGTCTGGATTTCTCTCATTGTAATAGACTTGGGCCAAACTTGTGTGCGGTGGGCATTTGCTACATTTTCCTCTTTGCGTCACTTTCCATTCCTGAGGAAATGGGACCTTGATTGGATGGAGGGGAATCCTTCCTCCTTTCAGTTTCTGACCAAGAAGATGACCTCAGAGTAGAACACATGGCCAGGCTAAACCAATCAGGTGGGGGCATTTTGTTCCCTACCTCAACATCTATAATTTATAGTGATGAACACTCAACCCAGATGGGATCAATGGGCCCCAACCCAGGACTTTGGTTGTCTCCTAAGGGATGTGGGCTCTCCTAGATTGTTGTAACACAAAGATTGAAACTACTGGGTTTCATGTACAGCCTGGACTTGGAGTCAACCCAGAGGCAGCAGAGTTGTAAGATAATACTTGGGACATTGTTTAAACACTGAATTGTGCCCCATCTAAAGATTGTTCATCAATGTAGGCAAATAAATTCTCTTTTGCTTTAGCCAATTAGAATGAAGTTTTATGTGACTTTCAGATGAAAGAGAGGTGATTCAGTGACATTTATTTGCTAGTCTACTTCTCTTTCCCACGGATCAAATCCCTCTAATGGGCTGAAACAACATAAAAACTGAGCTACCATTATGTGATTGGGGGGTGAACTGTGATGGGCACTCACTTTAAGGGGAAAGACCTACCTTGCCAGTTTTGCCCAGACTACTTTCCCATTGAGTTTCCCTGATAATATCTCTCTTTGTTTAGATGTTTGTTTATTTATTTTGAGAGAGAAAGAGAGAGAGAGAGCATGCACACACGCATGTGAAAGGGAGGGGCCAAGAAAGAGGAAGAGGGAGAATCTTAAGCAGGCTCCATGCTGTCAGCTCAAGCATGTAGTGGGGCTCAATCTCACCAACCATAAGATCAGGACCTGAGTTGAAACCAAGAGTTGAATGCTTAACTGACTGAGCCACCTAGGTGCCCTTCTTGATAATATCTCTTTTTTTAATTTTTTTTTTCAACATTTATTTATTTTTGGGACAGGGAGAGACAGAGCATGAACGGGGGAGGGGCAGAGAGAGAGGGAGACACAGAATCGGAAACAGGCTCCAGGCTCTGAGCCATCAGCCCAGAGCCCGACGCGGGGCTCGAACTCACGGACCGCGAGATCGTGACCTGGCTGAAGTCGGATGCTTAACCGACTGTGCCACCCAGGCGCCCCGATAATATCTCTTAATAAAGGCTAACATTGCCTTCTGGCATCCTACATTGCCATATCTATGGTGATACCATTTAGTGATACCCTGCCTGAAATTTTATATTAAGATGTTTAATAGCTTTTCTTTTTTATTGGTATATGGGTAGATAGATAAGATTGGGCTTATTCACATTCTCCAAGTTTGTTTTGTAGGATGTCTGCCTGTAGCCTAGTGCCCCTGCTGCCCATGTGGGAAGGTACTGAGAGCCATGTCCTTTTCTGAGCAGTAGCTCTGCTGAGAGTATCCTGATCCAGGTGGCTCATTTGAAACCTATACATTTGGAACCCCTGAGATCAAAGTCTCACCCTTTGTATTGTCAGTGGTGAGATGTAAATAGATATGTTGGTGAGGGAGGAGTTGGTGGTGGTATTGAACTTACGGGGAATTGTGAAAAGTGCTGCAGTGTGAAGGGTTTGGGATACAGAGCCCGTTGTGAATGTTTACTCCCAAGTGCTGGGCTTTGGTCAGTGCCTGGCTTGGCCCCACTGTACAGATGTGGTCCTTGGGATCAGCAAATCTTAGTTCCAGAAGTCATTCTGGTCTCTGGGATCAAAACATTACCCAGGAAACAAGAGAGGCCATGGTTGCTGATTGATTGGGTGACCTACATTCTTGCTACTCAAAGTGAGGTCCACAGACCAGCCCCATCATCAGCATCATCTGGGAGTTTATTGGAAATGTAGGATCTCAGGTGCACCCCAGACCTACTATTTTGGAATTCCCAGGTGATTTGTGTGCACAGTATGGTTTGAGAAGTGCTGGTCTATATCTATAGATTCTAGTACTTCACTCAAGTCAACGTTTAATGGGCACCCACTGTGTTCCAGGCATTGTGCTGAGTATAACAGATATAAAGATGAATAATGCATAGTCTTTTCTAAAGGACTGCTCACAGCTTATTTACTTCTTTTTTTTTTTTTTTTTTTTTTTTTTTTTTTTTTTTAATTTTTTTTTTTTACATTTTATTTATTTTTGAGAAACAGAGTGAGACAAAGTGTGAGCGGGGGACGGGCAGAGAGAGAAGGAGACAGAATCTGAAGCAGCCTCCAGGCTCTGAGCAAGCAGTCAGCACAGAGCCTGATGCGGGGCTTGAACCCACAAACTGTGAGATCATGACCTGAGCCGAAGTCGGACGCTCAACCGACTGAGCCACCCAGGCGCCCCCTTATTTACTTCTTAATTCTTTCTCTAGTCTCTCTCCAGTCCTTTGCATTCTGGCTTTTGCCCTGTTTCTTCACTGAAATGCTTCCTTTGAAGACCACTAATGACCTGGTTGTTGTCAAATTCAATTTTCTCTTCTCCGTAGCATTTAATGCTTCTGACCAACACCCACCACTGAAATGCTGTCCTTTCCCGGTTTTGCTGATGTGCCATCTTTGTTTTCCCTTTCTCTCCCTCCTGCCCAATCTCATTAACTGACTTGTCTCCTTTCCTAGGGCTCTCTCTCACCTCACTGCTAACCCGCCCACCAGATTATCTCATCTACTTCCGTGAAATGAAATACTTTTATTTTAGAGTCCTGGCCCTCTAGGGACCCCAGGACTGTTGATATTAAAAGGGGCCCCTGGGTCTCTCCTTCCTATAGATTCTTTTTAAAAAAACTGTCGATTGCTTCCAGGAGGGAATTAAATTTGGAGAATGTCCCTGAAATGAATGCAGTAGGTTTTCATGGGTATGCTGCTGTAAAAAATTATCACAACCTTGATGGCTTAAAACAAATTTATTATCACGTAGTTCTGAAGGTCAAAAATCTGATGTGGGTATCATTGAGCCAAAATCAAGGCATTAGGAAGGTTATGTTCTCTTCTGAAAGCTCTAGGAGAGAATCTGTCCCCTGGCCTTTTCCAGCTTCTGGAAGCTATTTGCATTTTTTGGCCCTTCCTCCATCTTCCAAGCCAACAATGGCAGGCTACGTCTTTCTCTCACTGCCATCACTCTGGTTCTCCACAGCCTGAAAATGTTCTCTGCTTTTAAGGACTCAGTCACCTGGTGATCCAAAATAAACTCCCATCTCAATGTTCTTAACTG
Source organism: Lynx canadensis (assembly GCF_007474595.2). NCBI lineage: Eukaryota > Metazoa > Chordata > Mammalia > Carnivora > Felidae > Lynx > Lynx canadensis. The sequence goes on along the minus strand of NC_044311.2, from coordinate 31,311,392 downwards.
TAATCACATTGCAAAGTCCCTTTTGTTATGTAAGATAACACAGTCACAGGTGCCAGGGATTAGGCCACCTTTGGGGGTCTATTATCTTGCCCACCACAGTGAGATTGAGGAGAGTAAAGGTTGGAGGAAAGGGGATTGAAGGATGGCATGTTCCCTGCATATTCCCTAGGATGGATCCAAAATGAGTTAACAAGGCATCTCAGCACCTAAATTGGAAAAGCAGGCTGAGAATGAGAAGAAGGGCTAACAGGAGGCAGGGAATACAGGGAGGTAGAGAGCTCAGGCGAGCCACCTCCCTCATGTGAGTCTTCCCCTTTGCTTTTCCTGTGTCTGTGAATGAGACCACTGTTGAACCTGTTATTCAAGACATAAACTTTCAGTTAAACTGACTTCCTCTTTCTTTATCCACACACGAACACATCATGGACTTATTTCAAGTCTACTTTGCCTATGTCTCTTAAATATAATCTACTGTCGCAGATCCAGTGCAGGCCCCTCATTCCACCTCAGACCAGTTTCCTTGCCTCCATGACTCTCAGTTCACCACCCACTCTGATGTTGGATGACCTACCAATCTTCTTCTTTGTCCTAGTTTAAATACTTCAAAGACTGCCCCCAACTGTCTTCAGGATCAAGTCCAAACTTGTCATTTTCAAAGCCAATTTGGCAACGACCTCCATATCTTGTCTTATTTTTCCCAAATTTCATCCTGTATTCATACTCCAACCTACCTGAACCCTTACTTATCTTCAACTATGACCTTTTGTTCTTTAAAACTTAAGCAGATATTGTTCCCATTATCTGATTCTAAATTCCTGATCCCACAGGACTCAGCTCAGTTATTACCTCCTTTTACCCCTTCTGGGTAGACTTGGCCATACTCCCTCCCCAGGCTTCCATAGCTTTTTGCACATAGTACTATAGCATCTAGCATAATGCCTGTACTTGTTTGTGTGTATCTTAGTTTTCCCCCTCTACATTCATCAGTATTGGTAGAGTCCTCATTTGTCAGCATGGAATTTTATTCATGTATTTTAATTACTAAAAAAGATTACTGAGGCATATGTCTATTTTCTCACTAGGCCACACCATTCTTCAGAATGATGACCTAACTATTCACCCACATACTGCCATTGCTTTGCACAGTTCCTGTCCCACTCTAGGTGCTCATGTTGAATAAATTAATGTTATTTCTTCATTCAAATCTGAAAGCTAATAATAAAGCCCCTACATACCCACCCAGGGGAGAAAGAGACTTGTTCCACATTCCTCACCCTGAAAATATATCTTCTTTGGTGAGGGTTCTTTCTGCCATGCCTCTGGCTTTGCCAATGAGGATGTAGATTCTAGTCTTAAGAAAGGCTGGAGGGTAAGTCTAGAAGTAGTAATCTTTTTTTTTTTAATTATTTGTTGATTTATTTAATTTCCATCCAAGTTAGTCAGCATACAGTGAAGCAATGATTTCAGGAGTAGATTCCTTAATGTCCCTTACTCATTAAGCCCATCCCCCCTTTCACAACCCCTCCAGCAACCCTCTATTTGTTCCCCATAATTAAGAGCCTCTTATGTTTTGTTCTCCTCCCTGTTATTATATTATTTTTTCTTCCCTTCCCTTATGTTTATCTGTTTGTATCTTAAAGTCCTCATATGAGTGAAGTCATATGGTATTGGTCTTTCTGTGACCGACTAATTTCGCTTAGCATAATACCCTCTAGTTCCATCCATGTAGTTGCAAATAGCAAGATTTCATCCTTTTGAAAAAAAATTTTTTAACATTTATTTATTTTTGAGAGGTGGAGAGAGACAGAACACTAGTCGAGGAGGGATAGAGAGAGAGGGAGACAAAGAATCCAAAGCAGACTCCAGGCTCCAAGCTATCAGCACAGAGCCTGTGTGGGGCTTGAACTCACAAACCATGAGATCATGACCTGAGCCAAAACCAGACACTTAACCAACTGAGCCACCCAGGTGCCCCAAGATTTCATTCTTTTTGATTGCTGCATAATACTCCATTGTGTATACATATCACATCTTCTTTATCCATTCATCTGTTGATGGATATTTAGGCTCTTTCCATATTTTGACTATTGTCGATAATGCTGCTATAAACATTGGGGTGCATGTGCCCCTTCGGAACAGCATACCCATAGCTGTTTGATAAATACCTAGTAATGCAATTGCCTGGTCATAAGGTAGTTCTATTTTTAGTTTTTTGAGGAACCTCCATACTGTTTTCCAGAGCTGACTGCACTAGCAGTGCAAAAGAGACCTTCTTTCTCTGCATCCTCGCCAACATCTGTTGTTGCCTGAGTTGTTAATGTTAGCCATTCTGACAGGTGGAAGGTGGTATCTCATTGTGGTTTTGATTTGTATTTCCCTGATGATGGGTGATGCTGAGCATTTTTTCATGTGTCGGTTGGCCATCTGGATGTCTTCTTTGGAGAAGTGTCTATTCATGTCTTTTGCCCATTTCTTCACTGGATTATTTGTCTTTTGGGTGTTGAGTTTGATAAGTTCTTTATAGATTTTGGATACTAACCCTTTATCTGATATGTTGCTTGCAAATATCTTCTCTCATTCTGTCAGTTTTCTTTTAGTTTTGCTGATTGTTTCCTTCGCTGTGCAGAAGGTTTTTATTTTGATGAGGTCCCAGTAGTTCATTTTTGCTTTTGTTTCCCTTGCCTCCGGAGACGGGTTGAGTAAGAAGTTGCTGTGGCCAAGGTCAAAGAGGGTTTTGCCTGCTTTCTCCTCGAGGATTTTGATGGCTTCCTGTCTTACGTTTAGGTCTTTCATCCATTTTGAGTTTATTTTTGTGTCTGGTGTAAGACAGTGGTCCAGGTTCATTCTTCTGCATGTCTCCGTCCAGTTTTCCCAGCACCACTTGCTGAAGAGACTGTCTTTATTCCATTGGATATTCTTTCCTTCTTTGTCGAAGATGAGTTGGCCATACGTTTGTGGGTCCATTTCTGGGTTCTCTATTCTGTTCCATTGATCTGAGTGTCTGTTCTTGTGCCAGTACCATACCATCTTGATGACGACAGCTTGGTAGTATATCTTGAAGTCTGGGATTGTGATGCCTCCTGCTTCGGTTTTATTTTTCAAGATCACTTTCGCTAGTCGGGGTCTTTTCTGGTTCCATACAAATTTTAGGATTCTTTGTTCTAGCTCTGTGAAGAATACTGGTGTTACTTTGATAGGGATTGCATCGAATATGTAGATTACTTTGAGTAGTATCAACATTTTAACAATATTTGTTGTTCCTACCCAGGAGCATGGAATCTTTTTCCATTTTTTTTTTTTTTTTTTTGCGTCTTCTTCAATTTCGTTCATAACCTTTCTATAGTTGTCAGTGTATAGATTTTTCACCTCTTTGGTTAGATTCATTCCTAGGTATTTTATGGTTTTGGGTGCAATTGTAAATGGGATCGATTCCTTGATTTCTCTTTCTGTTGCTTCATTGTTGGTGTATGAGAATGCAACTGATTTCTGTGCATTGATTTTATATCCTGCGACTTTGCTGAATTCATGAATCACTTCTAGCAGTTTTTTGGAGGACGTTTAGGGTTTTCCATATAGAGTATCATGTCATCTGCGAAGAGTGAAAGTTTGACCTCCTCCTGGCTGATTTGGATGCCTTTTATTTCTTTGTGTTGTCTGATCGCAGAGGCTAAGGCTTCCAATACTATGTTCAATAACAGTGGTGACAGTGGACATCCCTGTCTTGTTCCTGACCTTAGGGGGAAAGCTCTCAATTTCTCCCCATTGAGCATGATACTAGCGTTGGGTCGTTCATATATGGCTTGTATGATCTCGAGGTATGCTCCTTCTATCCCTACTTTCTTGAGGGCTTTTATCAAGAAAGCATGCTGTATTTTGTCAAATGCTTTCTCTGCATCTATTGAGGGGATCATATAGTGCTTGTTCTTTCTTTTATTGATGTGATGAATCACGTGAATTGTTTTGCGGATATTGAACCAGCCCTGCATCCCAGGTATAAATCCCACTTGGTCGTGGTGAATAATTTTTTTTAATGTATTGTTGGATCTGGTTGGCTACTATCTTGTTGAGGCTTTTTGCATCCGTGTTCATCAGGGAAATTGGTCTATAGTTCTCCTTTTCAGTGGGGTCTCTGTCTGGTTTTGGCATCAAGGTAATGCTGACTTCATAGAAAGAGTTTGGAAGTTTTCCTTCCATTTCTATTCTTTGGAACAGTTTCAAGAGAATAGGTGTTAACTCTTCCTTAAATGTTTGGTAGAATTCCCCTGGAAAGCCATCTGGCCCTGGACTCTTGTTTTTTGGCAGATTTTTGATTACTAATTTGATTTCCTTACTGGTTATGGGTCTGTTCAAGTTTTCTATTTCTTCCTGTTTCACTTTTGGTAGTGTATATGTTTCTAGGTATTTGTCCATTTCTTCCAGATTACCCATTTTATTGGTGTATAATTGCTCAAAATATTCTCTTATTATTGTTTTTATTTCTGTTATGTTCGTTGTGATCTCTCCTCTTTCATTCTTGATTTTATTTATTTGGGTCCTTTCCCTTTTCTTTTTGATCAAACTGGCTAGTGGTTTATCAATTTTGTTAATTCTTTCAAAGAACCAGCTTCTGGTTTCATTGATCTGTTCTACTGTTTGTTTGTTTTCTGTTTTTTTGTTTTTTTTTTTGTTATTTGGGTTTGTTTGTTTGTTTGTTTGTTTGTTTGTTTTTTGGTTTCTATAGCATTAATTTCTGCTCTAATCTTTATTATTGCCTGTCCTCTGCTGGTTTTGGGTTTTATTTGTTGTTCTTTTTCCAGCTCCTTAAGGTGTAAGGTTAGGTTGTGTATCTGAGATCTTTCTTCCTTCTTTAGGAAGGCCTGGATTGTTATATACTTTCCTTTTATGACCACCTTTGCTGCGTCCCAGAGGTTTTGGGTTGTGGTGTTATCACTTTCATTGGCTTCCATATACTTTTTAATTTCCTCTTTAACTTCTTGGTTAGCCCATTCATGCTTTAGTAGGATGTTCTTCAGTCTCCAAGTATTTTTTACCTTTCCAAATTTTTTCTTGTGGTTGATTTCGAGTTTCATAGCATTGTGGTCTGAAAATATGCACGGTATGATCTCGATCTTTTTGTACTTGCTGAGGGCTGGTTTGTGTCCCAGTATACAGTCTATTCTGGAAAACGTTCCACGTGAACTGGAGAAGAATGTGTATTCTGCTGCTTTAGGATGAAATGTTCTGAATATATCTGTTAAGTCCATCTGGTCCAGTGTGTCATTCAAAGCCATTGTTGACTTTTTGATTTTTTGATTAGATGATCTGTCCATTGCTGTGATTGGGGTGTTGAAGTCTCCTACTATTATGGTATTACTATCCATGAGTTTCTTTATGTTTGTGATTAACTGATTTATATATTTGGGTGCCACCACATTTGGCACATAAATGTGTACAATTGTTAGGTCTTCTTGGTGGATAGACGCCTTCATTATGATATAATGCCCTTCTGCATCTCTTGATACAGTCTTTATTTTAAAGTCCAGATTGTCTGATATAAGTATGGCTACTCTGGCTTTCTTTTGTTGACCATTAGCACGATAGATGGTTCTTCATCCCCTTATTTTCAATCTGAAAGTGTCTTTAGGTCTAAAGTGGGTCTCTCGTAAACAGCATCTAGATGGATCTTGTTTTCTTACCCATTCTGTTACCCTATGTCTTTTGATTGGAGCATTGAGTCTAGTGAGGTTTAGAGTGAGTACTGAAAGATATGAATTAACTGCCATTATGATGCTTGTAGAGTTGGAGTTTCTGGTGGTGTTCTCTGGTCCTTTCTAATCTTTGTTGCTTTTGGTATTTATTTATTTATTTATATACATATATTTTCAACTTTTCTTTCCTCAGAGAGTCCCCCTTAAAATTTCTTGCAGGGCCGGTTTAGTGGTCACAAACTCCCTTAATCTTTGTTTGTCTGGGAAACTTTTTATCTCTCCTTCTATTTGAATGACAACCTTGCTGGATAAAGAATTCTTGGCTGCCTATTTTTCTGATTCAGCACACTGAATATATCCTGCCACTCCTTTCTGGCATGCCAGCTATCTGTGGATAGGTCTGTTGCAAACCTGATCTGTCTTCCCTTGTAGGTTAAGGACTTTTTTTTTTTCCTTGCTGCCTTTCCTAATTCTTTCCTTGCCTGAGTATTTTGTGAATTTGACTCTAATATGCCTTGTTGACGGTCGGTTTTTGTTGAATCTAGTGGGAGTCCTCTGTACTTCCTGGATTTTGATGTCTGTGTCTTTCCCCAGGTTAGGAAAATTTCCTACTATGATTTGCTCACATAACCCTTCTACCCCTTTTTCTGTCTCTTCCTTTTCTGGGACCCCTATGATTCTGATGCTGATCCTTTTTCAATGAGTCACTGATTTTATAATTCTTAATTTTGTGCTCTTTTGCCTTAGTCTCCCTCTTTTTTTCTGCATCATTATTCTCCATAAGTTTGTCCTCTATATCATCCTTGTCCACCCTTGTCCACCCTCATCCACCCTTGCCACGGTGGCATCCGCTTGAGATTGGAGCTCAGTTATAGCATTTTTTATTTCATCCTGACTAGTTTTACTTCTTTTATCTCCACAGAAAGGGATTCTAATCTATTTTCAAGTCCAGCTAGTATTCTTATTATTGTGATTCTAAATTCTGGTTCAGACATCTTGCTTGTATCTGTGTTGATTACGTCCCTGGCTATCATTCCTTCCTATTCTTTCTTTTGGGGTGAATTCCTTCATTTTGTCATTTTGAAGGAAGAAAAGTAATTAATAAGGTAAAAAACTTAAAATTGAAAAATTAAAAACAACGCACACAAAGAAAATCAAATAAATGATCCTAGACCCTAGGTGTGTTTTGGTCTGTTTGTTGAAAGGAGCTTGTTAGATTAGAGAAAAAAGGAAAAGATAAGAAAAAAAGAAAATTTGAAGATATGAATATAATTAAATAGAATAAAATGAAATGATGGAGGTAAAATAGAATAGAAATAGATGGAGAAAAAAGGAAAAGATAAGAAAAAAAGAAAATTTGAAGATATGAATATAATTAAATAGAATAAAATGAAATGATGGAGGTAAAATAGAATTGGAAAAATTTACAAAATGTAAGGAATGTAGTAGAAAAAATTAAAGAAAAATATATTTAATAAAAATTGAAAATAAAAATAAATTTTTCTCTCTTTCTGTATTCAGGAATAAGAAAAGAAAAGAAAAGAAAAAATTGAATAAATGGACCAGCAAACAGACTGAAAAATCAATTGAAATTACAGGGTTTCCCCTAGAAGTCAACTTTATAGTCCGCAAACTAAGCAGGTGTAGAGGCTTGTGGTGTTCTTGAAGAGCGAGTCTGGCCATTTGGGCGCGGCTTAGTGTAGTGGCTCCGTTCTCCACTAGATGGCGCTGCTTAAGCTTTGGGGTAGATTGCTATGGCACGTGTGGGCAGGTATGCGCATTCGCGGAAGAAGCTAAAATGGCGTCACCCACCTATCCAGTCTCTATTATGGGAGTTCTGTTCTCCCCGACCAGCAATCACGCACCCATTCCTTGTCTCCGGCTTCTGTCCACTCACTGCTTTTACACTATCTGTGACCAAGCCGTGAGGTTGCCAGGCAGCACCTCCCTCCTGAATTTAATCTCAGATGCGACTGTGTTTCCCAACCCCTCACTTCTGAGGGACTGCAGCTTTGACCTGCTCAGACCTTCTGGGGGAGGGTCTCACGGGCAATGGCCGGGTGCCTGCCCACCCCCAGGAACATTCACGGGACCTTACTGCTGCTGATACCCAGATACTGCGGCTTGGTGCCTGCCTGCCCCAGAAAAAGTTCATGCAATGTGGTAGCAGCAACGTTTCAGGATTATGGAAAATCACAGGACACATCTGGCACCAGGCTTCCCCTTAACGTCCTTGTTCCAACACCAGCGAATGTGGTTGTTCTCCAGGGTGTGCTTGGACCTGCTGCAGCCACCCCACAGCCTCTACCAAATGTCCTCCCAGCAGGCAAACCGCCACTCCCCATTTGGCCCACGGACCCCTCGGACTTCGCTCTCTGCTCCTGGGGATTCGCCCTTCCCACCACAGCACCGCCAGGTATTGAGCTGCGGAGTTTCAGACTCTGCGTTCCCCCTGTTTATAGAGTCTTAACGGAATTTAAACCATCTCCTTTCTCCTTTCTCCTTTTTTTTGTTCGGTCCCTTGTGTACTCTTTCTTTTCTCCCCAGCTGCTTTCAGGAGAGGGGGATGCTTTCCAGTACTTCCTCCCCCCATCCCCCTCCGCCGCTGTCTCCATCCTCTCTTGGCAAGCAAAAACAGCTCCCTGCCCTCTGTGGCTTCTCTCTCCCCCAGTTCACTTCTCCGTACCACATACCTGCCGAGTTCTGTGGTTCAGGTTGTGCAGGTTGTTGTGCTAATCCTCAAATCAGTTTTCTAGGTGTGCAGGATGGTTTAGTGTTGATCTGGCTGTATTTCAGGGACAAGAGATGCAAAAAAACCTTGCATGCTATTCTGCCATCTTGGCCCCTCCCTCTCTAGAAGTAGTAATCTTTGGGGTCTCTTTCTAATTTGGAGTTTTATAGAATTATGCTTCTAGGAAAAGCTGATACTGGATTCTGGGTACCCGGCTTGGAAAGAATCTAGGATGAATCCGCCATATCCCTTGCAGCTTCCTATGTGAATACATCTAACTTATTGCCTGTTGTTCATTTAGTTGGTCAGTGTTGTCTCCTGTGTGCCAAGCCCCAAGCAAGGTCATGTGGAGAAGAGGGGGATCAGAGAGGCTTCTGTCCTCGTAGAGACAAAGCTATAAGAGGGAAAGACTGTACACAAATAGTAGCTATGATGAAAAGTCATCAAGGTTAACAATGTGTTAGAGAATAAACAGCATTATGGGGTTCAGGAGAGCTTGGACAGCATTGTGAAGGCAACAAAGAGACACTGGAGGATTTTAAACAGGGTAGTGACATAATTATGTCAGATAAAGATTGAGGAAAGCTTTGGAATGAGGTGGCATTTCACTTGGTCTGAGAAATAAGGAATAAGGTTTTTATAGCTGGTGAGTGAGTAGGGGGAGGGTATTGTAGCAGGAAAGAATGCTGGGAAAGCAAGAGAGTAGGTGTTAAGAGAACAGCCGATTTCTTATGAGAGACTTGGTAAAACCCCTGAACAACTAGCCTGGAAGCCATCTAGATATGTGCATAGAGCAATAGCATAGGTTTTACAGTTCATTATTGAAGGACTCTTCTGGATGACTCCAATGAAAGAGCCCTTTAACTGAGAGAAATGAGAACATACAGTCCTACAGCTGTGCTTTAGGTGCTTCTCTGTCACCATGGCATCCTGCTTCTCTGGGCCTGCCTTCCCTGGAGTAGCCCCATAATGATGATGCACCAGTCTCATGCTTAAGTACCAGGTTCCAGCATCTGTTCAACTGAGGGGTCCACTTTCAGGATCTGCCAGCTGCCTGATTATTTGGGGGTCAGTTTTAAAACAGAAAAGAGCAGGAGAGAGAGAGAGAGAGAGAATTCCAAGCAAACTCTGTGCTGTCAGTGTGGAGCCTGATGTGGGGCTTGATTTCACTAACCATGAGATCATGACCTGAGATGAAGTCAAGAGTCAGAAGCTCACCTGACTAAGCCACCCAGGCATATGCTTTCTGATTTGCAACTGCTTTGGTAAATAGGAAATCCCATTCTTGGCCTGCATCTTCCTTTTTTTAGAAATCACATGATGCTTTCATTATCCATACAAATAGCACCACTCTCTGCTTTGCTCCAGAAGCTATGGTGCTGGCTCAGGAGTGTGTCCTAGACACAACTCAGACCTGCCAAGTTAACCCCTGGCAAAGAGAGATGATGACCTTTCTTAAGGTTTTAACCAAGGGGCTGGCTGGTAAAGAAACTACAGCCAATAGCAGCAGAGAAGGCAGCAGGGAATCAAAATGTCTCTGCACATTGACACAGGCAATAGCCATCATCTGTTACCGAGTTAGAACAACCTCTTGACAACCCTGCCTTCTATGAGAGGGCTTATAGATTGAGATTTCAGAGACTCAGCATCTTGAAGAGCATCTTGAAGTTAGTTAGTCAACCTGAGAAAAGCTCTGGCCCCAAGTTTCATCCTATGTTCGACCCAACCTTGCAATTTTAATTGAAAAACCATGATTTTCCACACAGAAGTCACAGTCACTCCTTCATCATAAATCAAGTGACTAAATAGGAATGACTGTTTCTAGATTCTCTATTTTATTCAATCTCTCTACCTTCTAGATATCTGAATTTCATAGGCCAGTAATTTTTTAACTTTTTTTTTTTTTTTTTTTGAGAGAGAGCATGAGCAGGGAAGAGGGGCAGAGAGAGAGAGAATCCCAAGCAAGCTCCACACCCAGTGTGTAGCCCAACATGGGGCTAGATCCCACAACTATGAGATTACTACCTGAGCAAAATCAAGAGTCAGATGCTCAACCAATGAGCCACCCAGGTGCCACTGTTTTGTTGTTTTTAACAGGCATAATACTTAGGCTGCTAGTTCTTGCTTTCTAAGTAAAACTTTTTTGAAGTATAACTTACAAAATATAGTAAGGAAAAAGTACAAGTATACAGCTGATCAATTTTTACAAAGCAAATGCATTCAATCATCCACCACTATGATATATATATTATCAGCACTCTAGAAGCTTCTCTTATGCTCTCTCCCAGTCATTTATTGAATGTTGTATCCATTGAACCCATATCTGTTGGATTCGTTAATGGGAAATTGCTGGTTATAGGGCATGCATATATGCAGCTTCAGTAGATATTGACAAGCATTTCTGCAAAGTGGTTGTATCAATTTCTACTTCCAACAGTTGTTTGTGAAAGTTCCAGCTGATCTACCTCCTTGCCAATATTTTGTCAGTCCTTGTCATTTTAGCCATTCTGGTGGGTATGTAGTTGCAGCTTTTGTGATTCAATTTGTATTTTACTATCCACCATTATAAACTTTTTCATTGAAAAGAGTATTATAAACTTTCCATGTTTGTTTGCCACTTCAATACTGATCATCCTGTTCAAGTTTGTTGCTTACTTTTTGTTGCGTGGTCTGTCTTTAAAAAAATTAATTTGTAAATATATGTTTTTACAGATGTAAGATAGGTGATATAACTATACATATATAGTATATATTTGATATACCTACACATATCAAATAAGCATATTGGAAATACTTTCTCCCACTCAGACTTGCCTCTCACATTATAGTATATTTAAATGAGCAGAAGTATTTAGTTGTAATGAAGTCAAATTTATCAACCTTTTCCTTCATGTTTAGTGTTTAGGAAGTATTTTCCTGCCTCAAGGTCATGGATATGTTCTCCTATGTTATCTTCTCTAAAGTGTTATTGTTTTACTTTTCAGATTTAGATCTGTGATCCATCTGGAACTGATTTTTTTTTTTTTTTTTTGTAAATGGTGTGAATTGGGGTCAAGATTCTTTTTTACCCCTAAAGGGATATTCAATTGGCCTGGCGATATTACATTAAAAGACCACAATTTCCCCCACGTAAACCACAGTCACACCTTTGTCATAAATTAGGTGACTAAATATAAAAAAATTTGTTTATAGACTATTTTGTACTATTGACCCAATTATGCATATAGGTAGCATGCCACACAGTCTTACATGTATCGGCTTTCCAAAAATCTTGCTATTTAGTTTAGTAGTGGAAGTACTCTAATTTTTTGTCTTGGCTCTTTCTGGCTCTTTGCCTTTCCACATCAATGTTAGATTCAGCTTGTCAGTGTCCACAAAGATACATTTTAATTCTACTGTCACACTCAACCTGTCCAAGATTTATTATTTTTCCAGTCACTATTCATTTTGTTTTCCCTACATATTTATTCTTTTGGATTCTCTTTACTCATTTCCATTTTTCCTGTTTATATATGAGGTCATTTTCCTTCTGCTATAGAACCTCATTTAGCATTTATTTCTTTTAAAGTGAGCCACCTAATGAAAATTGCTTGCTTCTAACAGTCTTAAATGTCTTTATTTTTTTTTTTTTATTTTTGAAGGTTATATTTGTTGGGTATATATAATCCTGGGTTGAATCTTTTCTTTCATGATGTTAAAGATGATTTTTCAGTCTTCCTTTTCCATCATTTCCATTAAGAGTAATCTGCCAGTTTTATTGGGTTGTTTATTTCTGATTGTTTTCCCAGATTTTCTTTTCATTTTAATTGTGAAAACTTTCCTATTTTGTGCATAGGCATGCTTTTATGTATATTTAACCTGTCTGGGGTTTATAGAGATTCTTAAATCAGTGGACTGATGTCTTTTAATCAGTTTTGGCCATTTTTCTTTCAATATTGCTTTGGTATCATTCTCTCTTTTCTTTTTCTTTTCAGATCTCAGTTATACACATGTTAGACCTTTTAAACTTGTCCTGTATACTGTATGTACTCTCTTCTATATTTACCATCCCTTTTTCTCTCTGTTTCTCTTTGTATATTTTTATTGTCCTGCTATTTCCAGTTCATTAATCCTTTCTTTTGCTGTGTCTGGTCTGCTGTTAAAGTCATTTTTATTAAATATTAAATAATTAAATATTCATTTAATTATTCATTTTTGTCATTGTATCTGTCAGTTTTAAATTTTCCATTTGATTCCCTTCTATAGATTCTGATAAGATTCTGATAAAATTCTCCATTCTCTATTTTCTTGAAAATATTAACAACTAGTTGTTTTAAAACCTGAATCTGATAATTTCAAAATGTTCATTTGTAGGTTTGTTTCCATTTTTTTTTTCTCTTCTGGTTTTGGTAATTTCATACCAACTCTTGTCATGCTTGATTATATTTTATGGAATACTGGACGATGTATAGCAAACATTGTCTTTCCGTACAAACGAAAAATTGTAGAGATTCCGTTTGATATTATTTTCCTCCACAGAAGATTCAATTTTCTCTTGTCCAGTAGTTAAGGGCAGGTAACCTCAATCTTATGCATAAAAATGTTTCAAAACTTGGTTTCATGCTTTGGAGGGCTCATCTATTCTCATTTGCCTTAATCCTGGGGCAGAGCATTTTGGAGGTCTCAACTGAAAACATGCTTTGTTTATCAGGACTTCTCTTTGGTGGGCCCAAAACTTTGAAATAAACTAGCAACAGTACACAAACTAGCATTTGGTCACCCCCCCCCCCCCCCCCGCCCCGCCCCGGCCTCCACACTGGCTTCTCTGAGGATGGATAACCAATTCCCATCCATTGGAAATTGTCTGCTAATAGACCTAGGTCCACACACAGGAATTACATCCTGCCTTTGCTACCTCATAGTCCACCTCCATCCCATCTTCATTTCCACTCAGTGGAACTATTCTATCCCACCCTTCCAAGATATTCTCATTCTATCCCACCTCCATTCTATACCTGTCTCTGCCCTATACTCTATGATTAGTTGAGGAATCTCATTCATTTAGTCTCTTCCTATGACCCTTACTAGCTTCAGGGAACCACCCAGATTTCTGTCTCCCAGATACACAGTGCATTGGACCAGGCCTTGGGGAGCTGCCTTTCTATATATCACTGTGAGATGCACTTGGGTCACAGCAAAAATTGTTATCTGTTCCCTTCCAAGAACCATCAGTATCATCCCCTGAAGTTGTGCTGTTCCACACATCCCTGGTTACAGCAGTCACTGGCAAAAACCAAACCTTCCAGGGCATCCATAATCTCCTATATTCTCATTGCCGAGCTGTTTTGTATATCTCCCAATCAGACCCAACATCTCTGCCTCTCTTTCAATTCCTCCCTCTGTGCCTTCTTGAACACTATGCAATTATGCTTTCCTGTACCCCCATGTTTTCTCAGAACATTCTTTGCATTTAGGGAACCAGGTTGCCCATTTAGACATTAAGGGGCAGAGGCAAGCCATTCCTGCTATGCCCTGCCTGAATTCATGTCTCACAGGATTCAGCATGTAAAATAACTTTTTTTGTTTTACACCACTAAATTGTGAGTGGTTTATTATATAGCAATAGGTAATCAGAACAGAGCCAAGCCAGTCCCTGGAATATAAATAACAGTTTTATGCTAAGGAGTCATACATTTCCACACTAAGCCTAAACTTCTTTTCTGAGCCACAGATTCAAATATCCAACTGCCTACTTGACATTTGCACTTGAATGTCTAACAGCTATCTCAAGTTAATATTGAATAATCTTGAATTTCTGACCCCTAAACCTGCCCTTACCTCACTCCCAGTCTCCTCATTTTAGTGAATGGTAAAAATCTCTACTTTGTCTTTTACCCCCACACCCAGCCATTTGCAGGGTCTGCCCACCTGTGTTCACTTCCAGAGCTCAGAAACCTCTCATCTTGCACCTGTGTTTCTGCAAGAATCTCTAACTGGCCACAGTGCCACAGAACTCAGTCTTCCTTGCCTCTCCACCTTGCTGTTCACTGAGTGATTATTCTAAGATATAAGTCTTGTAGGCTCATTGCCCAGGCCTAAAACACTTTGGTGGTTCCTCAGTGCTTAATACAATAAAACTCAAAGTCCTTGTATTCGCATGTGGGAAACTTCATAATCTGATCTCTTCATGGTCTGAGCCCAGCCTCCTTATCTCCATCCTGCTTTGCTCTAGCTATACAGAATTACCAGGTTCCCTGAACATGATGCTGTCTTTCATGTTCACCATTGAGCCTTGTTCATGTTATTCATTTGGCCTGGCATTTCCCCTTCCTCTTCTCCTGCCAGGTACTGGAAAATTATATCCTCCTAGATTGTGCTCAGATGCCACCTTTTTGTCATGCAGTCTCTAACCTCTACTACCTGAAATAGCTGGAAGCTACTTCCTCATTCCATTGTGAATTGCATACTCATGTCATAGTACATTTAGAAAGCAGAGAGGCAAAAAATCAATACGGTATTTTCAATTTGTCTTGCTTCCTTCTATTTTATCTCTGTGTCTATTTAATGTGTATGTATACGTGTGTATGTATTTGTAATTATAGCCTTTATGCAGTTTGTATCCTACTTCTTTCACTTAACACAGTACCAACTAAGCATTATTAAAAGAGTGAAAACCTGGGGTTCCTGGGTGGCTCAGTCGACTAAGAATCTGACTCTTGGTTTCAGCTCCTGTCATGATCTCACAGTTCATGAGTTCAAGCCCCACATTGGGCTCTATGCTGATAGTACAGACCCTGCTTAGGATTCTGTCTCTCTCCCTCTCTCTCTCTGCCCCTCCCCTGATTGTGCTCTCTTTTTTTCTCTCTCCCAAATTAAAGAAATAAACTTTAAAAATTTTTTAAAAAGAGTGAAAACCTGAAAACAATACAAAGACTCAAGAGTAGGGAATGGTTAAGTAAGTTATATTATCATCTTGTTATGAAGTCATTACAAGTTATGATAATAATCATATTCATGAGCCAAAGCATGCAATATTAAGATGTCAGTTATCCCCAAATTGACCTATAGATTCAACACAATCCTAATCAAAATGCCAGCAGGTCATTTGTTGAGATTGACAAGCTGTTTGTAAAATTTATATGGAAAGGCAAAGGACCTAGTATAATCAAAACATTTTGAAAGGGAATACAATTGGAGGACTTATATTACTTGATTTCAAAACTTGCTATATATATATTATATATATAGTATATATATAATATATATATATTGCTCTTACTATATAAAGCTATAGTAATCGAGATAGTGGGGTATTGATATAGGGATAGGCATATAGATCAATGAAACAGAAGAGTCTAGAAAGAATTCTACGTATATATAGTCAATTGGTTGTCAACAAAGATGCCAAGGTAATTCAATGGAGGAAGTGTAGTCTTTTTAACAAATAGTCCTGGATATCCATATGCAAAATGATGAATCTTGGATCTCAGACAATAAATAAACATTAATTTGCGATATACCAGAGACCTAAATGTAAGAGCTAAAACAACAAAACCTTTAGAAGAAAACTGTCTGTAGCCCATGGTTACATTATGGCACAAAAAGCACAAATCATAAAGTTAAATTGAACCTCGCCAACGTTAAAAACTTTTTTTCTTAGAAACTCAAATGTGAATAGGCAAGCCATGGAGTAGGAGAAAGTAGTTGTGAAACTGATGTTTGATATTTGATGAAATGCTTTTATCAAGAACATATAAAGAATTTTTACCACTTAATAATAAGAAGACAAATAACCTGACTTAATAACAGGCATAGTATTTGAACAGATATTTTACTGAAGAAGTATGTGAAAAGCGTTCTGAGCACAATCAGTAACTGATCTGACCCCAGCCTCCATTCTTAAGTTAAAGCCACAAAGAGCTATCACTGCACATGTGTTATAATGGCTGCAATGAGAAGAATGAACTACCAAGAGCGGTGAGGGTATGGAGCAACCAGAGCTCTTATTCATTGCTTATGGGCTTGCAAAGTAGTGCAGCCACTAGGAAAACAGTTTGGCAGTTTCTTAGAAAATTAACAAACGCTCAAAATATGACCCAGAAATCCCACTGCTAGGTATTTATCCAAAAGAAATGAAATCATATATCAATACAAAGACTTTTATGTGAACGTTTCTCTGTAATAGCACCAAGTTGGAAACAACCTACATATCTATCACTGGTGAATGGATACTGTGGTGCATCCATATAATGGAATTCTACTCAGCAATAAAAAGGAACAGACTACTCATACATGCAATAGCATGGATGAATCTCAAACATTGTGCCGTGTGAAAGAAGCCAGATACAAAAGGTATAAAATGTGTGATCCAACTCACAGAAAATTGTAGAAAAAGCAAAGCTATAGTGACAAAACAGATCAGAGGGTGCTAGGGTCTGGGGACTAGGGAAGGAGACTCTGAAGGAGTGTAGGGACCCTTTGGGGTGATGCAAATGTTCTGTATTGTGGTTGTAATGTGTTTATGTGACTGTGTATGTTTGTTAGGTTTGATTATGTAGTCCACTTAAAACTGGTGAATTCTATGAATCATAAAATATACCTTAATAAAACTGATAAAAACTTAGAAGTTCACTAAATCTGGGGTTACAAATATGACTAGTAACAAGGAAGTTGTAGATTGCTAGTCTTGTTACCTCGTCTGTAATTTGTGCACATTAGTTTTGCCTTTTCATGGGCAACTATTATTGGTTTGCATGCCTACTTCTGCTGACTGTGGGTTCTTCAAGGCTGCAGCTTTGTTTATTCATCTTTGTATTCCCCTAGGACTCAGCCAGGGCCTAACACAGAGTATGTGCTCTATAAATGTTCCCTCCATTCAATCAAAAAATATTTATTGCGACAAATGTTTAATGATCGTCAGTTCTATAATTACTAAACCTAACTTACATTGCTGCTCACCTCTTTGAGTCTGGTGGGACCTAGTCCTCGCAGATGCTGTTCTTGGTGGAAAGCTGTAAGAATGAGGAATTTATTTTACTTTGCAAACGCTTGTATAGTGCTTGTTCTAAAGGCTTTAAAAACATTAAATCCTTGCAAAAACCCTAGAGTGTAGGGAACATTATCATTATTCCCATTTTTCAGAAGAGGCAGCTGAAGATGTTAAGAATTTGCCCCAGTTTACATGTCGAGTAGATGGTGAAGGCAGGATCTGAATCCAGCTACAAAGTCCGTCTCTAACCTACTGTACCTGGGCATGAAATGAACCCATGTTGGTGATGTTTGTCCTAGAGAAGCCCCTCTGCAGACATACCTCTGTGCCTCTTCCTGACTATGCCTGCTATGGTCACCCCTTACCTAGTCCTGCTGCCTTCTGTTTTCATGGTGTTTAAAACCCTTACCCTCCCTGCTTTCTGGCTCTGGCCCTCTCTTCTGTGGTCCCATTCTCTGAGAGTTGACTCCTTTCAAGGGAGGGTTAGAGAGTGAGGCCCAGGGCATTCTCTGGGTTGGCCTCAGAACCCTGTCTGGGCACCTGACTCCATGGATGGCCCCAGTGGGCACAGCCAACCTTCTATTGGCTGGCCATCTCCTCAGTCTATTCCAGGAGTCTGGGGTCAGACAGTTATTGCTGTCCATGGAGGGTCCAGGGACCTGCAATTAGTCAGACCTGCTCCAGAGAGGCTGAGTTGATATAGGGAGTGTTGTGCCAGAGACCAGAGCAACATCCCCTTTCTCCCCAGAACTCAGAGATGGCCGGGCTGCTCACTTAACATCTTGAGGATTTGGAGAAGCAGTTAAGACTTTGCTAGGAAGAATCTATTTGAGGGAAGATAATGCAATGTTTATGCTCTCTTCTTAGCCAAAACATTCACATTCATTAAAAATGAAACCCCACCTCCTTTTTCTCATTGTAAGCACTTGCTGCCTTCCCCCTGCCCGATGCAGAGTGTGCGTGTGTTTGGGAGGGAGTGGGTATTAGTAGGAGGCTGGGAGTGTCAAGTCGACAATCTCGCAGTGTAATAATGGAGCAGGCAGATTCAGTGATGCCCAACTCAAATTAGTCACGAGTAAATGCATGATCATCAGCGTTCAGGCACTAGGGGATTCCTCCTATTTAGCAAAGGAAGGTGTCACAAACAACAGCTAAGAGAGAACTATATTTCAAGTTGGGGGAGTGCTAATTTTTACTTTTTTTTTCCTAGAAAAAGATTATAAAAACGTAAAACAAAAATATTCAACTTGAAAAATACTTTGTAATTATATGTCATAAAATAATTAGGTCATGGCAAATTAGCACAAATGTTTACAGCAAAATTGCCATGTAAAACATTATCGGTAATATTATGCTAATTGCTGCAGAAGCAAAAGCTGATTATGTTTCGGCAGGATTAAAATTTGCCACGTCTGCATTTCTTTCCAGCTTCCCCAGTTTTCCATGAGGGTACCAACCCTATGATTACCATAGGTGCTGAACTGCCCATCTTTGAGGCCCTGAATCTATAAAGGGAACTTTCTGAAGACTAGGCTAAGACCATCTGTATAAAAGAATTCGTGAAAGTGCTCTTGTAGTCCAGTGGAAGCTCTCCAATTCTCCATGCCCAGAATGGTCCCTTTTGGGGGGTGGATCCTGGGGGGGTTGCCCAGTGTGCTCTGAGAAGCAGAGAAGACATGGGGTTGGCTGCAAAGGATCTCAGAGGAGGTCCCCTGGGCTACCTGGCACTTCTCACAGTTGAATGTGCACACCAATCTGTTAAAATAGAGGTTCCGTTTCAGCGTGTCTGGGGCGGGGCCTGGGATTCTGCATTTCCAGCAAGCTCCCAGGGAATGCTGGGTGCCAGCGGTCCACAGACTGCACTTTGAGTCACAAAGCCCTGGAAGAAATCTTGTCTGGCGTTGCAAAATCAAATGTATTTGGGAGCCAGGTGGGCAGTGAGTGATGGTGACAATAACAAGACAATTTGGGATAGCAGAGCCTATGACGATTGGAGAGGGCAAGTTGGTCCATTAAAGGTGTTCAAGGGCAAGGGAAAGAGGCAGAGGGGTAGAGGAAGCAGAGAGGGAGGCAGCACCCTGCTAGCTGGATCGATGAGTCTGAGACCTTGATTCTAACCCAAGCTAATCCTGAATAAACTCAGGTCTGAGGACCAGAAGTGACTTGTCCAAAGCCCACTGCTGGCTCATGGGCAGCCAGGGCCCAGTTCTTCCTGCTTCCTAATGGTAACGGCAGCCTGTGCTGGACCTCACTTGACTGGGAGACAAGACGGTCGAAACTTGGGGGAGCACACCTATGTGTGCTCGGTGCTCCGTGTCCTCCAAGAGGGCCAGGCCTTCCTGCTGCTATACAGTAGTGTCCTAAGCTCCTCAGGAGGCTCCTGCCACTTCCTATTGTGACAGGTGTGTTCACAGCTCCCCAGTCAATGGGAAGTTGTCTGTTTATCTTGCTGCCTTGGCCTCCTTGAAAGGCCTTGGGCCAGTCGCTGTCCTCCAGGCCTCAGTTTCTCACCTGCGAAATAGAATACCAAATACCAGGAGTAGCAATGTTGGGGAGAAGTGTCTTTCTGACCCCCTAAGGAAGAAACCTGGTCAGAGGAGCCCCCTCTGTCCAGGTGAAACCTCACAGAGGCTCGCTTTCTGGGCTGCTCACTGCTGCAGAGAAGTCACCTGCCTGCAGGGGCAGGGCTCTGGGTTAGACTTCAAGCTGGGGCTCCATGGTCTTGCTTTAGCTACAATGTCTGGGATCCCATTTAATGCCCTGTACCCTCTCACTTTATCCCTGCTCAAGTGGCTGGCTCTCGCCTCAGGCTCCACAGGACTTCATGTTTTAGTTCATGAGGCCTATTAATGCTAATAATAGCATTCCCATCTGTGCCAGGCACTGGGCTCAGGTCTTTATAGAGATGATCTCTTTTCCTCCTCAAAACAATAGGAGATTCTCTTACTATTCCCATCTCGCAGATGAGCATATTGAAGCACAGAGAGGTTAAGCAACTTGTCCAAAGCCACACAGACACAGCCAGGGCTGCGGTCTACGGTCATACCTGTGTCACCATTATAGGCTGCTGCTCTTCATCCCCACTCTGCCGTCTGCAAGGCCCAAGGGAGCAGGGACTGTCATTGTCTCCCTTGCAGGCCTGGTGTGTGGTGAACCAAATGCCTGGCACCTAATATTTGTTAAGGTAGCATGAACCTTCTTTTGTGTTGGCTTTCTTCCTCCTCCAAGAATGATTCCTGAATCTCACAAAGGGAAGGTCTTTGTAAGAAAAGATATTTATTTTCCCAAATTCAGTCCCCTCAACACAGGCTGCTGCATAGAATTTCCAGAACATCTGAGGGCTTGTGAAGCCCACAGGTTCCTGCCCACCATTTCCCCTTGTTTTTGCATTTTGAACATGAAATCCACAAAGTATAGTCCAACTGCTTCACATTATTTCCTTCTGCTTAGAATCATAACCCTCTTGATTATGTTTTTCCTTTTTATTATTTATTGTATGCCCTGGGGGATTTTCATTTTAACCAAGACACTGGTGCAATTGCAAAATGGCAAAGAATGATTTGTAAGGAGATCAGTGTTGGGAGCTTATTAAAACATGTATTTAGGGGATGGTTTGGAAATAGGAAAGAGAAATCTCTTGGGAAAGGAGATATTTTTCAGGAGTTGAGAGGAAATCATGGAACATGAGGGAGGGAAAAGAAGGGAAGGTAAGACAGATGGGAGGGATATTTAAGAAATAAAATTGAGAGGAAAACAAGAGGTAAATGGAGGAAATAAATGTGAAAAAAATCACAGGTAGGAAAACAAACAAAAATCCTCAGAACTGAAACATGATAAATTTAATTTCATTTGGAGCAGAATGAAGATTGTCCCCCCTCCAACTTGCAAGCTCCTGGATGAGTTTGGGCCATCAGCTGGATTATTTGGATGTTTTCTCTGAAGCATTCTTGAAATTCACACAGCCCAGGGAGGAGGGGGGTGGTCTTTGTCCTCTCTCTAGAAATGCCAGGTCAACCAGGTATCTCATGCACCCAAAGAAACCTGCAGCACCCCTTTCACAGAGAGCATCTGGGGACCCCATCTGCCATGAAGGGCAGGTCTGGAGGAACTGTGTTGTGTGAGCTTCACACAGAGATGACTCCTATCCCTCCTCCAGGGTCTCCTCCATCTCAGTGGTGCCTCCTGGATGTGGTGGCCCAGATCCCCTTCCCAGCAGCGCAGCTGAGGCAAGAAGATGGCTCCCTTCTCTCTCAGATGCTCCCCACACCCCTCCTGCACTGTGGCCCTCCTCCCAGGCCCCCAGTGGCCTCCACAGAGCCTCTTCATTGTGCCCTGTGATTTACTGGCCATGGGCAGCCAGGCCCAGAGCACCTCCACAGAGGCTTTCCCCAGGTGTGCTCAGGAAGGGGCGTTGAGGAGAGATGTTTCCACACAGGGAGCAGAAGAGCCAGTTTCCAAAGGCTCCAAGCGGTTCTGGGGCTCATCAGCAAATCCATATTTAGAGGCCCTGGGCAGGCTGCTTGACAGACCACCAACCTCGCCTCCCCATGCAGTTAAACAGCAGTCAATCAGGGGACAGCAGAAGGCAATTTGTTTTCTTCAGACCTCTGTGAAATGAGGATGGGAGAATTCTTGAATTCTTGAGCTTCTGTGGAGAAATGATTTGGCAATGAAGAGTCTTGGGAATCTGAGATGCACGTTTTATTATGCCATTTTAAGAAAGAATGCCACCAAGCTCCTGTTCCCTGTTGTCTCTGGGGCTGGCCATTTTCTGTACCTACTGCTTTCAGAGTCTCAGATCACCACGTCTCTGACACACATCAACACGTGTGCACACGTGCACACCCACGCACAGCACACCGCCATCATCCATGGTTGTCCCACACACTTGGCTCTCAGGAGCAGCCAGAGCTCCCCTCGGAGCCTCCCCTCAGCCTTCCAAGTGGGCGACTGTGTGCCCAGTCATCGAAGTCCACAGCAGCCCAGGGGCAGGAGTGGATGTGCACATTATTAACCTGTGGTACACAACCTAATGGCCCCCACCCAAAGATGTCCATGTCCTAATCCTCAGAATCTGTGTGTATGTCACCTTAGACAGCAAAAACGACTTTGCAGGTGTGAATAAGTTAGGGATCTTGAGAATATTCTGGACTATCAGGGTGGGTCCAATGTAACCACAAGGGTCACTATAAGATGGAGGCAGGAGAGTCCTGAGAGGAGATGTGACAGTGGGGGTAGTCTGAGCCGTGTGGGGCCACAATCCAAGGAATGTAGGTGGCTTCTTGACACTGGAAGAGGCAAAGAATGGATTCTCCCCTATAGTCTCCAGAAGGTATGCAGCACTTAGATTTTAGTCTGGCTAGACCCAGTTCAGAGTTCTGACATCCAGAACAATGAGGTAATAAATTTGTATTGTTTTAAGCCATTAAATTTGTGGGAATTGGTTACAACAGCAATAACAACCGGTTATTGCTAGTTACTGCTAATACTAGCAAACTAGTACTGCTTGGGGCATGGCCTTCATGACAGGCGGGGAGAGACTCCCCTTCTGTCGCTGAGGCAGCAGGGGGGAAGTTAGGGATAGGTGGGGTTCAGTCCTGTGTCGTGAGGTTCTAAGAGTTGGAGGAAGACTGGTTGTCAGAGTGTAGAACTGTGGCAGAAAGCTAGAGAGGTTTCAAATTTAAACCCTGATGGATTCAAGATTCTGGGAAAACCAATCATGAATAGCCCTGAAGCTTGAGAGTGAGCAGGCTGCCTGTATAGAAAGGGCAGACAGGGGAGGAGCCAGCACAGTCATCCAGTCTGTTAGCAGCAGGAAATACTGCCTAGGCAGGTGGGCTGGGGACAGACAGGCTAACAGGAGGATGGAGCTCTTTCAGACCTTCATTTTTTTTTTTTTACCTCTGCAGTTCCCATGGCTGACTGATGACCAGAATCATCTGCGTGCCTAATAAAAATACAGTTTTGGGTTCTGTCCTTGGGTACTTGAGCTCAGTTGTAGGTATTTTCTGTTGCACACAGTGTGGTATCTTGTGCCCTCTGAACCCCAGCCATGTGCACAGGGTCCCCATGGCTGGTTCCTGACTCAGATTTCCATCTGCCCTCCAGTCATCTACTCCCACCTCAGCCCACAGTTCCTCATTTGGTGGCGTTCTGACCCATTCTGTGGTGGTCAGTAGGTAACTGTCCTGAGATGGCACCCCATCCCCTCAGTTCTCCATCCCAGTCCTGTCCAGCCTAGGTTTCACTCCCGTGTCAGTCAGCTGACTGAGCAAGGTCGCAGCTTGATGTCCGTGAGCTCAGAGGGTCTGGACAGCCTCTGCTTCTACAAATATACCACATATTTACACCATCCTCAGCCTTTACTATACTGCTAGAAACTCTTGTATTTACAAAAATTATCTACCCATCTAGCTAGCCATCTATTATCTATGTATTATGTATGTATACATGTGTCTATATCTATATGGATAGAGATATATCCATCCATCCATCTATCCATCTATCATTTATCTATCTACCTATGTACTTTAGGTCTTGATCTTGGAGGTCAGGGAAACATGACGTACAAATTAAGATGGCTGGCTGGATTGGAATCCAGTTGTTTTTTTAAATTTTTTAAGTTTACTTATTTTGAGAGAGACAGAAATGGTGTGAGTGGGGGAGGGGAAGAGAGAGAATAGAATCCCAAGCAGGCTCTGCACTGTTAGCCTGGAGCCAGATGCAGGGCTTGAACTCACAAAACTGTGAGATCATGACCTGAGGCAAAACCAAGTCAGACGCTTAACCAACTGAGCCACCCAGGCACCCTAGAATCCACTTCTTTAATAGTTCTTAACTGTTTGACCTCAAGTAAATTTCTTATCTATAATTAACAATAATACCTAGCACATAGTGTTCTTGCCAAGAGAAAATGAACTAATTTATGTAAAAATGTTAGAACAGCTGGCAAGATACAAGGGCTCAATAAATGTTAAGTATTATTATTTGGGCTAGCCTTTAAGAGATATTTATATGGGAAAGGAAATTTTTTAAATTCCCCAAGTTTGATTGACACTTTATTGTAAAGCTCTCCTCTTGCCGGTGTGCCTCAGGGCAGCCCTTCAAACCGGGAGTGAGAGAGTGATTTCAAACTCAGCCCACCTTTCTGGCCCTGCATCCTTTTTAGAGTTGAGCAAAGGAGTAGGAAGAAGTTCCACAGGCAGAGAGCGGAGGGCGGGAGTGCCCCAGGTCACGGAGGGGCAGTGGAGGGTGGCCCGTGGGAATCTAATCCCCACACCATCTGCTTGCTGATGCTCCCCTCTGTCCCCTTCTTTCAGGAGCAAGACATTCTGAGCAGGGGGGATGGAGGGCCCTGCAGACAGGTGGCCTCAGCCCTTCATGCCAGAGTTTTCAATTATGATGCCAGTCAATGGGAGAGAGAGGAGGGCGAAAATGAAAATGGACTATTTGGTTAGCGCTCTGACAAGCCATGAATCAAAACCAAGTGAAATTGCTCTGGGGTCTCCGGGCCTGTCAGCCTTCACCATCCATTCTGCTTGCCCCTCGGCAGTGTAATTCTGCGTGCAGCCAACACTGTTCGCAGGAAAGCAGGCCCCGTGTACTGTGTGGCTGGGCCTTTCCCTGCCGCCATGCCGCACACCTCAGGCAGGTATGGCTAGCCGGTCTCTAGGCGGAGCAGAGGAGGTGGGGGGAGGTCAGTGGGAGGGGCTGTCAGCAGTGTGCACATTAAAATGTGTGACCCCCATCACAGGGCTGCGGTGCCTGCTCCCCTCCTGAAGCCCTTCCCTGGACTTATCGATTCCTGCCAAGTGGCCATTCATTCTTATTTGAAGAGTTCTGGCAGAGGCTTGGCCCCATCTGTGCCTGGCGGGGTCAAGGCCAAAGGGTGGCTCTGGGTCAGCAGGAAAAAGGGGAAGTCTGCAAAGGGGAGAGTGCCTTCCCCCATCAGGAATGAGGGGCCCCTCTCTGCCTCTCTTCCTCAGTAGCAGTCCTGGCTGATTAAGGCCCATTAGGGCAGAAGCAGAGAGTGCTGGACAGGGGAGCCCATAAATCACTGCTTTTGATTGAACAGATGAGTGCTGCAGAGACAGGGCTGAAATCAGTCAAGCAAACCCTACCCATTCAAGGTTCTGCCATCCAGGGTGTGGAGAACTGGTTTCTCCTTTCTTCCTCCTTGTAGCTCATCTTTTCCAGAGGAGCTCAGGGAGTCATGTGACATGTTCCAGCTATTAGGAGCCCTAGGTCTGGGCCAGTACAGACAGTGAATTGGACTACAGAAGCCTGTGGGGAGGTCAGCTCTGGGTCTGGCAGGTCTCATGGAGAAAGCCTGTGGCCAGTGGGCCCCTGTGTGGTCAGTGCCAATTAGGGAGATGCCAGTCATGGCTGCGGCTCATAGCTGTGCAGATTGCTCATTGCCCAAGGACAAAGCACACGGGGGGACTAGGGCCCTACTCACTTTCCACCCACGAAGCCACATGTCCTGGCATGGTCATGTCTGTCCAGAAGAACAGGAGCCTGTGGATTCACACAAAGGTATCAGTGAGCCAGAGGAAGCTCTGTCATCAGGCAGCAGAGAAGTCTGAGTGCCCTGGAACTCTGGGGCAGAGAATGGTCAGGAACTGTCAGGAGCCTCTGTAGCTGTGAAAGAAGGCAGGATAAGGTCCAGTGATACCAGAACAGAGCCACCAGCGCTGATGTTCAGTTAGAAATCAGAGGCGAATCAGATCCCAAAGAACCAGTCAAGATCCAAACCACCAGCCGTGAACAGAAGGTGGGGAAAAGCCAAAGATCTGTTTGAGGTCCTGGTCTGTGATCAGTCTTTCTAGAAGGCCCAGGGCCAAGGCAATAAAGCCTGATGACATTCACAAGTGTCTGCTTGGGTGCCACTATTTATTTTTGTCCCAGCAGCACCTGCATCAGAGGTGGGGTAAGGAGCACTAGTGCAAGGAGGTTCAGATCATGCCGGGGGCAGAAACAAGACCAGAGGGTGGAAGTTTCTGGGAAGTAGATTTTGGTTCAAAATAGGCTGCTCAGCTATGGAAGAGATTGTTTTGTGTGGTAATGAGTCCTCTGTTACTGGAGGTATCCAAGGCCCTATCAGGGAGCCTGCTGAGGGAATGCCTTGTGCAAGGTAGAAGGTTGGGCTGAAAGTCTCTAACGTCCCTTTTTCAGCCCCGCATAATCTATGAGTCTGTGAGATTTCACACAGCTAGCTTTCCTCCCTGTTAGAAAGGATTGATTGCAGAGGAAGTTGAATTAATGACTAACAGAGTTTTTTAGGTTTTTGTGTATTTACTTTTCTCCCTCTTTCTGGCCCCCTCCCATGTCCCTACTGCCAAACTCATTCCATGGACCCTTGGGAGTAAATTGCCCAGCCAGGGGCTAGAAGGAACCTTGTGGTCATTATGCAGACAGCCCTGCTTACCTCCATCTCTAGTGCTTCTTCAGGGCAGCAGGACAGACGACCATCCACATGACACTGTACACAGTAGGAGAAGTGAGGGACCCCAGAGCAGGGCCTCTTTTACCACCTCTGTCAGGCTGTAAAGTGAGGGCTGAGTCCAGCACAGGCCCTATAAGCTGTGGCAGAAAACGGTATTGTAGTGGACTGTTTCTGTCAGTCCAGCATCCATTTCCTCTCCTGAGGCTGGATCTTGGTTTTCCCCTGGGGAGCACTGCCAGGCCATGTGATGTGGGGAGAGTGACACCCTCCTTCCCCAGCACATGTCAAAGATGTAGACAATCAGATATTCCATTTCTCTGGACATAGGGATTGGTTCAGGGTTGGATATACGATGACAGCCAAGCCCGTAAGAAATAAATCCAGGGCTTTTATAGGAAATATGGAAGAGTAGAAGCTCTATTTTATTTTATTAATATGGAAGAGTAGAAGCTCTATTTTGTTAAGATGGCAGAATGTAAGCCTGGAGCTTCCAACTGGCACTGCTAAGAAACAGCATGCATCAGAATGCAGCTGACACACGGGAAAGCAGAGGTGAGAGACGGAAAGGGAGCAAGGCCCTGGATTCAGCTTCTCCTGAAGCTAGACCTATCCCTGGACTTTGCAGTTACACAAGGCAATAAACACTTACCCTACTTTTTTTCTTGAACCAGTTTGAGTAGAGGTTGTAGCCTTGTCACCTGAGAGCATCCTGGCTAGTTCAGGGATCTTCCTGGGGAAGCCCTACCTACCTCTAAGGTAGTGTCGGAGCAGAGCTGGGTCCCAGCTCTTGGGTAGCCAAGGCCTCATCTGGGTCACACAGCTTTCTCTGTCGACTTGTGACTTGGCCTGAAGGGCAGCCTCACCCTAGGTAACCATCTAGCTCATTATCGTCAACCCCTGGAAACAAATGATCTCTGAGATTGGGGCATTGAGATTGGAGACCTAAAATGTGTTCTGCAGACCAGTGGTTCTGGGAGATGGTCCAGAGTAAAGGGGGCTGTACACTCAGGAGTTTGGGAACTGGTGCATCCAAGGCCATGCCTCTTCTCGTGTGGCTCAATACAATGACAGGTTGATGCTGGAGTAAAATGGTCTGTGTATAGGGAAAACTCCACTGGGTTAAAGTTCAGGTCCCCATGGTGTCCGATGAGGTCGTCACTGGGTCTGTGTCATTCTGTCATGACTCGGTTTCTCCCTTTGCCCAACTCACTTCTGTCCTGTCCCTTCCATAGATGTCAGTCCCAGGGCAGTCCTTAATAAGTCCTGCCTGCTGATCCCATCTCAGTCTGCTTCCCGGAGTGCCTGCCTGGGCAGTATTCCAGCTGGGTTAGGTAGCCTTCACAACCCCTGTGCTTCCCTCCTATTCTATATTGTGTCTCTCCCTACACTTGTAAGCAGGTTAACTCAGGTGCTCTGCTTGATCCATTTTTCAAATGCCCAGTGCCTAGCACAGCACCTAACATAGTAGGTACTCACCAGGTGATAGCTAGGGGCACAAATGAATGTGCCGAGCTGACGGCTGTCACCATTCACTGGGAGGGAGCAAAGAGTTCTCAAAGGCCTCTTGGCTTCTTCCTAAGCTTTCTCTTCCTCTTTGAGGCAGTGATTCTGTGAGCAGAAGGGTCAGTGTTCAGCAGGGATCTGAGAAGAACCAGGGTAGGAGTCTAGGTTGAAGCCAGAGCGTCTAAAGAGAGTGGCCTTGGTTTTCCTCAGAGTCCTGACCCAGCCTACCACGGCATGAGGGCAGAGGGGCCCTGGTGCAGGAGCCCCATGGGGGCTGGTGTATTTTGCCACATCCCAGATAGCTCAAGCTCGGTGGTGGCAGGTGGGGCGGCAGGGGTGGGCCTGACTCTTGCAGGGGAGCCCCCATTCCCGGTTTTCTGAGGCTGGATCACAGAGTGCCACCTGTGGGAAGGCTCCCAGGGACACCACGTGGTTGAGCCATCCTACCTGTGATCCAGGGAGTCCTCTCAGTACCATCTCTTCCCCAGGAAGCCCGTAAAACCCTCTCCAGTGCCCTTCCCAGAAGGAAGGGCTAGGGCACTGTGACTTCTCAAACTTCTTCCCATCCCAGGATCTGAATGCTATGGATGTGTTTTTAAGTTAGGAACATTTGGATGTTTTTGTTTTATTGCTTTCAAACAGTCCACAGATAAGCAGTGAGGAATGGTGGTGGAGATCAAATGTGCATCAATGATAAATTGTTTGCATGGTTGGACCCTTCCTTTCCACTTGGAACACTCAGGCTGGATATATCCTTCAGGAACAGTGTACTAATCAAATACAAAATGACAAAATTTGGTAATACCGCAATCCATTATATAATCCTTTATGGTTTTTTTGCTTATTTACACTTCATTATTATTTTCTTGGACTTTTCTGAACACATTTGTCAAACAGACATAATCAAGGTACCTTATATATATGAATCGAACCTAAGAACTAAAACATAATGCTAATAAAAATAGAAATAATAAATGGAATAATATCATCCCAGTTCTGTTCTAAATGCTTTGCCCACATTACCTGCTTAATTCTTGCAACAACTCTGTGAAGTGGTTAACATTATTATTTTGTCAGATGAAGGAGGTATTGCTTGAGAAGTTAAGATGTGCCCTCACAACTGGTAAGTGGCAGAGATGGAGGGAACCCAGGTCCCTCTGGCTTCACGCTTGCTCCCTGCACCCTGTTCTCACCATTGTGAGTTAGCGCCACAGCAAAGGGCTGGACACCGGCACTGTGTATGAAGCAGACTTCATTGATGTGCCATAGGGGGCTCCAGCAGGCAAGGAACCACTCCCAAGCAGCACCCAGAGTGTCCTACAGCACAGGGTGGCTGTAATGCAGGAGAATGGACACTGCGGGGTAGAGCCATTGTTTTTACATCTGAACTTCTTTTAGCAGATTCTCTTTTTCCCTCAAATGATAAAAGAAACTAGACTTATAAAACAGATAAGGTTTGTTTGATTGGAATGAATTGTTTTTATAAGTTCAAATGTACAATATTTACTCATTGTAAACCAGATAGTAAGAAAAGTGAGGCTTTTTAGATCAACACGGCCTTTGAAATCAGCTTTTTTTTTTTTTGATAATATTTGCAGTCTTAGATCAGTTGCAGTGTTCCATGTATGTCTGCATTTTATTAGGTCGCATTATATTGAAAAAAAAAACAAACCCTGATTCACACAGGTATTAGTTGTACATATTAATTTCTGAATGTTTGTCTTATGATCTCAGTATACTCTTTTTAAAAATTTTTTGTAAAGTGTTTATTTTATTTTTGAGAGAGAGAGAGACAGAGAGTGAGCAGGGGAGGAGCAGAGAGAGAGGGAGACACAGCACCTAAAGCAGGATCCAGGCTCTGAGCTGTCAGCACAGAGCCTGATGAGGAGCTCAAACTCACAAACCGTGAGATCATGACCTGAGACGAAGTCAGAGGCTTAACTGACTGTGCCACCTAGGCGCCTCATATTGTCTCAGTATACTCTTAAATGCCACTGGTCCAGAGATTTGAAAGAGAAGTGGCAAGATATTTGTGTTCCAAAGTTGAATTATTCTCCGTGACTAAGAACTGCCTGCGTTCCTTAATTAGTAAATGTACAAGCTGAAGGGAGCTGATGAATGGGTTCTTTAGCTAGTTTAAAATCACAACTCTATGGTAGAAAACACTTTTCAAATTTATATTGCAACGTTATGGGATGTTCAGCAATATCATTAAAAAACTCTCATATATCTTAGTACCTGTCTCTGCCATAGAGTCACTCAAAATTTCGAAGCAGTCAGATTAACTTTTATTTATTCATTCATGCATTTGTTCATCTATCCACACATTCAAACACTTTTTGTTGAGCACCTGTAATACTCCAGGCAGTGGTCTAAGTGCTCTGGATGTAATGATAAACAGAATAAAGTCCTTTCCTTCCTGGAGCTGACATTTGGAGGGTGGGTGGGAGAGCAGAGTTGTGGAAATAGCCAGTAAGTCCACACACAAATAAGTACATTTGTCAGGGGTGATCTATGATTTAAATAAAAGGGCGGTAATGTTTAGGCTATGAAGAAAAGATGTTGGAGGGAGCAGAGTACATGTGAAATTGAAACATAAGAGATGAGAACATGAAATGCAGAGCATATAAGGAGAGGTTCCTCATTTTATGTGCAGTTTCCCCCAACCAATGGAGTTGACGTCTCCCTCAACTTACCTTACTGGTAAAAAACACCAAAACTTCATGCTTGCCATGATGTAATGACTTGGCTTTACTTCTGTTCATGTACACAATTGTCTAAATAAAAAGCATAAATACATTAATGAGATAATGAGGAAACTTTATTTAGATAAATACATATTCATAAGATAATAAGGAAACTTTATTTTGTGGTCTAGATGCACTAACCTGGCAGAGCAAGTTAACTGTATTTGGTATAAAACACACTGACTTTGCATGTTGCTTTAATTTGTGTGGTTTTAGAACTATGGTTAAGATACTTTAAAACACAAAATGTGCATAAAATATTTGTAGTGTCTTTAAGTCACCTGCTTGGGACTCTAACTTCCTGGGGAAATAGTTTGAAAACCACAAGTATGCTGGGGATTGAGTGGGCAATATAGTTAGAGACACCCATCTTTGGCCTCACCAAATCTGGCTCAAAATTTGGCTCTGCCCTAATCAGTTGTGTGGCCTTAGGGTTGTGTCTAGGCCCCATCATCTTTACCTATAAGGCAGAAAGACTCCACTTCCTACATTGGCCGGATGTCTGAAACATCAAGGACACTCAAGACATGTTAGAGTCCTTTTCCTTCCCCAGACATACCAGCCTGAATCAGCTCTGTGGATACCAGTCAGCAAGGAGCAGGGCTCTGGCCATAGGAATCTGTGTTGGGGCTCCACTCTAGTGTCTCAGGACAGAGGTCAGGGGCCAAGAGTGGTGGGGACAGACACTGGGCAAGTGGTGGGGACAGACACTGGGGGATGGGCAAGTGGTGGGGACAGACACTGGGGTACACACAGCAAACCGGGGGCATGCTAACCATGAGTTAGAAGCCAAGAGGTTCTAGGGGTGAGAAGAAAAGTTTTTTGGAGATAAGAAATTGGACAGGGCTGCAAGGACAAAGTAGAAGGGTATCTTTTGGACTTCAGTGACCAGTTTCTTCTAAAAAGTGGTCTCCACATGGAACCCCACATCCAGATTATCTTGGTTGCTTGGGCTTGGAAGTAGGTCATGGCTGCTGCAGATGCTGGCAGGGGGGCTAGAGCAGGCTCCTGCTGGGTTAAGAGGCTAGACATTGTACCTCACCTCCCAGTTCCACATCCAGTGATGGCACAGGAGTACCTTAAAATCGAATATCGTGTGTGGGAACATTTACACCAGGAAGGTTGGCAAAGGCCAATCAGGGTTTGTTTGGTTTTTTTCCCCTCCGGAGAACAGGTTGTTAAGCACAGGTTGCTGGTCTTAGAACTAGCCTCTGTTAACCCCTTGGGATTAACATTACCTGTGACGTTTTCAATTTACAAACTACCCAACACAGATGAGTTTAGCTCCAGACTTTGCTCTAACCTCATTACAGTTGTCTTGTTACTGCTGCCTCTAGGAGCTGGAGATAGTTCACAAGTTCAGAAGGGGAAAAGTCACTATGAAAAGCCAGAAGACACTTGAAGCAGAGTGGTTCTGCCTGCTGGCTGGACCTCCAGCTTCACTTAGCTAAGCAGCCTGAAATCCCAGTAATGTAAATCCAGGCAGAAAGAGCCAATCAACCACTTATGTATCAGTGAGAATTTGCTCCCTGGGAGGCTGGGAGGAGAAATTAGATAAGTAATTTTTAAGTCACTAGCATGGGGCCAGAAGGTGCTGGAGTGGAGGGTGGGCCTGGATGTGATTCCACCATCAGGGGGTGACCTTAGGGTCCCAGGAACCTGAGAGAAGGAATTCTAGGTACCAGAGGGCTGAAGACAAACTACGCCTTCTTAAAGTTTTTCTAGGGCTGGCCCTGCTCTTAGAGAAGAGAGAGAATACTATATTCATCTTTCTTTCTCTTTAGCTCCTGTTCTGGCCCACAGTTTAAGATTAGTATTATTAGGACTCATGGCTAGAAATGTTTGGAGAAATGTATTCTAAGTTACAAATCAGCATTCAGAGAATACAGAGTTGACAACTGTCTTTAGCTTTCTGTATTTAATCAGTGAAGATATTTAAAAAAATTTTTAATGTTTTTACTTTTGAGAGAGGGAGAGAGAGAGGGAGACACAGAATCCTAAGCAGGGTCCAGGCTCAGCTTTCAGCACAGAGCCTGACATGAAGCTCAAACTCACAAACTGTGAGATCATGACCTGAGCCGAAGTCAGATGCTTCACCAACTGAGTCACACAGGGAGACCCATCAGTGAAGATATTTTTGAAGTTTCATATAGAACAAGATAGATTTACTCACCAACTCATGTGAGAATTTCAGAAATGTCTTATTTTAATTTCTGCCTCCTCCTCTTGTTGCCAGGTGAACTGGGGAGTCCTCTGGCCCTGGGGCCTCGACCCAGCCAGACTGGAAGGAGTGGCCAAAGGTTCTTGGTCTTATCACTAGAATGAAGCATAGCAGATGAGTGACACAAGATGGGAAAGTTTACTGAAGTGAGAAGTACACTCTTGAGATAGGAGACTCAGAGAGAGAGAGAGAGAGAGAGAGAGAGAGAGAGAGAGAGCGCAAGCGAGCCCACATGCACAACAGCATAAGCCAGAGGGTCCTGGGAGTTGGGTTTCTATCTTTTATTGACAGTTGTTAACTAGGGGGCGGAATATTTATTACTTGGGGTGGAAAGCAGGTTTCCTGCTTTTTCTTCCTAATTTGGTCAGAGGTTTCCTGTCAAGGCATCTGCCATCTTGGCCTGTCTGGTTTGATCCGGCTTCTTGTGCTTTCAGGACAGGCCTCTGACTTTCCTGAAAGCTGGCCATGACTTCCTCTTGCTGACCTCCAGGTATCCTGTTAGAACCTGACTAACTCCCTACTCTAACACTCTGTGGGTTGAATCTTTTAATCTGTTAGTATCCTCTGTATGCTAAGTGTCCCTGTCAAATGGTTAATGATGTGAAAACAAGTGCCTAAATGTACTAGGGTCACTTGGCATTTAATAAACACTTTTAGAGAGAGCAAATCATCCCTGCATGGCTGGGGCCCACACCATGTGAAGTCCTATAGAGATTTTGTGGAAAAGAACATATAGCCATTGTTTGTAGATGGGTCCACAGAGGTTTTCCTGATGTTATAAGGTAACTTTTATCTGCACGTTCAGGTTATCTACTGCTGCGTGAAAAAACTACTGTAAAATTAGTGGCTTAAAACTGTAACCATTTTTATTATATCTCATTTGAAAAGTCTGACATTCAGGCAGGGTTTGGCTGAGTTATTCTTTTGCTCCCTGCGGCATGGATTCAGGTCACTCAGTGCTTCTCAGCCTGTGTATTGTTACTCTGGAAAGTGTAAGACAGCTTAAACTTCTGATATTTTGGTGGGGTGGATGTGGAATTGTAATTTATAATAAGATGTATGTTTGGTCTTTGTGTTGCTGGCACAGAGCTCCTCAAGCGGTTGGAATTTCCTAAGTGATAAGACCAATAAACCTTTTTAATGTTAATAAGGTGACTTTTAGAAAACTTCTAGGTAACCTAAGGCTAGGGGCTGGTTGCCAGGGGATCCAATTAAGTTATTAGAAGGTTGGAACTTTCAGTCCCACCCCAACCCAGGGGCAGGGGGTGGGGTGGGACTGGAGGGTAAACCAATCACCAATGGCCAATGATGCAATCAATCATGACTAGGTAATAAAATCTCAGTAAAAATCCAAAAGGGTGGGGTTCAGAGATCTTTTAGGTTGGTGAACACATACAAAGTGGCAAACTTAGAGATCATGGAAGCATTGCGCAGGATGTGATAGTGTAACTATTCCTGAGTTACATCCTTTTATAATAAACCAGTAATCTAGTAAGTAAAATGTTTCTCTAAGTTTTGTGAGCCGCTCTAGCAAATTAATTGAACCCACCGTGGGGATTATTGGGATTTCTCATCTATGACCTGCTGGTTAGAAGTCCAGGTAACAATCTGGATTTGTGATGGGCATCTGAAGGGGGTTGCAGTCTTGTAGGACTGAGCCCTTAACCTGTGGGGTCTGATGTTATATACAGGTAGATAGTGTCAGGATTGAGTTAAATTATATAACGTCTAGTTGGTGTTGGAGAATTACTTAGTAGTGTGGAAAAAATCCCACATGTTGGAATTGGGCACAGAATCAGAATGGATGAGGGACACCTGGGTGGCTCAGTTAAGCGATTAAGCATGTGACTTCGTCTCAGGTCATGATCTTATGGTTTGTGGGTTCCAGCCCCATGTCAGGCTCTGTGATGACAGCTTGGAGCCTGGAGCCTGTTTCAGATTCTGTGTCTCCCTCTCCCTCTGCCTCTCCCCCACTCATGCTCTGTCTCTCTCTCTCTCTCTCTCTCTCAAAAATGAATAAACATTAAAAAAAATTAAAAAAAAAAAGAATGGATGAAAAGCTGGGCTCAGGTGGGACTATCTAAAGGAGCACCTACCTCTCTGTGGCCTTTTCCATATGGCAATTTCAGAATAATTGGACTCCTTATATGGCAGATGGCTTCTCCCAGAGTACATGTCACATGAGAACCAGGTAGAAGCTTCAGAGCCTTTTCTGACTTTGTCACGGAACTCAGCAATATTATTCAATTCATTCAATGGGTAACAAGTGGGTCATCAGGACGGGACAGATTCAGGGGAGGACAATTAGAGTCTACCTCTTAATGGAAGAGCTCCCACTACTGTGGGAAGAGCACATGGCACAGGAGATACTGTTGTGGCCATCCATGGAGAAAACAATCTGCTACACTGCATATCCTAAAACTGGGCAGCTTTGCCTGTTGGCTCCCATTTTACCCCATCCATAAGTAGCCCAAAGTCTTGACTGACAGCACTTTCTGTTAAATTAATTAAATGATAGTGAGCTTTGTTCAGGGTCTGGATTAATTTCAGCCTGATCTTCATCCTCCCCAGTGCTCTGCATCAGGAAATCCAAATCCTGGCTTTGCTGTACCCCTAGCATATTGTCAATCATCTTGAGAGTTGTCGTAAACATCCCAAAATATTAACATTAATTAAGTGATAAATATTTTCCATTTATGCCTTTGAGGATTTCAACATTGTTACAGCTGTAATCAGACAAGCTATGACAGGGTATCAGTCTCAACTCTTAAAAAAATAAATCTGAGAATCACAGATGTGTACCCTAAATGCCATGAATGGATAGAATTCAGAGGAATAAATTTTTCAAGGGTTGAGGTGAGCACGTGGGTAAATTTCTCTGAATGTAACTAGTTATATTTCTTCAGTTGATTTTTTTTTTCTTTTTTGCTAAATGATTTCTGTGCAGGCTGTTGCCATCTATTGTTTCCCACAAGCAGAGCTTAGGCTGTTCATATGTGTGTTGATGAGCGTGAACACCATGGTCACTGGTTGACACCATGCTCCTGTGTGCCCTACTCCTGGGGGTGGTTAATAAATCATCTCTGATGATTTGATGACATAACCTTTAGATCTGAGATTGCAGTGGTACTGGATTGTCAGGACAAGCTCTTTTTGTCATATGTTGCCTGGATTTTTTCAGAAAACATATATTGCTCTTTGGTTTTTGAAGTCTTTCTGATGTATTTAAATAATTCCTTGAGCAAATGTTTCAGGAATCAATTGAATTGTTCCTGTTGTCTTGACTAAGCTTTCTCTCTTCCAAAATTGACAGAAAGGTGTTTGATAGCTTAAAGAATAGATTGAACATTTAAATATCTGATGCATTTAGATGATTGTATGTCTTTTTTTTTTGTAAATATAAATCATTTACAAATTTCTTTCTAAAGTCTGCCGAATGTAGTACTTCTCTAAAAATACTTGCAGATTTTTGTAATTAAATGACTCTTTGTGGCCTAGAGTATAAATTTGGTAGTATTATGACGTATCTTTGTTCTTAACTTCCCTTATGTCTACCCACCTTTTAAAAATGCTGCTTGTTCAGAGCCTGGGTGGGTGTTCATAGGAACCATCCTCAGGATGCTACTTGCATGTCAATTTCCTCATTCGTTCTGTCAGTTTGGGAAGATGGGCTAGTGGAATATTCTGCAGGCCCATACAATTATGAAACTTTAATTAGCATTTTTCCACCAAGAGAACATGGTGAACAGAGAGTATACAGGGAATGAGAAATTCAGGTCAAATGGGAAGGGGCAGAGGGTGTTTACGCTCAAGGTCATGTAATGCTTCTTAAATGGCCCTGAACCCTGCATCCAAGGGAAAAACATTTCAGTTTGCTCTGTCAAATGAAACTGTTCTCTTAAATAGAAACACAATGTACTGCTGTGAGGTTTGTTTGTTTCCTAACTCAGGGATCCTGTGAATCTTTAGAGAGGATGTTCTCCCTTTTCTTGGTGAAGTATGAAAGGGGTTGTGGGGGAGAGTTGGAAAGCTCAGTTTCATAATTTTTGGCTCATCTAAGTACAGTGTGTAGGGCTTGTTGCATGTGTTGGATTTTATGTATAAAATACCCTTTATCTAGAAGATGAGGTGCATATATATATACAATGGAATATTACTCTGAAATCAAAAAGAATGAAATCTTGCCATTTGCAACAACATGGTTGGAACTAGGGTGTATTTTGCTAAGTGAAATAGACAGAAAAAGACAGAAGTCAGTCAGAAAAAGACACACACATGATTTCACTAATATGTGGGATTTAAGAAACCATAGAGGCAGGGAAGAAAAAATAAGATAAAAAAAGAGAGGGAGGCAAACCATAAAAGACTCTTAAATACAGAGAACAAACTGAGGGTAGATGGAGGGAGGTGGGCAGATGGGCTAAATGGGTGATGGGCATTAAAGAGGGCAATTGGTGGGATGAGCACTGGGTGTTAGATGTAAGTGATGAATCACTGGGTTCTACTCCTAATACTACACAATATATACAAGTTAGTATGGTAACTAACTTGAATTTAAATAAATAAATTTAAGATAAATAAATAAAGTATCCTGTATCTGAAATTTTCCTTTGCTCTGATTTCATCATTTACCTTTTTCCTTGTGTATGTGTGTGTATATATGTGTGTGTATGTAAATATTCTCAAAAATACTTTGGGTTAGTCAAGTTATAGAGAAAGAAAGAAAATGTGTGCTTTGTAAATGTTTGTGATTTTAATGCTGTTATATAGGGGAGAAAAATGGGAGAAGTGAGCTAGGAGGTGTAGGGAGAGTGGGGTGAGCTACATCTCAGAGAAGTTAATTCCCAGGTGGATGTAGACCTGTAGAATAATGAAATTTCAGGGCAAATGAGGATGATTAATGCTTGTTGATACTGTTGATTGTTTCAAAGAATCAGCTTTTGGTTTCACTGTTTTTCTCTGTTTTCTATTTTCTGTTTAATTTTTGCTTTAATCTTAATTATTTCTTCTGTCTGCTTTGGTTTTAACGGACTCCTCTTTTTCTGGTTTCTTAAGGTGGAAAGCTGGGTTATTGATATTATATCTTTTTTTCCTTTTCCCCCCTAACTTTATTCGTTTATTTTGAGAGAGACAGAGAGAGAGAGAGAGAGAGAGAGAGAGAGAGGAGAGTGCAAGACAGAGCATGCACACAAGAGGGGGAGGGGCAGAGAGAGAGAGAGTGGGGGAGAGTGGGAGAGAGAGTGCAAGCAGAGCAATGCAGAGCCCAGTGTGGGGCTTGGAGCCACAAATTGCAAGATCATGACCTGAGATGAAGTCGGACACTTAACTGACTGAGTCACCCAGGTGCCCCTCTTTTCCTTTTTAATATGGGAATTTGCAGCTACAAATTTCCTTCTGTGCACTGCTTTAGCTGCATATCTTGAATTTTGGTATGTTGTGTTTTTGTTTTCATTTACATCAAGGTATTTTCCAATTTCTCTTTCAATTTCTTCTTTGACCCATTGGTTATTTAGAAGTGTGTTGTTTAATATCCACGTATTTGTGAACTTCACAAATTTCTTTCTGTACTTATTTTCTAATTACATTCAGTTATGGTTGGCAAGCAGACTTTGTATTATTCCAATCCTTTCAAATTCATTGAGGCTTGTTTTATGGCATCTTATGGTCGAATCTGGAGAATGTTCCATGTGCACTTGAGAAGAATGTCTATCCTGTTAGTGGGTAGAGGATTCTGTAAATGTCACTTAGGTCTATTTCCTTGTTGCTCTTCTGCCTACTTACTCTATCCGTTATTAAAAGTGTGGCATTGAAGTCTCCCACTACTATTATTGAATTGTCTATTTGTCCCTTTAATTCTGTCAGTTTTTCCCCCTATATTTGTTGATAGGTGCTCTTTGGTTCTTTTTAGATAGTGTTTTATTTTTCCTGCTTATTTTTCATTATCTATTATGCTTTTAATCATCTTAATCATACTCAGTATGTCATTCATGTCCTATATTTGCATCATCTGATGTTTTCAAATATCTAAACCTACCATTCACCATTTCTGCTGATCTCATGAAGCTAAGTAGTTTCCTCATATATTTTGTAACTTTTCATTGTGAGCTCATGCATAGAGGACTTAATCTGTAGGAAACTTATGCAGCCTGGATTGAAGGTGTATCTCTCTAAATTGATTTTTCTTTTGCGTCTGTCAGATGCTCTAAGGATATTACAGCCATATGAAGCCATAATGCAAGCCATTATTTTATGTATATTTATGATGTGAAAGGGTCCTGGAGAAAGCTTAAATTTGATCTCTAAAACTGTGTAAACATAAGCCCATGAGATGTTTTCTTCCCAGTGAGAGGCCAGATCAGGACAAAGAAATTTTCTTTGCCTTATCCTTATGCGGTTGGGTTGGTATTTTCTAGTTAACTCTTTTACAGAATGTGGAGCTTTTCTAAGAACTTGGCTTTTACAAAGAAGTCTTAGTTCTGTTGCTCACCATAAGCAGGATCAAGATCTCATTTCATTCCCCTCTGAGGTCATTAAAACCAAAATCCCTTAGTTACTGAGACCAAAAAACACCCTTCGGGCTGCTACAGGATCAGCTCAGGTCCTTATCTCTTTGGTTTTTAGTTTTCTCTTTGTTTTTGCCATCTGGGAATTTCCTTTCCTAGGATCATGGCTACGCATATAATAGGATGTTTGTAATATTTTTAAAGAGTTTTCAGGTTATCTAGTTGAGACTATTGCCAGAAATAAAAGTCAAGTCACTTTCTTTTTATTTTTTGAAAATAAAATTGCTTCAGCAAAGAAATTCATTTCAGAATGAGAAATAGAAAATCACCTAATCACTACACTAATAATGGCTGTGGGCAAGATCCACTGATGAATATCTACTGATGTACCTAGAGCTGGAGGGACCAACCAACACATCCTTTGCTGACAAGGAATAGACACTGCACACTCTATTCACTCATTTGTCCCTCTAAAAAGCCCTCACTGCAAAACCCAGGCCACTTGTGAGGTGGCCCACCCTCACCTCTTCCTTCCTTGATAGATAAGCAGAGTATCCTCTCTCATCACCAACAAGAAGTGATTCTGTTTATAAACACAGCCAAGGTTATTAACTTATTATTGTCAGAGCAACATTCATGTCTAGCTTCTGTCAAGAGCCAAAACTCTTCTCCTACCTGTGAGCAATAATACATCATTGATGACATTGGCAGAAGGTGTTCCCTTGGTGGGCATGGAGGTGGCCTCGTGGTCCAGGTAGTCCAAGTCCATGGGACATAGCCCAGGGCTATTTCCCAGGAAGCTGCATATGACCATTGCTGAAAGGCATACAACTGGTTTATGTCTGAAGTGACACTGAGGAACAGTCTTTTCCAATACCTATAGACAGCATCCCCCAAGTTTTGATGTGTAATAGTTGTGGTATTGATCCAATAGTTAATGAGAGATTTACTTTTAAATGTCCCCAAATTTTAGTGTTTTATTAAGTTCTTTTATGATTCTGTCCTTTTTTTTTTTGCCCTATATGTGTTATTATGTACCTAAATAGTTTTATCTCTCTTATGAAGTAAAACTAATGGTTTATCAGATGTTTTCACCACTGAATTGTACCAAGCATTGAAAGAATTGCTACCAGTTCTTCACAAACTCTTCCAAAAAATAAAAGAGGAGGGAACCCTTTTCCCCAGCATTTTATAAGAGCAACATTACCTTGATACTCAAAGCAAACAAAGATATCACAAGAAAACCACAGATCAATATCTCTTGTAAATATGGCTGCAAAAGTCTTCAATAAAATACTTCCAATATAGAAAAGAATCATACACCATGACCAAATGGGATTTATCCTACGGATGCAAGACTATGTCAGCATCTGAAAATCAATTAATAGAATTCATTGTATCAATATAATTTTTTAAATGACATGGTCTTTTCATTAGGAGCAAAAAAAGCATTTGGCAAAATCCAACACCATTTCATGATAAAAACACTCAACAAACTAGGAATAAAAGGGAATTTCCTTAACCTGATAAAGGGTATCTCTGAAAAGTCCACAGATAACATCATATTTAACAGTGAAAGACTGGATGCTTTGTCTCTACGACCAGAAACAAGACAAGGATGCACACTCTCACCACTTCTATTCAACACTGTATTGGACATTCTAGCCAGGGTAATTAGGTAAACCTAAAAAATAGATAAAAAAGGATTCATATTAGAAAGGAAGAAGTGAAACTATCTGTATTCACAACTATAGGAAATCTTAAGGAATCCATTAAAAAACTGTTAAAATTAATAAACAAGTTTAGCATGGTTAGAGGAGTCAAGATTAATGTACAAAAATCAATTGTATTTGTATACACTTATAATGAACAATCCAAAAATGAAACCAAGAGAACAATTTCATTCACACTAGCATCAAAAAGAGTAAGTTACCTAGAAATAAATTTAATAAAAAACGTGCAAACATATACCCTGAAAACTTAAAAGGGAATAATCAACCAAGCAAAACATTGTTGAAAGTAATTAAAGAAGATCTAAATAAATGGGAAAATATCTCATGTTCATGGTTCAGAAGACTTAATATTTTTAAGATGCCTAACCTGCTTCCAACCTGTTCTGCTGATTCACCACAATCTCTGTCAGAACCCCAGCTGAATTCTTTGTAAGAATTGACCAGCTGTTGCTAAAATTCGTGAAACTGAAGGAGCCTCAGAATAATCAAAACAGGGCTGCATGGGTAGCTTATTTGGTTGAACTCTGACTTCAGCTTAGGTCATGATCCCACGGTTCATGAGTTCTAACCCTGCTTCATGCTTACTGCTGTCAGTGCAGAGCCAGCTTCAGATCCTCTGTCCCCTTCTCTCTCTGCTCCTCCCCCACACGTGCACACACGTGTGCACTCTCTCTCAAAAATAAATAAACATTAAAAAAAAGAAAAAAAGAATAATCAAAACAATTGTGAAAAAGAAGAACAAAGTAGGAGGACTCTCATTTCCTAATTTTAAAACTTACTACAAAGCAATAGTAATCAAGCAGTGCAATACCAGCATGAGCACAGACATATCGATCAATGGCATAGAACTGAGAAGTCAGAAATAAGCCCATACATCTATGGACAATTGGTTTTGAGAAAAGTGTCAAGACCATTCACTAGGGAAAGAATAGTCCTTTCAACAAATGGTACTGGAATAACTGGATATCCATACGCAAATGAATTAAGTTGGGTCCTTACCTCATACCATATACAAAGACTTACCCAAAATGGATCAAAGACCTACATGTAAGAACTAAAACTATAAAACTCTTAGAAGAAAATATAGAGGTAAGTCTTCATGACCTAGGGTTTGTTTGACAAAGGATCCTTAGATATACACCAAAATCATGAGAAATGGAAAAAAATAATTGTACATCAACAAAATTATAAACTTTTGTGTTTCATAGAGCATCATCAAAAAAGTGAAAAGACAACCTACAATATGGGAGAAAATATTCAAGGATCTTATATTGTATATGGGACTTGTATCTAGAATATATAAAGAATTCCTAGAATCTCTACAACTCAACAACTAAAAAAGAGTGCAATTCAAAAATGGGTAAAGGACTTGAATAGATATTTCTCCAAAGAAGATATACAAATGGCCAATAGACACATGAAGAGATGCTTGATGTCATTAGTTATCAGGGAAGTGTAATTCAAAACCACAATGAGATACCACTTCATACCCACTAAGATGGCTAAAATAAAAATTGAGATAGTAAATAGTGATAAGGATGTAGAGAAACTGAAACCCTTATATACAGTGAGTGAAAGATGGTGCAGCCACTTTGAGAAGTGGCTTGACAGTTTCTCAAATGATTAAACATATACTAAACACATGTCTCAGCAGTTACACCCCTGGCTCTATACCCAGGAGAAATGAAAGTCTATGTTCACACAAAAAACGTATACACTGATGTTTATAGCAGCATTATTTACAGCCAAAAGATGGAAGCAACCCAAATGTCCATCAATGAGTGAATGGATAAATGAAATGCATATTCACACAATGGAATGTTACTTGTCCACAGAAAGGAACAGAAATACCAATCCATGCTGCAACTCGAATGAAACTTGAAAACATAGTAAGCCAAAGAAGCTAATCACAGAAGTCCACATATTAAACGATACCATTCATTTGAAAGTCCAGAATAGCAAAATATAGATAGAAAGTAGATTTGGTTTGCTTAGACCAGAGGGAGAGTTAGGGGGTGGGGGGTGACAGCTAAA
Source organism: Lynx canadensis (assembly GCF_007474595.2). Lineage (NCBI taxonomy): Eukaryota > Metazoa > Chordata > Mammalia > Carnivora > Felidae > Lynx > Lynx canadensis. The sequence continues at coordinate 31,267,820 of NC_044311.2, read as the reverse complement.
GGGAGTGGGGCTTCCTTTTGAGGTGATGAAAATATTCTAAAATTGTGGCGATGGTTGCATTTACCTGTGAATATACTAAAAACCACTAAATTGTAAACTTCAAATGGGTGAATTATATATGTGAATTGTATTTCAATAAAGCTGTTTTAAAAAAATAACCTGTAAAAATGAAATGGCCCTCATTATATCTTTAAATTCTTTCTAAAAATTTAATTCTTTCTGATAGTAATATATGTATAGTAGTGCTATCTTGACTTGAATTTTCCTGATTACCTTTTTTCATGTTTGATTTTCAACCTCTGTTGTTCTTACAGCTTATGTGTGTGCATTTGTTTTCAAAATGTGCTTAGCTATTTTGGAAATCCAGTCTGACATTTTTTTTATTTAACTAGAAAGTTTATTTGTTATTATTGATTGCATTGTGTGTGTGTGTGTGTGTGTAAATATTTTTTACCATTTGGAATTATTTGCCCTAAGTTTTTTTGTTTCTCCCTGCTTCCTTTTCATGCATCTCTTTAGATTTGTTTGTCCCCCACTGCTATTCTGTTTTCTTCTTTTCCTAATTTGATATTGTACACTCTAATTCTATTCTTTTAGTAGTAACTTAGACATTTTAACATGCATGTTTATGTTCAAAAAATTTAAACTAAACTATCAATCATGTCCTTATCTGTGTCTTAAACAATATGAAGAGGTTCAAATACTTTAACTTAATGATCATCCCCATGTCTATCCATTGTTGTTCAACATTTTAGGTTTTTTAAAATTCTACACTTTAGACATTATTCTTATTTATTTATTTATTTATTTATTTATTTGAGAGAGAGAGCACAAGCAAAGGAGGGGTGGAGGGAGAGGAAGAGAGAGTCTCAAGCAGACTCCACACTCAGTGCAGAGCCCATCGTGGGGCTGGATCTCATGACTGTGAGATCAGGACTTGAGCTGAAACCAAAAGTGGGGCACTTAACTGACTGAACCACCCAGGTCCTCCTTATTCTTATTTTTCCAACGTTTATTTATTTTTGGGACAGAGAGAGACAGAGCATGAACGGGGGAGGGGCAGAGAGAGAGGGAGACACAGAATCGGAAACAGGCTCCAGGCTCTGAGCCGTCAGCCCAGAGTCCGACGCGGGGCTCGAACTCACGGACCGCGAGATCGTGACCTGGCTGAAGTCGGACGCTTAACCGACTGCGCCACCCAGGCGCCCCCCTTATTCTTATTTTTAAAACAATATTTTGTTACAGCTAGCTTCATGTTTACTGTCTTTTTGTTCAGCTGTTTTTTGGCATCTCAGATTTTCACTGATCATTTTCTTCCTTCTTGAAGTGCATCCTTCTTTCTAGCGAGTGTCAGTTTCTAGTAAATGTTTTTTTTATTAGCATTTGTCTCAAATGCCTTTATTATTTTGTGTGCGAAAGATGATTCTACTGAGTGTAATGATCCTCATTTGGCCAATGCCAACTCCCAGCACTCTGAAAATATCATTTGACGGTCCTCTGGCTGTATTTATTTTTTTTCCCTTAAGAAATCAGCAGTTACTCTCTTGCAGGTAATCTATCTTTTCTGTCTGGCTGATTTTAACATCTTCTCTTTGTCTTTGTTCCACAATTACACCAAATTTTTCTAGATGTCTTTCTGTTCATCTTGTTGGGAATTATTGGACTTCCTGAATCTGAGACTGATGCCTTTTATCAACTTGGGGAAAGTCTCAGCTTTTCTTTGAATAATGATTTTCCTTTATTATCTTTATAAGCTCTATCATAAATAACAATTAGATGCCTGTTGGAATTCTTCACTTTATATCCCATATCCCTTAACCTCTTGGTCATATTTTTAGTACCTTTATTCAGTATTCAGGAACTATCTCCTGTGTATCACCTCATTCACACTGATCTCTTCAGCTGTGCCCAATTTCAACTTAGCAGCTCAAGTTTCACTTATATCTTCTATTTCTGGAATTTTACTTGGTATTATTTCCAACCAGACATTTTGGTGGTCTTTGGCTCATTCATCACACTTTCAATATCTTTTTTTTTTGATATTTTAAAAATATATATATTTTTTCTGTCTCTGATAATCCTAACATCTGCTATCTTTGCAAGTATTATTATGCAGTTTGTTTTTTTTCCCTGCAGATTTTTGCTCATAGAAGCTTTTCTCTTGTTGTACTTTACAAGTTTTTATTGTAAATACATGTTCCTTGCCATACATTTACAATTTTTATCTAAAACAGTATAGTATACTACATTTTTTTTACATTTTATATAAGGAGGGTTTCTCTAGATATTTAGTCTTAAATATTATCAGAAACAGAAGACTGATCATCCTTTTATCTTAAATTTCTTACATTATTTTGTTTTAAATATGTCTCGTATTAAGCAGTAATTATTTGCATTTAGTTTTCTAAGCAAATTTGAGCTACCCTCCTAGATGAGCTTAGCCTTGATACATTTAGTGTATAACTAATATATTTTGTTCTGCTTCTGTTATTTTAACTTCTGTTATTTTTACATTTTTTTATTTTTCTTTGGTTGCTTTTTGCAATATTTCTGTGGCCTGTCTTGTTCTTTGGGGAGCACGTTTTATTTCACACTCATTTTAATTCTGCTGGTGTTTAATGAAAAAAATCATGTTTCTCTAAATATATTTCCTCTCTTCCTATATAAGGAAAGAGGTGTGTTATATTTACGTATATGTTTTCTTTGAAGAGCACTTTCCAATAAGCCACCTGCATGCAAATCTCCATCTCAGACCTACTACACCTATCTCTAGGCTAGGTGGCTAGAGATAGCCTAGGCTATCTCTAGGCTGTGTGGAGTCCTGGGCGAATATTGTCTATATAACAATTTAATTAAAATTTATATTGCAAATCCATGTGCCTGTGTGAGGGATAGTGAACTGTCAGTGAAGATTTAGAACAATGGATAGAGAGGAGGGACTTAAGTTTTATGTCTTATTGTTCAGTCAGTGTGTGTGAATACTCTGGGTAGTGACCAAGCACTGCTTCTCCCTGAGCATGTCCAGGACTCTTCTGGTCCTGTTCTTTATTAGTGCTCTATTTACTGTCAAATATAGAGCGCCTGACTAATTTCCTGTGTGTCACTGGGAGAAAAGGCTAGTGACTATGTTATTATACACAATGTCGTGTCTCTTCCAAACCTGTTTGTAGTAAAACAATGTAGATCTTCTTGACTCTGAAGTTCCCTAATGCCTTTGTGTAGCGCTGGTTATATTGTTATTCATGATGCTGTATTATCCAGAGCTGCTTGTCAATATTGGTTTCCAAGGACTCTCAGAGGCTGTATGCTTTGTTTTAGTTGCCCACAAACACAAGTCTTCTTCAGAGTGTGAAGGAAATTGTGAATAATTCGTTTTCTGGCATGTTAAATTTACATCTTGAAATTTTGTAGCATAAATGTAGAATGACACATCTTCCAACCACATCTTCCCTTGAACTCTTTAACTGTGATCATTACATTCCCAGAATGTGATCTCTTTCGATGTTGACAGCACCCCTGCAGCAAGCAGACAGGAGAGTGGAGGGGCCTGCAGGCAAAGCAAGAGGAGTGGTCCCATTCCCACAAAGATTGTCTGTTTCTCATCTAGTGGTGCTTAAGACTGACCCAAAAGAGCATTATGCCACCAATTCTATTAGACAAGAGAGGACATTGGAAGGACCCTTTACCATTTTAGAACAAGGATCTCAAAAGCCCTTGGAAGAGCTTGGCCTGGCCACCCCCAGAGGATGGCCTGACACATGGTCCAGAACCTGCTGAAGGGGCAGTATGACCATGCAAGGTGAAGGATGCCTGTGCCCACCCCAGAGCCCTCTGATGTTATAGGTTGGCAGCAGCATGCAGTTGAAACCTGGATGGGTGAATACCAATGCATGGTTATATATAGCCTAAGCCCAAGGGTTAGTAGTAGCCCAGAAACCTGAACTTATTGTGTATCCAACATGAGTGACTGTCACCCCAAAAATCAGTGTGTCAGCACTATTCACTGACCAGTGGAAGTAATCTGCTCATCAGACCACTTTTTTAGAACTAGGGCCTGACCCTGAGGTCCCAACACAACTCCACAGGCATAAGTGCCAGGGGGATATCACATAGGTATACCAGGAAGATTATCTGTGGGCAAGCTCTGAATCCACTCTCAGTGATTCAGAAGAGTAGGTTTTCCTCTACTAACTGGTCCTTGGCTCTCTCTCACTTTTAGACTATTTCCATGAGCTTGGAGGTTTGAGGATGGGACATTCTGCTGGGGAACCTCACCTAACTTGGCTTTGCAGGGAGGTTTTTCCTTTCTTTGTGGTGGAACAGAAAGTGGTGCATGATTTCTCCATCTGGATAATTAAAATTATAAAATATCCTCAAAAGTCTTACCTACTTTCTCATAGGTTTTTGTTGTTGTTTTTCCTCTTTTTTTTTTTTTTGACTATTGCAATGTGAATTTCCAGAAAAAAAGAATTAAATTCATGGTCTTAAATGGTAACTAGTGTTGCTATTTCTTATTTTATTGATGAACCTATTTTATCCATGCTTCTGTCTCCAATTTTTGAAGCATTCTGTAGTGTTTGCCATTTGGCACTGGCCACCAGACTGATCTTCAAACTTCAGCAGAATATCTGCAGAGTTGGATACTGTATCTAGCCAAATATGGGTACCTTCTTAAAGTAGAGATCCCCAGCCTGGCACTTGATACATGAATCTAAGAGTTTTAGGGTAAATTCCTATGGTGGTCACCACAATGTAACCCTCTTCATCATCCAGAAATCCAAGATGGTTTGGATTCTCATGCCCCAAATTGCTGGGCATGTTGAGGTCTTCCTTAGAATATGCTTTGTTTAAATATACTTCTTTCCTCATATAATTCAGGGACATCTTTGATAGCCTTCAAACCTCTGATACTCTCTGAGGTCACATAATCCCCACAAGATAAAATTGTTCATTAAATTAGAAGGACTGGCCATAGGAAAAATGCTTGGGGCTCAGCCTCTGGTGCACGGGAGAGTCCCATGTAATCTGCTCCCAGACCTCCTTCTGCCTTGAGGGACTGAGTCTTCTCTAGGGAAGGGTCTTCCTTTGCTTTCTGGGCCTGCATTAGGAGGCAAAGTCAGTGTAATCAGACTTCTCTCTTCTCTCAGCCCTGCTTGGACCTTCGGGCCACCAGCTGCCTACAGAACATCACAGCAAAGAGCCCAATTATGCCTTTGAGCCATTGTCACTGCCCCTGCCTTGTGGCTGTGCCAGATTCTCACATTCTGGCATCCTTTCCACTTGCTCTTTCAAGTTTTCTGACATTAAAAAAAAATTTCCCTCCCTTCTCATCATTAATATGCTTTATTAGCATCTTGATTAAAAATTGAATTGAACCTGCATGGGTTCATCCGCTGCACCTACCACTGGGACCAGGCAGGATAAAGGGATGCTCTAAGGCTGTCCTAGCTGTGAGGCAAGGAAGGATCAGTTGGAGATGCAGGCAGGACATTGGCACTCAGCAGCCACATCAGGTCACGTGATTCCAGACTGTGCAGCCCTTCAAGAGGAGTCCTTCTCTAATGTGCATGCATTGACCCCCAAGGAGCCACTCCAATACCTCCCTTCTCTGTGGGTAAGTTTATTTAGTAGGGCACCTCCAGGCTGTCAAGTCTATTTGTTCTCCATGGAATGCACCTTAGGGATTAAAGAATGAGTTTAGGAAAGGCCTAGTTCATTCAAGCTAAGGCCTTTTGCTAGTGATAACCACATATAAGCAATTCGAGTGTTTCTGTTCTCTGGCTTTGTGTTTCTTTCTTGGAGGTAAGGGAGGTGAACTCAGAAGATACCCATAACTCTTTCCACCTGTCTTCTTCTCACTAGTCTCTTCCTGAACTTCATATGTGTGGTCATCTTGAATAGTTTCCAGCATCTTGGGAATTTCTGGAAGATGATGTCACTCTTGCCCTAAGTACTAAAAACACAGTCCTTAAGTTTTCTATACTTCCAAATATAACAAATGTTTGTTGTAGAGAAACAGAAAGTATAAAAAAAAAACTAAGAGAAATCACCTGAATCCCACTATTCAAAGATAATTATTGTGAATGTTTTAATATTCTTCCCTCCTACTTGCTTTTCCATGTTTATATTTATTTTTTTACCTGTGTAATATTACTTGGCATACTACTTTCTATCCTGTGGTTTTCACTTAACAATACGCCCTGCGTATTTTACCGTGTCATTACATATTTCTCTATAACTCCATTTTTTTTTAAGATAGTATTTTTAAGTAATCTCTATACCCAATGTGGGGCTGGAACTCACAATCCTAAGATCAAGAGTCTCACACTCTACTGACTGAGCCACCCAGGCACCCCTATACCCTATTTTTAATGGCTGCATCATGCTCCACTTTATAGAAGTACTGTAAGTTGATTTTCTAATTTCCAGTTGCTGAATATCCAGGTCTTCTTCTTCCTACTTCTCTTCCCCCTTCTTTGGTTTTAGTAGATAATAATAAACGCCAAGAAGCAAAGCACAGCAGTGCAAGGGAGTAGAGAGTGCCCAAAGTCTGACTCTAGTTGGGGTGGCCAGGGATGATGGAAGCTTCTGAGCAGAGGGTGGAGGGAAGAGGAGTCGGCTGTGGGGCTGGCTGGAGAAGCGTTTCAGGCAGAGGAAACAGCAAGTGTGGAAGTCCAGAGGTGGAAGAGTGCTGGATGTGCGGAAGGGGGTCAAGGAGCCCAGTGAGGCTGGAGCAGAGTGAAGATAACAGAGGGGATGCCAGGTGGTGGTATGTTGAAGGCTGCTTTCACCTGCTCAGCAGAGTCTGCTGTCACATTTTCAGGACTCTCACGAGCTGTTATTAAACGTAGCCATTATTAAAAATAAAATCATGTAAACTTATAACTCTAAGTACATTGTATTAAAAAGGAAGGAAATGGAGCACCTGGGTGGCTCAGTCTGTTAAGCGTCTGACTTCGGCTCAGGTCATGATCTCTCGGGCCATGAGTTTGAGCCCCGCATGGGACTCTCTGCTGACAGCTCAGAGCCTGGATCCCACTTTGGATTCTATGTCTCCTTCTCTCTCTCTGCCCCTCCCCTACTCGTGCTCTGTCTCTCTCTCTCAAAAATAAATAAACATTGAAAAAAACTTTAAAAAAGAAGGAATAAGTACTCAAATTTCATCACTTCATAGTTGTTTATCTGCATTTGACCATCTTCTCTGCTCTTGAGGTTAATTGTGTCTATTGCACTGTGTGGTATGTTACTGCGCATCTCTTCACAACCCTGTGCTCAGTGACATCGTGCTGGTAGCTTCAAGTCAGCCATGGTGAGAATATTTACACCATGGAAATCAGCAAATTCTACAAAGCAGTGCTTCCCTTATTGTTTTGTTGATGTCTAGACTTACAGCGATAGAGAAAATGTTAATGACGCAGATTAAATTTAAAAGTCTGTCCTGTCTGCAGCTGCTATGTTGTGAATAACACACAAAAAAATTAGGAAATATTCCTCCAGTATTTAAAAATTATTATCAGCAAAATTTGTTTTCTTCACTGATGAGCAAGTGATGTTCCACCTTACATTTTCATTCTTTCCCTTTCTTTGTACTCTTTAATGTAAAGGTATATATTAACCAACATTAATTTAGAACTATACTCATTCATCAATTGCAGCCATAGGTTTGCTTGGGATATAGGAGTTTGGTAAGAAAACAATGGAAAGATTCTGTGAGAATCAATTTGGTATGTGGAATTTACAGTGGTGAATACTGTATAGTTTATTTAGTACTTGCAAATTTATAATTTATAATAAACTTATGAATGTATACACATACTTTTTTTTCTGAAAGCTGGTTATTGAACATTTGCCGGTACACCACCAGAGCCAGGGGCAGAACACATGGGCCTTTGTAGACCAAAGTAAGGATCTTTATTCTAAGTGTGATTGGAAGCTGTTGGAGGGTTCTAAGCAGAGGAATGGTGTGGCCAGTTACTGGGTTTCCAAGAATCATTCTGGCTGCCATATTGAAAATTTGCTGAAGGAGGTTAAGAGGGGACACAGGGAGACAAGTGTGGAGGCTCTTGTGGTGATCCATGGGAGAGATGACAGGGCTTGGATTGGGGTGGTGGTGACAAAGAGGTGATGACAAGTGGTTGTGTTCAAGATACATTTTACAGGTATGTCCACAAGATTTTGTAACAGGTTAGATATAGGGCTTGAGAGAAAGAGGGGGATCAAAAATGTATCTCTCTAGGGCTTTTGATGTGAGCAACAAAAAGGATAGAGGTACCTATTTCTCAGTCTGGGGACCAAGGGGAGGAAGGTGTTTGTGATGTTCATGTGGCATCCAAGAGGGATGTTGAGCAGATAAATAGGCTTGGGAATCTGGAGTTTTAGGAGAGATAGGTGCTAGAAATAAAAACTCAAATACTCAGAGTAGGTATCTGAAACCCTGAAAAGAAACAAGACCACCGAGGGGTGAGTGTAACAGAGAGGAGAGAGTTTCAGGATGGAGCCCCGGAGCACCCCAGCTCCCAGAGATTGCAGACATGAAGGGGATGCAAAAAGAACTGACAAAGCATGACAGGTTTCATTCTTTTAAGTAAATGATCTTTAGTGTCTGATTTTTCCGCCTCTTTCCGCACCAGTAATAACTCATTTTAATTCCTGTAGCTCTAGGATAGATTTTAATATCAGATGGAGTAAGCCCCTGTCATCAGTTTTCATAATTTTCTTAGCTAGTCTTTTGTGTTCATTTTTCTTTTTTTTTAAGTTTATTTGTTTTGAGAGAGAGAGAGAGAGAGAGAGAGAGAGAGAGAGAGGGAGAGAGAGAGAGGCAGGCAAAGTGAGAGGGAGAAAGAGAATCCCAAGCAGGCTCTGTACTGTCAGCACAGATCCTGATTCAGGGCTCAATCTCATGAACTGTGAGATCATGACCTGAGCTGAGATCAAGAGTGGGACACTTAACCGACTGAGCCACACAGGCTCCCCGTATTCATTTTTCTTTATAGTAATTTTTATCACTAGTCTTGTGTGTTTATTTTTCTAGATTTTTGTAGACAATTGTGTTCCAGTCTTAAACATTTGGTGGCTGAATCCTAAATCATTTATGAGTTAATTGGTACTTTATGATATTAAGTCTTTCTTCCTAAGAAATGTTGTTTCTCTCTGCTTATTCAAATATACTTTTATGTGCCTTTGTAAAGTTTTAAATTCTTTTTTATAAAGACCCTAAACAATTTTTGATAAGTTTATTCCTGTACATCTATTTTCTCTACTGTAAATTGGATCCATTCTCCCCATTGTTTTCCTAGACAGCTATTGCTAGTATATAAGGAAGTTAGTTATTTTTGTATATTGAATTTTTATCCAACCAACTTACTGAATGCTCTTATTTGTTATGAAGGATTTTTCATTAATTGGACTTTACCAATAAGAATCATTCAAATAATAATAATTTGAGACCTTATTTTCAAATATTTATTTCTGTTATTTCTGATTTTATGTTTTTTATTTCAATAACCAAATTTTTTTCAGAGTTGAGAAAATTAAATTGTGCTGAAAGCAGACACTATTATATTTTTCCTGACTTTCATGGGGAAGGCTTCTATTATTTCAGTGTTAACTATGCCATTAGCTAGTTAGGTTTAGATGAACATTTCTCAAACTTTGGCTTGCATAGAATTATTTGGGTTTTCATTAAAAATGTAGAATTTGGGAATTCATTTCCAGAGTCTAGGTTTAGGATGAAGCTCAGAATTCTACATTTTTGGCAAGTGATCTATTCTAATCTACCTAATATAATTCCTATTCTATTCTCCAAGAGATATAATCATTTTTATTTACCTCTCTCCAATGCTTATTTGAATTTTATCAAATGTTTTCTTGTCCCTTATTGAATATAAATTTTATTTTCTAATTAAATAACATGACAGATTATAATCTTGATAAAAGTTTAATGTATTCTTCAACTAGTCCTTTTAATTGTACTTAAATTTTTTTTATACCTGTATTCAAAAGGCAAGTTGATTTATAGTTTGTGCCGGAGGTTAACTTTGCCAGGATGTTTTTCAAAATCAGGCTTATTCTAGCTTCCTAAAATGAATCAGAAATCATAAAATGTTACATTTTATGTAATACGGAAGTTGTCTGTCTCTTAAAAGTTTGAAATGCCTTAGCATATAAAACTCTTGGGGCCTGCTATTGTTGTTGAAGGGACTCATTTCTTTGAGAACACTTCCAGCTTTATTTCTGGGTTAGTTATCTATTTAGGTTTTCCTCATTCTGAAGTCAGTGATTTATTTGGAATTTCCCTTTTTAATTCTTGAGTTAAAAGGGGCGGATATTTTCATTCGTGTCTGATAATGAAAGCATTTGAGATTTATTAGTTTTTTTTTTAATTTGAGATTAGTTTTGGACTCATCCAATATATATTAACCAGAGGGTGTCCTATTGTTCCTTTCTAGATCATGTGCAAATAAAATTTTTATTTCTGCTTTGGCCTAAGAAGTATTTAGGAGAGTGGATTTTAAGATCATTTCAAAGTGGTTGAAAGCTCTCAACATAAACTCTGGAATTAAATTTGAGCACATTCAATGTGGTTTGTACATTTTTTTATTTTGTTCTTTTTTTGGGGCTTATATATGAGACAGGATCAGTATTAAGTATGGCATGGGCCATAGAAAAGAATTGTGTAATCTGTTCTTTTGGGGTATGGAGTTCAGTTATGTAGATATCACACATACACATAAATACACAGAAATAAACACATATTTGAAATTAAAGTGTGCTTGTAATTTATTATTCACATCACCAAATCCTTGTGCTGCTCCTTATTTGATATGTCTAGTATTCACAAAGATATTGTGATGGTTAATTTTAAGTGTCAACTTGGCTAGACCATAGTACTGAGATGTTTGACCAAACATTATTTTGGATGTCTATGTGGAAGTACTTTTTAGATGAGATTAGCATTTAAATTAGCAGACTTTAAGTAAAGTGGGTTGCTTTCCATGATATGGGTGGGCCTCATCCAATCATTTGAAGGCCTTCATAGAAAAAGATTGACCTCACTGCAGGAAAAGGGAATTCTGGCAGTACACTGCCTTTGGATTTAAACTGAAGATCTTCTCTGGTCTACAGCCTTCTGGCCTACTCTGAAGATTTTGGACTTGCCAGCCCCTATGATTGCATGAGTCAATTCCTAAAAATAAGTCTCTGTCTCTGTATCTCCATGCTGTTGGTTCTGTTTCTCTGGAGAAGCCTGGCTAATACAGGTAGCTTCAAATTTCCCCACTCAATTGTGCTCTTGTAAATTTATTCTTCTACAAAGCATATTTCTAATAGTTTGTGCCTTACATATTTTGATGTAATATTTTTCAGTACACAAAGATTGATGACTACTATCTTTTCACTGTAAAGTATCTGCTTTTTACTATTAAATTCATATTTTTCTTCTCATCATTCAATATTAAATTCTTATCATTAATGTTACATTTATATCTTTTAATGCCTTTATTGGACCTATTTTGTCCAATACTGATTTCTATTTTGTCAACTATTAATATCACCTCCCTTTTTTAAGATTTGCATTTGCTTTAATATTTTTGTCCATTTTTCTACTTTTCAACTTCTTGTATCTAAGGGTGTTTTAAGGGTGACACTCAAAAACAAAATATTTTGCTTGTTTGTTTTTTAACAGAATCCTAACATCCTTTCATCCTTTTCTTATAAATAAGAAATTTAATATATTTACATTTATTCTTACCATGGGTGCATTTATTCTTATTTATGCCATCTTTTTAAATGCTCTTTGTTAGCTGTGCTTCTTATTCTTTTGTTTTGTTATACTTTGCTTTTATTAAAAAGACAATGATGTCTTTATTTTTATCTTGTCCTGAGGCTGGGAGGTATCTACTCCATTTTTCTTAATTTGGAAATTACCATTGAGTTTTTAAAAACATTCTTTAATCTGCTTTTAGGATAAAATGGTATCTTTTGAATTTCTACTTTAAAATAATGAATTAAATGTCTTCTGCTTCCTTTAACCAACCAAGCACTCTTTGGTCTGTGGTCAATATAATCTAGGGTTTAAAGTATAATAAAATTTAATTATTATCTGATAGGTTAGAAGTATTTTTAAGAATTATTTTTGACATTAGTATTCAATTTTGTATACATTCACAATTATTTATTAGATTTTTATCTATTATAATACTCATTTTAGTACTAACCACCAGTCCACTCCTACCTTGACTTTATGATTTCTGAACTCTTTTTTTTTTTTAAGTTTATTTGTTTTTGAGAGAGACAGTGTGAGCAGGGGAGGGGCAGAGAGCAAGAGGTGGACAGATGATCCAAAGGGGCTCCACGCTGACAGCAGCAAGCCCAATGCGGGGCTTGAACCCACGAACCTTGAGATCGTGACCTGAGCCGAAGTCAGACACTGAACCCAATGAGCCACCCAGGTGCCCTTGTAATTTCTGAACTCTTAATATGCTTCTTCCCTTCTTGTTACTAAAAGTATAGCTGTGAGTAAATCTTTTTATTTATTTACTTCTAAATCCTTTTTTAAAGATATATATATATATATATATCTTTAATGTTTATTTATTTTTAACATTAAGAGAGAGACAGTGAGAGAGGGGGAGGGGCAGAGAGAGAGGAAGACACAGAATCCAAAGCAGACTCCAGACTCTAAGCTGTCAGCACAGAGCCCAGCTGAGGGCTGGAACTCATGAACCACGAGACCATGACCTGAGCTGAAGTCAGGTACTTAACCTACTGAGCCACCTAGGTTAGGTGCCCCTATATCTTTTTTTTTTTTTTTTTTTTTTACTATTTATTCATTTTGAGAGAGAGAGCGTAAGCAAGGGAGGACAGAGAGAGGGGGGGACTGGGGATCCAAAGCGGGCTCTGCCTGACAGCAGTGAATCCAATGCTGGGCTCAAACATGACCTGAGCTGAAGTCGGACGGCCAACCGACTGAGCCACCCAAGCGTCCCTGTGAGTAAATCTTTTAAGATTAGTACTTACACAGCTAAGGATATCTTTCTTTTGCTTTAACACTTGAAAAACAAATGGGCTACATATAATGGGTTAGAGGTTTCTTTTCATCAAAACTCTTGATATTACTGACTTTTGGACTTTTGTGTTGCAAAGGAGATATCAAAGACCAGAATGATCTTTTCTTTTGTGAGTGACCTGTGCGTTTGTCTCAAGAGGTTATTTTACATGGGTATTAGAAGCACAGAATTTGGAGTAAGATACCTGTGTTCAAATCCTCGTTGTGTAACTTAGTTGTGTAACTTCTGTGCTTCTGATTTCTTATGTGCAAAGTAGGGATAATGAGACTATTTTCTTTAATGGATTGATGTGTGCATGTGCATGTGGATTTGTGCATGAGTATGTTTGTGCATGTGCACATGTATATTTATATATGTGCCATGCAATACATGTGTGTGCTTATGAATATGCGTGCTTTTCCACACATTCACATTTGCCCATGCAATGGCCATACATCCATACATGCATGTCTGTATACACATGTGTATGTAGATGCATGTGTGCATGTACCTATGTGTGTTATGTTGTCCAAACATTACCTACCATTGGCCAGGAGACCATATGAGGCCTTGCAGAGAGGCCTCTAAGGACACCAGTTTTATGATATTGAAGACTGATCTGGGCTATTTAGCTAGTTTCCCCCGCCCCCGCTGATTACTCTCTTTAATAGTTTTATTTTGGCTGCTATTTTTATGTTACTAATTTAGTACAAATTTTTAAATGTTTATTTATTTTGAGAGAGAGAAAGAGAGAGAGAGTATGGGCAGGGGAAGGGCAGAGAGAGAGAGAATCCTAACCAGGCTCCGTGCTGTCAGTACAGAGCCCCACATGGGGTCGAACCCATGAACTGTGAGATCATGACCTGAGTCAAAACCAAGAGTCAGCTGGTCAAAGTGACTGAGCCACCCAGGTGCCCCTATTTTACCAATTTAAAGGAAAGTTATCTCCTCCATCCCTGCTATCACTTCCTTCTTCATCTCTTGCCTCAATTAATGCAGAGGCTTATTGACTTGTCTCCCTTCCTCCAGGTGTGATCGCCTCCAACTTCTACAGTGTCAGGGTGATGTTTTTTTGTAAAGTGCACAGCTCTCCACAGAACATGCCTACTGCGAGCTGTCCGGCGACTTCTTTCACCTACACGTGGTGTTCCAATCAGCTTCTTTACACACCTGCTCACCCTTCCCCACTTCTCAGCTTCTCTTGCCACCCAACCACATTTCACAGATACTATTCTGCTTCTCTCTTACATTCTGGTTCATTTTTAAAAAACTAAGTCTGGCATCTCTCTTCCAGGAAGCCTCTCCAGCCCTCCTGTGCAAATGAACAAGGTAGTCCCCCCTCACAATGCGCCACCCTCATGTCCCGTGAGCACTTGTCTCAGAGTGGGCACGATTTACCAAATCGTGCACACAGAAAGAGTAAGTGGCAGAAGGAAGCTTGAACCCTGGCCTTTAACCCAGAGCTCAGGGATGGTTAACTGAAAGCTTGGTGCTGCCCCTGAGCAGGTGGTGATGTCAAAAGCTGGGTTTTGAGGTCCTGGTGCTCAGGTGCAGATATGCTAGCTGCTGTTCTGCTCCCCCACCCAGTTCACAGGGTGCTGTGCCAGGGCCGGCAGGGGGAAGAGACTTGTGCACACGCAGGGGAGGAGGTGGGTGGAGGTGACAGGGGTCTCCACTTGTAATGAGCAGTGGGCTGGGTGGAGCACCGGGGAGGGTTAAAGGTGATGTCCCAGACGGCTCCACTGAAAATTCCGATTCGCCCACTTAATTCAGGTAGCTCGACAGGCCGGTCAGACTGCAGCAATTACAGCCACCGGTGTCCCTTAGGAGAGCGTTAACAATGCAACTCAGCAAAGATTACTCCGGGAGCTCTTTATTATGCCATCTCCTGAGCCTTGGGGACGGATGGTCTTTGTGTCTTGGGCTCAAGAAATAGCTTGCTCCCTCTATCTCTGAGCCAGAAATAGTTTTGTGGCTGTGGCTTAATAATAACAAGGATGGTAATCATAATAATAATGAATTAGAACAGATTAACTTTATCAGAAACTGTAATTGGCTTCAATCCTGTGTTGAATTCAGATTCTATTTAACAGCTACTTTCAAGCTACTAAAGATGTTCAAATGATTAGCTTTTGGGAGGTTCGAGGGAGGGCTGGTGAATGAATGACTTAATATGTAATGAGAACTGGCATTCGAATGCACTTCTCTGTGATACATATTAACTTGTTTCCACCCTCACTACATCCCCACTGAGGCAGGCTGGCAGGAATTGCTAGGGTGAGCACATGGCATCAGGGCAGAGTGGTAACACCATGGGTTTCTGGACGTTAGCTCAGGGTTGAGTCTTAGGTCTGCCTTTATAGCTGTGTTTTGGGCAAGTTACTTAACTATGTAGGGCCACTATCTCCTCCTCTTTAATGGGGATGATAATGATTTATTATCGGGTTTGCATGAGACAGTGCCTGACATGTGACAAGCACACAATGAATAATATTGTTATTATTAGTGGCTTGTCCCAGGTCCCATCATAGTAAGTGGTAGAAATGGGATTTGAATCTGAGTCTTTTGATTCTGAATTTATTAGCTAACATGTCTCATCAGAATTCTTCAACCTCAATTTTTTTCCTCACCTCTTATTTTTTGAAATCTTCATTTATTTACCAAACATTGGCTGACTGCTGCTACACCAGCCAGGTTCTGTGGGATAAAGAGATGAAGTGAACACAGACCTATTCTTAGAAAGGTTGGTGTCTAGTGAGAGACCGAGAAATGAACACCCAAATGCATGGTAATCTCACAGGATCTGTGATCGAGGCTGGTCTGGGGTAGAGTGCTATAGTGGGCCTATGGAGACCCAGTTAATGAGTTATAGCTATGGGTGCACAGAGATGGTGAAGCTGAAACTGCATTTTGAGCGCTGAGTTGGAAGGAGTGAAGAAGAATGCTGGTCGATGGGGTAGAGGGGCTCTCCTGGCAGCAGTGTTGATGTGGTTGGTGTAAGTGTGCGTCTGGTGTACAATACAGGTGTATCTGAGGCAAGCCGGGAGCAGGCGGTGGAGACCAGTCCGTGAAAGGGTCTCCTAAGACCTGGATGGGCTTGTCTTGCTGCATTTGCATTTTCTTCTATAAGGAATGGGGAACTACTGAGTGGATTTTAATAGAGCAGTGCCAGGGTCAGAGGAAAGGTTTAGGTTTTAAAAGGGAGCAAGGTTGGGGCACCTGGGTGGCTCAGTAGGTGAAGCATCTGACTTTGGCTCAGGTCATGATCTTACAGTCCGTGAGTTCAAACCCTGCGTCGGACTCTGTGCTGACAGCTCAGAGCCTGGGGCCTGCTTCAGATTCTGTATCTCCCTCTTTCTCTGGCCCTTCCCTTTTCATGCGCTCTCTCTCTCTCTCTCTCTCTCTCTCTGTCTCAAAAATAAATAAACATTAAAAATTTTTTTAAAAAAGGGAGCAAAGCTGAAGATGAATTAGTGTTGGGGGACAAGGCCAGGGGAATGAGCAAGGATATGCTGGACTTCACAGCTGGGGCTTTCAGCCTCTACCCTAGGTGCCTCCCTTGGGGGAGTCAAGGCAATGATAGAGAAAGGGGCTGTGAATTCAGGGCTGGGTGTGAAGGAGGTCATACATGGGAGAGTTCTCAGCAATTGTAAAATCCAGGGTGGGGCCCCAAAATAGGCTGCAGGAGTGGAGTATGGAAGATGTTATAGCCAAGGAGAAGAAAGGACTTTGAGGCTGATGCTAGATGTTTCATTAACAGAGGCTGAAATCACCAGGACAATGGTGGGCTTGAAATGGAAGTCAAAGGGGCGACTGGGTGGCTCAGTCGGTTGAACGACCGACTTTGGCTCAGGTCATGATCTCACGGTCCATGAGTTCTAGCCCCACATTGGGCTCTGTGCTGACAGCTCAGAGCCTGGAACCTGCTTTGGATTCTGTGTCTCCCTCTCTCTCTGCCCCTCCCCCGCTCATGCTCTGTCTCTCTCTGTCTCAGAAATGAATAAACACTAAAAAAAAAAAAAAAATTAAAAAAAGAAATGGAAGTATAAGGTGGAAGTCAGGTGCCAATATTCTAATGACCTTCTGGTCAGTAGGCAGTAATGACAGGCGAGGTGGAGGAGCAGTTTTGCAAAATGGAGAAGACAAGCTGTGGCAGAGGTGTCCTGGTGCCCACTACCTTCCACAGTGGAGAGTTGTTGTAAAGTAAGAAGAGGAGAGAAATCCCCAAGACTGGCTCTGGACCCCACGAGGGTTAGTTAATACATGGGAGAATGAGCCGCCTCCCCTTGAGAAAGTTTCCCGGCAACTCTATTCCTTTTTTGTTTGTTTGTTTTAATGTCTATTTATTCTGAGAGAGAGAGAGAGAGAGAGAGAGAGAGAGAATAAGCAGGGGAGGGGCAGAGGGAGAGGGAAAGTCAGAATCCTAAGCAGGCTCTGTGCTGACAGTGCAGAGCCTGACATGGGGCTCGAACCCACAAACTGTAAGATCATGACCTGAGCCAAAATCAAGAATCAGATGCTTAACTGACTGAGCCACCCAGGCACCCCTGGCAGCTCTATTCCTATAAGAAGCTGGAGGTGATGGCACAGGCCCAGGTTTTAGTTGTGGCAGGAAATGGATGGTGTGACTGTGAAGCAGTTGAGGCCATGGGGAGATTTGCTTATAATAAGTTGGGGATTCCACAGGGCCTCCCCCAAGAAAAACTGAAGGGAAGCCAGTAGTTAAAGCAGGAAAAGAAAGGTGTGCTCCTATTTTTTTCCCCTGCAGCTCTTGGCATGCTCTAATGCCATGGCATCTGACTGGCCTCGCCTTCCTTTCTGAAACTTTCCTTTGTTGTCTTCCTCGTGCCCTTCTCTCCTGGCTCGTGTCCATCTCTCACACCAAGTCTCATGTATTGGACTCACTCAACATTTATTGGAAGATTTCCTTGTGCTTACTCGTCCCTTCTCTATGCCCCTCATTAAAAATAAGGCACTTCTCACTCCACTGACTATCTCATGGGTAATACAAATGTTCTCGCGGCTTCAATTCCCACCCGTACATGTGAATTCTACTTCCCACCCACATCTCTCTTTCCGAGCTCCAGATTTCATTTCGCGCTTCCTCATCAGCATCTCCACCTGAACATCAGGTGTCCAGGCACCCTCCAGAGTGGCAGGCTCCTGCTCTGCTCATTGAGGCTATTTCTCCTCGGGTGCCCCCTCTCTGCATGCATAGCACCCCATTCGTCTCCCTAAAGTGTGAGAAAGACATAAAGAGGTCAGGGATTTTATCTCCCACTCACAGCTATATCCACAGTACCTAGAACAACAGTGCTTGGCACATGATGTGTTCAGTACATACTTGTTGAATGAACAAACGACCAGATTCTTGGTGTCCCTCCCCATCCCCGCTCACATCCAAAGAGACACAGGTTCTCTCGGTTCTGCACCGAACCCACACCCCCTTCTCCAGCAGGCTGCAGACTACATGGTTTTTTCCTGTTGTGGTGTCCACTTTCCTGGAAGCCCAGCCAGGCAGCCTGCACTCCACACTGCCACCAGACAGATTTTTAAAAATAACCGTTGGGTCTCAAAGTTGCAAAGCACCTGGAAGTAAGTACATTACTCTCCACAGAATACCTGAAATACTGTTCTCCTTAATAGCATCAGGCAACATTGGATACCTTTTGTTAGATTTTATTGGCATTTCCCACAGAGGGCTCTGCAGAATAGAAGTTCCTGAAGGTGCTCTGGAGAAGAAGTTTCCATGATCAGATGTGTCTAGAAAAATGAAACACCTGATCCTTGTCTTAAGGAATCACACTACACATGACAGTATTAAAGGACTTAATAATTCCTACAGTAAAAAGAAAAATAAAAAGTTCAACTTTGTTTAATTCCATATTTCCCTGTCCATAATTTTTAAAAAACAAAAACTTATTTTTCTAGGTAATTCCAATTAATCAATGGAATTAACCTTCTGTGAAAAATTAGAGAATGCAAAATCACACTACTGTATGTTAAAGCAGTCTTGTCTTTACCAAAAATACATAAGACATTTTTAGACATCACATTTGGGTGGAATAAAAGTAACAGATATAAGTCCAATTATCACGTTTAATGTGGGACTGAGGCTGGCAGGATGCATTAAGTTATTGACTTTGGATAACAACTGGCTACCTTACTTCTACCAGTGATTTGTGGCTGAGAGGTATACTGTGCCCAAAGTTTAAGCAAACGTTATGGGAGAATTCAAACTTCAAAAAAAATTGGACCCGTTAACTTAATCTTTTGGAAAGGGAAAATAGAACGCTATTATTTGATGTGATAGACTTCTCTTTTTTTAAGTTTATTTATTTATTTTGAGAGAGAGAGAGTGTGCACACAAGTAGGGGAGGGACAGAGAGAGAGGGTGAGAGAGAGAATCCCAAGCACACTCCACACTCAGCACAGAGCCCGATTCAGAGTTCCATCTCACAACTGGGAGATCATGGCCTGAGCCAAAATCGAGAATCTGACACTTAACTGACTGAGCTACCCAGGCATCCCTGTTGTGATGGATTGACTTCTTAATCTGACTGATAAATACTACAAATCATCAGGTGCACAGTGAGCAAGCAAGTGCTCTAAAATACAGACTGGCCAAAAACACACACCGTGACCCTGACTTTGGCTTGTTCCCTGTTTCTGGAGGACTCAGATGGGCTATAAATCTGTTGACTGGACCTTTGTGAATGCTGCCCCACAGCTCTCCTGGTTCAGCTGTCTTGTCTCATTCCCTGGAACACTGTTATTAGCCCAGTGCTGGAAGTCAGTGTGGCAAATGTTGTCTAACACTAATGGGTTAATAGTTTTGGGGTCTGAAGTGAAATATTTTCAGGTTCCACATTCCACACAGTCAGCAGTTTAACTTTATTTTCAATTTACACTAAAATTGGTGCATTTTTGCCAGGCTGGGGTGAAGACATTTTGGAGGTGCCATTCTAAACTTCTCAAATTACATAACTTGTCCCAGGCACTTATAAATCTGGTGGCTCCAGATCCTTGGGTCCAAGTGATGTAAGGCTGAGGGGTCTAAGAGTTATTCCTAAATAGCAAATGATATGTCATACTCTTAGTAGATTAAGAAGCCACATCTGGGTCTTCCATCAAGACCAGCACTAAGTTCACACTTTGATTTGAAATCCTCAATGCTGCAAATGAATAGCAGTGATAGATAAACTATAAAAAGAAAAACATGATACCAACAGGCTCAAACACAAGATGAACACTTCTGTGGACCTCATGAAACAGAAAGGCAGTGAAGTGAAGCGAAGCTGAGGGCGTGTGCCTGCTCACCCTGTCCGGGTCTGTCAGAAAGTACAAAGATCATCAATTGCAGCCAGAAGTAAGTTCATTACCTGTTGGGTAATAGAACTGAGAGGCCCTGTGCAACATGAGAGGCCAGGAAAAGCCTACCTACTGCCTAAGGCCAGGGCCTGGGGAAAGACATCTTAGATCATGAAAAATCTTGAAGAAGAAAAAAACCAAGGATATGCTGCCTAGAGTAGTGGCCTCAGCATTGTTGAGCCTAAGGGATGACAGTTCAAATGCAGGCTCAACCTTGTGACTAGAAATGGGCCAAGTCACCCATGACCCTTGTGACTGGATCTTCTCTACCACAAACATCATTCTGGAGCAGGGAGTCTGCCTGCCAATATTAGACCAGAACTTCTGTATTGAGGTTGGCCTGGTGGGAGCACATAATAGAAGCAGCCATAAAATTACTGGGTGGGGTGAGCGAGTGCAGAGCAAAGAGAGAGGGAAAAAAATTGCCTAACAACCCAAAGCTGCCCTCGTAAAGTGAGCCTAAAATCCAAAATTCTAAGCCACTTGAAGAAATCTCAAGCCTACAAAGATTACTAACCATATCTATCAGAACAAAAAATTTAGGGGCACCTGGGAGGTTTAGTCAGTTAAGCGTTTGACTCTTGGTTTCAGTTTAGGTCACAATCTTGTGGTTCCTGAGATGAAGCCCTGCCTTGGGCTCTGCACTGACAGCATGGAACCTGCTTGGGATTCTCTCTCTCTTTCTGCTCCTTCCTTCCTCCCTCACCTTCTCTTTCAAAATAAATACATATTTAAAAAAAAATCCCTTTTCAAATGGAGGCCCAATGAAAACATGGAGAATGGTGAATAAAAGCATTTTTAGCTGCTCTCTTAAAATAAATCACCGTTGGGGTGCCTGGCTGGCTCAGTTGGTTAAGCGTTTGACTCTTGGTATCAGCTCAGGTCATGATCTCACAGGTTCCTGAGATCAAGCCCCACGTTGGTCTCTGTGCTGACACAGGTACTGTTTGGAATTCTCTCTCCCTCTCTCTCTGCCTCTCCCCCACTCAACTGACTTGAGCACACACAAGCTCTCTCTCAAAATAAAATAAATAAATAAACGTAAAGAGAAAGAAAGAATCTGAAAAAATGATTTGAAAAGTAGGTTTAGAAATCTGAGATAAGTAAGGAGATAATGTCCATTAAATTCTTTAAAACATTATGAAACAAAGCCAGTAAAATGAAACAAGAACAGAGGCATACAGTAAAAATCAAGCAAAAATATTAGAAATAAAAAGCATAGTCACTGACATAAAAACTCAATGGATGTGGTAAATTCTAAACTGGATATATTTGTAGAGAAATGGGATGAATTGGAAATGGCACTGAGGAACAGATTCAGGATCCAGCACAGAGGGGAAGAAAGATATAAAAATACTAAATGTGTAATTAAAAGACACGGAGGATAGTTTAAGACTATTCCATAAACATTTCCTAGGGATTTTAACAGAAAATAACTACTATAGTAGAGAAACAATCGCGAAAGAGAAAGGCTTCTTCAGCATCAAAGAAAGACAGCAGCCTTAGGAGCTAAGTGGGCTTTGGAGTACTTAAAAATAATTTTGTGCGATTCCAACACTGAGATGTATCACACGAGACTGTGGAACATAAAGAGTAGAAGACAATCTCAGAAGTTACTGCAGAGGAAACAATAGAGCACGAGGTAAACAACAATCGAGTGACAGCAGATTTCTCCTCAGAAAAAATAGATGGCTGGAATAAAATAAAGTATTTAAAGTCCTGAAATGCCAAATTTGTACTGTATACTTAGGCAAATTTTCACTCAAGAAAAAGCAAAATAAAGGCATTTTTGAGATATCGAAAAATGAAGACCATTTGCCAACCATAGTTCTTTCTCTACTAGCACAAAGCAGAGGAACAAATAAACAAAAATCTTAAGAGGGGACTCTTTAAATAAAGAAGGAAAGGAAGGAAGGCATGGGATAGGATAGACAGAGGGGAACACAAACTAGTAAGCTATGTAGGTAAACATAATAAACTAATCACTCTAGATGACACTGTGGCAGAGTTAAAGTAAACTCTAAAAAAAACCTATTTTTATAAGAAGGAGGATAGTGAACAATATTGAGTAATTTTACATTTTATTAGAATAATCATAAGTTATGGATATTAAATAGTTTGTTGGTTCCATTTTATCTCTGTTGGCTTAATAGCTTTCTTTTTCCTTTGTTCTTTTTTCCTTAAGTGGTTGCTCTAAGGTTTATAGTATAAATCTTTAACTTATCAAAGTCTGTCTTCAAATAATATTTTATCACACAGGCAGAGTATAATAATAACCTTTACAAGAGTAACTCTCCACTCCCCCCTCCTGTTCTTTGTGCTATTGTTACACATTTTACTTCTGTGTATGTTATAAAGCCTACAGTTCCTTGATAACATTTTTGCTTTAAACAATCAATTACCTGTTGAGGAGAATTTTTAAAGAAAAAAAGAATCTCTTGTATTTACCCACTGTATTAATTTCCTGTGGCTGCCATAACAAATTATCACAAACTTTGTGGCTTAAAAGAAAAGAAACTTGTTCTTTCATGGTTCTGGAGTCCAGAAGCCTGAAATCAAGATGTCGGAAGGGCAGGCTCCCTCTGGGACTCTGGGGGAGAATCCACTCTGTGGGTTGACTCTCTGGCTTCTGGTGGCTCCCAGGAATCCTTGGTGTTCGTTGGCTTATGGCCACATCTCTTTTTTTATTTTTTAGAGAGATAGCGTAAGCAGGGGAGGGGCAGAGAGAGGGGGGACAGAGGATCTGAAGCAGGCTCTATGCTGACAGTAGCAAGCCTGATGTGGGGCTTGAACCCACAAACTGTGAGATAGGACCTGAGCCGAAGTTGGACACTCAGCCGACTGAGACACTCAGGTGTCCCAGTGGCTACATTTCTTCAATCACTGCTTCTTTCCTTCACATGACTTTCTTTGTATGTGTCTTCTCATTTTCCTCTGTCTCAGTTTTACAAGGGATTTAGGGCTCACCCAGATTATTCAAGATGATCTCATCTTGAAATCTTTAACTTAATTACACCTTTTTTCCAAATAAGGAAGCATCCACAGGTACCAGGAATGAGGATGTGGACATATTTTTCTGGAAATCACCTTTCAACCCACTAATGTTAGGAAGATGTGAAAAAACAGGAATTATCACAAGTTGCTGGTGAGAACAATTTGGCAATATCTAGTGTGTGTGTGTGTGTGTGTGTGTGTGTGTGTGTGTGTGTATAGAGAGAGAGAGAGAGAGAGAGACAGAGAGAGAGAGAGAGAAAGAGAAAGAGAGAGAGATTCCTTTCTTGAGCCAGAAAGCAAATACATAGAATATGGAGGTGTTTTCCAAAGCCAAGAGACTCCATCCAAGTAACAGGCCAGATGCTTTTTCCAGATCCTCTTCCTGCTGACCAGGGAGCCCTGGGAAGTTTTGCCCTGATATTGATCTGATGTCTCTCTTCACTATTCTGTCTGATGTCAGCTATACTTCTATTTCCACTGATTTTAAAAGGCAGTGGCCTTTAATAATTTGGTGCTTATATTTTCCTCCCCTTTGCTCCTTCAGTCCATGTTGCAGTACTCTCCTAATGGACTCATTGGTGGTGATCTGGGGCTGCTGGGGTTTACAGGGATCCCCTGGGCAGGGGCAGGTGAGACAGTCCCGCCTTCCTTTAGCTAATTTGTTCAAGGGGATTTCTGTAAATGGAGTTTCCTTAAAGCAGGGTCCACCTGGCCATTATTACCCAGAACAGAGCTGTCAGACGCATCAATGTTTAGGAAGAACACTGAACTGGATGAATGAGGCTGTATAATTGGGCACTGATCCAGACTTGAATCCCACAGCAGGAAAGGGGGGGCCTTTCATCCTCCTGCAGCCCTCCTTCCCCCATCCCCCCCCCCCCACGTGCTGGGAGACACCAGAGTGCTGTCAAGGGAGCCCAGCCCAGAGAAGAGAGCTCACAGACGAGATCTGAGGCCCTTTAAAGATCTTGCGTCTAACAGCAGAGGATTTCCTCTAACAGGCAGGAGACAGATGCACGGCAGGCCTGGAGAGAGACATCAGAGAAGGGGGCTCTCCCCTGTGATGAGGGCATTCGGGGATGAAGCAAGGGGGTTGGCAGGGCCCGAAGCGCTCTGGCTTGCTGTGTGTCACCCAGACCCAGGCTGACAGCCTGGTCCTAGAATCTCAGGGTCCCAGAAGGCAGAGTCCCTGTGCACTTGGCCCCAGGGGGAAAGGATTCGCGTGGCTCATAGAGCAGGTTCATGGTCAGGCTGGGCAGGGCCTTCTATGTAGTAAAGACACAGGCTGAGTTTCTATGTAGGACACCTCTTTCTTGTTCCTCTCTCAGAGCCAGTCTCTAGCCGCGCAGGGCGGAGGAGCGCGTTCAGCTCTGCAGCGCTGCTAACCCAGCGACAGACATCCTCTCTCCCACTGGGAAATCCCCTGCTCCTCTCACCTCTCTCTCTCTCTTTCAAACGTCCTCACTTCAGACTTGTTGTCAGGCGTGCTCTGATCCCAGGATCTTGTTGCTCATTCTGCTCAGTGTCCCCTGATGCCTCAACATGATGCAGCACATTGAGTGGAGGTTGGCGGCGCTGGGCTTTGTCCTGGGGGTTTTGGTAAAGCACCTGGATGAAGGTCAAGGTCAGCTCTGCTGCTCTAAATCCCCCACCTTCTCTGACTGTGATTATTACCGACGGCTCTGGATAGAGATCGCCCTCTTGTCCTGCCCCTGGCACAGTTACAGACCTTTTCCCACCATGCACTTGTGACTGAGCTGGCACTGGCCCGCACACACATAACTCATGGCCTCCACGCCTGCACAGTCTTCTGTTTTCACTCGTAGCAAAACCCTGGCTCCTTAGTGAGGCTCACTACTCACCTCTCCAGCTTTGGTCTGCACACTGTGTACTCACCTCTTGGATCCAGTCAAAGTCAACCCAGAGCTGAGGGTACAAATGCCTCAGCACCTGCGTCCACATTGTCCCCTGCCAGAGTTTCTTTTTCTGCATCTCCCCCTTCACACATCTGACTTGCATACCTGCTGGCCAGCCAGATCACACTGGGCCACCTTCTCAGTCAACATGCTCACTCCAAATGAGAAAGCCTTGGTTTGGAGGGCTGAGCCAGGACCCCAGACTCAGATCTTCTGACCTCAGAACCTGAATGCTGCCCTCAGCACCAGGACACCACCCCTCATGTGCAGGAAAACTGCTGTCCTCAGCCTAAACTTCTTTTCCAGACCTGTCACATCACTGTGAAGAGGATTTTGAGGCTCTCAGAGCTGCCCTGGCTGCTGTTCTCTCACTGCCCAGGGCGCTCGGCGGGAAAGGTTGTCCACGCACTTCAGGGTTTTTTTCCTTTTTAAAAAACTTTTCTTCTATCAATATTTGATGAGGGTAATTTCAAAGACTTGTTTAGTATGATCTGCACATAAGGAGCCCTTCCGAGTATTTATCACGCTCGGGGTATAATTACATTCAAATCCTGAGACACTGTTGCTAGGTTACTGTTGCTCGAGGTTCCTCTGACTTCCATGCTCGAGGTGCTCCGCCTCCCCCTGGTGATATTAGGGGCAGGGGACTGGCAGGGTAGGGCTTGCCATTCCCCTTTATGAAGGTGAGACTCTGGGGTCTCTCCTATGGGGGGGAGGGTGTGCAGGGTATGCATGGTATGCAGGGGTGCTTTGCATACCACCCCAGGTGGGGCTGGATGTGCAGATCATGTGGTTCATGCCAGCAAGATTAAAGAGGCGGGGAGGGGATAAAGAGGGCAGTTGCTGCCTTGAGAGACTCCCTGGGAAGGAATCATCTCTGAGCCTTCCCTTCCATCCTCCCTGAGAATCTAGCACGCGCTCTGCATCCTTTGAGGGCCCCAGGAGGAGTTCCGTTCTGATGGCAGGAGGCTGCCCTTGTCCAAGGACACAGGCTGCTTCTGAGGGGGAAAAGCACCTGCTTTCTGGGCTGAACAGCAACCGGGGGTGAAAAAGCAGGATGAAGAGCCCAAGGCCAGCCCTTCTCCTCATGAGGCTCCCCACCAGCACAGTCACTTCTGTAAACTGAGGGAGGGGTGGCTGGAGTCTTGAACCTGAGCTGCTTGCCCCATTGCTTCTGGGTGTGGGAGCAGGGAGCAGAGGTCCTTTCAGGCCTCACATTCCCCAAAAGTTGCAAATGCAGAATTTGATGTTATTTCCAAATGAGGCTAAATCAACTGGGACCTTTCAGCATAAGAAGTGGCCTGTGCCCCTGCCTACCTCTGAAAGTCTGGTTTAATTTCTCCCCGTGTGCGTGTCTGGCACCTTGTAGTAGATTGCTAATCCATGGATGCTGCCTTTGTAGCCACACATTGATTAATGACTGGTCAGGGCCGAACCCACACAGTTGTGTTTAATGCACTAATGAGTCAGCATCACTGGCCTTGGGGAAGAAAAAAAGGAAATAAAATCCAGGCAGATGGGTTCAGGATGGAGTTTAGCATTGGATTTGCATTTCCTGACTCTGCTGCCCAATCTATTTCCCATTGGCCTTTAGAAATGCACTAGATTGAATTGTGTTTCCTATTGCAAATTTTAAATAAGGTAGATGATACAGTAGGCATTGCTATCCACAGTCCCCTGGGTATAGCTGCAAATACGCTTTTAAACCTCAGAGCAATTTCCCCAGTCATCACAGAGCAATAATTGCTATTTAAAAAGAATATATACCCATACACACACACACAGTGTTTGTAGCTCATCGGTGGGGAATATCGATTGTTGTCAATTTTTAATGCAAAAAATAATTAAAGACTTAGCATCTGTTCAAAATATTTACAAACAGATTAACTATTAGTGTTTATCTTCAAAACCACAAGCAAGATTTGGAGATAATTCTTTGCGACATCCGCTGGGTAAAACACATTTTGTTTCAACATTAAAACTCCCTAAGCCTTTGTGTCAGGAGATGCTGTGTAGGGTAGATTTTCCCAGTTGTTGAGAAGGTTAGTTAAGCTGGTAAAGGCTGTTTTTTACAAAATGGCAAAGGATCCCTGGATTCTTCTAAACAATACTGGAGAGTGAGAAGGTGAGGCAACACTGGTTAATTGTGAGATTCTCTCTTTTAAAGAATGGTCATTTCTGCTTTTGCTGACCACAGGGCCTTGACTCAGTCTCTGCTCTGGAGGTCTTCCCAGTCTTGTGAGAGAAGGTAAGGCAGTATGAAAATAGCCATCTTTATCATCCAGGAAAACAGAACCCAGAACAGAGAGTTCAACTGAGGGGCTTTGCTGTGGGAGAATAGTTTATGGCAGGGTTGGAAGAACTGAAAACAGGGGATGGTGGGGCAACCCAGGGATTAACAAGAGGTTGACAAGAGAAGCCACCATCCCCCAGGCTGGTGAGGCACAGGAGGAAGACAGAGTGACTAGAGCTCAGGAGCTGAGGCTGCCTGCTGGATGCCGAGGCCAGGTGAGCAGAGCTCTTGCCATTGATGTCCCCTCCTTAAGGTGGAGAGAGGGAGAAATTCCCTGGATTCTCCTCTTCTATCTTTCACACTTCCATGCTTGCCTCTCACTGGCAGAGCCTAACTAGAAGCCAGTGAGCATGTGCACTTGGGAAAACATTGAGCCTCTGAACTCAATTCAATGGTGGGGGGGGGTGGCTAGGATGGATCTGAGGGTGATTGGCAATTAACGGCACACCAATTCAGACACAGTGTCAGATGAGGAGAGGAAGATAAAACAGTGAGAGAACCCAGAGGAGGGAGTGGATACTTCCATGGGGAAATCAAGGAAGGCCTTCTAGAAGAGGCATCACCTGCAATGGGCCTCCAAACCTAAAGAGGATCTCATCAATAAGGCTAGTGGTGGTGATGGAAATACAGATGACACCCATCTATAACTGACAGTAGCATCCAACATGAGGGAGAGATTGTTTTGAGATGGAACCTGATGGATGGGACTGGGTTCCATGAGGTATATAGTTGAAGAGGCCAGATTTGATTGAAGATGAGTCAGAGAAAAGGGCTTGCATGGATTGGGTTGTTCAGAAAGCTGACTCTCAGATTTGTCCCGAGCTGGAACAAGGGAGATGGGCTTTTATGCCTTTGTGTTGCCCCTGGGTGCAGTGGCTCAAGGAGAATTCCCAGTGAGGGTGGGTAGCTCCAGCAGCACTTCCATCTGCACAGGGAATGAAGTTCTTCAGTTCCGGGGTAGGCAGCACACCACACCATCCATTATAAGAGGCCCAGATAAAGGAAGGAGAATTAAGGGTCCCTACTCTGCACCAGGCACTGTACTCACTCTTCACACATGCTACTTTACTTCCACACAATACCCAGCAAGGTCAATATCTCTAACATCATTTTATAGGCAAGGGGACTAAGGCCCAGAGAAAGTAACTTGCCCAGTGTCCCCAGTCAGTAAATGAGGGAGTCAGAATTTGAATCCAGATCAGCCTGATCTTATGCCCATAGCACCAGGTGGCACTCTCATGGTAGGGAGGCTCTTTTCTCTGTAGAAGGAAGTGAGGACATGACAGAGAGTGAGGGATCAGTGGTGAGATGGCGGATGGTTTCTAGAAAGTTGAAAAACAATCAGAAACAACTACGGAGCTCAATGTGATAAGAAAAGAATAAAAGGATTGATTAACTAAGCAATAGAGAGAGCCAGGCAAGGAGAGATCGCACAGATGTTTTCTGGCACATTATGGAGTTTTTCATTTTTTTTGCCCCTCTGTAAATGAAACCCTCCTACTTCCGTTGAAGAATTCTCCGTCTTAGGAGCCCAGGTGGGAGAAGCTGAAAATGACGGGTTGTCGCTTTGTCGGGCTCCCCTGTAGCCCAGTGAGGCCCAGGACATGGGCTCCATGATTCAGCCATGTCCCCCCAGCTTTGGTATGCACAGGTGGTGGGGAGGCAGGGCCTCTAGGAAGCTGCTCTTGAGGCCACATGGCTGTGAGCCTGGTGCAGCCCAGTGTGCTCTGTGGATGCGGCCACACAAAGGTTTGGGGATGGCAGTGGGACCTTGGTAGACTGTTTGGCAGCACAATTTGTATGTTGCTCCTAGCTGGACACTCCTAAGTCTGGCTCCTTAGCCCTTCTGCCAATTCTGTGAGTGATCCAATGTCCTTTAAGAAACATTATCGTAAACCATTTCACAGTTGTAAAATACTTAAAAAATCATAAACCCATAAACACTTGACCCAGATTCCCCAAATGCTAACATGTTACTTTGCATTTTCTCTCTCTCTCTCTCTCTCTCTCTCTCTCTCTCCCTCCCTCCCTCCCTCCCTCTCTCTCATTTCTTTTTCTATCCCACTATAGTAATAATTATGTCAGGTAAGATTCATCAATGGATGCTATGTTCATGGCTGAAAGAATGATGAGAAATAAAATATATACATAGTTTCAAAATATATCCCCGTAATTACAGAGAGGAAAGAGTAGCTTTACAGTAAAGAAACCTGGTAGATGTGGGGCACCTGGGTGGTTCAGTCAGTTAAGTGTCCGACTTTGGCTCAAGTCATGATTTCATGGTTCATGGATTTGAGCTGCATTGGGCTCTGCTCTGGCAGTGCAGAGCCTGCTTGGGATTCTGTCTCTCTCTCTCTCTCTCTCTCTCTCTCTCTCTCTCTCTTTCTCAAGATAAGTAAATACACTTAAAGAAAAAAAGAAAGAAAGAAACCTGGTAGATGCCACCTTAGCCCAGAGATCAAACTTAAGATCATGAGCAAGGGGACAAATCAATATCATGTGAGTCCTGATGGGGTGTGCCAGATGGACATTCTGTCACTTCAGTGGTGTTTCTGCAAAAATGCACAACCTGAATTTACTACTGAGGGACCTGAATTTACTACTGAGGAAACATTAGAAGAAACCGAGACAAGGTTCATTCTACAAAGAAACTGGCCTATTTTCCCCAATATCATTTTAGTAATGTTTAAGTCAATATTCTATCCACGTGTTTTCTAACCTGCGTAGCACCAAACCAATGTAAGATCATTGCTGTCTTTTTTTCCTATGATGAAGTCTATGCTGGTGAGGAAATGCCTGAATGGGGCACTATTCCAGGGATTGACTGTCATATTGGAAGGGGTCCCTGGGAGCAGCAGGTGGACAGAGAGGGAGCAGAGGCAGGTGAAGAATGCTGGGGGACAGGGTGTTGAATACAGCATTCAACATCCAGCCAATGCTTTTGTGTCTTAGTTTTCCACCCACCCCCATGCTCCATGGATGCAGAATTATGGCATGTTTATTCCTTCTCTGTGAAGCAGTGAGAGTGATGTATGGTAAAGACATAGGCAGGGGGCTAACACTTTGTGAGCACTAACTGTGCCCAGCACTGTACCTGTATGGTAGGTTGCATTCTCCCTATTATGAGCCTCTATGTGGCAGTGGTTAACTGCCGAGGCTCTTCAATGAGTTTCTTCATCTGTCAAATGGGGAAAATGATAATTCGTAGTTCATAGGCATGAGGTGAGGATTAAATGGGATACAGGGTGTAAGGAGTTTAGCACCGTATATAGCCACCTTGAGCACATAAATGTTGCCTGTGACCAGAAGGGTATTGGATTAGATGATGTGCATGAGGTCACTCAGCTCTGAAAAATGAAACAGGGGGTGGAGCCCAGACTTGCATCTTCCATACCAACATTTTCCTCTGTGTAAAGCACAGAGATGAGAACTAACATTGGGGACTTGGGCTGAGATCAAATGTCCATTTCATAGACAAGGAAACCAAAGGCAGATGGAGAGCTCTGGTCTCCCCTGGAACTGTGCTCCCCTCCCCTTTGCCAGCTTCCTCTATCAACTCCACTTGTTCTAACCTTGGCACCCGGGGAGGTGGGCAGAGAGCTCATAATTCTGTAATTGCCTTGTGGATTTTATGGGGCCATATAATGGTGTGCTGTGCAAACTTTTATGAGTATTTATTTTACAGCGTCTACTGAAATCATTAACACTCTCATTAGCCAGATTCAAGGGCCATGAGAGTCTTGACTTCCCCACGAAGATCCATTTTGTCTGTAGATTTTAAATAAAAGTTTATGAACACATTGCATGCTCATCCCAAGGCAAGGAGGTGTTCTCAGTGTCTCGCAGATCCAGATGGAGTCAGGAATCCAGGATCAACTATTTATCCTTTTCAGTTCTGTGCTGGCTGGAAGGGGACAAATGGGGATTACTAGACCAGTCAGTCCACAATATTTATTCCTTCTCCTTGAAACTTGGATTCTGCCAGCAAAGCTGATTTCCGAGTGACCTCATGCCTTCTAAGACTGTACTCTCTTTTTAGATTCCATAATTTCTGGCAGGTAGAAGCTTGAGCATTGGGTACCAAAAAAGGTAAAAATATAATTCTTAGTTCCTTTAAAATAGGTGACTATACGTTATAGGTGAATATATCTGATAAAATTAGGGTACTGCCCTTTAATGTACTTAAAATCTATGGTAGATACTCAGAGTTGTTTATCAGATTTTTTTTAAATGGTGCTTTTAACTCATGCTGTTAAGAGAATTACTGTGCTTGAGTGAAGTGACCATTCACAAGAAGTGATCAGGTAGAGGAGCCAGTACCTGGAAATTTATCTCCAGTCAGGTAAGATGAGGACACGGGTGGTTTATTTTCTCCGTGGTGCTGAGGCATGTCAGGGAGCTTACCTGATTAAAATAAATGTGCATGTGGCACATTGATTGCCTCCCCCAACCATATGCAAGGAAATGTCCTAAGAACTATGAAGAGAGATGCAAAATGGAACAGAAACCTACTTGTCTGGAATGCAAGCTGTTTTGTCGTTATTGTGTTTTTGCTCCTTGTGGATCTTACTTGTAATGGGTGGAGTTTATCTCCCTCAGTTCATGGTCCACTTACCATTACTGGGGCACACCAAACCTCCTCTTCCTTTACTTTCTCCTCTTTGTCCCCCGCCCCACCACGTTCCCATTCCTTACAACAGCAGAGGCAACTGCATTTGTAAATTTGAAGTCTATCTTTTTTGCTTGTATATATTTTCATAAAATGTTTACTGTTTGCTACATGTATTTTTAATGTATGTTAAGTGGTATTGTGTTATATAATCTCCTTCTATTTCTTACTCTTCTCGCTAAATACTATGTTTTTAAGATTCACTCATGCTGCTATATTTAAATCGAATCTGTTTCTTCTAATTGCTGCATAATGCTCCATTCAGATTTCATTGTGTGGAAGAGTAAACTATTTTGAGGAAGAAATCTAATCTGAACTTCAGGAAAACAATCCTGCAGATTCTGGGGAGAACAGGCTGGGGTCACTGGAGGCAGAGGCAGCTAGGAAGCAACTTTAATCATCCAAATGAGAGGTCACCTAGGCCAAGTACTGGGAATGGAAAAGAGCAGGAGTGTGTTTGACTTATTTAGAGATGGATGATGGATTTTGACTACATACTGGACTGAAGGAGTGTGGAGGAAGAGTCAAAGATAACATTAGAATTTGAACCTGGGTGATGGGGTGGTTTAGGGAAGAAATGAAGGGTATGGTGGGAAGAGAAGAGGAGAACGGGATGGCCTAAAACCTTGACATTCATTTGTTCATTCAGCCAACATGTATTGAATATTACTATGTGCCTGGCACTGAACTAGCCTACTAGGAAAACGGGTGGGGGTAGGGTATACAGGATACATCTCTATCCTCATTGAGAGGAAGACAGGCATTAACAAAACCTCAAAAAAATAAAAACATCATTGTAAGTTATCACAAGGGGATATGGGAATATGAAGTGTCCCAATTTAGGTAGGAAATCGGGAAAGTATTCTCTGGGGACATCACTTTTCAGCTGAATCCTGGATGGGTAGGAGCTATCCAGGTGATAAATAAAGGGAAAAGCATTCTGCACTGAGAAACAGCAAGATCTTGAAGTGGGAAAGAAGTTGGCACATGTGAGGTGCTGCACGAAGGCCAGGGTGGTTGAGGCACAGGGAACAAGGGGAGGCCTGGCATGGGCTGGATTCTACAGCATCTCCTAGGTTATGCTCAATTTTCTGAACCTCATCTTAAGGGGAATGGGAAATATTAAATGTTAATCATGGCCTGCCATGCTCCAGTGAACAGTTCAAAAGCAGGCCATGTAGAGAAGATTCTGGAGAGAGGCAGAGTGGAAGGATGGAAAGACTTTGCTTTGGGGGAGAGGGCAGTGTTGAGGTGGAGGGGTGGCCGGCAGGAAGTCCCAGAGGTGGGAACCAGTGGGGCATGTTAGAGGAGTACAAAAAGTGAGGGTAGCTGATGTGTAGAGAATGAAGGGAAAACCAGTGGAGTTGTGACAGATTTTAGGCTACCTTAGGGCTTGCCAGCTATTCTATGGAATAAGGACACTATCCTTGATAAAAGGAAGCTATAGGAGGGCCTTAGGCAGGAGTGACCCCTGTCTGATTTAGGGGGTTAAATCTCATTTAGGCTGCTCTGTGGAGTACATATTGATAGTAAGTAGGAAACATTCAGGAACAGGTGCAGTTTTCCAGATGTAGAGTAGGGGTGGCTTGGACTGGGGGTGACAGAGGAGATGGGGAGAAGGAGATTGATTTGAGAGGTTTTGAGGTCAAGTTGACTAGGCTTGATGATGGATTAGAATAGGGGGGAAGGGGGCTCTGTCAGCGGTGGCAGTTTGAGCTTGAGCTGCTTGTCGGATATGCAAATACAGATGTCCCCGGATCACTTGGATATGACACTCTGACATGTAGGAGATGGTTTAGAGGCTGTGGGATCAATTTCAGAGTCACCTGTGCTGTGGGGAAAGGGGAGACCATGACAACAAGTGAGATCTTCAAGGAAGATTGTGTAGGGACATAAATTGGGAAATGCCTATTGGGAAAAATAAATTTTTTTTTAAATTTTTTTTCAACGTTTATTTATTTTTGGGACAGAGAGAGACAGAGCATGAACGGGGGAGGGGCAGAGAGAGAGGGAGACACAGAATCGGAAACAGGCTCCAGGCTCTGAGCCATCAGCCCAGAGCCTGACGCGGGGCTCGAACTCACGGACCGCGAGATCGTGACCTGGCTGAAGTCGGACGCTTAACCGACTGCGCCACCCAGGCGCCCCAGGGAAAAATAAATTTTTATTGGGGATTTTAAATGTTGTTACTCATTGTGAGACACTAAAAATGCAGTCACAAGCAAAGAAAATATAGCATAATCTCATATTCCGTCATTATGCATATATTTGATCCTATCTGCTAATTGAGAAAAAAAAAAAAGAAAATATTACATCCCGAACCCCAAACTCTTAGCAAGCACACCCATGAGTTTGGCAGCAGGATACATTTTTAAGATACCGATTCATCTTTCCTCCCTGTGTTTTTCCTTCCCTGACCCAGGCAGGTCACAGACTATGCTTACAAGGCAGGGCTCTGGATGTTTATGAGGTCAAGGCTGTCTGAAGAAGATGGAGAGGGTAGACATAAGGAGGATTTCCCAGTGGTTGAACAGAGTTCCCTGAGCAAGTACTGTGGTCCTGGAGTGGAGCAGCAGTGTCCTTTTCCATGCTCCTGACAGTATTCCAGGCACTCAGGGATGCCAGCCCTGCCAAAGCCTCTCCAAACCCCTGCAAACACATGGGGGAAGGAACAGGGTCACTCAGCCAGTGGAATTTGCAGTGGTAATCCAGAAAAAAACCAATATTCTTTCATCAGAGGGTCCTCCCCTATGTACTGGCCCTCTGTCCTGCCTTAGGCAAGACATGACCCAACCCTTTAGGGGGAGGAGAAGAAACCCTGAGAATAACTGAGGCTGAATTTCCCACGAACTTAGCAGGATGAGAGCTCAGGGTTGAAATCTAGTTAAATAATAGGAAATAAAGAAATGACATATTTCCTGAACACTTACATCTCTAGACAGAAATTCGTACCTAATATAAGTCTACTTTAATGAAAGAAGAAGGTGAAAGAGGCTGAGAAGGAGGAAGACAAGAACCAGCAGGTCCTGGGGAAGAGGCAGATCAAAAGAAGAGAGCGACCAGCTGTGTGATACGGGCAGAAAGGCCTGGTGGGGGGAAGGCGATCCACTTGCAGAAGTGGAAAGCTTTTGAGAGCACAGAGGGTGTATGGTGAGAGGCTGAGCAGAGAATGGGAAGGGAAACTTGTATAGACTCCATTCAAGAAGTTTGTTAAGTTTGTTAGTACAAAGAAGAGAAGAAGATTTAAATTTTGTTTTGTTTTGTTTTGTTTTGGCTAGGGGCTAAAGACACTTGAGGCTATTTCAGTCCTGAGATAGAGAAGTAGGAGAGTCTGAATAAAGAAGATAGAGGGGAACCCCAGTGGAGGGAGGCACCTGAGTTTAGGGCAGCCAGGATGTCCTAAAGAAGAGGGGGCTGGCCCTGTAAGGAGATGGGGCACACCCATGGGACTGCAGGAAGGAAGGCTGCCTGGCTCCATCTACAGTGACCTTTGAAGTATGGAAAGGTTACTGAGGAAGTACCAGGTGGATGGTCTTGATCTTCTTAACAAAGCACATATAGAGATCAATGTCTGCCCATCAAGGACTTGGTAATAATAGAAACCCTTAGGATCTGTACAGAGAAGAATACAATACGGAATCATTAAGGCTGAATATAAGTACAATCATAACAGGTTACCATTATGACTGTATACTTTATAGCAGGCACTGTTCTATGCCTACTACATGATAATTCAATTCATTAGTATAATTTTTATACATTATTAGTATCCTTCTCCCCACTTTTTGATGAGGAAATTGAGGCTAGGGGATTAAATAATATAACCTCATTAAATAATTTAACCTTGTGGTCATTGACTAAGGAAATCACAGGTTTTAACCAGTATACGGGACACCTAAATCAGCCTTAACCCTTTGCCACACTGAAGAAACACAGCAGTGCAGGCTCTGAGTTGAAGTGAATGAGCCATGTCACAGGATGTTCTTCAGCAGCTTGGGGTCAGGAGGATTGCTGGATGCTGCGGGGGGAACCAGTTAAAGGATTCCCTGAAACTGGATGGATGAAGATATGAAGGTGATGGATGTAGAGCCTTTGCCTAGGCTATTGAAAGAGAGACCTGATAGTCTGGCAGAATGAAGAATGTGAAGGTGTGAAAGCACTGGAGAACAGTGCCAAAGGCAGTTCCAGAGCTCATGTGAGTGTTGGTGGCAATTGAAGCCATGAGGCAGATAAGCTCACAGAGGAACAGAGTACAGAGTGTGAGGAAGAAGGGACCTGGGAACAGGTCTGGAGGAATCCTGGTATGAGGAGTCAACAAAGGAAGGGAGACTTGCAAGGAGACAGAACAAATGCTGGCAGGAAATCGGGAGTGAGACAGTGGTGTGTCACTGGAGCAAAGGGAAGGTAGTGGGTATCAGGAAGCAGGGAGCATCCAACAGGGCCAGTGAGAACCTGGCAAGTGCAGTGAGACAAGGACCCAAATGTGCCCATTGGTTGTGGGGTATGGAGGTCTCTGGTGGCCCAAGAAAGAACTGTTCCAGTGGAATGATGGGATCTAAGGCCTGCCGGGCATAGGTTGAAAAAGAGTGAGAAATGTAAGTATGAAGCATGAAATCACCTCTCCAGGAGGTTTGGTCTCAAGGGTAAAGAGAGATGAGACAATAGCTGGAGGGGTATGCAAGGTTGAGAGAAGGCAATGTTTGAGTGGAAAAGACTATGCGTATTTAAAATGGGCATTTCTCTTAGGGAAAAATCTATTTGAGAGGGAACTGGAGAAAGAAAGGATTGTGGAGAAGTACCTCTCCGGACAAGGCAGGAGAAGATGGATCTTAAGCCATGTGGACAAACCAGCCTTGGTTGGTGGGAGGGAGAAAAGGCCAGGGAACAGGAGGGAGGGGGTGGGCCTGTGTGCTTGATGGTGGGTGGGCGAGAGAGTTCTGGGGAACAGTCTCAATGTTCCAAGTGAAATAGGAGGCAGGGTTGTAAGCCAAGAGTGAGGCAAGAAGTGGGGGCGTTGGAGGTTTGAGGGGGGCATCTCAGGCCAGGAGTGCCTTAGAGCTGATGAGAGGAAAGTGGCATGATTGCTGGGTGGTGCTGGGAGTCTGTCTGAGAATCGTTACTGTGAATATGTGGCAAAATTGATCTGCCCTGTGGTACTTTCTCAATAAAACTCAGCAGTTTGCACTCTGTCTCAGAGCACAGGAAGAGCTGGGTCCTTTCAGAGATGGCTTTTTGCCAGATGTGTGTGATATTAAAGATAGAGAGGCAGAGGAGTAGATAGTTCTGAAAAAAGTGTTATATAGTGATGGGACTTGAGGTCGAAGTTTGATACAGAGGAGAATGAAGACAGAAGATAGCTGATGGATTGGCACAGAGTGGAGTGGGTTAATTGACTGGAGGTCCCCTGAGATTCTAAAACCACTGGGAAGAAGTTGACTAAACTAGCTGGAGAGGAAATCGAGACCTGTGCATACAAGGAATCATGATGACAAGATTTAGGTGGTCTGGGGAGTAAGTAACCAATGTGGAATATGGAAGAAGGTCACTGAGGAGGAGGAGGTCAAGAGGCTGAGAAGTCAGAGTATTGGATGGTCAACCGTGTGGATCCAGAAGTCACATGACTCTGGGATCAGAGTCACCTGTGAATGAGAAAGGCAGGCAGATGGCAGCACTGAGCAGGGGAAGAAGGAAGTACAGCCGATAGCCCTGGAAAGGGTATGCTTATGCCTGAAATGCCACCATTTGAGTTTCCTTTCATGACCTAAGATGTCGTCCCCTTGAAGTTGCAAAGATTCTGAGGAGGAGTAATACACCAAGCCTTGTGAATCATTCACTCTTTGGTATAAATGAGTTTCTCAGTAGTTCACAGAGATTACTTTTTGGCCAGGAGAAATAAAAAGGCATATGGAGCGAGAGGAAATGGCTAAGCCTAGAAAATGTCATCACAGTCAATCCTAGGAAACAACACAGGGCAATTGGCTCAGTGTAGCAGGAAAGTTGTCGTCAGGCAGGAGGAGTTCCACTGGCTCACAACAGCCCTGTGAGCAAGCAGGGGGCACCTGAGACTTCGTTCAGGCTTTCAACTCCTTGCAGTTGCATGATCCCTGAGAAGGGATCACAGTCCTGGACAGACCACAATCTGCCCCAGTAAAGACCATTTCTAGGCTGCTGCCTGCTGACCCCATAGCAGTGAATTTTCTAATTGGAAACCTAGGGCTATACAGACTTTGCTATTAAATTATAGGCCCTCTTTCATTATGGGAAGCAGATCACATCCATATATTTTGAGACACAGATAATATTGTACTTTTATGTCCATACACCTGTCCATCTGTCCATCCATCCATCTGTCCATCTGAAACCAAACATTTATTGATTGACTTCTATATGCAGGCCTTTTGGTGAGGAGTATGCAGAAATATGAATAAGACATGATTCTATTCTCCAAAGGGGTCATCACCTGGGCAAGGGACAGAAAGACAAATTAGATAAATAATTTTTTAGTAAATAAATTTTTAGTGAAATCCTGTTTGGTAAATTCCATAACAGTGAATTATACAAAATAGCTGGGGAACATAGAAAAAGAAATAACTAACTTCGCATACAAATTTTTTTTTTTTCTAAATCAGGATATAGCCAAACTAAAACATTGGTCAGAAATGTCCTAAAATAGTCAGTGTCTGTTTGGGTAGAGAATAAAGCATATGTGCCTTCTCAAATTTGCTAAAAATGAAGATTTCAGAAGGTCCTAGCATCTGGACAACTGTCCTGGTGTTGGTATGAATGGGATGGGTTTTGCTGTGAGATGGAGAATATTCTAAATTAATAGCAGATGCATTTTGTGAGTTAGCATACCTAGACAATGAAGAGAATCCAAGCGAAATCCTGTAACTGCGGTTTTCCTCCTGCTTGGGAAGGTGTCAGAGCATCTTCGAGGCTGGCAGGGAGGGGATCCCAGAGATGTCCCTGTATCTTCAGGACATGGAGCCCGAGATCTCAACAGGCCCTGAAGACCTGGAAGCTTTCCCCCTTGCACTACTTTCTCTCTCGTTTATCTAAACCCATGGTTTTCAGCTTGAGGTCACAGCACAAGGATACGTGGCCACACCTGTAATCACTAAAAATGATTCGTGTACCCACCTCTCACCCATAGTTTGAGAGTTATTTCTATAATGATACGACTCTCATTCATATTTGACTCTTTTTCCAGAGGCATGGGAGGGGATGGAATTACAGCTCTGAAAGGCAATTCTGCGTGACCTGCCGCCTGTCTTATTTCTAACACATCTTTCCTACCATGAGGACCTTTATTATTGAGCAGCTACTCGTCAAGGGTGACATAGGGCAGGTTTAGCTGTGGACTGAGGGAGTATAGTGGATCCCTCTTCTCTAGGTGTAAATAGTTGATATCGCACTAAAGTGCTTATGATCCAGTCAGTCATGATCCTTCTATAAAATAAAAGTTAAAAAAAATGATATGCACTAATTAACTTTACTGTGTAGGAGGTAAGTTCAAGGTTTCAGTGGGGTCTAGAAAGAAACAGAACGGTGAGGCACGGATTGGTGCCTCTGAGTGGGAGCTGTCATTAATTGCCACTTGACCTGAGGTTTCCTCTTATCCTCCAGAAATCCTTTTAACACTCTTTCCAGCTCCAGCCTGTCCATGAACCTCTGACACCCCAGATCCTTTTGGCTTAGCTTTTGCTTGGTGTTGCTCCTTCCTTATCTCTCCCCAAGTACCTCTAAGAGACAATTGACTTTTTGTTTCCTTTCCTTTTGTGGTCAGAGCACAAAGAAAATGAAAAGCCCCTGTGGTTCACAGTCTGGTTCCCTTCCAATCAGGTTGCGGTTACCTGAGGACTGAGTCACTGACACAGGAAGTCTCTGCTGGCCACCCCCTGCCCAGCTCACTCCACTCCCCTGCCCTGCCTTTTCTGATGAATAGACCCCTCAGACACACTAAAGACACACTGAGCCCCGGAGCCTGCAGCGTGCAGGATTGTGCAGCCTTCTTCTGACAGCCCTTTTCTTGAAGAAGCCAAACTCTTTTGGCCTTTCCAAAATTTAAAAAATAGCTTAAATATGCCAGAGCATGTGTTCAGCAGAGCTACATAGTACTTTTCATATATCCAAGTTACTAATTTTCTGGGACCTGCCAACATTTCCATTTTAAACTTGTGAGATTAGAAAGAATAATTTGAAAATATGTCAAAACTTTACATTTTCCATATAGGCCCTGGGTGCAGATCATCTCTGGGGGTGGGCTTTGTGGTTCCTTGGCTACTTCTCTTCTCTCCCCGTGGGTTGCCACCCTTTGTCCATTCACTGGAGGGTAGGGGGTGATGTATTGCACAAGTTCAGAGCTGTCTGTATGGTTTTAGTAAAGTAGTAGAAGCAGAGAGAATGGAAGATAGGAAGGCTATGAAACATGGAGTAAAAAAATCGGATGTTACTTACAGTTAACATTATGTGCAAAAAGCTTTGACAGCTGCTAACGACCACTGCAAGCGACTCAGGCAGTGGTCCATGGAAGAGGACATGTGCCCCTGGGAAGAGTGATGCCTCTCACCCTGGGCTTAGTCTCCCTTCCACCCCCGCACCATCATCCACGGAGCTTTCCCCATAACACTCACACCCCACACACGCAAGGCACACCTTCTTACAACTACAGCATGCTCTCACATCCACTCACACATATTCACACACACAAGTGTACTCTCACACAGAACACTCACACACAGGTTCACATACATAAACCTACTCACACATACAAACACACACAACACACACAGGTGCACACTCACACCCACACACAGGTACATGCTCATACACACAAACACACTCACATAGGTGCATGCACACACACACACACACACACACACACACACACACACACACACACCTTCTCAGAAGTGTGCTCCAGAGGGCAGGGTGCTGACCTTGAGCAGCATGCAGTGGAATGAGAAGATTGGGTTAGCTGTGTGACTTTGGGCAGACACTTCACCCGACCGGGGCCTCAGTGTCCCCACTTGGACAACTGGGGATATGAACCGTGGAATGCTTAAGTTTGCTCCCAGTCCCCGTGCAGGCAGGAGGAGCGTCTCTTCCCCCCAAGACTTGCTCCCACCACTCCTGCTCTGAGGGCTTCTCAGAAACCAAAGAAGAAGCTGAAATGATTAATGAGGAAACAGACATGAGTCCATTTCAGTCTCTCAGTTAATGGTTTTGTAACCTGCTGAGCTGGTCTGGCACCTTCAGACCCATTATTTCAGGTATTTTTTTGTTGATCTTTTCCAGGCTCCCAAATAAGTCCCCTGGACATGGCACTCATCAGTACTTCCACTCCCTGGCCAGCTGGGAGGAGCACAGGAGGCCCTTCGGACCTGGTGAGCTGCCACTCTGGCTGCAAATACCAGCAAGGTGAGTCACGTCAGGGCACTGACCTTAAAGGGAGAGAAATTGGTGCTTGCTTCTCAGCAGCAAGGGCCCAAGATGCACCCAGTCGCTCCCCCTTTTACATCACTTTGCCGCAGGCGGTGCACGTTCACACCTATTAATTACTTCATTTGGTTCTTACAAGAGCTCTAAAAAGCAGAGAGTTCAAATATTCTTATTGCAATTTTTGATAAAAGGTTAAGTGACTTGCCTTACGGTCACAGCTAATGAGGAGCAGAGGTGTGGCTGCACATGGTTTTATCTGATTGACAGACCAGGGCCTTTTCTGGGCTTTTTATCATCTCTTAAGAATATGGGCATCTGAGACTCACCCCAGGAGCAAAGGGGCTCATGGTTGTCAGGATGGGGGTGGGAATCTACCTTGTTAGCTGGATCCTCAGGGAATTTTGCCACACCTCAGATTTTTATGTATGTCATCCAGAGGATGGGCGAGGCTTGGTGTGGTAAGGACGCTGTGAGGTATTTACAGTGCTGAGGCCTGGCTTGGAATTCTGTATGACATGATACTCCCTCCAGTTGCTCTCAGTCTCAGTTTCTTCACTTGATCATGAGGAAAATGAAGCCTGGGCTAGCCCCTCCCCTACACCAAACACCCCCCCCCCCCGCCACCACACACAGGCACCCAAGTATTAGCTCAGGAAGGTAGTATTTGGGAAAGCCCTCATTATGCATGTGAGATGTTGTATTAGTTAGCAAAAAGCCCCAATTTGTCAGGGACCTAGGACCATCAACCACTTATTTCTTACTGATTTTGCTGGCCTCTGCTGGGCTGGACTGAGCTGGGCTCCACATCTAGATGAAGAGGTAGCTACTCTTAGGCCATTCTCATGGTGGAAGGTAGGAACAAAAAAGGCAGAACCAAATCCCCCAAGAATATTTAAA
Source organism: Lynx canadensis (assembly GCF_007474595.2). Lineage (NCBI taxonomy): Eukaryota > Metazoa > Chordata > Mammalia > Carnivora > Felidae > Lynx > Lynx canadensis. The sequence goes on along the minus strand of NC_044311.2, from coordinate 31,225,193 downwards.
CTTCTGCTCAGACAAGACCTATATCATATCTACACTCTCATTTTATTAGCCAAGCAGGTCTCTTGGCCAAACCTAGAATCAGTGGGGTAGGGAATTCTATACTTTGCCTTTTGGGAACCATGGCCTGGATGGAGAGGGAGGGAATAATTGTCACAGTACAGCTTAGCATACAGGTGTTATTACATTTCTTGCGCTCACAGAATCATGAGCTTCAACTCCATTGGTTGAATTAAGCTCTCTTTTGTCTGGTTGGGGGATTATCCTCCAGTCTGAGTGTCTTTGATGCATAAAGCAGACCTTATATCCCAGCAGAGGCCCAGCACAAGCCTTGTCCAGGGTGGTGCACATAAGAAACTTCCTTTTCCGGCTGCCTCACCTCCTTCTCCAGAATGATAACAACAACCAGCATATCTGGAGCACTTCAGTTTCTTTATTTCATATTCTCCATAAAGGCATCACCGATGTTAACATACTGGGTGGTAGAGTAGCACAAGAGATACATGGTACTGGAATTCTAATCCTGGTTTGGCCACTTATTAGCTATGTGACCCCACGTGAATTATTTAACTTTGCTGGGCCTTATTTCATCAATGGTAAAAGTGGGACAATAATATCTTCTTTTTGGAGGTCTTACGAAGATTAGAGCCCAAATGTTCACATTGCCTAGAACAGTCTCTGGATAGCCTTTGAATAATACCTACTTTCAAAATTATCTGTATTCTAAATTTGATCACTTTCCATCAACCTCCCTATAACATCTTTTCTTAGTTAGGTGAACACTAACTGCTACAACTCATAAATCTTCTGATTTTACTGGTTTCACACAATTAAAGCTTATATCCCCCACGTATTGCTTAACACACGTTTATGATTGGCAAGAAGCTTTGGTCCATGGAGGCTTTAGGAACCCAGGCCATTTCCATGTCATGGCCCCACCATCCCCAAGTCTTCAGATGCCATTCTTAGAGCAGATGAGCAAAGAGAAGGAGGAGACAACATGCTGCTTCCTAACCATCTTGGCCCAAAAGTGAAGCACATCACTTCTATGCACATTTCACTGGCAAGAAAAGAAGAAAATGGCCACTCTTAACAGCCAAACACACTGAGAAATGTAGCCTCCTTGTGAACCCAGGAAGAAAAAGGCCCACGCAGCCTGTGGCACACCCCATATCTCTCTAACATCACTGCAAATGGTCCCCTGAGTGCACTCTTACTGAGGAGAGGCTCTCTCTACAAAGTAGCCAGAGGGGTCTTATAAAGTGTGAATTATGTTATGTTATGTTCCTGTTCAAAACCCTTCACATCTTCCTATATATGTAGGATGAAACCTAGACTCTGTCATGGCCAGCAAGGACTGGCAGGAACTGGCCCCTGCCTATCTCTCTGGTATCATTTGTTATTTTGCCTTTCACTCACTCCATTTTAGCCTGAGAGATCTTCTTTCTATTTTGGAACCTGCTGGATTTATTAATGACTTCAATCCTTAGTACTTGCTCTCCCTTTGGCTTTTGACAATCTTCCTACCTCTCATTTCATTCAGTTCTCTGCTAAAATACTGCCTCCCTGGAGAGGTCTTGTTTGACCACTCAATGATGATCAGGGGTTAAAAATGTTTGACCTTCATCTTTAAAAACAAATTTTATTGGGAAATATTAAAAACAGGAAAAGCAATAGAAAATATTAAGATGAGCATCTGAACCACCATCCAACTTTATCAAGGCTTAACATATAAGTTTATTAAAATGAGGGTCTTTATAACTCAGTTTTGACTGGACCCAATACCAATGTGGTAAGCACCAAGTAGCCCCATTTTCCAAAGCAGGGTGATAGTGTTAGCTGATTATCCACCTGCAGCTTTAAAAGGAGTTAAGTCTGGAGAGGTCAGAAGGGGGAATTTCTTTGGTTGGAGTAGTGTGGTATGACCCCTTGCCTGTCTGTGGGAGAAGGAAGAGTGTTTCCCTCTCCCCTTAACCTAAGAGATGGAGGCATTAGAACCACCAAAAGCTCCTGTCCTACATCTCCTGGAGTAGGGGTGACACCCTGGGATGGAGAAGTCTGAAGAGAAAGCCTGGCTCAGAACTGAGGACTGCACATTGGGGAGAGAGCTTCTCCAGAGAAAGCTGCTAGACAGTGAGTTAAGAGTGAGATTCTCCCTATGAGGGACTGATCTGACGAAGGAAGCAAAGTGTGGGCCCCACTCAAGGTCCTCTCTCTCTTTCCATGTGCATATGGGCACATAGGGAGAAGGCAGCTGTCTTACAAGACAGGAAGCAAGCTCTCATCAGGAACCAAATGTGCTAACACCTGGACTCCCCGGCTCCAGGTGTGAGAAACTAATGTCTGTTTTTAAACACCCTAGTCTATAGTATTTTGTCATAATAGCTCAGCCTGAGTGGACTAAAACAATAGTGGCAGTGAGAATTGAGGGGCTGCTGTACCAAATACCCTAGAAATGCAGCTTGAGAATTGGGTGATGGGCAGAAGCGGGAGAGTTTGAGGTGCATGCTGGCTGAGAGCTTCAGAAAAAGAAGAGGAAGCTGTAGAGAAAGCTTCCAACTTCCTAGAGAATACATAAGGAATCATGTACAGAATGTTGGTAGAAATATGGACATTGAAGGCCATCTGATGAGGGCTCAGATGCAGATGAGTAATTGGACCCTTGGAGCAAAGGCAATCCTCATTGTAGCATGGCAAGAACTTGGCGGATTGTGTTCGTGTTCTTGTGTTTTGTAGCAGGTAGAACTGTGAGCAATAAAACTGGGTATTGAGCTGTAAGGTATGTCTTCTTTCTTTCTTTCTTTCTTTCTTCTTTCTTTCTTTCTTCTTTCTTTCTTCCCTTTGATAGAGGCGATGAGGTGAGTGGGGAACAGGGGTAAAAAGGCCAGGGGAGAGAGATCCCAACAGGGCCTCCATGCTAAGCATGGAGCCCAACATGGGGCTCCATTCACAACCCTAGGATCATGACCATGAGTGAAATCAAGAGTCGGATGCTCCACTGACTGAGCTCCCAGCTGCCCATAACTGAGGACATTTCTTAAACAAAACGTTGAAGGAAGGAAAGGCTTGGTCCCTCCTAACTGCTCTAGTAAAGTGCAAAAAAAAACCAAAAAAAAAGAAGAAGTTGAAGAAGGAATTTTTTGTGAAATGAAATCACAAGAGGCTTGATAATTAAATTCTTGATTAAAGAATTAGATTTTCTTTTGGAAAAAAAAAAAAAAAGCAACCAGAACTTAAATATTTGGAAAATTCTCAGCCTATCCATACTGCCAAAAAAATGAGAAAGTGTGTTTGGAAGAGAACGTCAAGGGTGTGGCTAACACTGGAGATTAGTGTGAGTGTGAACCAAGGACATAATCAGCCATCTCAACAGAAGCCAGGAGTAGAGATAGGTATTTACCGGCAGAAACACTGCAAGCTGGAACTAAAAGAAACGGAAAATAAAATGAATGAAGGCAGGCTGCAAACATGTGCTGTTTCTCATGGAAAGGAAAGAATGACACCAAAGGTGACTGAGAGATCATCAGAGCTGCCGTTCCCACTTCCGGCTCAGGGGACAGGGCTAGGTCCTACTGTGTTCAAAGGGTGGGGCCACCTCTCTGGTTTGGAGGATCAGCACCTCATGGGCAGAGCCACTGCAGAGAGCTGTGTGGATAGCAGCCCACGGAGCTGAAGGAATGGGGCCACCTTACCAAGCTGTGGGGCTGCTGCTGTCACCCCAGGGCCTGGAGGGCAAAGCACCAACCAAAAAGAATTATTCTCAAGCCCTAAGATCTCATGGAATTTGCCTTGTAACTTTAGGACTTGCTTGGAACCTGTCACTCCTTTTATCCTTCCTATTTCTCCCTTTTGGAAAGAGAAGGTCTATCATATGCCTGTTCCATTATTGAATTTTGGAAACCCATAACTTGTTCAGTTATGTACGTTCACAGATGGAGAGGAATTTGCCTCAGGAAAGATTTTACCTCAAGTGTCACCCATATCTGACTTAGATGGCATTTAACAAGACTTCAGACTTTAGAGTTGATGCTGGAGTGAATTATGACTTTGGGCTATTGGGATGGATATATGTATTTTGCATGCAAGAAGACATGAATTGGGGGGGGAATGGGAGCAGAATGTTATGTTCTGAATGTTTGTATACTCCCAAAATTCATATGTTGAGGCCCTAACCCAAATGTGATTGTTTTAGGAATAGACGCCTTTGGGAGATAATAGGTTTACATGACAACTTGAGGGTGGGATTTTCATAACAGGATTATGAAAAGAAACCAGAGAGCTCTGTCTCTCTCTCTCCACTGTATGAGGACACAGCAAGAAGACGGCTAATCTGGCACCCAGACTGTGGGAATTCCCACCTCCTAGAACCGTGTTGTTTAAGGCTGGCCAGTCTATAGTATTTGTTATAGCAGCCTAAACAAACTGAGGCAGAATCAATTGGCCAGAATGAGGAAGCACGTGTTAGTTATAGATTTGCTATAAATACGCTTTATCAGATTGAGGAATTTCCCTTCATTTGGAGTTCGTTGTGAGTCTTTGTTATAAATAGGAAAATCAAAGAAAAAACTGTGGCCTATTAATATAGAATACTACTCAGCAACAAAAAAGAATAAGCTACTTATAAGTACAAAAACATGGATGAATCTCAAAAACATTGGGGAAAAGAAGACAGAGTCAAAAGAGTACTTACTACATGGTCTCATTTTTTGTAGTTTAAGAATAGGCAAATCTAGAGGCACCTGGGTAGCTCAGTCGGTTGTGTCTGACTTTGTCTCAAGTCATGATCTCATGGTTTACAAGTTCAAGTCCCATGTTGGGCTCTGTACTGACAGCTCAGAGCCTGGAGCCTGCTTTGGATTCTGTGTCTCCCTCTGTCTGTCCCTCCTCTGCTCACATTCTGTCTCTGTCTCTGTCTCTGTCTCTCTCTCTCTCAAAAATAAACAAACATTAAAAATTTTTTAAAAAGATAGGCAAAGGTAGCTATGGTAATGGAAGTTGAATAGTGGTTGTCTCTGGTTGGGGGAGAGGAGGGAGTTGACTAGAAAGGGGCATGAAGAAACTTTCAGAAGTAACAGAAATGTTCTCTACTTTATTTCTTCTTCTGAAACCGTAATTACACACATGTTAGGATACAAGAGGCCAAAAGGGGATCCTTCAAGCCAAACTGTCTTGGTGACTTTTCACCAATTCCTGTGCCTGCAGGGAACTCACATATCTTCAGGTCTCCATCCCAGGAATGAAGGGTCTTATTTCTAGATCAAAAAGGGTTTCTTCTCAAATTCGTTACAGGGGTAAATACTCAAAATATGACCATCCATTTGCCTCTCTGTTCCATGGAGAAGCTGCATTGTAATAAAACGTCCTTATGCCTGAAGGGTATTCTGATATTGAGAGGGCCAATGCATTGGCAGACTTTTTCAGATACTGTGACTCAGCAAAGGGAGCCATTAGACAGGAGAAGTTGTAGGTTCTGTCCTCTTGAATGGCCCACCTTGCTTTCTTTTCCAAATCTAATCTTATCTAGGTCAGTTAAAAATAGTGTTGGTATATAATTTTATAGTTTAAAAAGTAGCTTCCCATATGGTTAAATAAGTTAATGTTTAGACAGCATAAGCATAAATATCTTTAATTTACAGATGTGGAAGGTGAGGCTCAGAGTTCCTCTTGTGTGCTGGGTACCTTAGAACACTATCTCATTGACTTAACACAAGGCCTGTGGGACATGAAGCTCCCTAGCCTGCTTAGTGCTGGAGGACTGGGTTCCCTCTTGAGTCTAACACAAAATTCATGACTTTTATCACATCACTCCTTGGAGTCATAGGGTTGGTAAATGAGTCTAATCAAAGCTAAGAGTAAGGTCTTTCTAATTCAAATATTCTTTGCCTCCTTTTTATTCCCACTTTCTCCACTTTTATATTTATTAAGAAAATAGCAGTATAAGAAGGAAGGGAAGGGAAGGGAAGGGAAGGGAAGGGAAGGGAAAGGGAAGGGAAGGGAAGGAAGAAGTAAATGTTGTATTACTCAATCACCATAAATCAACTATTTTAATTTTCTTAAGTCTCCTTTGAGTCTTTATTCAAATACCTTCACATTTTATATTTCTTTGATCATACCCCAGGTATCACTGTGGATTCTGCATTCTTCTCTTGATGTCACATCATGGGTGTTTTCCCATGTTGTTTTACGGCCCTTGATGTAACCCTGTTCCGGAGATGTAGATTGTTCTTGTAGGAACCCCAACTTTCTCATCCCTCCCCTCTCTACTCTGCTCCTTATAGCCTGCCCTGGCTGAACCATAGATTTCAAGATGAGAGTTTATGTCCCTCTGTGTTTTTGGAAAGGAGTCTATGCTGAGAAGACTCTTCTTAAAAACTCAAACTTGAGCATCTAATAAGACGATTATGCATGCTGTTACAGCAATGATTTTTAAGGACTGGCTCATCAACAGGTGCATCTATGTAAATCCCTACTTAAAATTGCTATATTGAAGCCCAGGAGGAAATGGAAGGTAACACCCTCTAATGCCTTCATTTGCCTAGACATTCAGCAGGAATGGCAATTTCATTTAAGGGAAATTTCAGCAGCAATCAATTTTCTAAATCAAATTCAGGGGTCACTGATTGTTAAGGCAACCATGGGTACACAATGATGCTATTTATAGTTTGGTTAATATGTATGCATAATAAGAGAAAATTATTTACAGAGATGATGAATTTAATACGGGAGTGAAACAGATTTACAGCCTGGAAAATGTAATTGCTTTTTGATATCAATTAAAGGACTGTTTCCAAAATCAATAAGAATTTTAAAGAATAGCATGAGCCTGAATGAATGATAAGTAACTTGGAAGCAATTTTAAAATCTTACAGTGAACAATTCCCTTGAGGCCCATGAAGGGCTTTATGGGCCTTTGAGGAATAAGGTAAGATTTTTTAAAACTTCCATTGATTTAAAATGAAAGCAAAACTTGCACACACCACTGAACTGCCACTTGTGTCGCTACATAAAGCCATGTTGGACATGGAGCTCTGGGACTGATGAATCAGAAGGAAGGAGAGAGCTTGGGAATGGGTGCCTCATAAGCTGGAACCAGACAAAGAAACACCTGCCAAGCCTAGAGTGGGTAGCTCCTCAGCTCCAGATCTGAGTAGTGGAAGCAGGGCTGTCTAAGAGACACCGAAGGATGAAAGGCATACAGTTTTGCCATTTCACAGACCTCTATCATGCATCTACTGGGTGGAGGCACCTTGACAGTCTCTGAAGAAACAGAGATGAATAAGAAAGGGTCTTGTCCTTGAGGGGTTTGTGGACCAGAGGAAAAGGCAGATGTTCAAACAGCGACAGAACAATATAACATTTGTTCCCATTTATGGAGAACTTACTACGTGGCAGGCAGTGCACCAAGCACTTGGCATGTGTGTTGTTTGGTTCTCACCAAAACCCCATTTTATAGATTTTTTTTTAATGAGGTAAAAAAAAAAGTTATATAACCTGCCCAAGGTCATCTACCTAGCCAGCGCAAGAGCTGGAAATCAAACCCAAGTATTGTGCATTTGTTAAAGTTGCTAACACTGTTCCCAGATTGATCATGGAGTTTGAGCCATGAACCTTTGCTGGTGTGATGCCAGGAAATGGCCACAACACCAAGGAGAACCCCATAAAAGTGAATGTCCCAGTGCTATGGGGCTGCCCAGGAGGAAGACTCACTTTACCTGGGGAAGGCAGGGAGTCTCCAGGCAGCTGGATTTTCCAGAGGCAGTGACATTTGACAACTATCCAAGGGCCTATGGGCTTTACAAGAACCATAGGGAAGGATGTTTTATGAGAACAGTATTGTAGCATGTGCAAGAAGGTAAACTCGGACCATAGGATAGTCTTGCTATTTGCAGGAAAACTTCCTTAAGTCCTCTCAAACACTAGATGTCAGCCCTGTTTTTAATGATTCTGATGGCATTTGCCTGTGACAAAATAAGTGATCACTGATTGTGCATCTGAGGGGTGCCTGCTTCTCACCTGAGTTCTAGCTCAGGAATCTGATGATTCTGGAGTAGGAGTTCTGCCACTTATTCACCCTTTAACAGTAGGAGGATTGCTCAACCTTGCTGAATCTCAGTTTCCCTATTTGTAAAATGAGAATGCAATACTTATTTCTAGTGTTTGTGTGAGGTTTAATATGCAATCCTGAATCCAAAGTGATATAAGCCTGGCACAGAATAAGGCTCAATAATTCTAAGTATCTGTATCTATATCAACAGTTATGTCTCTCTCTCTCTATATATATATCTTTTAATACCTGTCTCCAAAGAACATGAATCCTTGTTTGTCTGACAAAATCAAGTACCATATTGTCTACTCAGATACAGAATCACAGATGATGATCCAGGTTTAGAACTGAGGGACCCCTAAGAAAGAGTTTTTGGAAGCTGGTTCAGGCTTCTGGATGTTTTCTGATCTCAGCTGAGTAGGCTTTCCAGCATACCACATTTTAGTGTATAGCATTACACCCAGTGGCAGTGAAAACTTTTAAATAATAAGCAGAGATAAACACATGTCCTGATTAGGTTCTAGCACATGGAATAAGCATGTCAGGTCTTTAATCTTGAGTCCATTACCAACTACTGTCTGGAGCTTGTACAACTTAGTAAACTTCACTGTGCTTTCGTTCTTAATTCTAAAATGGAAATAATAATGACACCTACCTCTTTGGACTCTTGGGAGGAATAAATGAGAGAATGTATGTGTGTCTTCTAGGGCAATGTTTGATCCATAATGTATCCAAAAAATGCCCATTAATATCGATGTCAAAGTAATAGTAAGTTGCAACAGGAAGCTTACTTCTTCCATTGGGTCATCAACATAATTAGTATGTTCCGACCAGCATAGCCAAAAAGTATGTGGACAGTAGTCTGGAATTTTCAGCAAAAGCGTTTAATCTATATTCTCTTTTGCTCGTGGGATTGCAGGAAAGGACTTCCATTGATCCAGAACAAATTTAGATAAGTTTTATTGGTTCAGAAATTGATCATATGGAGTGCCGGCTTGTCTCTCATTACAATGTTACCAGGAAGAAATCAGCATCATCTTGGGATGGAGGAGGTATGGAAGGATCAATCCTAAATAGCTGTAAAGAAAACCCAAGAAAAGCTATGCTGGAGAGAGCCTCACTCATTTGAAAGTTGACCAAGCAAAAGGTTAAGTGATTGGGTTCTGGAACCTCTCTGGGCAAGTAATCTTGCTTTGTTCCATCTCAAATATTTCATTTGTGAAATGGGGATAATTATAATATATGATTCACAAGTTTGTTGTAGATTAAATACACACACAGGTAAACTTTTAGAAGCTAATAAATGTTGAATACTCATCAGATATTATTGATAATACACAGATCAAGTGCAGTAAGGTTAAAAGTAGTTCCACGGGGGTAAGGGTGGGAGAGGACAGGATGAGAATTCTCACTTCTTCATTTATTATTTCTCTCACTATTCCAATAGCATCATTTTTTTTTGTTAGTTCAGTTCCTTGCAGAAAACATTTACTGAGGGCCAGCTGTGGGTCCAGTAGGGTGTACAATTTTGGAAGGGATCTACAAGGAGGAACAAAGAGTAACAGGTATAATTTTTACCTCCAAGGAACTATCTGAAAGGAAGACACTTCCGTGCAGTGTGTACTTGTCTGGTGTAGACACTTGGTATTGAACTAGCTCAGGCAAGGAAAAAGTAGGAGCTGGGTACACACTCTGAGTAACAATCCAGAGGGTGGAAAGGTGTTCTAGGTAAAAGGACATCAGAAACAAAGTCAGAGAGTCTTGGCCTAGTGTGATAAACTAGGGGGTATGGTAAGAAGACCAATCTGGCTGGAACAAGGGTAGAAATTAAAGGGTTACTGTAGATAATGTGGTCAGTTGGGCAGATTTAGCTGGTGCCTATAGTAGGGCCATACTGGTTGTTAAAAAACTGAAATCTGCCCACATACTGCCATCAGCCTCAGACCACCACCTTATTCCCATAGAAGTCTCCTAAACCCAGAACTACAGGTTAATGTCCAGTCATACAGGGGGCCTCCAGGGCCAGCCTGCTCTAGTACATGGTTAGTGATCAATTTTGATTGGTCCATGGAAGATCATCTTGATTATCAGTGCACAGAGGACCTCGAGGTCTAGACTGGGGAGACTGTGCTTTATTCTGGAGACCACAGAGATCTAATGGTAGTCTGCTGTCCTAAAAAAAAAATTCCCTTTGGGGCACAATGGAGTAATGCCTCCTGCTGCAAGGGCATTTGCCTCATCCAGACTCAGTGGTCGGCATTTGCTCTTTCCCACAGGTGTTCCCATGGGCCATCTGATACCCATATTGAGTTCCACACACCAATACAGGACAACAAAGTTGCTCACCTGTCCTGCTCCCAATTTTGCCACTGTGATGGTTGAGCAGTCATGGCTCCCATACTTTAGGAAGGATATTGGTCACCACTTTGGATTTGTCTCTTTTGCTTTCCCTGCACAGACAGTTGATTTGTCCTGCTAATTCTTTCTCAACAATTTCTTGGGTGTGTCTCCTCAACTTCAGGGACACCTATCTCCCTGACTGGTCCCCTACAAATGTCTTGATCAGTTTGCACACCACCTGTGTGTGCCACTTTAATCTTGTCTTCCAACCTCTCTCTAGAGGCAGAGAAAAGTGTGTGTTGTGTGTGTGTGTGTGTGTGTGTGTGTGTGTGTGTTGGGGCGAGGGGCTTATAGGGAGGGAACACTGATGCTGGCTAGTCCTAAGTTGATACGCCTATTGATGAGGGGGGTGGCTCTGAGGAAATGCTGATGCCCTAGAGGATGCCATGGACCAAGTGGGAAACTTTCCTTGAGGACAAATTGGAAATTGATTCCTGATACTATTAAATTAAAAGAGGGGAATTCTTGTTTTCTTTAAATAAGTCTGGATAATTTTATCAAGGAGGTTGATTATATTGAAATTTTTGATTGATTCGGAAACATAATTATTTCAATTTAGAAATATAAAAAATTACATTGGCTAAAACAATCATTTTCCTATCTTGTGTTTAAACAGATTATGGGATTCTTTGTCCTCTTCTCTGTAGACAGTTATTGAGTAAAATCTGGATCTCCCAGCTGCTTGATTTGCTTCTTTTTTAAACTCAAGGCACACAGACGGTGCTATTTCTTTTCTCTCCAGCATTTCAGAGCCAAAGAGTTTGAAGAAGTCCCAGGTAGAGTTTTCTGGAAAATCCTTTGAAGAACCACTGAAAGGATGACCAGAAACCATTTCTCAGATACCAGAGGACCCAGAAAGATGAGAATGAGTCACAAATGTGTCTTTTTTTTTTTTTTTTTCATACCTGGAGTTTACAGACTGTATCATTTTCTCCTTGTGGGCTCTGTCACTTTCCAACCCAGTCCCCATAACCTGAATTCTGTCCCAGTCTCTACAAGCATTTTCAGCTACTCTTTGCATACTAGCTCTCATTTTTTCCTATATGTTATCTCATCATGCTACACCACCCATTTACAAACTCCTTGAAGTCTTGGAAGCTCTATCCCACCAGGGGACCCAAAGAAATGGTCCACAGGCCCTCCATGACAATTTGTTTATTGACATTTACACTGACAGGAAAAGGTCCTTGTTGAAGGGAATTCAATCCAAGGATATTGGTTGTATACATTGAACTACCACAGACAACGACAGATAGGATTGTCTTCTTTGCTGCAATTGTATTGTTACGGTCTTTGTATAAATGGATGACTGATAGTGCAGCTCCACACATCTATCGCCTTGGAAAGCCAACGTAGGTCATCTGGACAGATGTCAAGGAGACATAACTGGGTGCTCCATGGGACAGTTGGCCCCGGGCAGAGGAAAGGAGGCAGGGTAGCATCACAGTAAAGCACTCAAGCCCTGAGGTCAGGCTGCCTGCCTCTGAATTCTGCTTCTGCCTTCAATATTCTGAGTGAAATTTACAATGTTTTGAGATGTTCTTTAACTTCATTTTAAGCATTTATTGCTGAATAGTATTCCAGGGAATGCTAACGAACCAACTGTTGTTATCCTTTGCATGTGTGTAGGATCTGTGGTGATAAACCCTTTTCATTACTAAATTGGTGTTATGTGTTCTTTCTGTTTTTGGCTTGATCTATGTAGTTATAGTTTGTCAATTTTGTTGAACTTTTCAAAGAACCAGCTTTTTACTCCATTAATTTTCTTTACTTGCCCTACTTTGGGTCTACTTTGCTCTTCTTTTTCTAGTTTTTTAAGTTGAGACTCTGGGTATTTGATTTTGAGTTTTTCTTTCCAAGTACAGATATACCTACCTGTAACAACAAAATCATTGCATCCATTGGATGCTGTGGATCTCGTCTCCTTAAGACCACTTCTTAAAAACCGGAATCTGGGGGCGTCTGGGTGGCGCAGTCGGTTGGGCGTCCGACTTCAGCCAGGTCACGATCTCGCGGTCCCGCGGTCCGTGAGTTCGAGCCCCGCGTCGGGCTCTGGGCTGACGGCTCAGAGCCTGGAGCCTGTTTCCGATTCTGTGTCTCCCTCTCTCTCTGCCCCTCCCCTGTTCATGCTCTGTCTCTCTCTGTCCCAAAAATAAATAAACGTTGAAAAAAAAATTAAAAAAAAAAAAAAACCGGAATCTGAAACAGGGGTATTGCTGCACCCCAAAGTGATTTTGGAATGGGATATTCCCTGAACTTAGAAAAAAAACACTAGCTCTGATTCAGAGGACAATTCAGTGGCTATTATTTCCTTGTCCCCAATTATCTTTTTTTGAGAGAAAGAATTCCATAATTGTTTAAAGTATGCTCTATTGACCCCCTAGTCCAAGTTGGCTGAAAATCCCATCTTGAATATTCTATTACCTCCTTTCTAACTAGAAAGAATGGTAAGAATCAGCTTTACTTGGCCCTTCTAAATGCATATGTTTCCAGCTCAGCTGATACTGACTTTGTTTTTCCTGGTACCTATTTGGGCTACTTTGCTGTGCTAAATGGGATGTACATGGGCTCCTAGATTTGGTATGTGCTAGCAGAGAATGATGCAAAGCAGAGTCCACTGGGGGCACAACTTTCTGAGTAGATGAGGTATAAAGTAGGGGAAAGCATGTAGGGCCAAAAGTCAGCATCAGGGTTTTATCACAGCTCTGCATAGTTTGGAGATGTGATAGCAAGTCCTTTCTTCTCTCTGTCCTGCCAAGAGCATGGGCTGTGTGGCCCTCAGAGAAGAGTTTGGTTGTGGAAGCCCCTTAAAGGCTGTAATGTGCTGGGCTGACAATTGTCTCACATGACTCTTGGTTTAACCTCCCTATATCTTGGTCCCTATTTCTCCAGAAGATCTTACTTTTTCCAGTAGCACAGGGACCCCATATTCAGAATTGCCTGCACTTATTTTAATGCTCTGTTGTTTCTATTTTGAAATTCTTAATAACTTTTAGTAGAGGGCCCTATGTTTTCATTTTGTGCAGGGTCCCACAAATTCTGTAGCTGATCCTGTTTACCTGGAAGGCCCCTTGAAAACAAGGTAGTGGCTTGACAAGTGAAAGGGACACAGCAAGCCTCAGGGGTAAAGCTCATAAGTGGTCACAGACAAGCTGGGTGCAATTTGGGATGACGTGTCACATTTCTGTGCCTCACTGAAACAACTTCCAGCGGTACCTCCCCCACCCCCATACCTCCTTGTAAGAGGAATTTTTGGAAGACTAAATCATATTTTGCCAGATATTCTTCACCATACACCTGCCCCGACAACTCCCCCAGTGCTCGTTCACATCCAGCAACCCAAGAATCAACAGCATCCATATGGTGCATCCTCTATAAATGAAAGCTCTTTTAATTAGTGATGGGACACCTCAAATAATTTCAGCAGATGCTTCCATTTCATGCAAACAGGCACATGTCTTTGCAATTGGGCAATATTGTTCTAATTATAACATAGCCTGCAGCTCAACTGGGTATGTCTCTGAGACAGTCTTTCTGAGGGAGAGTATGTGGGTTGAGATCTATTTTTTTCACTCTCCCACCCCCCTCCCCACTATATCTGCTTTCAATATTTCATGTTTGTTAACTGTTTTTTGTTTTGTTTTGTTTTTTACTATTTTGATTTGCAAGTGCTTTCAACAGTCCGGAAAGGAGGGATGGGAAGGACATAATTATTTGGCACTAGAATGGGTGAGGAGAGGAGGCTCTAGGATTTTCCTTCTTTTTATAATTTCCTTAAAAAGAACAGGCCTATTTCTTCAAGAAGGCTGCAGAGCAGACTGTGTGACGCAGAGATTTCTTTCACTCTCCCCAATATCCTGGGATTCTGTGGCAGAGATGACAGGGCTGTTTTCTATAATTAAAGCTCCCCTAGGAGGGGTGGGAGAGAGCGTGGTCTCTTAACAGACTGGGTTTGTATCTGGAGATGTCAGCATGGTTCTACGTAGTTCTTGGCAAACAGCGTGAGAGAGACCTGTGGACTCGTCGTGCTTGGGAAGATGTGTTGTCTGGGTCCATGAGATGCTGGTTATGGTTGCTCGCCAAATATTTCTAGCTCATTCCCCACCTTCTGAGCACATAGTAGGACAATGCTTCTGTCTTTCTTTGAGGGCTTTTATATATAGGACTCCTGTAGGGAGCTCCATGTACTTCTATATGTCCTTCCACGTGGAGCTGTTGTGATTTACTTTGGTCAATGCAATATGAGTTGGCATGAACTGTGCTCCTTCCAGCTGGAAGACTTCACGAACCTGAGTACTTCCCCATTTCTGTGGTAGTCATGGAAGCACATGTCAAGATAGACCCCTATCACCATGGAGCACAGAGTCTCAAGTCTCTAATTTGAGCAGAACCCTGCTGCAAGCCTAAGGCAGTTTTGTTGTGTTATGCCACAGAGATTTTGAAGTTGCTTGGTGCAGCAAAACCTGGCCTATCCTGACTAATACGACAGTGGTTAGAGCTAACCTAAGTTCACTCTCTGGGGAGTTCTCCCAGGTCACTCTGAGCTGAGGTGTTCCCGGAGGAGCTATCTGGGGATTGGCAATACTGAAACAAGCAAGAGAGGACCTGTTGGTAAACACCTGTTTCAGGAACATTTCTCTCCCATTCTGGTGCATTGAAATAGCCAAACATGAGACTTTCAGGCTATTTTAGGCAAGAAAGAGCAGCTAGACTCTGGAGCAGGGAGACACAAATAGGATGACTCATACCAAGTAGAGGAACAGGCTGAATGAAGCTGTGGTCGAGGCTACCTCAGGAGAACCCAAAGTCTCCCAGCAGACCTGACAGCCTTGTCCTCCCTGCTGACCAAGAGCAGGTCCCATCCTTTGCACTTTGGCCCAACTCTCAGGCCAGGCTGTGTTGAGGTGCTGTAAAAGGACAGCTGGGGGATACACCCAGATGTCCCACCTGGTAGAGGTGTCTTGAGGGTAGCCTAGCTTGCTTCTCCTCCCCCTTGGTTGTGGAGGTCCACGATCTCTCAGTGAATAGTCTACAGATCTGGTGGACTCATTTGCTTTCCTTTGTCATCCTCTGATGACCCCAGGGCCTACGGCAGGCTTAAGGTTAAACATTCCCATTCCTGCCTCACCTTACCTGATATTCTGGGAACCACCATTAATGAAGCCTCTCTGTATAGAAAACATGGCCTGGGCTTCAAATGACCAATTGAACATTTCTCCATCTGTAAGTTGGGGAGCCTTGTGAGGATTTATAATATTCTCGGAGTGCCTCATTAAAAAAAAAAAAAGAAAAGAAAAAAAACCAAAGCAAGATATAAACAAAAAGGAAAGAAAATAAAAAGGAAAGCAAGCTTCTTATTTCGAACCTCTTTCACCAAACACTTCAATCTGCTTTATTACTAAGGTAGAAAAAGTAACGGTGTTAAATTTAGATAAAAGCAGGGAGACACAGTAACTTTTAAGTGGCACAAAGCATATTCAGAAAGGTCTCTCTGGGTAAAATGCTCTAGGCTGAGTCACACCCAGCCTGAAGGGTTTCTTGTTCTGCCCGCTGACCATGGAAAGCTGAGAGAATGAATCTTGCAGTGTGAGCAGTGCCCCCAGCATCTGATCTGTACCTTCTCCAAGCTGACTGAGGTGTACAGACCAACTGTTGTACAAAGGAGCCCAGAAGCCTCCTTCAGTCTTGCTTAGAGGCAGGGGCTGGGTGAGGTCCTTCCCAGCTGGCATAATGCATAATTAGGATTAAAAAAAACCCAGGGAACTAGAGGAATTTAAACTTCCATGTATTTCCTACCTAAGATGGTACTCAAAGGAGAGAAGTTGGGGCAACACCCAAGCGATGAAAAGTTTCTGGCACATGTACAGTCTGGACGCACATAAATGCTAGTGGTTTCAGGACATCATCACCAGTGAGGTTATTTTGCACTCGGTCTCTCACTGTCTGGTGGGGATGACAGACAAACATATTTTGAATCCAAGGTCAGGGCTGTGATAGAGACAGGCACAGCTTCTGTGAGGGTGCCGGTGGGGAGGGGCTTCTGACTCTTGAGAGGAGTGGACCTCAGTCTGGATCTTGAAAGAAGTGGAAATTAAGTGGCAGGGCTGTGAGGGCAGCATTTCTGGTGGGCTGAGGCCCGGACAGGGAAGCGGCAGGAGGGGAAGCTGGAGGGGGCCAGGCATCAGCTGCCGAGGATGGAATATGCCAGAGAGAGAGTGTAGATCTCCTCTCAAAGCCAAGGGAAGCTTGGGAAAGATTTTTAAGCACGGTTGGAAGGAGGTCTCTCTCTCCAGCGTCGGATGGAGAGTGTCTGGAGAGCAGTGACATTGGAGGAGGCAATTCTTGAGGAAGCTCCTGCACTAGAGCAGGTGAGAGATGGCCAGACCAGAGGGGGCAGGGAGGCAGGAACAGAATCTGGGGCATCCAGGACAAAAGATAAGCACATCCCTCTGCCTTTGCTGTTTCTTGGGGAAGAAACATGCCCAAGAAGCAAGCTTGCAGTCTAGCCCAGACATGCTTCCCCATAGCAAATGCATCTGTGTGTTTTTGGGGATTCAGTTCAGCCACAACTACACTGGTAGGACTTTGGATGCCCTCAGCCCACTCCCCACTTACTCTCTGGAATATCAGTGGCTTACCCTCAGCTGAGAAACGGCTCTTCCCAGTGTCCCCAACAAGGCCTCCCAGCAATGGGCTTTGGGCTTTAGCTCTGCAGCACAGCAGCCACCGCAGTCTGGAGGGTCACCCCACTTGACTCCAGTGTGCCTAGTCAGCTGCCCAGAGAAAGCTGTAAAGGGTGGTTCTGAAGGGAGGCCAGGAAACTGGGTTCCCATCCTGATATGCCACAGCTCTCCCTGGGCCTGACTTTTCATTTCTGGGAGATGGGGAGCTCAGCCTAATGATCCCTTGAGGTTCTTTTGGTACAACAGTTCTCAAACTGTAGCAGTCATGATGATCTCCTTGGGCTTTTGATAACACAGGTGGCTGGGCCCCACCCCCAGAGACTCCGATCCTGTAGGTGCAGGGTGAGGCGTGAGAATTTGCATTTCTAAACAGTTCCCCAGTGATGCTGCTGCTGCTGATCCCAGAGGAGACTTTGAGAACCATATTTTCTGTCTCACATTCTCTGAGAGCAGTGTTTAGTCATGCCATCTGGGTAGTTTGGCCCTTTAAAACAGAGAAAGCAAAAGAACTGCCCTGTTTCAGTTGGTGAATGTGGGGTCTAGGTTGACTTTCACACACCGATGCTAAGCAGCATTCTCCGGGCTCCTGGGTCTGGGAATGCTCTGAGGAAAATGGGCATGGCTGGCAGCAGCTGGGAAATCGGGGTGAAGTCAGGGCAGATGTGAGCCCTAAGATCCCCTGATCCCTGCCTGCAGAGCTGCGCGGTCACTTTGCCTTTGCCCGCTCCTCCGTTCCCTATTCAGCCTCCTCTCTCCTGATATGTGGGGAAATCAATGCCTGCAAGGTATTAGAAAAGCCATCGAATTGCCCTTACCTGCCACCAGGTGACACCTGATATTGATTTAGCTTATGAAAGTGATTCACAGGTTTGCTGAAGCCTGGAAAAGATCAAATGTTATGAGCCTCATGATCCCATCTTCCTTCTCTGCTCTCAGCTAACACTAGAGGAGGTAATTGGGAAATAATAGACCAAAGAAGCTTTTTTGGTGTGCTCACAAGGAGAACAAAATACAGGAGAATCATTTCATTGGGAGAGAAGGGATTTTAGTATCATTCGTTTTTATTTAAGGCAATTTTCTCTTTAAGTGCAACATCCTCCAGACTTGACCATTATAGAACAACAATTTTAACACAACCAGTAAATCAAAGAAAAAATTACCGTGGAGGGAAGCTTTTTACAGATGTTCCAATGGTTATGTACCAGGCAGGTAGCTTAGAGCTGGGAAGGGCTAGAGTCTTCCAGAGAGTCTGTGCTGAGGCTCCCCGGCCTCTTGGAGGATACGCTCTCTCTTTTAGTATGGAAAGTACTGGTAATAAGACAAATATTTACTAGCTTGTGACTTCAGGCAATTTCAATGTCCCTGAGTCTTGATTTATAGTAATAAATTATAAATGTATTTGGAAGGGTTGTTATGTAAACCAAAATAATGAAAAGTAGCCAGTGCTGGATAGCTGGGTGTTAGGCGTTGCTATCATTATTATTAGGACATTAGAAGTAATAGCAGTGGAATAGGAGCTGTGGCCGGAGGGCAGGGTCTCCATTTACTGAGTGCTCTGGCACCAACAGTGATCCGTGCCCTCCATACTGTTTTGTCCACACACAAGGACCAAATGCCCCAGCTTCCTTCGCAGTTACTTCAGAACCATGTGACTGAATTCTGACCAGTGGGATGCAGGTGGAGTGATATTATGAGCTGGTTCCAGGTTTGCACTTAAAAACATCTTACAAAATCCTCCAGACCTTTCTTTCCTAGCTGCATTGACCTTGAGATCTCATATTCCATGCGTTTTAGCTATAGGGTGAAGGATGGCTATCAGACCTGCATTATAATTTATCTGAGTAATAAGTAAACATTTTCATGTTAGGACCCTGAGACTTGGGAGTTTGTTTGTTACTGCAGCATTGCTTATACTATTCTGAGACACACAGATGTGTACTGAGTGTTAAGTAGTAAATTAGACACTTGAATAAATAATATGACCTCATCTGATCTTCACAAAAACACTGCAAGTCTGCAGGTCTCCTCCACGAGCAGGCTTACTGCCCCAACTCCCCTCTGCAAACGTGATTTGTGTTGATATGTACTAAATTGCAGAGAGCCTCTATAGTTGAGAGAGAAAGACTTCTATAACTCTACCTTTGTGCCTAGAATTTCTTTTTATTATTAGTAGAGAACAGATCTGCCTTCATTTGACAATTAAGGAATATCATGTTCTTAGTCATGCAAGTTTCATAATGGGATCTCTGTTGACAACTCATAATTGTTGTATCTTTTTTCTAGATCATTCCTTTGTTATTTTGTGAAATCATACTTTGCTTTTATTAATTCTTTTGCCATGTATAATATCTCGAGTTAAATGAGTATCACATTAGTTTTCTATTGCTTACAGTTTGGTTCAATGCTGTTATTGGATAGGCCTTCACTAACTACCTCTATAAAGAGGTATTCCCAGGAACTATAGTTTCCTTGCCTTGCTTTTACATTTTATATATGTGTTTTTCATTGTTCATTATTGCTCATTTATTGTCCATATCCTCTCATCACTAAAATGTATGTATCTCAGTACTTATATTTGAGATTTTCATAGATTCATATGCAATTTTAAATAATACAGAGAGATCTCATATACACATTGCCCTGTTTCCCCCAACACTTTGCAGAACTATAGTATGATATCACACCCAAGATACTGACATTTTTTACCATCCACCAATTTTATTCAGATGTCCTTGGTTTTACGTGTGTGTGTGTGTGTGTGTGTGTGTGTGTGTGTGAATCAAGTTCAATACAATTTTATCATTTGTGTGGGCTTGTGTTTCTACCACCACAATGGAGATACTAAGTAGTTCTAATACACAAGGATTCCTTCCGTAACCCTGGGGCATAGGAGGGAAAACAGGTAGTTAGTCCTTTTAAATGTTGTCTCAACAACTCTAAGAATCCAAGTAAGAAGTACCATTTTTAAATTGCTTTCTTTTCCTTGATTGATTTGTTGTTATTGGTTTGGTTCATTTTGGTTTCTCCTTCCATGCTGTTGATTTTTCTCAAAGACTTTTTGACCCTTGGCTGATGTTTCACATTCATGAGTGGAAGACAAGGCTGTTTGGTATGGAGGGCGCACAAGGGACCCTTTGTACCCAAGGTACAAGACCTTGGGCGGGGGGGGGGGGGGGGGGGGGAAATGATGTTGAACTTGGGCAGACATGTTAAGTTCACAATTCCCACCACTACCTAAATACATTGGCCTTGACCCTTGCCACGGTGCTTTACTGTATTTACTCTTGAATACAGTGACTTCCATTTCTGTTTACTGGTCTGCTGAGGAGATTGGGAGGTACACAGTCTCTCCTTTCCATTTTTCCAACATCCATGCTGTGGGCCTCAGGGCCAGCCAGGTACAGGGAGGTACAGGGCCACCCAGCCCAGTGGATAACACCCCAGTAGACTCAAGGGGTGCTCTCCCTGAGAGCTATTCAAGATCAATCCATTTGGTGAGCAAAGAAAAGCTTAGCACTTTTACTGACATGAATTGTGTCTAAAATATGAAAGGCAGTAAGGCTTACTAACTTTAGTATATGGATTGTCATTTCTGAAGTAAGACTAGGAGTTCCTTAATCCACTTGTTTGCTGGTTTGATTGTCTTGTGATGAATTGCAGTTTATATCTTCTTGGCTAAGGAGATTTATGGATAATACATTCCATTAAAAAATGTAATCCTTGCAAAATAGTTAAGTGATTAAAAATTCTGGCATAAAAAATGTGAATCAAAGAGAATTTAAAAATGCCAACCCTAGTAAACAACTGGAGAATAGCAAAGCTGATACTTCTAACTTTCATTCACTGCATTATGTGATGAAAATAATAACAACTTCATGAGATCTGATGAGGATTTTGTCCCTAAAATTCAGAACTATCATGAAGACCCTTTGGAAGATAAAGCCTCACTTATGATCATTAATGATTAATCTCACCTAAATATAAATTACATTGAGATATTTGCTGATGAGCATGGTATATGTATATAATTTATAAATTTACATAAATTGTGGATGTGTGCTTAAAATTTTTTTTAATAACAAATAACAAGTATATGTGACTCAAAACAATTTGGAAACCAGGGCTGTAGATAGTCCTGCAACTAATGGTTCTGATTATCACTCCATAGCCAAATGCAAGCTGGGAGACCCTCTGGGGCTCCCCTGGGAAACAATGCACTTACAGCTGCTAGAACCTTCTCCCTCATGGTTTCAAGTGCAACGATCCAGTTGCATCCGTTTTCTATTGTCCATAAATTTTTTATCATTTCTGTTCCACTGATGATACTCTTCCTTCTACTTAATGGCTGCCATGGATTTATTCTTTTTACCAAATGTCACTGACACTTTTGTGTGATCTTGCAGGGGGAGAGGACAATGCATATGCATAGACCGCCATCCCAAATAGAAAGCCAAAAGGTTGGCATTGAACTTGGAGAACAAGAAATTCCCTACTGAACATCTCCTTGGCAATCCATATTTTCTTTTTCTTTTCTATTGGTCTTTATTAAAACAAAAGTCAAAACCAACAAGAACAGCCTGACTCAGGAATTGGAGAGTAGAGAGTGCAAGCTGAGATTCTGTAATGCAGCAGAGAACTTCTGGAGCTTGATGTGGCTTCCATGGGGAAGGTAGGACTGGTGGAGGGAAGGGTAAGTTGTTATTGTCACTGGGTGGTGTTATTTAAAGGGAAACTAGGAAGGACTATTTATTTCCACCTAGAAAAATTTCCCCACCAGTGTGGAGCTAACATCAGAATTAGAAGCAAGCATCCCCCACCCTCCCCTACCCCAAGAGCAATGAGCCACCTCCTGGTGCCCTTCCCTGCTTAGGTCCTTGGAGACTCCTGGGTTTGCTTTTAATGAGGGATGCTGCTTCTTTACAGCAAGGCCCTCCCATAGCTTCACTTTATGATGCACACACTCCCTCCTAAATATGTCATGTAGCACATTCAACACAAAAATGAATTTAAATTAATTGGGTTTGAGATTCCTTTTTTGGAGAATTTCATGAGGCCCTTTGAAATAACAAAAATGTCACAAACACGGGTTGGGAAGCAGACATCAGGTACAAAGAGTATGCTGGAGGAAGATACAGTTGTCAAAAAGGTATTTTTCCCCCTGCAGTGACAGGTAGCTCTGACAGGTCTGGTTTGTCAGCAGGCAGACACATGAGGATGAGGGTATCAGAAATGAAAGATGCTAGTGAAAATAATTCCTTCCATGGCTGTGAAGTGATCATGACATTGCTGTATCATAACACAGCACTGAAGACAGGATCAAAATGAAATCTCTCAACCTGCAGAAGAAGTTTTTACCTGGTAATGCCCTTTCTCCAGCCATTTCTATATTTTTATATCCCCTTGAGGGTGAATGGGAAGGGGTAGGCCTGAAGAGATGGCCTGTCCATGTCCATGCATTTCTGGAAGCTGGAGGCTGCTTCAGACAGTGTGTGGTTTACAGCCTTGTGTCTCTGAAAGAATGGTCCCAGGGAGGCTGGGTGCAGAAAGCTGGGAAGGGTGAGGTGGGTTGTAGTGCTCAGGGCCCAGAATGGGGGGAAACCTACTTCTGAATGAGGAGGCACAGATACCTCTGTATGATGGTCCATTTTTATTAAGACCCTTTTCCATCTTATGAGCATTGCAGATCATGTTCACTTGATCATGTTCACTTTATAAAGCTTATTTACTTTCTTATTAAAGAACATCTTAGAGAGAAATACTCTCTTCCCAAATATTTTGGAAATAGCTGATGACTGGTATGGTTACTTTCCCAAATGAACAGAGGCTGAGGGCTATAGTTGAGAACATAGCTAGCCACAGAGTCCTGTTTACCTAGACACTGGGATGCACCTTCTATCAACCAACCATAACAATGGAAAAGCAACTTTCTGTTGGGTCTGAGTTGAGGCGGCTGTGGCCAAGAGCCAGAGAGGGGGTTTGGGGATATTAAGCTCAGAATATGGATGAGTGCAGGAGCCAAGGGCTATCGTGGAAAAATATGGGCTCCTGGATGGGTCTCAAATGCCTCCCTTATGTGATCTACTATGACTCTGCTTCCCTAAGTTTTTCTGAACATTTGAAAAAAACAACTGTATGTGAATGAATAGCCTATACCAATTTTTGTGACAATGAGTTTCCTAAGCTCACCATGTATAGAGGGTAGACGTTCTTTTTATACCCTCTTAGTCTACTGCTTTGGAGTTTGGGGGAAAGGTTTATATTTATCCTAGCACTGCATATTTTTGGAAAACCTGGCAAGACTGCATATTTGCTGCCCATTGGTAACTGTGAGCTACCAGTTCTAGCCTTAGGTATCGAGCCATCATTTCATCTGTTCATTGAAAAAATATAGGGGTCTTCTCCAAAATTCTACTAAATGATATTTAAAAAAAATAAAAGGCATAAATCTTAAAGGACAAAGGAACTATGAGAAGAACAGAAACAATATTTTTGAAAGCCGATTGCAGATATACATGTCATATGTGACTTAGCTTAAGGCAAGCTGAATCTAAAAGCCACAGTCAGGACAATTGAAAAGCAAATGAGTTTCAACCCCAAGCCTTCAAAGGGCTTAGGACTTGCTTCTCCTCATACCCCTGAGCATGGGAATGAAAACAGACCTAAAATCAGGATGAATGTGGTTCTCTAGATCCCTCCCACTCCAAGAAGGTGGACAACTGCTCCTTCTCTACCCTTCCAGAATATTGGAGACTTCTACCCTGGAGACAGAAGAGAAGTTCTCTCTTAGGTCCACATGAGGCAAGGTCACCATAAGCGAAAGAGAGGGATTCCATGAAAATTTATACACTGGATATTGAGGTTGCCAGTTCCCTTTTCACTATTAGCTTCCAGGATTTTGGCAGCCAGACTTGACCTTCCAGGAAGCAGATCAGAAGAATCTTCTCTGAGGAATCTGACCAGGCTAGGATGACAGACCTTAAGATAATGACGTTGAAGTTTTCCAAAGAAAAGTTCAGCCGGTACTTCACAGTGTGACATTCACAATAGGGACATTCTAGCCACTTTCACAGAGTTCCCAAAGAGACCTCCAGTTTCCTAATCTCAAAATAAGTGGACAATCAAAGATCACTAGAAAACAGAAGAAGTCCTCTAATTTAAAACACAGAGATGGAAACAAGTGGGAGAAAAAGCAACTTGAGGGAAGTGTAAGAGTAAAAGAATAACAACAGCAGCAAAATGAAACTATCATTAATGTCTTCTGACAGCTAGTAGAAGAGATCTCCATGAAAAAAAGAAGAGGCTATAAACATTAACATTTAGGGAACAAAGATACAATCAAAAATTAAAAATGTGATTACAAAAATATGATTATTGATTTAAAAAACTCAATGGAAAGATTGGAAGATAAAATTAAAAATGAAAATAGAAATCAGAAAACAAAAAGAAAAGAAATATAGTCTAAGAGAAACCATAGAACATTTTAAGAAGGTCTGAGAGATCCAAAATAATTCTTCTTATTCCTATCCTATCATTGCTATCAAAATAATAGGAATTCCCAAAAGCAAGAGCAGAGAAAATCGAAGGAAAGTGTTCAGCAATAAAGAAATTAAGGAAACTTCTCTGAATGGAAGGGCATGCCTTTCCAGGTTAACTAAGTCACCAACTGAGTGCCCAATAAAAACAAAGCTCCTCTTCCTCCTCTACTTCCTCCTCCTCCTCCTCCCCATCCATGAAAGTGAACAAATACATGTGATTATTTACAGCATTGGACAATAAGCAGAGCAGAACTATAATCCTTGAGAGAAGGGAAACTCAACATGAGCCGGCCCCAAGTCCACCTGACTTTCTGTCTGGGACACTTTTCTTATCATTTTGCAGAGAGGTATAGCATCGTCTCACTGAACTGAGGAGGTGGGTATCGGGGTTTGAAGCTGCTGCCGTGACTTGGAGGGTGGCTTGAATGCACAGAACAAGGACCCATAATGCCTGCCAGGGAGCAGATGATTCAGGACAAAAGCTGAACAAAGGTACATGACAGCTCACGGTGTTGGGAGACAGTAGAATTTGTACCTAGTCAGTGAGAAGAATCCTTGTGAACTTCTGATATATTCTAGGGATCCCCAGAGCACCACATATTAGCTATAAAGATCACATACTTTATAAGAAAGGGGAAAAAAAGACATTAACATAGAAAAATCCTTAACAAAATATTAGTAAATTGGATCCAGCACTACATAAAAACAGAAATTCACTTGGGCTAAGTGAGATTTATCCCAGGAGTGCAAGTTGGCTTAAATTTCAAATATAATGTAATTTATCACATTAACAAGATAAATTGTGATTATTTTAATAGATATAGAAAAATATTTGGCAAAATTCAACAACTATTCATGATAAAACTAGAAACCAGGAACAGAAGGAAATTGCCTCAAACTGATGAAGAGTATCTACCAAAATAAAAAAATCCTATAGTTAAATATTGTACTTGATGATGAAGTATTCAACACTTTTCAGCTAAGATTCGTATCAAGGCAAAGACAGTCCTCTCATAACTTCTGTTCAACTTTGCATTGGAGGTTCTAGACATTGTAATAAGGCCAGATACAGAAAAAGTTACAAAGATGTGAACAAAGAAGTAAAATTGCCTTTATTCACAGACAACATTATTGTGTATGTAGAAAACCCTAAGGTATCCACCACATACCAGAAAACTCTACAGAATCTAATTTATTAAATTGGCAAAGTACAAAATAGACAGTAAATACAGAATGCAAATGAATATATAATAGCAAACAAATAGGAAAATGAAATCACAGCATAGTACACACACTTTAATCCAAACTTCAAAATGTGATAGATGATAGATAGATAGACAGATGATAGATAATAGCTTACATATAAAGATAAAAGGTATTGCAGGATAGGGAAAAATAGGTCACAGGAATGTATATGAATATTTCCTTCACGAACAGAACAATATCTGTTCCACTACAGTGTCTGTCATCATAATAAATGGAACTTCTGTCTACCCAGTTGCTCAAGCCAGAAGCCTGGAAGTCATTCCTGACCATACCCCTTTCTGAAGCACCACATCCAAACAATCACCAAATTCTGGTACTTCTTCCTTCAAAGACAGCTTTAATCTGCCCACTTCTCTCTGTCTGAGTTACAATCACCCTAGTCCAAGTCATTATCATTTCTCACTGGGACAGCCTCCTAAATCCTTTCCCCAAGTCTAACACATTTTCCCCAAAACAATTATTGTGATCTTTTATTTAAAAAAAAAAAAAGTCAACTGAAGGTGCCTCTGCTCTGTTTAACATGCTTCCAAGGCTTCTAATTGCCCTGAAAGCTATCTACACTACTAAAGATGCTACGTGAGCAGACAGAAAGAGGGAGAAGCCCCTAGCATTTCCCTTTTCCCTGCCCTCTAACATTCTGTCGGTGTCTCCCATTGGCTGAACCCGACCAGATGCAGTGGACAAGGGGCAATGGGAAACAGTGGTTCAGGGGTCTGTATCCCTCTGCCCCCACCTCCAAGACACAAAATATCAGGGGAAAGATAAGGAATGGATGTGAAGGTACACAGGTGCAGGATCTACTTCATCTGCAGAGGTCAGGGAGTCCTCTCAGGAGGTGACTTCAAATGTTGCCCTGAACGATGAGAAGGAGCAACTGTGTGAAGAATGGGGAACACAGGTTCTAGGCACTGAGAACAGTACAGGTAAATGCTCACAATTGGAATACAGGACTTGCTCTGTGTTTGAGGAAATGAAAGAGAGATGGTATGTCTGGTGTATGGTGAGTGAGGAATAGAGATTCAAGATGAGCCAGAGGGAAGGACATGGGGCTAAGGACACAGGGCCCCGAAGACTGTGGTGTAGCATCTGGATTTGGTTTCAGGTGGCATAGTCTGATGAACATCCATTTCAAGAAGATTCTTTCTGGCTGCTGTGTGGAGAATGGATTGGCCAGGGTCACGTGAAGAGGCAGGGAGACCCAGGAGAAGCTGTTGTGGCCATGTAGGCCAGGAGTTAACAGTGGGGGTGAAGAGAATCTGGCAGAGCCTGGGTGTATTTCCTTTACCTCTTGGCTTAATGAAAGCAGGAGGGGTCCCAATGGTTTCAGGGTTTCCTCTCAGCCTAAAGACAACTTCTCTCTGTGCCCTGTTCCTTGATTACTGAGGCCTTTCCTTCTCATCAGGAGAGTTGCTGGGCTGGAGGTGAGATAGCTAATGACCCTAAATGCTGATTCAGTCTCCCTTCCTTGGAGCTTCCTGACTGTCTGGACCTCTTCCTCCAGACAAAATTTCCTCCAGACTGGGACAAAATTTCCCTGGGCCACAGGCCATTCACATGGTGTATGAAGTCAGTATGTTTAGGGGATAGAGAGAGAATGTATCTGACGAGGGCTGGGACTCTCCCACCCTGGGTCTTGATTCCCTCATTTCCTTAAATTCCTTTCTAAACTGCCTGTTTTCCAGCCCATTTCTTCTTCTCTCTGAAGAACTGGTTAGAGGTAATGGCCCCCTTCCAGCCCAACTCTGTGTGTGTTTAACTCACATACCGAGGGTAAAGTCTGTGATGGCAGTCCTTCCACCTCCTGTGCCTGTGGATGGAGCATCCACCTCCAAGCAGGAAGCTTTTCATCCACTCAGTATTCATAGCCCCCAAACGACCATGAACAATCTACTCACTAGTCCACTGACCCATTTCTTGGGTCCAGTCCTGCATCTGCTCCTTTTCCAGCCCTAGGCTCCTTCTCAGGGTTTGAAGACCTTTCACTGGGCTTTAAGGAAAGACTTCATAGTCAGGTGGATGCTCCAAGCACATCAAGGGGGACTTGGGACAGAGCTGGGCTACAGCTGAGGCACCAGGCCAATTTGGAACTCACAGATGGCTTTTGACCAGTAATCTTTTCAATTCATTTGAAGATTATGCACGTTTATTGGGCATTATCTTTGTGCCCATCCCTGTTTTAAGTAGTATAGTGAATAAAAATTAACCTCAAGGTAGGTTCTTACCTTTACACATTACCTGGTGGAATAAGCCCCTTATTCATTCAGCCAACAGTAATCTTTCCTGCCTAGAAATACATCCTGCCTGCTCTATACCCTACTGAAATCTCTCTTTTTGGTAGCCCTAACAGCAGTAAGGATTCAAAGGAGCCCCAAGAGGCTGCCAGGGTAAGGCTGTCTTGGAGTAGTGTGTGAAGAGGCAAATTTTTGTCAGCCTCAAATTAGAATCCTGCCCTAATCTGATAGAAGAATTCCCCCACAGGACTCTTCTTGTGTTCCCAATAAATAGTTGGCCATGCACCCTCAGCTCTCCCACCTGCAGCATCAGGTTTGCTGCATGCCAGGGCTACTCACTCTGTGCCTTGAGCACAAACCTGCCTCCTTGCACTGTGACTATTCTGTCTTTCCAATAGCTCAGAACAAACCACTCTCACTTCCACATGAAGTCCTGAAGAGGAGGTTGCTCTCATGTGCCTTCTGAATGTTTTCTGGGCTCTGCCACCCTCTTTTCCCATTCTCCCTCCTAAGGCTGAGATTCTATTTCCCTCATCATCCTGGGGGCTTCCTATGGACATACTCCCTGTGATGAGGTCTGTGCCCAGAACCAAACCTAGGTTTGCCCCAGGTTAGAGAAAGGTTCTTACCTGAATTCACTGGGGTCATCAACCCACCCATAGGGTACTTGGCTTCTCTTATTTCACCTCTCTGCATCTTATTTTCCTGATTCATCAGATGGGGACAAAAATAGTATTTGCCTCATAGGGTTGCTTGAGGGTTAAAGCAGATGATCTACAATAAAGCACTTAACAAGTGACCAAACATGGTTAATCAACTTAGCGTGGGTCACCTCTGAAGCCTGAGACAAAGATTTGCAGACAAGAAATTTGTTTGGAGAAGAGGGAGCAGAGAATGGAAATGGGAGCCTGGGAGGTCTACATACTAGTCCTGGGAAGAGGGAAACAGGAAGAAGAAAAGACGAATACATGGTATATTCATGAGTTGGTCACCCCTGGTGTCAACTCAGGATCAGTCTTGCTGGGGTCCTCTGCAAAGCAGTGTATCTTGGAACTGTCCACCTTAGGATGGAAGAAGAGTTCATTTATTGTTGCCCAGTGGCCAAAGATGGCCTTATTTTGTGTTAACTTCCTTGCACTTTCTAATTGTATATTGAAATTCCAACAGATTCCCCCAACGTCCCATATTGAGGAATCTGAGAATCCTTCAAAAGGAAGGGTGCAGCTGAAGGGTGCAGCTGCAGGGTGTAGCTGAAACAAGGCATTACCAAGTTATACTTGCATAAAAGTTGTTGTCCCAGCAAAAGCTGATGTAAAATGTGGGCTAAAAAGCTGTGAAAGAAGGCACAAGAGATACCAAATATATAGTCCTCGACCAATTTTTGTTATTTCTCTTCTTATCATCATCAAAATTAATGCAAGCCAACAGAACACATTCACTCTTTGTCAGCCACATGCTAGTCCTGGTCTGTTGGCATAGAACGAGTTTCCTCCATAACCTCTGAGTCACATACAGTGACCTGTACTGTCTATCAGCACCAGCTTCACACAAATTATATGCTGGTCTTCTATGCTTACTGAATCTGAATTTCCTAATCTACAAAATGGGTGCCCAGGGATGGGAGGAGGGTGGCATCACAGAATATTCCTTCAAGTTGGAGGAGAGGGTTTTCAAACATACCTGCAAGCAGGAACTGTGGAGTAGTCTGCTCAAAAAGAAGATGGGGCACTCCCCATTTGCCAGTGGTCCCCAGAGGACACAGAAGTGGCCCTGGATAGTCTCTGTGGAGCATGGAGAAAATGAGTAAGAGACATCAGCTCTGTAGCTGCATAGATGGACACCAAGGGAGAGGGTAACACTCTCAGGAAGGGTACTGAGCACACTAACCACTCACTGACATACCCCACAGGCAGGTCACACTGTCCTCAGTGCATTGAAATGTATGCAGTTAACAAGACAGACTGGGCTCTCTCCTCCCTGCTTCAAATGCCCTTGGCCAAAGCCTGGCCTATGACGAGAAAAGGTAAGTTGCAACCTAGACTGGAAGTGACCAGAAAGCCTGGATTTTTCCAAGCTATACTTAAAAGATGGGAAGAGATTTGACAAAGCACAACTGAAGGCAGAGATTGGAGGAAAATCTCCTCATGTGTGTGCCCCACAGAGTTCAGACAGTTCAATTAACCAGCTACACTTGTGGAGCTGAGTGCCAGAGTGGACCACTGCGGGGCTAACTCACAGCATGCCTGCATCTCTGACTTAACTTTCCTACAAAGCAGTCCACAGAGTAGAAAGGTTCAGGGCAGCCATCCTGCCCAAATCAGGACGTCATGGTTGATTGTCTTCACTCCTTCCCTGGAAATGATGCTGAATAAGAATCAGATGGAGCTGCTGTCTCCTACTTTTCTGTAATTTCACCCGGGAAGGCGACTGGCCAGGGCGGGGTAATTACCCCTGGCCTTCCCATCTGTGCTGGAGATGAAGCCTGGCACTCAGCCACGGGTGCTCTGATCTGTGCTCCCGGCAGAGGAGCTCCTGACAAGCAAACTGACACTTCCATTGCTCTCATGCCAGTGCAAGGCACAACTTTAATTAAATGGAGTTGCTTAAAACTGCGGCAGAAGAGCTGGGGCTCAGACAGCCTCTTCTCCTATGACATCACCCTGCTTGCGGGTGTTCTTTCTCCTTTCCTTTGGACTAATCTTCCCTTGGCAGCTGCCGTTCTCTGACTTCAGGCCACTGAGATTTCTTTAACTTCTGCCTTCAAAGCTCTTTGCAAAAATAAACTCTGAGGCAGATCTGGTGGGGAGTGGGGGCAGAAAGAGCTTCCTCTCTGTGGGTTGCCCCTTTGGAAAGAGTGAATCCTTTCTGTACTTTCTCCTGCTCACCCTCTACCCCTGTCTAGTTGTGTATGTCTAATAAAAGTAGAAAATGTGAACACCCAGTTGAGCATTGCATGTTGTCTCACAGGTATCTAATTTGATTCTATTCTACAGGCCTGGGTAAACCGTGGGAAAAATAAGCCATATCTCCCAGTAACCACATTGCTGTGATGTCCACAGGGGCCTGGAGAGTACCTCCAGGGCAGAATTGAGAGGAATACTTGATTCCTCAGAACCTCGAGGACCTCAGTCCCCGGCTGCTTCCTCAGCACAACACTGGAAGTAGAGAGGGACAGAGGGCTGAGAGGAGGGCACAGTCACATTTCCATATGGGTCTGGCCAAGTTCCAGTTGGCATGACCTCCTGGGCATCATGGCCAGGCATTCCTCTTGCATTGCTACTTCACTTCCAGCTAGGACCAAGACCAAGGCCAGGGCTTCATTTATTTTTGTGTGTAGTTCTTTTAAAAGGGCTTCTCTCTTTGCTTGGAAGTGGGGATATCTTTTCACTTTAAGTAGGATATTGTAATTCTGCTCTGGCTTCTCAAAGTTGATCTTTTGTAGGCTGCCATATTTAAAGGAGGAGAAAGAAAAACCGAATAAATAATCTCACTGTGCTTGATACTAAGGTGTCAGAGATGGATAGGGGAAGATAAGGGCCTATTCCTGGTGACTTATTCTTGGTATGAAATTTATCAGGACAGAGAGGAAAGCCTTGGAGAGAATGTTTAATCAGAGGAAGCGGCGGACGATGGACAGACTCATTACATCCACCTTCTGCAGTATGATCCTAAGGAATGGGGAAAACAGTGCCTTTGTCTGCCCCCTCTTAACGGTTTTTAATTTTTAAATGCATTAAAATTCTTTTTGAATAAGTGAAGAGTTCTGAAGGTTTTTTAATAACTCTGACTTGACTAAAAGTTGGATTGAGAACGTCATTTTTTTTTTTTCTGGAAATTTTCCCCAGCCTTTGAAGTACTCCCAACTATATTCTCCCTTCAGAGAGAAAATGGTTGTTTTGAAAGTTGCCTTTTAAGCAGCAATGCTGTTTTTTCTCTGCTGAGAGCTGCTCTTGTGCACTTCAAAAGCAGAGCGTGTCAGCCTTCTCCACCCTGTTTCTCCCCTTTGAAGTAAGTGTGGGGGCAGCGCTGTCTCTTAAATCACACTCTCTCTGGCATTTCCACGGCACTTTACAGTTTTCAAAGCTCTTCCACAGCCATTATCTTATTTGATCCTCACGACAACCTCTGAGGTAGGCAGAGCAGGTATCTTTATCCCCATTTTCCAGATGAGAAATCTGGGGCTCAGAGAGATGGTGATGTGTCCCAAGGTGACAGGACTCCCAAACTAGAGGAGACTGGAGTAGTGTCGAGCCTTTGATGGCTGTTTAAGGGCTCTTCCTACCAAAGTGCATCGCCTTGCCCCATTGGCATGTGAAGGACCAGGACTGAGCAGCCAGGGCAGCTGAGATATGTAGTGTTGGCTCTGTTCAGTGTCTGTGATGTGTGTGCTCTCTGAGGCTTTCTGTGTACACTTCTAGAGACTGCTAGGGATAGACCCACGTTAAAACTGTCCCTGCTACAAGCAAAATATAGTCAGACATAAAGCTCAACATGGATAGATTCTGTCCCCTGCTCCCATGCTCCATGCATTCCATTGGCTGGGTTTTCAGTTCCCACCTCCAGACTCAGCCCAGGCTTGGCCCCCAGAGCAAGAACATCTGATGCTCTGTCGCGTAGGTCCCTGACTCAGAAGCCACTGTCCCAACTAGCCTATGGTGATATTGTCTTTCAGTGCCTCAACTCCATGTCATTTTGAACCTACTCCAGTACGTCATTAATTTTTGTCCAAAGCTTCATTCCTATGCCTAGGGCATAATTTCACTCAGAATTTGAGTGTCCACAACCAGCATCATCTCTTTTACCTGTGTACATCCAAACATTTCAAGCTCAAGACATTCGTTTGTTCACTTCATAGACTGTAAGCAGGTTGTACATCCAGCAAGCACCTTACACGGCCCCAGGACTTTGACAGAGAAATGAGTGAGTCCAGTGTAAAATCAGGCAACAATGCTTTGGTGTAGGAGTGCCAGGAGTGCAGGTGCTATGGCCATCTCAGTCCAGAAGTCGGAGTCAGAGGAGGCATTCTGGGGAAGGCAAGGTCCGATCTGGCTCCTGAAATGTGAGTGGATGCACGCCAGGCAAAGATGGCTTGAGAAAGACCCAGGAGAGAGCAGTGAGAGAGAAGGCATTCTTGGAGGAAGAAGCAGCACAAAGAAATGCCAGAAGGTGAGGGGAGGGCGCAACAGGGCCTAAAAGTAGCTCAATGTGACTAGAGCACAGAGCATGGGGAAGAGAGGGGTGATACATGAGTCCAGAGTGTGAGGGCTTAGTCATAAAGGAACACATTAAGAATCTTGGAACTTATCCAAGCAATGTGCAGTTTTAATAAGGGTTTTTAAGCAGGATAATGTCATGCTCAGATTTGCATTTTAGAAAGATCATTCTAGTTGCAATCTAGAGAATCCAGCAGAGAGATGCAGAAGCCTAGCCCTTCCCACAGGCCTGCTCAAGACATAGGCAATTTGAAAGAGTGTCAGAACAGCATTGCTAGTTCTCCATTTTCCTAGATCCTCTAAGCTCTGTACTCTTACTTAGTAAAGTCATCAGAAACCAAAATGCTTAGCCTGGGCTGTTTTAGTTCCCCTACAGACATGCCTTGTAGAACTAGAATTTAATGATATTTCATTTATATGAGAACTATCCTTCTGGAAGGATGCTCTGTGTTTTTGTCAAACTGAAGTTAGATATTGTCCATCAAATAACCAATATCCTTGATTTGAGGAGTCTCCCTTTTAGAACTTCATTTTATTCAGAATCAAGAAGCACGTTGAACATGGCTTTGCCACATGTCACGTGGGACATGACCTTTCTGGGCTGATGGGAAGATCAACTGTGACCACATATGTGAGGATTCTTGCATCCTCTTGGGTATTAAATGAGTATCTGCTAACTTCTCATGGCTCACACATAGCTTTAATTCTAGGAGGTGGTGGATGGATCTGGGCTTGGCTCCACCAGGTGCTATAGCTAACACCATGGGCTAGGTATTTAATTTCTCTGAATCTCTGCTTTCTTACTGCTACATATTGGAGACTAATCCTCCACCAATTTATGCAGAGGAGTGAATAAAATACATGGAAAGGGCTTGCCACATAGTAGACCAATTTGAATGAATATCGGTGGCTTATTCCTTCTGCAACCAAACCTGCGGATTTCATTTCATCAGAGTGTTAGGACTATATAAATCAGTTTTTTTCTTTTCTTCCTTGTTGTCAGAAAACTCAGAGTGAACTCAGGGAGCAACAGCAGGCTTCTCCAGCATTTATTTTATTGTTAATTTTTCAGATTTCTGTTTGTTTTCATTTTGCCTCATTCTACTTTACATGTGCTTATGTTTTATAACGACCTCAAATAAGCTTTTGAAGCTGGCAGATTTAAGTCCATACTAAATTTACTGTAAATTAATTTAGTTATCAGCACCACATCAATAAGGTCTAGCTCCTAGATTTGATCCTTCTGTGGAGAACTGGCTAGACATGTAATGGCAGGAGAAATGGTGGATGGTCTCTTATGGAAATGGCCATTCATCTTATAACAGAGCCTACTGTTCAATGGTAGTTCTCTGGAGCAATGTGTTGAGTAGGTATTAAAAGCAATAGTGCACACTTGTCCAACAAAAAGGGAGTATAGTAGGTAAATGGAAATGATCTGGGATAATGCTGTTTTTAGGCAAATGATTGGAATTCACACAATGTCACTGGGATCTGGATTTCTCTGTCTCAACTCTGCTTTCTTTCATGCATTGACTTGATGCTTAGACTCAAGTTCCAGCAAGATAGTGGTAGTAACTCCAGTCTACAGATTTTTAAGGTCAACCTTAAGCTTCTTCTGCCCTTATCCCCAAATTCTTAGGAAAGTCTTTATGCATCTCATTCCCTCTGATTGATGTGTGTTATATTGCCTCTTAGTTCTTCCTTGTTGTGACCAATGTGATGTGATGCTCTGGTTGGTTTAAACCCATCTAAGACTCACCTCTGGAGCTGTGGGTGTATCATTGTCCCCAGTTTCCATGGACGGAGAATGAGAAAAGGTGGCTTCCAAAAAAATTCAATAGTATTGCCTTTTACCAAAGAAGGTAAATGGATGCTGTGTGGCTGAATGAATGAAAGAAAGAAAGAGAGAGAGAGAGAGAGAAAGAGAGAGAGAAACAAACAAACAAACAAACAAACAAATGCTGGGGTTATACTAAAAGCAGTTATTCCCCCAAAGTGTCTCACCTTCAAGACTGCTTTTTCATACTTTGCTCTGTGACACTAGGGCTGAGACTCTGCAAACGTGACTTCCCAGACTCCTTTGTCAGCTAGCTTCTTATGAAGTTGTTCCAATGACTAGAAGAAGCCTGGAGAACAAAAGAGGGGGGAAAGGGGAAATTTCTTTTGGTTTTCCCATTTCCTTCATTTTCCCTCCAATAACAGCAGAAGGTTGGCTAAAGCCCCAGCTTCTTTTGGTTCTTCCAGCTTCATCCCTGCCTGAGTCATCACCTATAGTTCTTCACCCTTATTGTTTCTTCACGTATACCTAGCATTAGTTTCATGTTCCAGAAGACAGGTGCACAGTCTATCCCAGAGGGGAATAGCTGATACATAAAAATAAAAACCACAAAATTTTCCTAATTTACATAAGCAGAGACCTAGAAAATAGTCTGGGAATGATTTATAAGGTGATAGAGCAGAAGGATCATCTATAGCAGTGGATCGGGCTGAATTTATCTGTATGATTGTTGGTTACTTGACTGAAACCTGAGTTCAGTAATGCTGAGATGTTCAAACTTCCCTCACATCATACAGAGGAAAGAATCAAAATGCTTAAGAACATAAGAATGTTGGGGTAGATTTATCTTGTACAGCCTTCACACTTACTCAGCCCCACTAGATCCATGGAAAGGGTCCAGGCTGCACTTCCCTGATTAAGGTATTGAGAAGAGCATTAGCGAGGGAACACTGAAAACTTTGAATAGCTCAGTTGTGGCCATCTGTAGGCTGGAAGGTGCTGCCACTGAGATGGTCTCCTGATTTCACTGACATTGATAGAATTCTGAAGTAGCAGAAACTAAGTGATAAGTCCAAAGTGCCAGAGATAGGGCGAACAAAATTACCGTAGTGAGCAGCAAATACGAGGTCATAATCCTCACCTCCACAGTTTTAACCTGCACAGATTTTTGTCAGCAGCTAGTTGATCACACAGAGTACCTAGGAATGAAATATATGGGCAGCCTACTAAAATGTTTCATAATTTATATAACAGGAAAAACCACAGACTGGTGGTCAGAAACTTAGAGAGAGATGCCACAGTGGAACAGCCTGGTCTCCCACCCAGTTTCAAAGCCTAAGTCCGTTCACAGACTCAGAGCCCCCAGGTTGCAGGGAAGACTGAGTGAGACAGGATCCCATAACACTACCTCCATGTATCACAAATTCTTCATAGGGATACGAAGCCATTTACTAGGATGATTGTGCACAGACTAATGGGAAATATCAAGATCTTTCAAGAATTAACTAGACACTGGCTCTGATTTAATGTTAATCCTCAAGGATCAAAAGTATCACAGTGGTCCACTGGCAGAGTGGAACTTATAATGGTCTTATGATAAATAGGGTCCAACTCTGTCTCATAGTAAGTAATCTGATGGTCTGTAGATCCTCTTTGTGTTTATTTTCCATGTTTTAAATACATAATTAGAATAGGCCTACTCAACAACTAGTAGAACACCCACATTGGCTCTCTGATCTAAGAAATAAGGACTCTTATGGTCAGAAAAGCCAAGCAGAAGCCTCTGGAACTTGCCCTCCCATGACTAGGATAGTAAGCCAAAAGTAAAACTAAATCTCGGGGTGAAGTGCAAAGATTAGTGCCAACATTAAAGTCTTAAAAGATGCAGGGATGATCATTCTGCTCAGATCCCACTGAATTTGGTCTGCTGGTTTGTGCAGAAGGTGCATGGATCTTGGAGAATGACTGTGGAATAGTGTAAATTCAATCGTGTACTAACAGCAGTTACAGCTGTTGTTCCAGATGTGGAGTCTCCCCTGAAACACATTGAAACAGCTCCTGGAACCCATTACATAGCTATTTGTATAGCAAATGCTTTTAGTACTATATAAATTTACAAGGACTACAAGAAGGTTCTCTTTCACCTGGCAAGGGGCACAATACATGTTCATTGTTAACCTCAGGCTATGCCAACCCTCCTATTTTTTGCTATAATCTAACCCAGAGATATTAATCATTTTGACAACATACAAACTATCACACTGGTAACTGCTGGTCTTGAAAATCAGAAAGTATCAAGTAGCTTCGAAGTTTTAGTAAGATGCATTAGTGCCAGAGGATTGGAGATAAATACCATAAAATTTCAAGGACCTACAACCTCAATGACATGTCTGGAATTCCAATGATATAGATCATATGGGATGTGCCCTTCAATGTGAAAGATAGGTCCCTGTACCTTGTATCATCTACCACTAAGATGCGGCAACAACATTTGGAAGGGGGGAGGCTTCTTTAGATTTTGGAGGCAACATATACCACACTGGAGTATGATGTTTGGACTCATTTATCAAACAAAGTGAAGTTTTTTAGCGGGTTTCAGAGAAAGAGAAAGCTCTGCAGAAAGTCCAGGCTTCAGGGCAAGCTACTCTGCTGGCTGGTCCCCGTGACCTAGCAGATCTCATATCACACAAAGGTTTTGAAGCTTTATGTGTCTTCTGGCAAGAATCACTGTGGAGAGCCTTAGGATTTTGGAGAAAAACTTATCTCTCTTCTACAAACAAGTATTCCTCTGACAAATAGCGTCTCTCTTGGTATGTGGCCCTGGTACTTCCTGAATGTCTGACGAAGGGCCTCCACGTGATCTGAGCTGCTCATCATGAATTGAGCATCATTGGAGCCTTCAAGTCATAAGGTTAGACATGCAAAGATACAATTCACTATCAAGTGAAAATATAAATGATACAAATTGAATGATCAAGCTCAAGCAGGTCCTACATGCTCAAGTAAGGTGAATTTGCCTCAGACTCCTACAGCACATAGTCCAGCTGCATTTCCTCCTCTCCCATCAGATGCATCCATGGCATCCTGAGAAGTTCCTATGAACACCTGACCCCTCCACTCCACCAAAACTGAGTGCCTAGTTTACAGATAGTTCTGCATGGTATGCAGGCACCCACAGGAAGTGGACTACTACAATTTTACGATCCAGATGGTTTATATTACTGTTCTAAATAGTCTGGCTCATATCTCCAGTGTCCCTTATGTTATGAAGCAGGCAGTCTGTGACCTTTATGTTTTCCCTCCTCCCCATCCTTAGCATCTTTAACAGCATCTATGTGATTCACCTGCTTTTGAAATTGATGTAAATAGAATCATAGAGCATGTAGTGCCTGGCTTCTTTCACTCATCCAGGTTGACTTATGTCATACAGAGGTGCACATCAAGACATTACTCATAGTCAATGCAGGAAGGAACAATAAAGGGAATGCCGGCTAGTTTTCCCACCAATCAATGAAACATTCTCCTAGAAAACTTCTGCTAAAGTCTCCTTGGCCATAACTGTGTGGTATGACCTCCTCTAGCTGTGGCAGAGGATAGGAAAGTATTTAACTCTTCATATTCTTGTAGTGAAAAGTGGCAGCGGAGAAGGAGTTTGGGAATAGCTGCTGAGTCTGTCACAGGCATAACTAGTCATTAACTGGTCTTAGTGACAGAAATTGCTTCATGAGGCCCTTCCTGGGAATGCTACCTCATCTTCAGACAATAGATGCTGACCATCTTTTTCTGCCTCATCAGACAAAAATAAATTCCAATCATCTAAAAACTATCAGAATGGACATAGGGCACACACATTTTTCATGTCATTGGTAATTTTGTGAGAATTTTTTTTGCAATCTGAGTCTTGCACTAAAGTCTGGAAAGAGAGTTAAATAGGCTTGGGTCAATAATGAGACTGTACAACTTGGGCCAGGTTTGATTTCTGTTGGTGGTATAAACAGCTGATGACAAGATCAATACATGCTTCCAAGCCTTAGCTTATCTTTACTTGCATTTCCAATTAGGGGAAATGAACCTCACAGAGTATTTCAGATTAAGATGCCCAGGCCTATCGTTTATCTAAAACAAAGCTGGCATCAACTCTCAATGGGCCGATGTATCTAAAATTTGGGGGATCCAAGGATTATCCTCTTTAAATTTATTAAGTAGACTTGAAACCAAATCTGCCCAATTAGCTGGAGTAAAGTGTGTTACAAGAATCAGAGTCCACAACCCAGAACAGTGTAAAAGAATCCTGGAATCAGAATTCATCCCAAAGCCTTTTTCTTTGGCTCCAGGCAGTTAATTAGATGTTGTGTCATCACTGGGAGAATTTGGCATGGTGTGGGTGTCATATTGCCACAGATCTAGGAGCTGTGTTTCACCTAGACATCCTGTATGACCTCTCTTTCAGAGGCCTTGCCATAAGCTTTTTCGTGTGTGTGTGTGTGTGTGTGTGTGTGTGTGTGTGTGGCAACATTCTAGTACTTTTTTTAAATTTGGAGTGTAACATACACAGGAAAAAAATCACAAATATCAATGTTCAGTTTGGTGAATTTTTATTATCCAGACACATGCATATAACCTGCACCCAGATTAAGAAGCATAACATTACTAGCACCCCAGAAACCACCCTCTTTATTTTTGCCCCTCCCCGTCAATATTCCCCCTTCCAAGGGTTACTACTCTCCTGACATTTTTTCCAGTTTAATTGAGATATATTTGATGTATATAATATATTTGATGTATAATTTGATGTATATAATAAGTTTAAGGTATAAACACAATGATTTGATATATGTATATCTTGTGAAATGATCACCACAATAAGCCTAGGTAACACCATCACCTCACATAGTTACAAGTTTCTTCTCCTTATGATGAGACCTTTTTTTAAGATGTACTCTCAGCAACTTTCAAATATGACATGCAGTATTGTTAACTATAGTCCGCATGCTGTACATTACAACCCAGGACTTCATTATCTTACAACTGGAGTTTGTACCTTTTGACAACTCTCACTGAATTCCTCCACCTATCCCATCTCCTCCCTCTGGCAAACAGAGATCTGATCTGTTTATATGAATTTGTTATTTTTTGTTTCATTTTTTAAAATTTCATTTCTGAGATCACATTGTATTTATCTTCCTCTAACTTATTTCACTTAACATAATGTCCTCTAGGTCGACCCATCCATGTTGTCACAAATGGCAGAATTTCTTTTTTTTTTTTTAATTTTTAATTTGAGAGAGAGAGAGAGAGAGAGAGAGAGAGAAAATCTTAAGCAGGCTCCATGCTCAGCGTGGAGCCCCATGTGGGGCTCAGTCCCCCTACCCTGGGATCATGACCTGAGCTGAAATCAAGAGTCTGATGCTCAACTGATTGAGCCAACCAGGTACCCCAGAATTTCCCTCTTTATAATGGCCAAATCAGATTCTTTTGTGTGTGTGTGTGTGTGTGTGTGTGTACGCACACACACATGTGTGGCACTTTTTCTTGATCCATTATATTCTCGTGACTTTTAACAGCATCTATGTGATTCACCTGCTTTTGAAATTGATGTAAATAGAATCATAGAGCATGTAGTGCCTGGCTTCTTTCACTCAATATTACAATAATAGTGGGATCATCCACATTGACACGTGTGATTGTAGTTCATTCATTCTCACTGATGTGCAGTATTCCATTTAATGAATACACCACTATTACTTATCCATCCTTCTGTTAATGGTCATTTGGTACTTTCAAGTGTTAGGCTGTCATGTACAGTGTTGCTATGAATAATCTTGCACATGATTTTTGATAAATTTATGAATGTTGGATGAAATTGCTGTCTCATGAAGTATGCATATGTTCAGCTTTAGTAGACACAAGATGCTTTTTTCTAAGAATCAGCAGTCACTGTTAGCCTCGGGGCTCTGGGCTAGGCCTTCCTGGGAAAGCAGTAGGGTCTCTGGCTTTTGCAGGAGGGAAAGAGCTTCTGATACAAAGTATAATGCGTTCATGGCATCTTCTCACAAGCTCCTCTTAAGATTCCCTGTTGCTGACTTTCCTGGGTTTTACGGACGTTCTCATTTAACCACCATCTTGACTGCTTTTATTTGGGACAGTCACCTGCCTAGTATGTGCCAGGCGCTCCTAAGTACTTAACCTATGTTTACCCCAGTAAACTTCACAGAAAGCCTATGAGGAAAGCTTGTTTCTTGTATACATGGAAAAGCCCAAGATCAGGAAGGGGTTCAGTCCTCCCAAGAGAGAGGCTGTTGCTACTAACGTGTTGAGTTTCTTGAGTGGAGCCAGCACAGAGACGCAGACCAGTCTGCTTCTCTCTCTCTGTCATCCCATATCACTTCCCAGCTTACTCTGCTACCTGGCTTTACCAAACTTGGAACTTACTAAAAACAGAAAGATGCATTTCATAACCCTCCTCTCAACCCACTATTCATCACAGACAGTGTGGAGACTGCTAGGAGAAAACTAAAAGTTCTAAACAATCTGAAAATCTACAAAGTGGCAGCAGGAGAAGGAATAAGAGGAGGGTGCAGAAAGCTGGGGATGTGGGTCCAGTTAGATTGAGGACAGGGCCCCTGCACTGGGTCCTGCATCATGGCGTTGCCTGGGGAACACAGGGTATGGGCTGCTCCACCCATGCACCCGTCACAAATAAATTCTTTGAATGACTTTTATGTTAAGCCCTGTGCTGGGCCCTCAAGATAGTTAGATGTATGGCATCTACACTGGAGCTTATCAGAGAAGGCAGAGAATTAAGTGAATCATTGCCAAAAATGCTAAGGTGCTCTAATAGAAATTGGGGATAGACTGGGGCACTGAAAAACCACCACTTCTCTTGGGGAGTGGGGCTGAGGATGTTATTAATGGATTGGAAAGATAAAAAGTGGATGGCATGGGAGCCAAGTGTGAAGGGGAGAATGAGGCTCAGGCGTAGACAGGGAATGGGCATGGAGGCAGGGGGAGCCATCACAAGTGTTAGCAAGGAATTGGCAGGTCAGATATTTAGTTAGCCCATGCCATGAAGTAAATGCCTTGCTTCAGGTTGCTGGAAAGGCTGTTTCCTGTCAGCATTACCACTAGAAGATGATGGTTGGGCTGGGTTGACGTGAGGAGCAGGCCCTGGCCTGTGGGAAGACGGACATTTGGTCATGATGGTCACACCAACAGATCTTCAGAACCAGAGAGGACTGTCAGCCATGAACAGTTTCC
Organism: Lynx canadensis; assembly: GCF_007474595.2. Classification (NCBI taxonomy): domain Eukaryota; kingdom Metazoa; phylum Chordata; class Mammalia; order Carnivora; family Felidae; genus Lynx; species Lynx canadensis. Next base: position 31,182,790 of record NC_044311.2, on the reverse strand, counting down.
AATACCCTGTCAGGCTGGGATATGGGGAGTTAGGGGTGTTTCTCCTCCAATATATAGTGCTCCCTGGAGCCCAGTCCTCACTGTGCTGTGTCTGAGGGGATACGTATTGTCAGTGAAGTAAGTTTTCACACTTCCACAGAGGAAATTTGATGCTGTCAGTGAACTCAAATGGGTTCAGTCCTCCCAAGAGAGAGGCTGTTGCTGGTAGTAAAGTGTTGAGTTTCTTGAGTGAAACCGGCCCTCTTGCAAATGTGTTAAGGGGGTTCATTCACCTGTTAATTCCACCCAGTGGAAATAGAGAATGTTATCTTTCCTGACTATGATCTCCTAGTGGGGCTGGAAATGAGAGAACCTGAATCTCAGCCCTGCATCCAGGGGAAGAATCTCCCCCTGGTCTATCACCCTTCTCCAGGCCCCTGCAATGCTTGAGAAACCTGTTCCATAAGTGAAGGCAGGAGAATCTGGGGGCTGGTGGAGAGAAGCTCAGAGGAATTCCTTCTGGGCGGGACCAGGATTAGTGACCCAGAGCTCCCTGTATCTAGGATCTCAGAGACACAAACCTCTCCTGTAGACAAAGGGCCAGCTTACTGCCAGGCAGTCTTACCACTCACCCCGTGTCACTGGCTGGGTGGGAAAAGGAATCCTTAGGAGAAGGAGGCTGTGTGGCCTGGGGCCAGATGAAGTGGTTGAGGCTTTCCCACAGAGGGCCACCCATTTCTTTCCCTTCTACTGGCAACAGATCCTGACTCTTCCTGGAACTGGACACATGGTCCAAGCTAGACCAGTCTCCTATCGCATCCTGGAAAGTATAACTGTAGAGCAAAGGAAGATAAAGGGTTGGGCATATGTCTGAAAAGGTCTCCTGCTTCCTGCCGCTGCTGATGCATAGAACAGCCCTGTCCCTGAGACCCAAGATCCAAGGCCAGCTTTTCATTCCTCAATTCTGTGAGCTGCCTCAGGATCCTTCCAATTAATCACACACACACACACACACAGACACACACACACACACACACACACACACACACACGCATACTCCCCTCTTTCCTTCTGGTTGTTTTTTTTACCCCTGCTTCAGTCAGGCAGAATTGGTTTCTGTTGTTGCAGCAGAATCTTGGCTGATATAGAAATTGGTTCCAGAAATTAGTTGTAGGCAGCAGGCCCTCAGGGTGTGTGGAATTGGTCATAGGCCCAAATGGAATGCATAAGTAGAGAGAAGGAGCAGCTCCTCAGTTACCTGGCATGCTCACCTGAGATGACTACAAGCCCAGTGATGGCACAGCCCTGGGGACCAGCAGCCCTGCCACAGAGCAAGGAAGCAGTAGGTTCTCGGGAGAGTATCTAATAGCCTAAGCAAGAGTACTAACCTGAGCTCAAACATCAAAAATCTCTCAAAGTAAATAATCTCTCTTTATCTGTGGCTTTTGGGTGGATACTCCTTTAAAAATCTCAAGGAGTGAGGGGTGCCTGGGTAGCTCAGTCGTTTAAGCGTCTGACTTCGGCTCAGGGCACAATCTCACAGTTTGTGGGTTTGAGCCCCGCATCAGGCTCTGTGGTGACAGTTCAGAGCCTGAAGCCTGCTTCAGATTCTGTGTCTCCCTCTCTCTCTGCCCCTCCCCTGCTCATGCTGTATCTGTCTCTCTCTCTCTCTCTCTCTCTTTCAAAAATAAATAAACATTAAAAAAATTCAAGGGGTGAGTCTTCTGGCTTCTGAGTGACAACCCTGGTTAATCCACAACCTCACAAACCAGGGGTGCTGGTGGGTGGGACCCATGATACTATGATGGGAATATCTGTGAGCTGGAGGACTTGAAGTAATCCCCCTGAGCCTCCCTTGTCTGCAGAAGTGGCTGACACTCTGCCCTCACCTCACTGGACTCAACATGGCTTGGAAGGGGAGATGAATAAGCAAGGAACAAAAGAAAAAGTTTTGCCTGGAAGTAATGGTAGGCCCATCATCTGGGGTAACTTGGGGGCACACATTTTGAAAGTGCTTAACTAATGAGAGTGAAATATAATTTTAGATAAGGCAGAATCTATTGTGATAGGTGAGGCCATCAGACACTGTCCCTGCTGTGTGCCTGCTCGGACAGTCAGCTGGATTCCAACAATTGGATGCTTTTATTAATAACAATTTCTACTGAAGACTGGTCCATGCTGGGTGAAACCAAAAGGTCAGAAAGCTCTGCAGGAATACGGAGAAGGGAATTCAAAGACCCACCCTCTTGCCATATCCCTTGACAGGGCCCCAAATACGCCTCCCTCCCTTGCCTTGAGGAATAGATGGTAAGAGAAATGCCAGAATCTTTTTATATGCTCTACTAATAGTTCCCTCTGGGCCAAGAATACTGTAGATGGGGTTCACTCAGAATGGGCCCTGGCATCCTTGGGGATGGGAGAATCTTAGAGTGACATGGCCCAGGGCACAGCTAGAAGCAGAAGAGTTTTAGTTTTCATCATAGGTGGTTTGTAAGCATCGTAGTCGGAACTCAGTGAATGGTCTTACATGCAGCTATTATAACTAGCCATGATCGATCAATTGTGTGCCCTCAGAGACTGTGACTACCTCAGCATCTATATCTCTCAGGTCAGGCTAGGTTATGCTCCAGTAACTAACAACTCCTGTGATTTCAATGGCTTAAAATAACAAAGATATAAATCTCCATCACTCAATGCCATCTTCTACTGAGGGTTAGTTAGGGGAGGGTTCTGAGAGGGGCCAAAGCTGATGGTCACCATGCCAAATGATGTCAGTCACACCCAGAGGGAAAGGGTGACTTGGAGGATCTCATACCAGCAATTAAATAAATACTCAACCTCAAAGGAGGGATGTGTGATTTCTCACGGGGTGGAACTAGTCACAGAGTCCTACCCAAGCAACCGAAGGCCAAGAAATGCAGTCTACCATGTATTTAAAAGTGGAGAACTGAAAATACTTGGGAAGAAAAACTAATTCCTGGCTATTACATTGTCCTGTTGAATATCACACAATACCTCTGACTCTGTGGGGAAGTTCTCTGCGGCCTTTTAAATAACAATGAGAAAACTTAAGAGTTTGGTTTTCAGATGCTTCTAGGAACATCTACAAGCAAACATTGGGGAATTACATCGCCACACAGAGATGGCCTGAAATACCACTGGGCAGTAGAACTCTAGCAGGCAATTCTGTCTAGGAGGAGAGCTGAGCCGAGCTGAGTATCCACACATTCCCAAGTGGTGGCTGCTGGATTGGTTGGGTGGTTAGAGTCTTTTGGAAGAAGCAGGACCAGAAGGTTGTGGACACAGGGAGGGGGTAAACTCTCCAGATTCTTCCAGAGCCTGAAAATACCCATTCCCTTAGGAACACACATCAGCAGGCCCTGGATTGTGTCTCCAGCCATCAATCAGAAACAGGAAAGAGAGCAGGAATGGTTTGTTGATGACTCCATTTCAGGCATCAGCTGGGACATGACACGCTGCAGGAGTGGGCACTCTCCTGCAATATGTGGCCCATATGCTATTTCTCTTAGATTTTAAATACACGGGCCCAGGAAGGGAAAGGATGGCACTGCTTATGATCCCCTAGTTTTGCTTCTCATCTTTAGGATTCAAAGCTGTTTAATTTTTTTGCATACTATAAAATTCACTCTTTGAGATTTTGACAAATGCACAGGGTCACTTATCCACCACCGTGGTCATTGTACAGGATAGTTCCATTCCCTCATATTTCCCTCCTGCTCTCCCTTTGTTCTGCTCGATGTTTTGTTCTCCAAAGGAAGGGTGCTTGCACTAGAGGATGGTCCTATGGCTGACCTGGGCATGGGAAGGGGATTCTCACAGCGGTCCATAACTCTCCTCTTACAGGTGCTGGTGGGAAGGGCCTTAACAATGGAAAGCAATGTGGGAGTGGGCTCCATGTATCTGGGTTGGGAATGGAGAAAACACAAAGGAACTGACCATGTCTCCAGGGATGGCCAAGGGTACAGTAGGCCTGGAACTCATACTTGAACTTTATCTTCCTTTGAGAGGCCAGCAGTGCCTTGAACCAGGAAGGCAAGTCTGCAGGCTGCTGAGCTCAGGCTTTCTTCTCATAGCTAGTCTAGACTGGCCTGTGATGAAGGGTTTGGCCTCTTTGCCAAACTGTTGAACCCTGGCCCACCCTGATGGCCTGTGGAATCTGTGATCACCAGTGTCTCAAGGGCACTGCTCCCCTGAGCTATACACAGACCTCGAGCTGCCAAGGTCTATCGACTGTCCACACTCTGCCCAAGGGAGGTCTTATCACTTTAGCACCCCCACAGCCTATTGTGCCATTGGGTGGTCTGTAGGATTGGGGGACAAGAAATAGCAAAACGAATGGGTTTCAACATGAACAATTAATCTTGTCTGCCAGCCACAAACCACCACTGGGCCTGGCCCAAATGATAATGAAGAGCCCCATTCTAGTGGCATCTGAAGACAGAGAAATGACAGAGGAGAGAAGAGGGAGACCTAAAGCTGAAGTGGGTGGAATTAAGTCTGCTGTGGGCAGCTGTGTGTGTGTGTGTGTGTGTGTGTGTGCATGCATGTAGGGGATTAAGATGGTTGGGAGGAGGAGGAGCAGGGAGCAGGAGGAACCGAGATAATGATACAGGAGAAACTTTCTCACACTGGCCTCTGGAAGGAGAAAAGAAGCTTCAAGTCCAGAGAGAATTCTCTTATTAGGTGATCAGAGAGTAAGACATAATTCCCTGATTGATCAGTGATTTGGTAATAGAGGCTTATAGATACTTGCCTTTTTCTCATCAGGGCACACTCATATTCTACCAAGGTCTGGGTACTGGCAGCAGAAAAATACTGTCTCTTCCTCTGGACACATCTCAGCAAAACCTTTAATGGTTAAGGATAACTTCCATTCATGTGTTTCTTCATTTCTTCACTCATTCACTAGTTCATCCTGTGGAGCCCCTCCCTAGTGCCAGGCCCACACTACTTAGATGACTATGAATAGGCCTTGCCTTCTAGAACTTCACAATCTCCTTGGGTTGTAGTAGCAGGGCCCAACTCCTGGGGAAGGGATTGATGGAAATAAGACACCATGTCCAGCCCAGGGCTCCCAACCCATGGTTGGGAAGGGGGCTCTTTGCCTCTTGGATGGCTGGGTCGGGATTAGCCTAGAGCCACATAGGGTGGAAGAGAGCAGCCTCAGGACCAGTTCTAGGGGTTCAGGCCTTCAGTTTCCTGACCAGAGGTTGGGGAGCAAGAGTTAGAGACCCTTGAGGAAGAAGCAGAAATTTCTAGATTGGTGGCCTGACTCCTAGTGGCCAAGTGCTGGGTTGCTTGTTTTTGGTAGTGAGATAATTGTCCTCTGAACCTGCTAATGACACTGGCATGACATGGCATGGCTTCTGACCTAAAATTTCCTTGGTAAGGCTCATACTGCTGTCAGACCACACACACTCCTGAAGCTACTCCAGCCCTAGGGAGAAGAGCCTGGCACAGTGAACGTGGAGCCCCAGCATCTGAGAGAAGGTCATGACATTGTGGTGTATGTTGTTGGCCAGCTCCTGAGTGCCACCCGCTTAGGATGAGAAGCAGAAATGGCTGGTCCAGGTCAATTGGAGATTGATTTACTTGACGTGTCCATGTTATATGTCTATTGGATTTCCACACATGGCTGATCTTCAGTTGATATTGTACTGGACAGAAGCAGAGTGACAAGATGGGCTGCCTGCTCAGATCTTGGCTCCTATAGCCCTCCTCTGTAGCCGAACTATTTAACCCTCGCAGGTAAACACAGCCCTCCCAGGATCAGGGATTGTGTTGTGCTCTAGGCAGGTGCTCTGTAAGGAGTCCCAGATCTGTGACTTGTTGGCTTGGGATTCCATCGATCTTGTGGTCCCATCTCAAGTGTCCTGGATTACAGAACCAATGTGTTCACCTTGTTTCTAAGATCATTCTCTCTCTTTATTTTCATTTGACCTGGTAAACACCTGCCTCATCCTCAATGGTGAAATCTCATCTCTGGGTTTTGGCTCCTCCTGACCTGTGGCAGGCTCTTGTTAATCTCAAGCCTTCCAGAGATTTGTTTTACCCCTGAGTCTATGTCTGGGATCCTGACCTCTCTGAGAGTTTGTCTTGTTCTCAGCCATTGTTCTCTTCTGTCCCCCCACCTGTAGGTTCTATCCCATCACTAGACCTAGCCATTGTTATACCTGAATGCTGTGCACACCTAACAGAGTCCCTTGTTGTTCCTGACTTGAACACCTGTACCCATCCTCATGTTAAATGTCTTCCCAGACTACACCTTGGAATGTCATGTCCACTGGTCATGTGCTTATCTCCCTGCCCTCATGGTCTAAGCTCCCAACTCCTAGCCAGTGGGTTCAGTGCTAGCTCCTGGCCTCTTCCCACTGTCCTTTCTGCCAGGAGATATTGACAAGACCTTCTCCCACCCACTGCTGCCTGCACTGACCCCATGATTTACTGGGCTTGTGTGGAACCCTCTGTCTGTGGGTTGGTCCTGAAAGATGAGGCCATCCCTTTGGACAGTCCCACAGATGCCAGCTTTATATCGGCCAGCTGGGGAGGTAACACCACTTGCTTTCCTGGGTATATCAGGGGGACAATATTTTATGTTAAGAGAGCTATGCATATGCTTCTGGGTTGTATGCATATGCTGTTTTGATGCTTTTCACCAGAAGGACAGACTAGTCAGTAGGAAGGGCTAGAACAGTAGAGTCTCAATAGTGTTTGTAATTGATTACCCAATGCCATGCTATAAACATTTATAGAGCCCCTACTATATTAAAAACAGATAAGACCACCCTGACTACAGGGAGGGATGTGGTGGAAACCTGAGTAGCAGGTAAAGTTTTATTCCAACCTTAAGGTCTGGTTTTAGCTATATCAGGTAGGGTCCAGTGTTTCCACTTGGGATGAAATGTGAAAGAGGAAGTCAGACTACCTGAACAATCAGGCAGAGGTGGTTTTGGCCATTAGTGAGCTCCCAAGGGGAAGTAGAGCCTGGGGGTGACAGGCTGTGAGGACTGGTTCTATCATGCCTCTGGCTTGGAGACTGATAGTGGTGGAGTGGTTATATGTATGGGCTTTGAAGGCAGATGGACATGGGTTACAGACTCGCCTCCATAACCTACTAGGTTTATGATCTCGAACAATTTACCTAAGCTCTCTACTCCTTAGTTTTTTCACTTATAAAGTAAAACCTCTAAAACTTATATCACAGAATTATTATAGCACTTAATTGAGACAATGTATATAAAAGAGCATAGTACCTGGAACATAGTCAATTCTCAATAAAGTGGTATCTGTTAAATTTACTCTATTTCCAAACTTGAGTGACTGTAGTTTTTTTTTATTCAGAAAGGAGGCAATCTCCTTTTATTCTTCTGTTTGGTCAGTCATCTGTTGCCTGATGCTTGGATCTGAACCTTTGCTAGGCTCTGAGGATTGGTCCCATCTCTGGGTCCTGGCCAATGCACTGTGTGGCTCTCCCCACTGAGCCCCAGCTCTGGAAGATGCCACAGACCAAACCATACACAGAACTTTGTGAGCTTCCTGTTAAGGACAACAATAATATAATGTGAATGTCTGGGGGGACCCTTAAAGCAGTCCCTGGCAAAGAGTGGAAAGGTCAGGCTGACACCCATCTCCCACCCCATTTCAACAAAAGAGTGTGATTCTGCAGCTGTAGCTTTCTTCTCTTTATGCATCCGAGTTGGGCCTTCTGCAATCTGTCCCACTCAATACTAATTAGATGTGCATGCGAACTATCATTTTCACACCCTCCCTTCTTTCACCCAAATTAAGCATTTAATTGTCTAATAAGTGTGTTTGCAAAAGAATCAAAGGGAGGAAGATCCATGCAAGGCCAGGGAGGGCTGGAGGAGGGATGGAACCTTACACTAAGGTGGGGATGGGGACTGTGTGCAGGGGGTGGTGCTGAGCCCTTCTACCCCGTCATTGCAAGTCCACCACCAAGATTCAAGCTAGATTTCTGCCTGGCCAGAAGCCCAGCATACAAGCTCAGCTCAGAACTCCTTCAGGCTGAATTAGGTATTAGCTAGGGATCACTCTCCCTTCTTTTCTCTTTTCTCCTCACATCTTTCTCTTTCCCCTTGTGGAAATAAACTGAATAGAAGGCTTTATGTTAAGTCCCATTATTATTCGTGCTTCACATTCATTCATTAAGCAAATGTTCCTCAGAAGCCTACTACATTCCAAGGCTGGTAGTTATGTCAAGGTGAGTCGTTCTGAGCTGAGGGCTATGTATATTTTGACCATTCTGAGCTCAGGGAAGAATACAATGTGTGCTCGGGAAGTACCTGCAGCTAATTTACCTAGTGTTCCTATGCTTTGGCCTTGAGAGAAATGACAACCATTTCTGTGATGGTAATGGAAAACAAGGCCCACCTAATGATTTGGTCTACTGTTATGAGAGGTGGGTTCTCACCACATGCCAGGCCTTGTGCTACAGGGCCCTACACTGCTATCCTCCTATCTCCTTCTTTGCCCTTCCCTTTGATTCCAAGATTTAGTCACTCAACAAGATTTTACTGAGAACCAGCTCAGAACCATGCACTGGGGATACAAGACAAATAGGGGACAATGTCTACTCTCAGAGACTCAGCACCAGAAGATAAACATGCGAAAGACAGGCCACCTGACCAGCCGTGGTACAAGACAGAATGGCATCAGCGTGCTTCCTGCTCTCCCGTTTTCTCTGCCATTCACAGCAGTGTCTGTGAACCGCTAACAGCATGGCCTTCTGCTTTCCTGACGTTGTCTTGTTTTAGTGTCTTAGACGGCAAAAAAGAAAAAGGGCAGGAATCTTGAGTTTTAATTCTGAAAATGACTGTCTAGCCTTGTACCCAGTTTGTCTTGTTGCAAAAACGACCAACAGGAGAAGAAAAGGTTCTGCTTGGCAGGTTTCGTGCTGGGTTGAGAAGGAGAGAGATTGTTCTGGAGCTGGAACGAGGGCTGTCTCTCAGGACAAAAGTGGTCCTGCCATAGGATATTACTAAGAGGATCTCTCCTATGACAACCCTCCTCCCAGGCCAGACCCTATGAGGCTAGAACACTTCCTCTCCTGCTGGCTTTGTGGGCACTGTTCCATTCAGGCATTAGGCTATCCTTGAAGGCTCCCAGCTGACTCCCTGCATGCTTCCCCTCTTTCCCTGGTTCTTCAAAAGTCACCTAAGGACCCTAAGGACACTCAGCTTCCAAGCAGACCCGGGACAGGAAGCTGGTGCTCTTCCTTCTCCACAGACACGCAGCTGCTCCTGCTCGGTGGGCCGAGAGCCAAGCCCACCACTTAAGGACGGAAGTTAGGTGCCGCCGACTTCTGCCAGCAGGAGGACGAGATGACTACATCCCGCTGAAGGACATGCCCAGATCCTTCCTGGCCACGTGGTGAGCAAAAATCTGTCACCAAAGTCTGCTGCCTTGGCAGTCTGCAGGCTGCAAGTTCATGGAGACCAGGAGCCAGGAAATGAATTAGAAGGCTGCACGGCTGCAGGCAGACTTGAGGAGTCTGGCACCACAAAGAGCTCAGGGGCAGAATGATCTGGCCACAAGACAAGGTCTCACCACACTCTCTTGGGGCAATAGAAGGCCCACCTGGACTGCAGAGGGGTGTGAAGGATACCGTGGGGACTCTCCGATTCCTCGTTGCTGACATTCAGAAGACTTGTTTCCTCCTGATGGGCTGCTCTCTTGGATGGTGCCCTTTGAGCTGCCACTGCTGTGGGGTGATACATCCCCAAACCCCCCTTGCTGTGCTGAAGGGTGGCAGTTTTGTCGCTGTGGCAACTGGTTGAGCCAATGTTAGTTCTCAGACCCCTAAGCTGTGGAGGTAAATGGGACCTGTGGGAAAGTTCTTCCTTATATTGATGGAAACTTTTCCTCCCTATGCTTCCTACCCGTTAGTCTGAATTCTGCAGCTCCAAAAACCGGGCTTCTGTTTATGTGACAGTCTTCCAAGTATTTGAAGGCATTCAAGAGTCACAATATCCATATCATCCAGGAAAATCATCCCTTGTTTCTCCAACAACTGTTTCTAAACTCCTCTTTATCCTCCTATTCTCACGAGATGTTTATAATAGTCAGGCACAGAGGCTCTAGAATTCAACTGCCTGGGCTCCAGCTGTGTGATCATGGGCAAGTTACTCACCCTCTCTGGGCCTTCTAAACCACTTTTATCATTTTTTAAATGTTTATTTATTTATTTTGAGAGTGAGGGAGAGAGTGTGCATGTGTGGGGGATGGGCAGAGAGAGAGAGAGAATGGGAGAGAGAGAATCTCAAGCAGGCTGCACACTGTCAGTGTAGAGCCCGATGTCTGGCTCAAACTCATGAACAGTGAGATCATGACCTGAGCAGAAATCGGGAGTTGGATGCTTAACTAACTGAGCCACCCAGGCACCCCTGAACCACTTTTAAAACAAGAATAACAGTGTTATCTACCTCTTGGGGCTGTTGTGATGACCCATGGAGGTAATCACTAATATGCTTTGAACAGAGTCTGAGGTGTGGTCAGCACTTGCCTTACATGATAGTTATTAGCATTAACACTTCCTCAGGTTTCTCTGCTGCTCAAAGGGGCCCACAGATCGACAACATTGGCATTCCCTGGGAGCTTGCTAGAAGTGCAGAATCTCAGGTCCCATCACAGAGTTAGAAACTACATATCCACAGGCTCCCTACATGATTTATACACACATAAGAGTTTGAGACGTACCGGCCTCTGGCATCTTCATAGCTACTCACGCACATGTTTATATGTAACTTCAATACCAAACAATGGAACGATTAATGAATTATGACATATTAAGGCTATGCAATATTACGCGTTATGCATAGGAATTACTAGAAACCTGAAGAAGTGTCAAAGCTAGTAACTAACATTGAAACAGAGTACTGACTATACCACAGGCTCTTTTCAAAGCATTTTAGTGATTACCCCCTTGAATCTTCACAATAGCCCCACAAAGTAGGTAACACTGTTTTCCCATTTTGAAAGTGGTGAAAAGGCCCAGGGAGGGTGAGTAACTTGCCCATGATCACACAGCTGGAGCCCAGGCAGTTTAATTCTGGGGCCGCTGTGCCTGGCCACTGCTAAAGTCAAAGGATAAAGCCACAGTTACAGAACTGTATATAAGCTATGACTGCAGCTATGAGGATACGGAGTGAGCATTCTCTAATGCTTCCATGTTGTGTTATTGTAATAAAAATAATAGGATATAACACGTCTCAAACTGAGCACAGCTTTCACCAGCCCCATCAGTATTTCTATCGCCTCACTTAGATTTTCTTTCAATTTAAATGATGTTTACAATACAAAAATAATATCTAGTCATGGTAAAAAAAAAAGTAATCCACACAAAAGGATGTAAAATGAAATGTAAAGAACTCCCCTCCCCAATAGCCCTCCTCCCCTTTGAGATAACCACTGTTAGCAGTCTCTTGTATATCTTTCCAAAAATGTGTTCTGCATTTAAAATCATGAACACACACACAGGTACAGCTATAATGTACACATGTACAGATATAACGCACACACAATCCTCTCTTAGTTGGGATATATCTTTTAGGGCAGCTTTGTGATGGGCTCTTGTTGTATCTACGATACATTGGCACACCCAGATCTTTCACACATCAAGTGTTATTAAGTTTTCCTCTCTCCATCTTGTACAGTTTCTTTTTTTTTCTCACCTAAATGTAGGATATTTTATGTCTTCTTACTGAGTCTCATGTAGCTGGTTCTGGCATTCCAGCGAATTACATCTTTTTCACTCTGAGGCATGGAAGCTCTCTCCCCCACGAGTCTAGTAAGGACACCCTGGTTTCCAGGCCTGAGAACACAACGGCAGAGCCGCGGATGCAAGGGCGGGGGCGGTTTATGAGGGTCACTATGAACAAACAGTGAAACAAAAAATATGCCAAAATGTGAGCAGTGGCTCTTTCCAAGTGGTGGTGGTTTTTATTTTTGCCTTTTGCTTTTCTATATTTTCGAAATGCTTACCAGTAAGCGTGGGTTCATTGTGTCATTAATGGAAAAGAAATAAAAGCCGGAGTTACAGATTGGATATTGTTTTTACCTCTTCACTGCCTCCCTGAAAGAGATAACATAGCCGTTCCCTGCTGGGAGAGTTTGTAGTGGCCCCAGTAGAGTAAGCACCATCTATGTGCCTGATCTATTGACACTGGATTTGAGCACGTGACTTACTATGACAATATGATGTTAATCGATGTGATAGGAGCAGGGGCTTTAACTTGTTTGTGTGGTTTAGTTTGGTCACTTGTATTTCTTCAGCCCACCACCCGAGGAGAGCATGCCCTAGGGAACTAACTGATGGTCTCAGAACTGCCCTTAGAGCAGGTGTGGTCTGGATCCACTGCCTGAGGCCGTGATCCCCATCCCCTCCCCCATCGACACACACAATCCCGAGAGAGGAAAAATCAATGTAATTTGGGAAGTTTTGTTCTAGTTCGTTTTGAAAGCACAATTACAGTAATGATTGCCTAGAAGGGAGAGTCAGCCCCTCCGGTGCTGACTGCTATGTTCTGACAGTACGGTAGTCCTTTTATCCACTTGGGCTAACCTTCGTTTCAGTGACCTGCCATCAATCACTGTCAGGAAGTAGATGATCCTCCTTCTGATGTATCTTCAGAAGGTCAGTAGTAGCCTAACACTAGGTCACTGTGCCTGCGTCATTCCCCTCACTCCATATCATCACGTAGACATTTTATCATCTCACATCATTCGAGAAAGGTGAGCACAGCACAATAAGCTATTTTGAGAGAGAAAGCACATTCACAGAACTTTTATTACACTATACTGCTGTAATTGTTCTATTTTATTATTAGTTATTATTGTTAATCTCTCACTGTACCTAATTTATAAATTAAACTTTATCATAGGTATATGTATATAGCAAAAAAACCCCCACGTAGTATATGTAGGATTCAATACTCTTTGTGAGTCTTGGAACGTACTCCCATGGCTAAGGGGCATCTATCAAATTCATACATCGCCCTCCAGCTATTACAGTATCCTCTCCTTGCTTTGTGCTTCACCCCCCAGCCACTCCAGCTATGCTCACCCAGGCCTGTCCTTAAGTCATCTGTCCCCTACTGTCACCTAACAGGTAATGAAGTGGAAGCCATGCTTCCGGGCTGGTCCCAACTCTCTTTTTTGAAAAGTGCCTGGGTTGTAGAATAGGAAATGCTCTGGCCCACACCTTAATTACAAGTTATGAGTTGAATTATGTCCTTTCAAAATTCCTATGTTGAAGTCCTAACCCCCAGGACCTCAAAATATGACTTTATTCAGCAATAGGGTCATTGCAGATGTGATTAGTTACGATGAGGTCATGGTGGAGTAGGATGGGCCCCAATCCAATGATTGGTGTGTCCTTATAGAAAGAGGAAATTCAGACACAGACAGATTTGCATGCAGGGAGAATGCCACAAGACCATGAAGGTAGAGATTGGCCTGATGCTTCTAAAAGCTAAGGAAAGGGGCACGTGGGTGACTCAGTCAGTTAAGCGTCCGACTTCGGCTCAGGTCATGATCTTGCAGTCCATGGGTTCAAGTGCCACGTCAGGTTCTGTGCTGACAGCTCAGAGCCTGGAGCCTGCTTTGGATTCTGTGTCTCCCTCTCTCTCAGCCCCTCCCCTGAGCACACTCTGTCTTTCTCTCTCTCAAAAATAAATAAATAAACATTTAAAAATAAAATAAATAAAATAAAATAAAGTAAAATAAAATAAAATAAAATAAAATAAAATAAAATAAAATAAAAGCTAAGGAATGCTAGCCACGGCCAGCAAAACACCAGAAACCAGGAGAGAAGCACAGAACAGATTATTCCTCACAGTCTCAGAAGAGAGCAACCCGCTGACACCTTGATCTCCGATGTGTCCTGCCTCCGGAAGTTGGAGACAATATATTTCTTTCTTTGTTGTTGTTTTTTGTTGTTGTTATTGTTGTTGTCTTTGTTTTTGAGAGACAGGCAGAGAGAGAAGGAGAGAGAGAATCCCAAGCACGCTCTGTGCTGATGGCACATCAGCCTGATGTGATGGCACATCAGCACAGAGCCTGATGTGGGGCTTGAACTCAGAAACTGTGAGATCATGACCTGAGCCGAGATCAAGAGTCAGACACTTAACCGACTGAGCCACCCAGGCGCCCAACATTTCTATTGTCTCCAATAGAAATTGGAGGTACTTTCTTATGTCAGTACCAGCAAACTAATATCTGAGCCCAGTTCAGATTCTGTATCCAGTTACAACGTGTGGGTGTTTTTCCCCACACCAAGAAACTCCCTTACACCAGTTGGGTATCCTTCAGTTCAACTCGACTCTGACACATGGAGACAGTGTCAGATTCTGCAGGTAAGGGCCCAGTTCTACAAGACTCCTCCCCACCCCACCTCTCCTGACTTCAGAATTTAATCGTAAATCCAAGTTGTCACCTATGCTTCTGAACAACAGACTGTAGATGGGAGGTTATAATGACCCCCCCCCCTCCTTGGGTTCCATTCATTTGCTAGAGCAGCTCACAGAACTCAGAGAAACATTTTACTTACTACACTGCCAGTTAATTATAAAAGGATATGTCTCAGGAACAGCCAGATGGAAGGGCAAGGTGTGGGGAAACAGCAGGCCTCCACACTCCCCTAGATCTCCATGCGATCACCAACCCAAAAGGTCTCCAAACCCCATGCTTTTAGGTTTCTGTGGAGGCTTCATTACATAGGTATGATTGATTAAAACATTGGCCACTGGTGACTGAGTCAACCTCCAGGTCCTCTAGGCTCTCCAAGAGTCAGGGGGATGGGACTGAAAGTTCTAACTCTCTAATCAGCAGCTGGTTCTCCCCCCATCTTTAGGTGTTTTCAAAAGTCACCTCATTAACATAACAAAAGACACCTTTCTCACTCTCATCACAGGAAATTCCAAGAGTGTTAGGAGTTCTGTGCCTGGAATGGGGATGAAGACCAAATATGTATTTCTTATTACAAACCACACTATCAGACCATAGCCAAGTAAGTCTCTGTTCCTCTCAGTGCCCTTGAAGATAACCCATTTTGTCACTACTACTCTTTGGCCCCACCAACTGGGTCCAGTTAACCTTAAGGGTAAGAGCACAGGTGAGACTTTCTCCCTTCTTTCCGTCTCCTCCTTTAGAATCAGTCCTTTCTCTATATAGGACACTGTGCCAGAGTCACCCTCACCCCTACCCCACCTCTCCCCTTTGAGAACTCAGTTTTGGATTCTGGGGTCTATTCCCTGAAAACTCCTTCATCATGCTTCTGGTGACTGTCTTTCTGAAAATGAATCCTAAGTACCATTCCGCAGGTCCCATGTGGATGCACTGATAACCTTGTCAATAAAGACAGAGCTAAGTACCTCGCTTACCTTCCATGTTGCCATAGGCCCAGGATGATACCCACTGGAAGGGCCTGCCTTCCAGCCCAGTGCTCCACCTTACCACATGGGGAATCCTGAAAGACTAGCTGAATACAAATGCCCTGACGGCACAAAAATACAAGTATCTGTGGGAGATCCTTAACCTGCAAAGTCAGTGATTTTATCAAATGTGAAATAAAGGAAGTTCAGATTAGAATATTAGAAAGTTGGAACTGAAAAGAACTTAGAGATTGTCAGGTTCAAGCATCCATTTTACTGGTAAGGAACCTGAGGCCCCAGAGAGGAAGTGACTTGCCTGAAAAGAGTTCTTGCAAAGCCAGGACTAGGATACAGGCTTTCCTCTTCAGACCACATTAGGATATATATTTTTTTTAATTGCAGTGGCTCTAATTGATCACTGCTTTATTCATTCCCTCATCGTTGGTTTAAAAATCTATGTCACTTTATTTTATTTTATTTTATTTTATTACGAAAGCAAATATGCACACTGCTGAAAATTTTCAAACTGTACAGTACAGCCCACTACAGAAAGTGATAACCCCAGGGCACCTGGGTGGCTCATTCGGTTAAGCATTGGACTCTTGGTTTCGGCTCAGGTCATTATCTCACAGTTTGTGAGCTTCAGTCCCATGTCGGGCTCTGCCCTGACAGTGCAGAGACTGCTTGGGATTCTTTTTCCCTCTCTCTCTGCCCCTCCCCGACTTGTGTGTGCGCGCTCTCTCTCTCTCAAAACAAATAAACTTAAAAAAAGAAAGTGATAACCCCAGTTGTCCCCCCTTCACTCCAAACACACAATCCCCTTTCCCCGGGTCATTTACAACCTCTCTTGTCTTTAGCATTTCCAATGGTTATCACTGTATCACTAAAGAACATGCTTATCCTCTTTTAATTGTTCAAACTTAAAATACTATTCATTTTACTTTCTGCAACTGTTACCTCTGTTAATAATATAATAAAGCCTCTATTTGTAAATTCTCAACTTTATACATTATCTTATCCTCACAACGTATGGAGAAGAAATTAACATTCATCTCTCCCCTGCACCTTTGGCATGGTCAAAGTTTGTAACATTTATTTTTGTTCTGTAAATATAAATCTATTCTCTTGTTGCTTATCCATAACCTGATTCCAAAAATAAATAAATACCACTTAAAATGTTATGAATATGGAGATAGTGTTCATTGCTGACCCGTACTGTGCTTTCCCCCTCAAAAATATATATTCTCCTTTGTCATTAAGGAAGACAGCTCAGAAAGTAAAAACCAAATTCTTTATCTTTCTTTACATGCCTTTTAGCTCATAACCGTGCCTCATTGTAATTTGCTTTTAAAGACAGGACTATGTTTTTCTTGGGCAGCCTTTCATATTTCTTGGTATCCTAATGGATTCTTTTCACATTTGATGATCTTTAAGTAGCTTCCTAGTCATGCTGTTGATTGAAAGAAATCCCCCATTTTTCCCCAAAACATTCTTCATGGAAGTCCCATGCTCCTGTTCTGGGGTGACTGGTTATGTTCTAGGACGACTATCTAGCAGTTACTTCATTTGGGGAGTCCATGTTTCTCTCTTTCTTTTATTTCCTTTTGGGTATCTGGAATACTTCTCTGAGCATTTTTTTTTGAAAATATATGAGCATGGAATTTAAACTTTATGAATTCTTGAATGCCTCAATGTCTATTTTACCCTCACACTTGGCTGATCATTTAGATTGGCAGGGAATTCTGGATTCAAACCATCTCCCTCACAATTTTGAAGGCATTTTTCCTTTGTCTTCTAGAATCTGTTGTTGCATATTAGAAGACTAGATCAGATTGATTTTGCTTTTTTTGAGGCAATCTCTTTTTTCTTTCAAGGAAGTTTTAGAATTTTCCATTACTATTTGGAATTCAGAAATGTCACTAAGATTTCTCTCAATGTGAGCTTTTTGTATTAGCCCCTATTGGAATTTGGTCAGGATCTTTCAAAATTAGAATTCCTTCTTTATTTAGCTCCAGAACATTTGCTTCTAATATTTCCTTGATAATTTGCTATTATCTCCCCCTCCCCGTTTTCCTTTTTAAACCTATTTTGTATAAATGTTAGACCTGCTACATCTAACAGTGCCTTAACTTTCAATTACAATTTTCATTTTACTCTATGTTTTGAGACTTTACCATAAGTTTATTTGCCAGAGGACCAACTTTGTCTTTAGCTGTGTGCTTATTATTCAGAATGCAATATAATTTTCTATTTTTGCAATCATATTTGATTACTGAGAACACTTTTTGTTTTCTGATTGCACTTTTTAAATGATCCAATTTTTCTTCTAGGGATATAATTTCTCTTAAATTGTTGTTATGTATACTAATAAGACTTATTTTTAGGCATACAATATTCTCAATTTTGCTCTTTTCCCCTGACATTTTATCTTGGTATGTGTTAGATGTCAGGACTCATAGGGTTAATTAAATTTTTTAATAGCTACATTGTATTTCATTTTCTATTTTACATATGTGTAACTCTTTAACAAGTCCCCTAATGCCTATCTGGCTTTAAAGAAAATAATTGATATAGCATAAACAATTTTACAATTCTTCTCCTTGTATGAATAATAAATTCCTAGTTGTAAAAGGTGCTGATGTCTATCATGTACAGCATGGTGTCTATGGTCAATAATACTATATTACATATTTGAAAGTAGCTAGGAGAGCAGATCTTGAAAGTTCCTATCACAAGAAGAAATTTGGGGCATCTGGGCGTTTCAGTTGATTAAGCATCTGACTTCAGCTCAGGTCATGATCTCATGGTTTGTGGGCTCAAGCCCCACATCACTTGCTTGGGATTCTCTCTCTCCCTCTCTCTCTGCCCCTCCCCCACTTGCTTTCTCTCTCTCTCTCTCTCTCTCTCTCTCTCAAAATAAGTAATTAAAAAAAAAGACAAAAATTGTAACTATATATGTTGATGGATGTTAACTAGGCTTATTGTGGTGACTATTTTGTAATATATACAAACAGAAAATCATTACATTGTATACTTGAAACTAATATGCTATGCCAATTATATCTCATTTGAAAAATTAGCATTTAAGCAATTTTAAAAAATGAGTAAACAGTCCACTAAACAATTGCCAAATCTCCATCCATTGAGTTCCTATCCATTAAAAATTTCCACAAATAGTGAAGAGAGTTCTGTAAACTGCCTGCCCTCCCAACAAAGTATACTATCAGGCTTAACCCACCTCATCAGTGGAAAATGGTATCTTAGTGTCATTTAATTTATATCTTTTTATTATGAGTGTTAATTAAATTATTATACGTTCAAAAGTCTTCTGCAATTCCATTTCTGTTAACTATTTTGTTAAACCTGAGCCGTTTTTATTAAGTTATTGATATTTTAAAAGTTTCACAGGAATTCTTTATCTGTTAAAGAAATTAGTCTTTGGCTACCATGTGAATTAGAAACATTCATTTATATACTATTGATGGAGTTTTTGCCATCCTAAACCTTTAATAAACTTTTCAAATTTAGGATAGTTCTGGATTTTTAAAAAAAAATTGTGAAGACAGTTGAGTTTCTACATACCCTACCCTAGCTACTTGTATTATTAACAGATTAATAGGGCTCAGTGGCAATAATGAACAAATCAGTATTAGCTTACTGTTATTATTATTATTATTATTATTATTAATGTTTATTTATTTTTGAGAGAGATGAAGAGACAGAGCACGAGCGGGAGAGGGGCAGAGAGAGGGAGATACAGAATCTGAAGCAGGCTCCAAGCTGTCAGCACAGAGCCTGACATGGGGCTAGAACTCACGGAGCGTGAGATCATGACCTGAGCTGAAGTCAGATGCCTAAGGGACTGAGCCACCCAGATGCCCTGTTAACACATTATTATTAACTGAAGTCCATCCTTTATTATTCAGATTTCCTTTCCTTAGCTTTTATCTAATGTCCTTTTTCAGTTCCAGGATCCTATCACACTACATTTGGTCAATATCAGCATGTTTCTTTATACTCTTCTTGGCTGTGAGGCTTTCTCAGACTTTCCTAGTTTCTGATGACCTTGTCAGTTTTGAGGAATACTGATCAGGTATTTTGTCAAATGTCCCTCGGTTAGGATTTGTCCGATGTTTTTCTCATAGTTAGACTGGGAGGAAGGCCACAGAGGTAAAGTACCATTTTCATCACATACTGTAAAGCGAACATACTAGAACACAGCTTACCACTGTTGATGTTAACATCAATCACCTGGCTGAGGTGGTCAGGTTTCCCCATTGTAAAGTCGCTCTTTCTCCCCCTTTCCATACTTGATTCTGGCCGAAGTCACTATGTGTAGCCCACACCTAAGGAGTGAGGACTTAGGCTCCACCTTGTTGAGACAGCATATCTTCATAAATTATTGGAAATTCTACACAGATTTGTCTATTCTCCCCTCATTTATGATTTATGTAGGTATGTACATATTTATTTATTTATTCAATGATTTGTTTATGTCAGTATGGACTCATGAATATTTATTATATACTTTGGTTTATAATCCAATACTATTTATTTTGTGCCCCACATTGTTCTGCTTTGGCCACTGGGAGTTCTTTCAGCCAGCTCCCGTGTCCCTTTGACACACCCCTGTCGTGTGTGCGTGTGTGTGTGTGTGTGTGTGTGTGTGTGTGTGTTTTAAGCACTTCCTTCCTGCAAGATGTCCCAGGTTCATCTTGTACAATTCCTGTCCCAGTCCTTGAATCACACACTTCTTGAAGAAGTCCTATTCCTTTCACTGAAGAATCGTATCAAAACCATGGTTCTAGGTGCGCTCATTTTTATTGGAGTGTCCTTGCTTGTAAGCTCTCTCAGCTGACAGAGCAAGGAAATATGTGTGTATGCTAACCCATATATACACATATCTATAAATATTTCTATATGTAACATCTGAATCTTTATTAAGCCAAACATGAGTGCATATTGATGCCTGCACACTATCATCCAGTGCCACATGGATCTTTCTAGCTTCCTCCCTTGCCTACCTATAAAATCCTACTCTAACATTGAGAAACCTGGTTCCTGCCCCCTGCCATCCATTTACTTAATTATCTTTATATGTGTATATATGTACAGTGTTTTTGGCATCGTCAACCTATATCCCCATCACAGGGATATCCTTTTGCTTTTTTTTTAATTTTCTTTTTTAATGTTGATTTATTTTTGAGAGAGACAGAGTGTGAGCAGGGGAGGGGCAGAGAGAGAGGGAGACACAGAATCCGAAGCAGGATCCAGGCTTTGAGCTGTCAGCACAGAGCCCGATGCAGGGCTCAAACTCACAGACCACAAGATCATGACCCGAGCCGATGTCAGCCGCTTAACCGACTGAGCCACCCAGGCACTCCAGGTCCTTTTGCCTTATAGGTTCTACTCCTTTCCAAAGCTGCTTATATCAACACCTTTCCCCTTACCCTCTTCAGTGAGGTTGTTCCATGCATTTGTAATATAGTTAGATTCTTTTGTCACACCCTACTTTCCAACTGAGCACCCCTAATGTTTTAAATAAGTTTTTAATATTTGCATTCATTAAGGTTTATTCTCTGTGCTATGAAACTCTATGGGTTAAGGTTTACTCTTTGTGCTGTAAAGTTCTATGGGTTTTGACAAATGTAATGTCATACAAGCCACCATCACAGTATCATACAGAACAATTTCACAACCTTAAAACTCCCTGTGCTTCCCCTGTTCAGCCCTCTATCCCTGACCTGAACCACTAGCAGCCACTGATCTATTTAGCATCTCTATAGTTTTGCTCTTTCCAGAATGTCATGTAAATGGCAAATGCAGTATGTCGTCTTTTCATACTGGCTTCTTTCTTCTTTTGCTCAGTGTTATGCATTTAAGATTCATCCATGTTTTTGTGTGGCATAGCTCATTCCTTTTCATCGCTCCATAGTATGCTATTATATGGATGTGCCACAGTTGGGTTATCCATTCACCTATCATAGGCCATCTTGGTCACTTCCAGTGTTGGGCAATTATGAATAAAACTGCTATAAATGTTCATATGCAGGTTTTCGTGTGGACATGTTTTCAGATCAGGTGGGTAAATACCTAGGAGTGTGACTGTTGGATCATATAGTGAACATGTTTGGCTTTGTAAGAAACAGGTGAATTGTCTTCCAAATGGCTGTACCATTTTAAATTTCCATCAGCAATGAAAGAAGTTCCTGTTTTTCTACAACCTTGTCAGAAATCAGTACTGTCATTTTTTTGGTGTGTGTTTTAGTCATTCCAATAGGTAAGTAGTAGTATCTGGTTGTTTTAATTTACACTTCCCTAATGACAAATGATGGTGAGCATCTTTTCATTTGTGTATTTGTCATCTGAATATCTTCTTTAGTGAGGTATCTATTCAGATCTTTGGCCCATTTTAAATTAGTTTGAATGTTTTCTTATTGTTGAGTTTTAAGAGTTCTTTGTGTATTTTAAACACTAGCCCTTAACAAAGATACGTGTTTGGAAATATTTTCTCCCAGTCTATGACTTATCTTTTTATTCTCTTAACAGTGCCTTTAACAGAGCAGATATTTTTAATTTTAATAAAGTCCAACATGTCAATTTTTCTTTCACAGATCGTGCTTTTGGTGTTGTATCACAAAACTCATCCCAAAGCCCAAGATCATGTGGATTTTATCATATATTTTCTTTTAGAAATTTGATAATTTTGTATTTTTTATCAGGCCTAGGATCCATTTCGAGTTATTTGTTATGAAAGGCATAAGGTTTGTGTCACTTGTTTCTTCTTCTGTGTTGTTATTTGTTTGTTGTTGTTGTTGTTTGTTTTTTGCATATGGAAGTCTATTTCTTCCAACCCCATTTGTTGAAAAGACAATACTCTATCCATTGAATTGTCTGGGTGCCTTTGTCACAGATTAGTCAACTATTCCTAATTTTTTAATGTTTTTAGAATTATCAGTTTTTTTAAGCCCTCTGGTTTTATGTTGTGCATATAAAGGCTTTAACTTTTCAAGATTATTTTTAAAAATCTCTCGTGTCTTTGCTCAGTACTCTAATGTCTTTACTTAGTATTTTGTGTGTTACATTTTTGATTCAAATGTAATTTACATAAATGTAAAGTGTGAAGAAGAGATTCACATTTATTTTCTTCTGAGGGCTTCTGAGTTGTCTGAACACCATGTATTGAAGAATCCATATTTTCCATACTGATACACTTTTCTCACATACAAAATTTTTGCATGAATATTAAATGCATATCTATTTTTCCATTCCTTCTTCTGTTCCTTTTGGAGACTTTCCAGTCATGTCAACAGCACACTATTTAATTACTACACATTTATATAAAATATTTTAATACTTATAAGACCAATTTTTCCTCATTGTTTTTATTTTTCAGAATTTTCTTACAGATTCTTACACAATTATTTTTCCTTATCAATATGTGATTCAATTTATCTACTTCAAAAATAATATGTTGCTTTTGGGGCGCCTCGTTGGCTCAGTTGGTAGAGCATGCAGCTCTTGATCATGGGCTTGTGAGTTCTATCCCCATGTTCAGTGTAGAGATTACTTAAAAATGAAAGCTTTTTAAAATCTGTTGCTTTTATAGGGATCAAATTAAATTTAGACATTAGGAATAACCGAAATCTTTATAATGCTGATTTTTTGTATCTAATAATACAGTAGCCTTTCCATTATTAAAACCTTATTTTGTGTCTCTCAATAGCATTTTAAAATTACCATCATGGGGCATCTGGGTCAGTAGAGCACCTAACTCTTGATTTCAGCCCAGGTCATAATCTCACAGCTCATGAGATCAAGCCCATATCAGGCTCTGTGCTGACAATGTGGAGCCTGCTTGGGATTTGTGCGTTCTCTCTCTCTCTGTCTCTCTCAAAAATAAATAAATAAACATTGTTTAAAAAGATCCTCTCTCTCTGCCCCTCTCCCCCACTCACACATGCTCTCTCTCTAAAATAAAAATAAAATAAAAAACAAAAAACTAATTTCTAAAAATTGAAAGCAAAACAAAATAAAAATAAAGTTACCTTCACATCAATGTTATTCAATAAGCACATTATATACAAATAGTCTAACCACCCGAATTATAAAGTGGAACTACCAGTTGGATAGCAGATAAAACGCAACTACTTTCTGCCTATAAAAAATGTACTTTAAGTATAAAGACATAGTTATGAATGAAAACACAGAAAATGATACAGCATGCTAACATTAACCAAAGCAAAGAATATTACCAGAAATAAAGAATGTCCTTTCACGATAATAAAGGCATCAGTGCATCAAGAAACATAACAATCCTAAATGCCCATGTGCCATATAACAGATCTTCAAAATACACAAGCAAAAATGGACAAACTTAAAAAAAAATAGATAAGCCAATTATTAGCACTCTTCTCTTAATAGTCAACAGAACAAGTCAACAGAAAAGTAGTAAAGATGGAACACGTGCGCAACACGATCAGCCAACTTGACCTATTTGGCCTTTTTATTTATTTATTTATTTATTTATTTATTTATTTATTTTTTCAGTATATGAAATTTATTGTCAAATTGGTTTCCATACAACACCCAGTGCTCATCCCAAAAGGTGCCCTCCTTGATACACATCACCCACCCTCTCCTCCCTCCCACCCCCCATCAACCCTCAGTTCTCAGTTTTTAAGAGTCTCTTATGCTTTGGCTCTCTTCCACTCTAACCTCCTTTTTTTTTTTTTCCTTCCCCTCCCCCATGGGTTTCTGTTGAGTTTCTCAGGATGAAAACATATGATATCTGTCTTTCTCTGTATGGCTTATTTCACTTAGCATAACACTCTCCAGTTCCATCCACGTTGCTACAAAGGCTATTTGGCCTTTTTAGAACATTGTCCCAACAGCAGTGTAATACATTTTTTTTCAAGAGTGCATGGAATATTTGCCAAGACAGATGATATTATAATATTCCATAGATTGAAATGATAAAAGTTTGTTCTTTGTTCAAAATGAGATTATATTAGAAATCAGTAAAAGAACAATATCTTATAAATTTCCAAATATTTGTAAGTAAATAACATGCTTTCAAATAACTCATGGGCCAAAGAAAAATAAATTAGAAGGAAAACTATATTTGGAGCTAAAAAAAATTTAAAACACCACATATCAAAATTTGACATCATAGGCAAAGCAACAATTAGGGGAAAATTTATAGCACTAAAAACACCGAGAAAAGAAAAGAAAAAAGAAGGAAAGATCCTAGATCAATGAGCTCAGCTTCAATCTCTAGAAACCAGAGAAAGAAGAGTAAATTAAATTCAAGTAAGTAGAAGAAAGGAAACAATAAAGACCAAGGAGGAAATCAATAAAAGAGAAAACAGAAAAAAATCATAAAATTGATGGAAACAAAAGCTGGGTTTTTTTTTGAGGAGATCAAAAACATTGATAGACTTTAACCAGACAGATTATGAAAAAGAGAGAGAAATACTAATTATCAATATCAGGGTGTGAAATATGCAGCAATACAGATTCTCTAGCTCTCAAATAGGTTTTAAGAAAACATTATAAATAGACAATTTCATACCAATAAATTTTTTAAAATTTAGATGAAATGGTAAATTTCTTTGGAATACACACAAAGCTTTTTCAAGAAGTAGATAGCTTGATTAGCCCCATATTATTTAAGAAATTCAGTCTGTAGTTAAAATGCTTCCCACAACGAACCCCAGTCTGGTTCACATCAGTGAGGTTCACATCAGTGGGGTTTTCCACTAAACATTTAAAGAAGAAAAATACCAAGTCTGCACAGACTTTTTTTTTTTTTTAATTTAAGAGGAAATACACTTCCTAACTAGATCTATGTGGCTAACATTATACTAATACCAAAACCAGACTTAGAGAGTACAAGAAAAGCAGATTCATATGCCTCATGAACACGGATTACAATGTTCTAAAAAACTTTAGCCACCTGAATATATAAAGAATAATACATTGCAACCAAACTATGTTTATGTCAGGAATGTGAAGCTGATTTAACATTAGGATATCAACTGATACAGTTTGCCATATTACAACCTAAAAAAAAGAAAAATGTGATCATCTGAAAAGATGCAGAAAAGGCATTTGACAGGGGCGCCTTGATGGGTCAGTTGGTTAAGCGTCCGAGTTTGGCTCAGGTCATGATCTCACAGTTTGTGAGTTTAAGCCCTGAGTCTGGCTCTGTGCTGACAGTTCAGAGCCCAGAGCTCACTGCTAGTTCTGTGTCTCCCTCTCTCTCTGCCCCTCCCCTGCTCACACTCTGTCTCTCTCTCTCTCTCAAAAACAAATAAACATTTAAAAAATTTTAAAAAAGAAAAGGCATTTGACAAAATTCAATATCCATTCATGGTAAAAACAACAACAACAACAACTAGGAAAAGAAGTGAACTCCCTTAATCTAATAAAAGGCATCAAAAAACCCTCTACAGCTAAAACCATACTTAGTATGAAAGACTGAATGCTTTTCCCCTAAGATCAGGAACAAGGCAAGGGTGTCTACTCTCATTTCATCACATTTTCTGGAGGGTCTGGATCTAACCAGGGCAGTAAAGAAAAAGGAAGGAAAGAAGGAAGGAAGGAAGGAAGGAAGGAAGGAAGGAAGGAAGGAAGGAAGGAAAAGAAAAGTCGTCCATACTGAAAAGGAAGGAATAAAACTGTCTTTATTTGCAGATAACATGAGTCTCTATATAGAAATACTAGGTGGTTTCTTTTTACAAAAAAGCTCCTAGAATTAATAAGTGAATTTAGCAAAGTAAATATTTAAAAAATTAATTGTATTTCTGTATACTAGCAATGACCACTAGGAAATATAAATTTAAAAGTTCCACTTACAATAGCATTATAAGGGGCGCCTGGGTGGCGCAGTCGGTTAAGCGTCCGACTTCAGCCAGGTCACGATCTCGCGGTCCGTGAGTTCGAGCCCCGCTTCGGGCTCTGGGCTGATGGCTCAGAGCCTGGAGCCTGTTTCCGATTCTGTGTCTCCCTCTCTCTCTGCCCCTCCCTCGTTCATGCTCTGTCTCTCTCTGTCCCAAAAATAAAATAAAAAAACGTTGAAAAAAAAATTAAAAAAAAAAACAATAGCATTATAAATGCAAAATATTAACAAAATATGTCCTAATATTTGTATTTGGAAATTATAAAACTTTAATGAAAGCTATCAAAGACAGACTAAATAGTTATACCTATAAATCTATAAATTGAGTTTAAATGATATGCCATTTATCATACCATTGAATTTAATGGAATGCCATTAAAATACCAGCAGGCTTTTTGTAAAAAAAGTCAGAAAGCTTACTCTAAAATCTACATGGCAAAGTAAAGAAATATAATAACCCAAACAATTTCTAGGGCAAAAGGACACCCACTACCTCATTTCAACACTTACCATAAAGCTACAATAATTAAGACAGTGTAATAATTGTGAAAGATAAGACACACAGGTAAATTGACAGCATAGAGAAAGCAGAAATAGATTCAAACATTGATTTTAGATACAGGTCCCAATGTAATTTAATAGATCAAGGATAGTCTTTTCAACAAATATTGTTGGAACAGTTGAATATTCAAATGCAAAAAACCAAAGAAATAGCAACCAAAAAAATCCTCCCCCAAAATAATCTCAACCTGTGCCTTGTATGATGTACAAAAACAACTCAAAAAGGTTTATAAGCTAAATATAGAATGTAAAGCTATTAAACATAGAAAAGAAAACATAAAATAATATTTTTTACTTCAATTTAGGCAAAGATTTATTAGAAAGTACACAAAAGCACACACCATAAAATTTAAAAAAAGAAAGATGAACTTAATTAAAATCTAAAATGTAGGGTCTTTGAATGTTAAGAAGATAAAAAGACAAGTCATAATCTAGAAGAAAATGTCTGGAAAAAAAGAGAAGATCTGATAAAAGCAACCTACCTAGAATATGTAAAGAATTCTCAAAACTCAATAAGAAAAAGACAACCCATTAAAAAACAGTGACTTGCACAGATGTTTCATCAAATAAGACATTTAAAATGGTAAACAAACACATGAAAAGATGCTTGACATTATTAACCATCAGGGAAATGCAATGAAAAACATAATGGGATATCATTGACCTATTAGAATGACCCAAATTAAAAACAAAAACAACTCCATATCAAGTGATATTTTCATCCACTGCTAAATGAAAAATGGTACAATCCCTTAGGAAAACTAGTCCATTTCTTTGTAAAGTTAAACATGACCTTACACTATGGCCCAAGAATCTACTCCAAACTATTCAAAAGAAATAAAAACATATGCTCACACCAAGACCTGTATATGGATGTTTATGGCATGTTTATTTCTAATAATAAAAAGCCATAAACAATCCAAATGTCCATCAATTGCTGAATGGATAAAGAAATCATATATACATACAATGGAATAGTACTCAGCATAAAAATAAATGAACTGATACATGTAATACCATAAATTAATCTCAAGAGCATTGTGCTAAGTGAAAGAAGCCAGACACAAATGGGTATATTTTTGATGATTTCATTTATATAACACTTTGGAAAAGGCAAAACTATAGAGACGCAAGTCTGATTAGTGGATTTTAGGGTCTGAGGGTCAAGGGAAGAAATTGAGGACAAAGGATCACATGGAACTTTTGGGGATGATAAAAAAAATTTCTATGTTGATTATGGTAGTGATTATATGACTGTTTTTCAAAACTCATAGGAATGTACCACTCAAAAGGGTGAACTTTATGTAATTGTCGAAATACAGTCCTCCAGGGATTTCTTGCATGTCCTATGAGTAGACAATGACTGCCCTTTGTGCCGGACTATCTTTTCAGGAATGTTTGCAGAGGGAATAGCCTTGATAGACAGAGATAGTGTCACCCTCTGGAGCAAAGTGCAGGCATGTTTACTGGCCAGTATAATAAAGATAATAACGTCCTCTGGAGCAAAAGGAAAACTTACTGTTGAGTAAGTTCAGGGTTCCTCTTCTGCAATTCAACGCACTCTATTTTCAGGTGTCATCTGATCCATGACATGCTATCCTGTGGGAATTGGGACTCAGGCACTTGTCCAAAAGCTCTGGCACTCTGGTAACTCTCTCTGAGACAGAACAGCACCCATAAAACAGTGGCAGGGTGACTTGTTAGTTTGCAAGAGAGGAAAATATTTGGCCCTCTACACTTTTGACACTTTTAGCAAATATACTGACCAAAATGTATGTTCAACTAGGCAATAAATTGTGCTACACTTTGTTGCCTGTTAACGAGAAGGAACTGGGGAGGAATTGCAGGTCAAGTACTAGAAAACAGATTTAAAAATAGCTGCGTGGACTGGGCACTGGATGTTGCAACTCCCCTCTACTGGGGGGACTTCTTTTCCTGTCTAGTGGTCAGCTTCAAGTTCACTCTGTTGTAATAACTAATACTAAGATTTTGAGGGGCGGGGCAGGAAGATGTAGGGAAGGTTTCTATGTACAGAAACCAGGAGAGTCTGTACATTTTTGGCTGGTTCATATGGGTGGGGAACCAGGTGGGATGCATAATGCTTTGTTATGGCTCAGCCCCTCCTGCAGTCTATCATGTCAACCATGGAACCTTTTGCATATGACAGTGAAAGGTTTAGAGGTTTGGTTGTTGTTGTTGTTGTTGTTGTTGTTGTTGTTTCAGTACATTCTGGCTGCTTTCAAGAGAGTTTTCCCTAGAATGGACAGACTCCCCTGGGAAACCATAAATGAGTCATTAACTAGTATTCAGCGTCTTACTGCCCTGGATTGGGTTTATAATAATGATGAAAGTGGCCCACTGCAGAATGAGAAACTGACCCCCCAAAATTTAGATAAATGCTTGCTGTCAGCCCTGCCACCCTGGAAAATTTCCCTAGCCCTTATGTGAAAATCAAATAAGAACTTAGGAGATGTTATTTTAGTAATGGGAAATGATACCCCAGATTAACTCCTCAAAGAAGTTGCTGCCACTGTGTGAGCCAAGCTCAAGCCAGCCAGAGGGCACAAACCCCATGGCTCCAGCTGGAAGTCACTGCAGCTGTGGCCGTTGAGTCAGGGGTTCCCAAGGATGAAACACAGGGTGTCAGCCATGAGGACCTCACCATTCCATATAGCATTGGGTAGGCTAAAACAGTGGGAGTTTCTTTGGTTGAGCTGAGAGTAGCTGCTGCCTGCTTAAAATGGAAAGTAAATGTGCATTACTTACTGGTGTGGAGCCCTTTTCTCTCCAGTCCCCTTGATTCCCCTGTCCTTCTCTACCTCAGTTACTTTAGGGAGAAAGAAGATTAGACATGGGGCCAAGATCTCCCCTTGTCCCCAGGAGTACTGAAGACAATACGTACCCATCTGAGTATGCTAGGGAATTTCTGGGAGGGGAGATATTCCAATTTTTATGGCTCTGTTGGACACGAATCTAATTCACCATCATATCCATTGCCTAATGAGGTTTGGGCAAGGTTCAGAGTGGGAAAAGAAAGTTAACATGATTTTGTGGGTAGAACACTTAGAGCCAATTAAATGTACTATTGTGGCTTTCAGTGCTGAATGTATAATTGATACTGATATTTTACATACATGTACTTTGAATGTTTATAAGGTCCAGAGAAGAGTCTCCTGGTCAGAAAGGAAGTGCTCAAGAAACCCTTAGTATTTCCCCACAGGTGCCTAAACTGTGCTGTGATTTGCCACCAGTGAACGAGTTAGGTTTCAGCATGACTGTCTCTATTCCCTGATGTCCAAAGTCTTCAGTGCATGAATGATACCCTGTTGGTTGGCAAGTCAGAAGTCTGGGTCTTGATGGTTCTGTGGTATAATCACACCCCTGCCAGCAGGGTGGCTCATAAACCCTGACAAAATTCAAGCTCTTTGCATGAAATTTCTTGGGACTATGTGGGTCTATTCACAATGCTCAAGTACACCCCTTTTGAAAAGCATCTATTATCTTGCTCTTGTGGAAAGCATGCAACTGATCTGTAAAGTCCTTGTGACTCAGACAGTGATTAACAAGTTTAGAAGTCCCCGATAAGCTGACTTGTCAAATGGAAGTAATATATTCAAGTACTCAGTCAGGTTGGCCCAGCAGCATCTTGGATTTACATGAAAAAGTGGCAGCTATGGAGAAACTTCATCTTCCATTCTTTCACTTTAGAAAACTGTTTGAAAGTACCTGTTAAGGCAGTACACACAGATATGTTTTGGCCCAGCACTTTCACTTCTATGTATAGATTAACAGAAATGCATTAGATGTGTATATTGAAAGACATGTACATCAAAAGACATGTGAGGATATTCATAGTACAGTTTTAATAATAAAAAACCAGAAATGTCTTACATGTATAACAATAGAGTAAATAAATTAATTGTAGTATATTCATACAAAGGAATATTATACAGCTATTAAAATAAATGAATTAAAATGATAAGAAAATGACTAAATTTCACAAATATTATTTGAGCAAAACAAATCAGGTACTGAATAATAACATTCTATATTATTCTATTTTATATGAAGTTCAAAAGAATGCAAAAACAATTTATGGTTTTAGACCTCAGGGGAATAGTTACCTGTTTACTTTTACAAACTGAGGCAAGGTGACTGAGAAGGAGCTTTATGCTAGTGGATTTCTTATCTCCCAATCTGTGTGGTGGTTATATGGGTGAATTTGCTTTATGAAAATTTATCATGGTGTTGATTTACAATTTGGATAATTTTTCCTCTATCTTGTACTTTAATAAGTGTGACTGTTAAGTAATCAGGGCCATTGATAATAAAATCGTGAAAAGACTAGCATAAATACACAAGCAAACAGAAACTATATATTAATCATATTTATTAATATAAAAACAAGAACCCCAAGTAAAACTGATCCACCAGTAAATTAGAAGTAAAACATGCCATGATGAAGTAAAGTTTATTTGAGGAATTCATGTCTGCTTCGATATATTATCTCCTCCAAAGATACTAAAATGCATTTGAAAAAATAAACTATTCATTTTAAACAACAGTTCTTAGTAAAACAAAGATAGAAACTCCCTTATTTGAATGTCTATGTAGAGAAGAAACCAGTATTACATTTGGTTATGAAACAATAATGACATTTCCATTTAAATAAGCAGAAATATATGTGTGCCAATATTGTTACTGAATATTCTTCTAGAAGTTCCAGACAATGCAATAAGGCAGGAAAACAAATTAAATAAAAATATTTCCAATGTGGAATTAATACTATTTTTTATTGTAGTCTAGGTTATTATGTGCCTGAATAAAAAACAAATGAAATAATAAATTCCTTTGAATAAATATTTAATAATATTAATGCTCAACATGTTGAATAATTATAAAATACACATTAAAAATTAGAAAGTATAATGAAAAATAAGATTATCTTGACTATAGCAAAATTTCGATTATAGGAATTTTTAGCAAGAAATATACAGAATCTGAAGAAAAGTACAAAACTTTCCTGAGGACTATAAAAGATTAATTGCTCAGATACAGAGAAATGCCATATCCGTAAATTAGAAGATGTATCTGGTAAAGATTGCCACTCCCCCATATTAATTTAATACTTAGAGCTATACCAATAAAAATACCAATATTTTGGAAATTTACAAAATCATCTCAAAATTCAACTAGAAAATATGCAGGTGAAAATAGTTATGAGAATTATAAAAGTGAATAAGGATGGATGACTCATGTTACACAACATTAAAATGTGCAATGAGGCTGCAATAATTAAGATAGTGCTGTCCCAGAATAAAAGTTGACAGACTAATGAAGCATCTCAGATATCCAGTAACAGATAGGTATAGACATGTATGAATCTAGTTTAAAAGCTTCAGGTGAAATAAATGGGAAATGGGTAGATTATCTCCATTATTTCCACCCACAGACAACCATTCGATTGTGTTCAACGTAGATACTTTGGTTACATATGTCCTTGTAAAATAGATATCATCATATTATATATCTTTCCTAGTTCTTGCTTTGCCTACTCATCCCTGTGATCTCAAAATCCGTGTAGGCCGCTATGTGAAAATCTAGTAGTCTATTGTCTGGAACACAATATGCATTGTATGCATCCACCACATTTTGGCTCTCAGTTTCCTCTGCAATGGGCACCCAGATTTCCTCAACTCCTTGCCATCAGACAACTTATAATACAGTCCTATAATATCATTCATCTGGGCTGGAAGATTGGAAATTATTTAGAATGTCTCGCCTTCTGCTTTACTATTTTGTTACTATTTAAGACTTGCATTTTCTCTTGGCCATGTGTTTTACCCTTTCTAGTGTGAGACCATTCCCCTTGGCATAGAGGCATCCACGCTTTCTGAAAGTTGGGTCATAGTTGGTGGGGATGGCCTTGCTGTGAAGTGTGCGCCTACTGGCTGTTGTATCTCCCTTTGTTTTCATGGCTAGGCTCTGTGTCCCATTTGTTATCGACATCCCCACATCTATCTTTACACACTTGGAGGTAAGGTAAGTTTTAGAAAACAATTTATGTTTTAGGATCATCCAAGAAGGACTGGAATCCCAGCTCTGCAAACCACTATCTGATCAGCCTTAACCAAACCAAGAAGTCTTCCTAAGCCCCAGTTTTTACATCAGTGAAATGCTACCAATAATACCTGTTGCATTAGAGAATAGTGAGGCTAAATTAGATAGCATATGGAAAATCTACTTGTTCTTATTAGGATATACCAGACTGTTTTTTAGAACATAGCTGGCCATAGCTCCAGTGGTATTTGCCTGCGAAGACTCTTCTATTCTGGCTCATTTTCTTACCTCCTTCAAATGTTTGCTTAAATCCCACCTTCTCATTGAATTCTGTTCTGATTTCCCTAACTAAAAATATAAACTACGCTTCTCCTACTCTCCAATTTTCTTTTGACCGTAGTACTGTCACATTCAAAGATGTTGATAATTTATTTATGTTTGTGTTTATTGTTAATTGTCGGTCTCCCCTTGCTAGATCCTGTTGAAGAAGAGATCTGTGCTTTGTTTACTAATGTATCCTAAGCACTTGAAAATCGTGCCTGTTTCCAGGTGGCTTGGAGTCCTTACTAAATAAACATTTGTTAAATGAATAGTTATATTTATCATTGCTAAAATCAGAATAGTCCCAGGAGCCTATCTAAGATGTTTTCATGGTGTCAGTATGGTCACTTGAGAAAGTCAGTCTTTGGAGAAGGCAAACACCAGGCTGAGGTCTGGGTGGGGTTTGGGTCTCCCAGAAGGAGTCCTTATTCTCTTTCGCTGCCTAGGAGATCAGAGACCACTGGGTGGGGGTGGGGGGACATCAGCCAGGCTGAGTCAATGTCTACACGGAGTAGATACTTAATAAAAGTCTACTGACTGGGTTGGAGACAAATTGGCTTGTGTTTGTTAACTTTAAATGTTGAGGCGGTATTTTGATAGGGATTGCATTAAATGTGTAGATTGCTTTGATTGCTTTGGGTAGGATAGACATTTTAACAATGTTTATTCTTCCAATCCATGAGCATGGAATATTTTTCCATTTCTTTGTGTCCTCTTCAATTTCTTTCATAAATGTTCTATAGTTTTCAGAGTACAGATCTTTTACCTCTTTGGTTAGGTTTATTCCTAGGCATCTTCTAGTTTTGGGTGCAAATGTAAATGATATTGATTCTTTGATTTCTTTTTCTGATGCTTCATTATTGATGTGTGGAAATGCAACAAAATTCTATATATTGATTTTTTATCCTTCAACTTGAGTTCATGTATTTGTTCTAGCAACTTTTTGATGGAGTCTTTTGGGTTTTCTACATATAGTATCATGCCATCTGCAAATAGTGTAAGTTTGACTTTCTTCCTTGCCAATCCGGATGCCTTTTTTATTATTGTTGTCTAATTGCTGAGGTTAAGACTTCCAGTACTATGTTCAATAGAAATGGTGACAGTGGACATCCCTGTTTTGTTCCTGACCATAGAGGATAAGCTCTCAGCTTTTCCTCATTGAGGATGATATTAGCTATGGGTCTTTTGTATATGGCCTTTATGATGTTGAGTATGTTCCAACCTAAAATATACCTATTTTGTTGAGTTTTTTTTTTATCAGGAATTGATTTTATATTTTATCAAATGCCTTTTATGCATCTATTAAGAGGATCATATGGTTCTTATCCTTTGTTTTATTAATATGGTATATCATATTTATTGATTTGCAAATATTGAACCACCCCTGCATCCCAGGAATAAATCCCACTTGATTGTGGGGAAAAAGCATTTTTCATAGAGCTAGAACAAATAATCCTAAAATTTGTATGGAACCATAAAAGACCCTGAATAGCCAAAGCAATCCTAAAAGAGAAAAGCAAAGCTGGAGGCATCTTGATTCTGGACTTCAAGCTGTATTACAAAGCTGTAGTCATCAAGACAGTATGGTGCTGTCCAAAAAACAGAAACATGGATCAATGGAAAGAATAGAAAGCCCAGAAATGGACCCACAACTATATGGTTAACTAATCTTCAACAAAGTAGGAAAGAATATCCAATGGAAAAAAAGACAGTCTCTTCAAAAAATGGTGTTTGGAAAACTAGACAGCAACATGCAGAAGAATAAAACTGAACCACTTTCTCACATCATATACAAAAATACATTCAAAATGGATGAAAGACCGAAATGTGAGGTAGGAAACCATTAAAATCCTAAACAGACAGCAACCTCTTTGACCTTGGCCGTAGCAACTTCTTACCAGACATGTCACCAGAGGTAAGGAAAACAAAAGCAAAAATGAACCATTGGGACTACATCAAGTTAAAAACCTTCTGCACAGTGAAGGAAACAATCAATAAAACTGAAAGGTAGCCTATGAATGGGAGAAGATATTTGCAAGTGACATATCTGATAAAGGGTTAGTATCCAAAATCTATAAAGAACTTATCAAACTCAACACCCAAAAACAAATAATCCAAAACAAACAAAGACACTCAACATCACTCATCGTCAGGGAAATACAAATCAAAACCATGATGAGATAACACCCTACACCTGTCAGAATGACTAAAATTAACAACACAAGAAACAACAGGTGTTGGTGAGGATGTGGAGAAAGGGGAATCCTCTTGCTCTGTTGGTGGGGATACAAACTGGTACAACCACTCTGGAAAACCATAGGGAGTTTCCTCAAAAAGTTAAAAATAGAGCTGTCCTACAATCCAGCAATTGAACAACTAGGTATTTACCCAAAGGATACAAAGATACAGATTTGAAGGGGTACATGCTCCCCAATTTGTATAGCAGCATTGTCAACAATAGCCAAACTATGGAAAGAGCCCAAATGTCCATTGGCTGATGAATGGATAAAGAGGATGACATAGATACAGATATAGATATAGATATAGATATAGATATAGATACACACACAATAGAATACTACTCAGCCATCAAAAAAAAATGAAATCTTGCCATTTGCAATGACATGGATGGAGCTAGAGTGTATTATGCTAAGCAAAATAATCAGAGAAAGAAATACCACATGATTTCACTCATATATGGAATTTAAGAAATAAAACAGGTGAATATATGGAAGGGGACAAAAGAGAGACTGAAACAAACCATAAGAGAGTCTTATTTTTTTAGTTTATTTATTTATTTTGAGAGACATAGAGACAGCGTGAGTGGGGTAGGAGCAGAAAGAGAGGGAGAGAGAATCCCAAGCTGTGCTGGCAGCACAGAGCCCAACACGGGGCTTGAATCCAAGAAACAGCGAGGTAATGACCTGAGCCGAAATCAGGAGTCACACTCTTAGCTGACTGAGCCACCCAGGCACCCCAAACCATAAAAGACTCTTAATATAGAGAACAAACCGAGGGTTGATGAAGGGAGGGGGGTGGGGATGAGGTTTATGGGTGGTGGGTACTAATTAGGAGGGCACTTTTTATGATGAACTCTGGGTGTTGCATGTAAGTGATGAACCACTGAATTCTACTCCTGAAATCAATATTGCACTGTATGTTAACTAACTAGAATTTAAATAAAAAATTGAAGAAAAAAATGTAGAGGCAGTCATGCCTAAGGCACCAAGAACTCCATGATCGAATGGAGCAAAGATCTTTGCTCTTTGTCCGTCAGCCTGACAACTCGGAAGAGCTCAGCTTTTATCTAAAATTCATCCTGGAAGGGCACCTTGGTGACTCAGCTGGTGAAGCATCCAGCTCTTCATTTCAGCTCTGGTCAGGATCTCACAGTTTGTGGGTTTGAGCCCCGCATTGGGCTCCATGCTGACAGCACCAGAGCCTGCTTGGGATTCTCTCTACCCTTACCCCTTGTGCATGCTCTCTCTCTATCTCAAAAATAAATAAATAAACATTTTTTAAAAAGGATAAAAATAAAATTCAGCCTGGAAGCTGATCCTTTCTGGTAGCTGAAGTAAAATTGGAGTGCCCATTGGAAAGAGCTGCTTAGGAGCCCATATAAACAAAGGAGGAACACCATCCTTATTTTTCAGACCAGCAAAATTACATTGCATCCTCCCCTGGGGTCTGAAGAAGCCTGATGCGGCTGTGGGTCACTGGTGACTGGGGGGGGTCAGCTTCATGTAGAAAGCCGCCGGTAAAGGCTGTGCGCTGATGCCTGGGGGGCTGGTGAGCAGTTGTCTGGTAGCTGACTATTTGAGAACAACATGCAGTGTGTAAATGGAGTGTTGGAGGTCTGGGGTCCTACAGACTCACTTCCACATTTCTCATCCCTCATGTGCCTCATTTAAAAAAAATTTTTTTAAATGTTTATTTATTTTTGACAGAGAGAGAGAGACAGAGCATGAGCAGGGGAGGGGCAGAGAGAGAGGGAGACACAGAATCTGAAGCAGGCTCCAGGCTCTGAACTGACAGCACAGAGCCCGATGCGGGGCTCGAACTCACAGACCATGAGAGCATGGCCTGAGCTGAAGTCAGACACTCAACCGACTGAGCCACTCAGGTGCCCCAACTCATATGCTTCATTTGCCACCATTTCTTCTTCCTCCTTGTCTCTCCCTTCACCATGCTCCCCTCTTCCTTCTTCCACTCTAGATCATTGCTCCTCATGCTTTGGTGAGCATCAGAATCACTTGGAGGGCTCAGACTTTCTGATCCAGTGCTTCTGGGCTGAGGCCTGAGACGTTGCATTTCTAGCAAATTCCCAGGCAATGCTGCTGCTGCTGGTCTGGGGTCCACACTTTGAGAAGCCCTGCTCTATTGCTTACTTCCTCCCTACTCTTCAACTTCTCACTGTGTTTCTCTAACTACCTCTGCCTGTCTGTCTCCTCTCATTGTCTTGTGCCTCCTTTATGTCCCCACAACTCTCCCTGTCTCTCCATCTGCTGCCCCAAAATCTCCAGTTTCTCTCTTTGTTACTTAAAATCAGGAGCAGGGTGGACAAGGAAGCCCCAAGTCCTGTTATCCAGCATCCTGGATCTCGGGATGCGATTCTCTTCTCTCTGATGCTCCCAGATGCTCTTCTCAAGCCCCTGTGCTAAAGCCTCCCTGCCAGGGACTGTAACACCCTGAGAGCCCAGGTGGGGACTAAAGCCCAGGTCCTCCCATATGGCAGGCCTTGTGCCTCTGCTCATCTGTCCCACAGAGAATGCCTGGGAAACTTCAAAGACCACAGAAGTGGGGGGAGAGATGAGAGAAAGTGAATCCATTAAAAGGCGTAAGAGCTGACAGTTTCAAAAATAATGATCTGGGTTTCCTCTTATTTAAAACTACCCAGCTGCCCTGCTGCTTTCATTGCTGTTGCAACTGACACTCAGCTACGTTTGGAATTAAAAATACATAAGCGCTTTCTGAAAGAGCTGCTAATTTGAAGGTCATTAGCAGCCAAAAACATATTTCTTTTATTTATAAAAAAGACGTGTAATAAAGCTATTAATATTTACTCTCCTCCCCAAGCTCTGGCATGCTTCCTCGCTACAATGTAAGCTGCTGTCTCCCCTCCGCCCCCAACTGTGTGCCCTCCTGGTGGCCTTCACTTCCTTACACCTGCCCTATCCCTGACACCTGCCCGGGGCCTCCAGCACCTAGAGGAGCCTGTGACCCTCAGTGGACTGGGATGGATGGAAATTGCCATTAGAGTGGGTGAAATGGCCCTGTCTTCCAGAAAGAGGGCACTTCTGGCAGTTAAGCGTTGATGGGTTCAGAGGCACTTGCCTCTGTAATGAGGATATTTGGGATAATTTCTCCTGTGGGCTACAGCTTGTGTCCTTGCTCCCTCTGGTCTGTGTCACAGCAGCCAAACAGGCACACCTCCCCTGGGCTGCTGTGATGGCCAGCAGTCTTGCCGGCACTTGGCCCACCATCCCTGCACGTCTGGAGGGAGCCTTCCACACTTCACTCGGTGCCGCAGGCTGACTTGACTTCACAGTGCTGTCAAAGCTGCGCCATAGGACTCTGCGTGTGCATGTTTCTCTGTCCCCTCCCCTCGTGGCATCCCCCAGCTGGCCCCACTACACAGCCCAGCCTCCAAACTCCCTCTTCTCAGCTGTTTGTTTTATGAGGGAAATTACTAGAAGACCAGCCTGTCAGCAGCTTCCCTGCAAATCCTATTTGCAAAAGGAAGGGGTGGGGGGTGGGGAGAAAAGGCAGTGAGGCTGGGGGTTGTGGTTGCCATAGAAATATAGACATGGAGCTGACAACTGAGAAGCATTCCATGGAACACAGGGGACAGAGAGTGAGAGGTGCATGAGGGGCGATAAACGCCGTGAGAGGGGCCTCCGATAAGTAGGCAGTTACATAAAAGATGTCTGGAGGAGAGATGTGGATACAAGGTCCTGGCCTAGGAGTGCAGATCCTGCCAGAGGGCAGAACTGAGATAATGCAATCGCTGGGCTAGAACTGGAGAAGAAAGTAGCAGAGACTCTACAGAAATGCAGCAAAGCACATGGAGACCCTCCAGGTCCCCTCCACCCTCACCCAGAGAGCAGGAGTCATGGGGGCACTAACTTCCTGGTTGGGACAGGCTGGGCCCTTTGTTGGCCAGGTGACCTTGTGATTCCTCCTGAAAACCTGATGTGTGGCAGGAGAAAACATTGTGGTGCACTCCGGCTTAACTGAGCTTCTTTTCCCTGAGATTTATTCCTTCATTACAAAAAAAAAAAAAAAAAGTCATTTTGGGCTTACTTAACCAATTTTCTCTCACTGCTCTTATTTCTTCTAATTACATGTGTGAGGCAGCCCATTCTGCTTGTTGCTCATCTCGGGCTGGAAAAGGGACGATTTTCTCATGGCATGTGAAGTGCAATAAAATTTACCACGCCCTCAGGACAGCTTTGGGGGCTCAGAGGCCACAGAGGTGGGCGTTCGGCTCATCAGGGTTATTTCATCAAGGCCAGTGACAGAGGTCCCCTATGTAGGACGGTACTGTGGGCCATGCTCTCAAGTCAGCTTCTCCCTTTGCGGGTTGTGTACATCGAGGGGCTGTAAGGAAATGGCCACCTTGATTCCTGCCAGATCCCTCCTGGGTGGGTCGGAGTCCCTCCGACCTTTCACACACCATTCTCCTCAGCCCCCCGAAGGACTCCTGCCTCCATGGCAGCCCTCCTCACAGTTTGTTTTTCCTCCCCTGGTAGATCGTGACTGCCATTAGGGTAAAGATTATACCTTGCATTTACAGGATTCAGTAAAGGTCTGAATGAAAGAATGCATGGGCAAATAAATGGATATTTTTGACCTCTTAGAGACTCTATTTGAGTCTTTCACTGCCCCCGCCTTCTCTCAAGTCACGTGCTTACATGTATCTCCTTTCTCATGACTCCCATAAGATCCCTGGAGAAGGTCATCATTTGCCCTAATCAGCCAAGGAGACAGAGTCCATGGTGGCTATTTGCTTTCCTAGTGCTTTAGTCCAGGACCACGATCATTTTAACACGGACTGTGAGCCATCTCCTTTTCACCACTCACAGTTATATTCTGAGGAACTTGCTTTGTTTCTACCTTTCTGTAATATGGGTGGTAACAAGCAGGGTTATTGTACAATCTGATTCTCATGAAACCACTTTCAAGAATGACCATAGAGCCCAGTGGTAAGGACTGCCTGACAAGACTGATCAGACAACATCAGCATCAGCATTAAATTGGTAAGGCTTCCACTTATATTTTGGTTTTCTGAACTTTGCCACAGCCTCCCTGACTCTGGCCACTGTCTCTCTATTCTACTTTAGGCAAGTTGTATCCAGTTCGACCTGACTCAAGAGCAGGAGCTTTTAACCACTAGTTGGACCAGGCTTGGCACACTAAGGCCCATGTACCATATGCAGCCTGCCACCTGTTTTTGTAAATAAAGTTTTATTGGAACACAGCCACATCCATTCATCTAAATACCATCTACAACTGCTTTCACACTACAATGGTAGAGTCAAACAGTTGTGACAGACACCATATGGCCCACAAGTCTAAAATATTTACTCTCTGGCCCTTTACGGAAAAGTTTTACCATGCCCTGGAATAGATCTGCTGCAGAAGAGTCCAGGAGAGATACTATGGATTTTTTTTTTTTTTTTTTTTTTTTTTTTTTTTTTTTGCTTTCTGGCTAGCCACAGAACTTAGAATCACAAACAGTTAACTGAATCCCAGCACCATGCGACAGTTTGCAAATAAGACCAAAGGAATGATGTTCGCTCAGATGAAATCAGCTGTACAGTTATGCCCCCTGGGCCAGACAAGTTAATGCTTGGCAAACTGCCCTCCCTGTGAAACATCCCAGCAGGAGATGAACCCCATGGTGGGAAAAAACAATAAAAAAAATGTTAATTGTTAAATTGGATGTCAGAGAGAATATCTTTCAAAGTTGTGGTGGGCACTTTGCATTTGGAAAGTATCAGATTGTGAGTAAGGCAAGAGGTCACCAATAAGCAAAGGAGCCCTTCCCCCCACTGGGCAAAGTGGATGCAAGGCTTGGTGCCATCTGCTCTGTTCTGCAGGGAGACCCGTCACCAGGTGCCCTGCTCAGCTGCTGCATTTTCCTTGAGCGAAAGCACAAATAAAACCATGCGAGCAGGTGGTGTAAACACGATTCTAAAGAGTTGTGGGAGAAGTGGCCCAACCTTGAGCCTGGGGTGAGGTAAATTCAAGAAGAATCAATGTAATCAATACGTAGTTTGGGTCCTTTGGTTTCCTGGTTGGAGGCGACTGATGGCAAAGGTGCATGGAGTCAATTATTAGTTCATTTATTTAACAGATTTACTGTGTGATGACTGCGTGCCGGGCCTGCAGATTCAGCCATGAGGAAGGCATGCTCCCTGGCTTGGAGAAGCTCCCAGTTTGGGATGGTGGATTACAGACTCATAAGCAGAGTGTCATGACACAGAGCACTGACACCATGACGGTGAGAGGCACAGGGCAGGGTGCTCAGGGCCTTGAGGACAAGCTGCTGACCCATGTGGGTCACAGGATGCCTTCTTGTGGAGCTGAGGTGTGGAGAGGCCAGGAGGCCACCAGGTGAAGGAGGAGGTGGGTCAGGCATGCTCCAGCTAAAACTCTATGACAAGCCACAGGGCAGTTGTGGGAGCCGTATGTGTGTTACGGATGCGGCGGGGGGGGGGGGGGGGTGCGAAGAAAAGTGAGAAGGACTCATAGGTTTCCTAACCTCTGTTTTTCAATCCCCTCCTTCATGATTTTTTTAACCATATCTACATATTAATTGTAGTATCATTTAACTGCTATTTTTTCTTAAAACCAAGACACCATTTCACTTGAATAAATTTATTTTAAAAGGAAACTTTATAATACCTGGGAAATACTGCATGTGTTTTATGTGATAGATATATTTTTCTCTAGTGCACATTAAAATAAATACAGAACTATTATGATTTTGAAGAATTTGGACCTGTATGTCCTAAAACTCATGTGCCTACCGATGGTACACTCAGTACTCTTTTTGGAAATCTAGCAGGTTGACCTCTGAAAATGGCTTTTTTGTCACATAAACACAAAAAAAGTCTCAGAAAAGCTATTAGCTGAATAAAACTCCTCATATTGACTGATAGGCCCAGATATTGGGCTTTAATTCATAGAAGGAATTTGGTTTAGTATCAGGAGGACAGGCCCCTAGCCTGTGAGTATAAGCAAGTCACGTGGGTCTGCAACATTTTGAAGGAGTTTTCCAGAATCCAACCATTGGTTGCTCATGACAGGCATCCTGGAAATCCATTCAGGAGCAAGTCAAAGCTCGATTCCAATCTCTGCAAACATGCAAGGTAGAAGGGCAGAAATGATTAAGATGACAGATACATATAATTCTGAAGTTCAAGAAGAAAAAAAACCACAAACCCAAATCCACAGAGGTTAAGGACTGACCTTTATCAGAAAGCAAGAAGACTTTTTACAATAAACCTCAGGCACTAATTTGCTTTCTATTTTTAGGTCATGTTTCCAAATCCCTATAAGTAAAATAAACTAACTGATAGCAGCTATTTATTGAGCACTTCCTAAGAACCAGGAGCTAGACTGAGTGATTCCTATGTTGCCCCTCATCTCACCTGTGTGAAAACCTTGTGGAGTAGGTGACGTTACCTCCATTTTACAGACACAAAACATCGGAGCATAAGCAAACCCCCTGTGCTATGTGACGGGACTGGCGTGACCAGTAGAAATTCCCAGATGTCTCAGGTGGCAGAATGACTAGTAATTCAGAGAATACACTCCAGGTAAATAATGTAGGTTCAAATCCTGGCTCTTCAGTGTGATTTAGAACAAGCCACTTGAACTTCTCTGAGCGTTATTAGTTAACTAATTTTCAAATGGGCATAATAATACTAGTTGTATAAATACTCAGTGTTCCTGTTTCATAACAAACACTCAAAAAAAAAAAAAAAACCAGTAGCAATTTCTC
This sequence comes from Lynx canadensis, assembly GCF_007474595.2. Taxonomy (NCBI): domain Eukaryota; kingdom Metazoa; phylum Chordata; class Mammalia; order Carnivora; family Felidae; genus Lynx; species Lynx canadensis. The sequence continues at coordinate 31,139,544 of NC_044311.2, read as the reverse complement.
TTACCAATTATATAACTGAATTCGTGATTGTTATTTTTGAGAACTTCTCAAGTGGCCATAACTCCTACCCCAGGAACGCCTCCTTTAATTAGCTGATTAAAAGGTTCACTTTAAATTCTAAATGTAGGGACGTCTGGGTGTCTCAGTTGGTTGAGTGTCTGATTTCAGTTCAGGTCACGATCTCATGGCTTGTGTGTTCCAGCCCCACGTTGGGGTCTGTGCTGAGGGCTTGGAGCCTGGAGCCTGCTTTGGATTCTGTGTCTCCCTCTCTCTCTGCCCCTCCCCCATTTGCACTCTGCCTCTCTCTCTCTCTCTCTCTCTCTCTCTCTCTCTCTCTCTCAAAAATAAATAAACATTAGGGGCGCCTGGGTGGCTCAGTTGGTTAAGCGTCTGACTTCAGCTCAGGTCATGATCTCGTGGTCTGTGGGTTTGAGCCCCACGTCAGGCTCTGTGCTGACAGCTCAGAGCCTGGAGCCTTTTTCAGATTCTGTGTCTCCCTCTCTCTCTGCCTCCCCCCCCCCCCATGCTCTGTCTCTCTCTCTCTCTCTCTCTCTCTCTCTGTCAAAAATAAACATTAAAAAATTAAAAAACAAATAAATATTAAAATAAATAAATAAATAAATTCTAAATGTAGAACACTCCCAGCTCTCACTCCTAGACAAAAACCTGGTATGGGAGCCGTAACCACCTGTTTCTGAAAATCTCTTCACTATGGTCAGGGATCCCTGAGATGTCTGTGATCAAACCAAGGAAGCCCACAGGCCTTCAGAACCAGGTACCTGTATGCTCTGCATCCTGGGTCCAGACCTTTCCTAAATGTATGCTGGAGGGAGCAGGGCTTGGCTGTCATCAAGCCTATTGCTTCAACAAGGGGCCAGGGGTGGGATGGGGTGGGGGGACTCAGAGTTAAAATGGAACCACAGCAACCCAGCAAAAGGTGGGCTACCTGCTCAGATTTGGAAGTAGTGTGTTTTGTTTATACAGCTTAGATGTGGGACACTTTCTGAAGTCTTTAGTTCCTGCTGTGGGCAGTTACAGTCCTCAGCTCACATGTAGCTGCTGCCCACCTGCTCTTTCAGCATATGCCACCTGCACAGGTAAAGACTGATGTGCACACTCAGGACTGTGTCCTGCAGCAGTGAAGGTCCTCCAAGAACACCCCCATCTCCACCCAGTTTCGTTGGGTCTGTCAGTGCTGGGGAGGAGGCAGCTGAGGCTGGTGACCTGCCCAAGCGTACACCAAGCTTGAGTGGAAAAGCTGAGGCTCCTTCCTGACCTATCTGACCTATCTTCCTGGCTGAGTAGTCTCACACATGTTGGGTGAATGAATGCATGGAGTTCTGCTTTGCTGTTACCAGTCCATTCTCCCCATCCCACTACTGTAGTTCCTGGGAGTCTGGGATCCTGACTGTGGGCTCTGCCCTATGGTTAAGACCTAACCTTAAAGCACAGATACCCCAGTCCCACCGCCTGCCTCGTTGGCCCTGTGGTCAGGCCCTTCCACTTATTAGGATGTCCATGAACTTGCTCTTGTTCCATTGCTGACCCCTGCATTCCACGGTGACTGCCTGTGGCCCCTCACTACCATCCTTGCCCAGCCTCTCCCCCTGGGCACATCTTCCATTCTTTATGACTGAGGTTCTCTTAGGTTCTCTACTGAGGTTCTCTAAAGAGGTTCTCTCTTTCTGAGGTTCTCTATTGCCAGAGCTCATCTATTTCTTGACCCCAACTCTCCCAGAATTCTTCCTTCTGGGTAGTCTCCCTGGGCCTAGCCATGCCTTACCTGCCACAAACATTTATTATATGTGGACCCTGTGCTGGGTGCTGGAGATACACAGATGAATATGGTCTGAGGAGCTCACAGACTAGAAAGTTGAATGTGATGGAAGGACAGCTGTTGAGGAGATAGAGGTGGAGGGGCCTGACTCTGCAGATGCAGCCATCCTCACTAGACCGATGACACCTGAGCTGGGGCCTGATGGAATTGCAGGCTAGGAGGTGGGGCGTCCCCGGCATAGGAATAGCCATGAATACAGAAACACAGGTGGAAAGGGTCTGGACAGGTGGCAAGTGTTGGCTGGTGGGCAGTTTGGCTAGAGAGGTGGGCCTCCCTTCCATGATCAGGACTTTGGACTTTGTCCCTTTGGTGGGGAGTAACCACAGAGGCATTCTGAGTGAAAAGGGGGTCTGTGATGCTTCCTACTCATTTCTCAGAGGTCCCCAAGACTGTCCTCCATCCTCTTCATCAGAAACAGACGTGACTGCCAATGTGCTATGTTGTGATGGCAAGGCCCATGGATCCAATCGTGGTTCTTCCACTGTCTGCACAAGAGGCTGTGGGAACTAAGTGATGAGACTGTGAGGAGGCTGGACAGTGAGCTGGAGTTCTGCCAGGAGCTCATGCCATCCATCCTCCATTCGTTTATCCTCCAAACCCAACTGGATTGGCTGTGCCTTCTAAGCTGCTCCTTCTTCTGGCTGTGCCCCCTGTCTTCTCTGGCCCACTCAATGACCCTCCTCTCTCTCTCTCTCTCTCTCTCCATGGATTCTGTTTCAGTAGCTTTCAGACAGGCTCAAGTCTTTCCCACTAAAAAACAACAAAATAACAACCACCAAAAGGAGGAAGAAATCCAGCTACCTCCTTATTTTCTTCTCCCCTTTGATGTCAAGCTTCTTGAAAGGTTCTGATGTCCTCTCTTTCCTCAATCTACCCTGTGTCTTCTGCTGAAACTGCCCCACCAAGGGCACCCATGACCTCCTGTGGCTAAACCCATGGGCAATTTGCAACTATTAGCCTTCCTTGGAAGCTCTGGGCCTTGGGGCCGCTGTTTCCCTGTAAAAGGTTTTTCTTTGGCTTCACGGACACTGCACACTCCCGGATTTTCCTCATTTTCTGCAGTGGCTCTATCCTGATTCCCTCTGTGAGCCTCCCTTTGCCCAGATATCTTTTAAATCTGGCTGTTTTTCAGGGTTCCATGGGGGCCCACTTCTCTCCTCGCTTTTACATTCTTGTGCAGTAAAACCTTCCACCCCCATGGAGTTAATGGCCATCTGGATGAAGGATGACTCCCAAATCTGTATCATCAGCCCAGCTCGCTCGGCTGAATTATAGACCCCTATATCAAATGGCCCATGGGCAATTCAAATTCATATTGTCTCCCCCACCTCAATTTCTTCCTCCTTTATATCCCTTATCTCACTGAATGGTATACAAAGCCACTCAGTTGCCCAAACCAGAAACTTGGAATGTGATCCTTGACTCTGCCCTCCCTCTGTCCTGACAGCCAATCCACCTCCAGCTTCTGCTGATCCTACCTCTTTGATATTTCTTGAGTCAGTCCATTCCCACTGCTACTTCACATCTTCACCCAGGCCACCATCATCCTTTGCCTACATTACCACACCAGCTTCCTAACTAGTGTCCCAGTAGTGAGTCTAGTACCCCCTACTCAATTTTCCATTTTGTGGCCAGACTATGTAAAATATACTTCCCTTGCTTCAACCCACTTTCCATCAGTTGCATTCAGAATAATATTCAGATTCCTGAATCCCATATAAGATCCTTCATGACCGAGTCCTGCCTACCCCTCCAAGCACCCACATCTAGCACTCTATTCTACAGCCTTGTTGAACAGCCTGTCATCCCACAAATATGTCACCTCCTCTATGGCTTTGGAACATTTACCCATGCTGTTCCCTCCACCTACAAAACTGTTCCATCACTAACATATCCTTTCCCCAATTTGATAAGTGTGTTTACTACTTAGGTTCCAGTTTAACAGATCCCCCTCAAGGATGCCTTCTTTGACACTCCCTTAGGACAATGGCAGTGACCTTCTCTATGCTCCCGTATCCGTATTTCCCTGTTGAAGTTCTCTACAAAGCTGAATTCTTCTATAAAGATTGGAACTTGTCATGTATTCTGTGTCAGAAAACCATTTCCAGAGGTACAGTAGTTCCTAATGTACATGCAAATACAAATTTTAAAGAGCAGAGAAGAAAACTAAAGAGGAGATAATCTCTATATTTTAGAAGAATAAAATAGTATGGGCTTGGTATCCCAGTATCTTGGAAGTGGCTTATCTGTCTATAATACGGTTTTGTTTTTTTAATTCAGCATTTCCCCCCCTCTGGTGAGTGAGTAGTTATAGGAATCTTAGAGTACGGGTGAATTTAGAGAGGTAAAACAACTCTTGGAAGAAAATCTCAGTGTACAGGGAGGGCTAAAAGACACAAGTTTTCCCTGATGAGGGAAGTCCCACCATCCTTTCTGCCCAGCTGGATGTCAACCTGGCAGTACAGGAGCCTTGGTTCTAATATCAGAAGGATGGCTGCTCACTGCCCTTCAATGACCTTCTTATTTGCCTCCATCATACCAAAGATGGTGCCGTGTTCATTGCTATGTCTCAGGTGGGGACTTTGCACAGTGACTGACACTCGGTGGCATGCTGCCTTCCCCGGCTGGTCCTCTGGGGAAGATTGTGACATCGTGTGAAAGATGCAGACAGGGTTGAAAAGGAGTGTGTTAAACTTCACAAAACTAAAATTAGAATAGCTTACAGTTGATAGCAGTTAAGAGTAAGTGAGAAAAGATTCCAACTAAATACCTAGGGATTAGTTTCTTTAAAAGCATGCTGTTTAAGGTCATGGACTTCGTAGGTAAAAGAATGATATGTAAGACTTTCTCAACTCAGATTTATTTAAATCACCAAATATATATTGAGCATCTTCCATGTATTAGGCTGTGTGTTGGGTGCTAGGTATGAAGGTGACTAAGACATGACCTGCGTCTACTCTCACTCTGGGGATCACCAGAAGTTTCTGGTTGAGAACAAACACTGTGTGCCAAGTCATGACTCCCAGCAACAAAGGAACCCATCAAGGGCCTTAAAAAACAGGGTCAGCTCAGGAGGGATGCAGGGGTGGGGCTAAAAGAGCAGAGGGCTCTCCTTTCCTGCCAGGTGTGCAATGGAGGTCCATCCACCACTGCCCAAGGCTGTCCATCCCACCTACCCTTAAATGGGATGTGCAGAACACTTAAACCCCCACCTGCCCACCACCAGGGCTGGCACTCTTTGAGAGGGACCAAGAGTTTGTTCTCAGGCCCCTGTGGACCTGTTCTTTGGAAATTGCTGGTCTCAAGAGACTCCCTGGTGGTGAACATAGTCACCATTTGACTTCAATCAACTTGAATGAGCTTTCAGTGTGATCCAGCCACGCCCTCCCCCTTTTGACAACCTTTCTGTAGTTTCAGTGATTCCCCTCTACCACCACCAACCACTAGCCCCACTGATATCTTAGATGATGCAAGACCTCTGGCTATGTTTGAAAATGACCCTGTAACTTCTATAGGAACTGCAAGGCGTCTCTATGAAAGCAAAGCTCGCTCTGACATGGATCTTAAGTGTCCTTTGAGCCTTCTTGGTGGCAGAGAATCCTGGATGATACCTGTTTGCTGCTACTACTCCATCATGGCTGTGCTTCTCCCTTGCCTCACTTGCCCTTACTCAGTGGGGGTCAGAGCCATTATTATTTCTGAAATGGTAATGAGGTTCCCAGACTAGCTCACCACGGCCTTCTTAGAACAAAACCTGTACTAGAATCTTGTACTTTTAACTGACACATTGTAGATTCTCACCCTTCTGCCGGATGTCTCAACTCCTCCTGTCCACAATATTCCTGGAGTTCTATTCCTCAATCCTCACTGGTTTCTGTTCTTTTCACAAATACATGCGAAGAGTAACTTCTGTCCTTACTTGGTTTCGATTATCCTAGGGGACTCCACTGATCCAGCTCTACACATAACTTTGCAAGGGTCAGGGGCATAAGAGGGAGGCGGTGGGTAGGAGCAGGTGTGTGATTTTAGTAGTATAGGTACCTGTTTGACATCTATGAGCTCCAGTGATCTTCAGATGATACAGTAAACACCTGCTCTGTAGATGTATCTACTTGGTATCCTTCATTACCATCTTCCTTTATTGGGGGGGGGGGGGCAGGGAGAAAGCACAGAGAGGTGGATCATAGTCTTTAAGGCTTTTCCACAAATCACTTCCATTCCCATAACCCCTGAGCCAGGGGTACTAATTAAACATTGCCCACTTGTCCCCTGTGAAGTCCTCACACACATGAGCCTTGGTGGCTGCAGGTGTGCCTGGCAGAGAATGCCCATCTGTAAGTCATATCTTGGGCTGCATAGCATGGCCGTAGGTTCCATGTCTTTAGGCTGACTTAGAAGGCCACAGACTTCTGTCCACTGTGCAAAACGTGTTTTTAAGAAAGAATCTGGGGGCTCCCGGGTGGCGCAGTTGGTTGAGCATTTGACTCTCGATTTTGGCTCAGGCCATAATCTCGTGGTTATGGGATTGAGCCCCACGTTGGGCTCACCACTGGGTGTGGAGCCTGCTTGGGATTCTCTCTCTCCCTCTCTCTCTGCACATCCCCTACCCCACTCATTCACATGCCCTCTTTTGCTCTCACTCTCTCTCTCAAAAAAAAAAAAAATGTAAAAAAAGAAAGCTGAATTGGAATTTATCCTCTGCCAGGTGATAGAGTAACTTGTCTAACTGAAATTCAGAGGCCTGGGGTCTTGATCCAGTGAGCATTCTCCCCAGGGAGCTCTCTTTTGAGGGTGTGAGTAAAGTGTCTTGGCACCAAACTGTCAATGGGCACAGATACCCCTGTGCAAGAGACCAGCCTCTCCCATCGCTTCCTGCCCAAGAGGGTGAGGGTTCATTCGTCTCTTTGCCGGTGGCAGAAGAACTTTAATAACTATCACTCCTGGAGTCAAGAACTTTACATCTGTTACTAACTCCAGGAAGGCAGGTTACTGTAACGCAGTGCTCCCAAAGTGTGGTCCCTGGACCAGCAGCGTCAGCACCACACGGCCACTTCTTGGACTCCACCCCAGATCTACTGAGTCAGCAAACTTGTTGGTCGGGTCCAGTGATCTGTGTTTCAACATACCCTCCAGGTGATGATACTAATGCGTGCTCAAGTGTGAGACCCCCTGGGAAAGTGGTAGGAGCATGGAATCAGGTTGCTGAGGCAAAATCCTGACTCCACCACTGTGTGATGTAGGGAAGGTCTTGTCTCTGTTTCTTCATCTGAAAACTGGGGGTGATGAAGTATCTGCTACTGCTTTATAAGATGCTCATGAAGAAGAGAGTTAATAGATGCAAAGTACTTAGACTGTGCTTGGCATAGAGAACCTGCTCAGGAGCGTTAGGCCTCATCAAAGGTGGTTACGACTATCTGACTCTACATAGAGGCTCAGAGAGGTCGGTGACTGGCCCCGTGCTACAGAGGGAAGGCCTGATGTCTCAATCACTAGAGATATACCGCATTTCAGGGTGTGGGGTGGGGAAGCCTGGCATGCTGAACTGTGCTGAACATCTGCAGGGGTGGGGGGGGCATGTCCAGAGCTTGGCCATGCCCCTCCCACTGATAACTATGCCTCCAGGTGCCCTGGCCTTGGCTCTGCTGACCCCTCGTGCTTTCCCATGTGCCCTTGGGTTCTTTCTCACACACACTCTCTGTCTCCTTTGTGGGATCTTACGGTGAAACCAAACCAAAGGGTGTGACCCGACTTTCACCTTGACCTTGCTTTGTGGACAGCCAGAAGGTGGGCTGGCACTGGTGGAAGCACAGTGAAGACTTCAGGTTAAGGATGCTGCCTGAGAAATTTGGTGACAAATTAAAATTCATTCCTATGGAAAATTGAGAGTAGATTAGTCAAATTGCCTAGGCTTGTAAGACACTTCATGGATTCAGGTCTTTGGGGTAATTAGCAAATTGTGCATGGGATTGCTACGCTATTAATAAGGGGAAGTTTTCTCTTCTACCCGCTACATGCTGGGTTGGGGCTCTTTGTAACCATATGCAAATCTTCTGAGATACTTCTGTCCATCTCCCTTTGTCCCCCAGGGGTTACACACAAGGGTGATGCTTTCAGATCGGGCTCCCCTGCATCAGAGCTGTACCCGTAGGCCCATGAGCCTCTTTGAAGGAGCTTCAGAAGGTAAGACCTCCCCAAGTACAAAGTTACCGAGGACTAGGGGGAAAAGGCTCATCTCACTTTCAATTTACATTAAATAAGCCACATGGGAACTATGGCTCCTTTACTGGCTCACACCCTCCCCTCCAACTGCTTGTTCACAGACACACCACAAGCAAGCAGTCTAAAATAGTCTTTAGCGCCTTTTACAAAACTGGCCTGGATATGAACATCACAAATGCAATGTGCAAACTGAAATCAGGGCTGATGGTGTATTATCGGTGATTGTTTATATTTATCTGCCAGTGACTTCTTCAGAGCCTCATATTTATTCATTCAGTTCTTCCTTTGGGTCACATCAGTGAGAATGATTCTTATATATAGTGCTTCTTGGGAGGCACAGGATCTGGGATGTATTTCTTCCCTCTCATATGAGGCGGAAGAAGGACAGTCATTAAGGATTTTCCTGTAACTTGGGGACAGACCCACTGGGGTCTGAGAACACACACGCTGACACCATTCTATGTAAACCCAGACATGCTTCTGCTCATTTTAATTAGACAGATAAAATTAGCAAGGAGATTAAGATAAAAGGAGAAATTAAAAATATTTAAATGTTAGGTGGAATTTACAAAAGTGAATTGAACAATGAGGTACAAGAAGGAATGTGGAGAAACACAGACACATTTGAAACATTCCTCGGATGCCACACGGCTTAAGCCAGTCCACAAATAAGGTAAGAAGAATTCTCCCTTGCCATCTCTTGAATTACAGATTCTAGGGATGTGGAAGAACATTCTCCAGAAACACTTTCCTTCTCCTTCTCTTCAGATGTTACCAAGAATAATCAGTCAGTATCATTCTAGAATGGCCCACACTGCATCCAATTCAAACCACTCACCTGTTTCCTGTCTGAATTTGCAAGCTCCTGAGAGTTTTTTCCCCTTTAATTTTATTTTTCTCCCTGCTCTCTCTCCCCATTGGGCCAATAGGCCAACTGGGCCAACCAGAACACCAAACCAACAACACGCTCCAGCCCCTTTGGATTTTCCAGGGGCAAAGATCTCCCGGTTCTTCTTTCTTGTTTGCATCTGTTACGAACAAGCACAGTCATTTTTATAACACAGACATACATATGTGTGCTCCTGCACACGGAAACAGGTTTTTCTTTTTTTTTTTTTTCCAATTTGTGGTTTCTTTTTCCTTTTTGCAGAAAATGCAAACAAAAGAAAAACAAGGTTTTCAATTGAAGGTACATCTCTTCTTCAATATGAAGACATTAATTGAATTGGTTGGATCCCCCATGCAGTGGTCAGCAAAGTCCTTTGGCAACTGACAGAACGACATCTGGAGACTCAGGAGCTGGGGTTTGTTTGAAGAAACTTCCCTACACGAGTCATGAGCAAAGGGAAATGGATGTGGGAGAAGGGAGAGGGCTCGTGGGGAGGAGTACAAAAGGAGAAAAGAAAAGAATGTCATTGGTGAGGAAGAAAATGGAAAACTGCCTCTGTTTCTTCCCTCTACCTCCTTCCCTTTCTTCCTGTGGATCGGTGACTCCAGCCCCGAGTGGGAGCGGAGTTTACTCTTGGTTGCCCCGATGCATACTGTTTTGTCTTCACTTCTGTTGAACATCACCCTTTCATATTTTTATTATTATGTTTTGGTTTCCCACGGCATCTTATACATGCTTCTGTCACTAAGAAATGAAGATTGCCTATTAAGAACAGGTCCAGTCTCTTCTTCACTGATTTAATGCATTTCTTAGCTGAGAAGCCACTCTTTCCAGAACATTCCACAGTGGTCAACCTCTGGTTCCCTCTTGAGCATGGTCCTTTTCCTTCCTCTCCTCCCCCCAGAAAATGAGAGTTCTCATGCCATTGCCGTTGGTGACTGACTCATCTGGACCCTCATAGAATGAATGCTGTTCAGGATCTTCTTCTGATGACCTGCCAAGGTGACCCCTATTCTCAGGAGGTCTCTAGGAGGGAAAAAGTCACAGAAAAGGGCACGTTAGTGTTACGGCAGCTTTTCAAGGATCACAACTCATCACAGAAGGCAAGCTCTTGAATTAGGTGGGTAGGCAAATAAAAGTGTTTAAAATCCAACACTCAGATTACCCAAGTCTTTGGCAAATGCCTACATAGGTATTTTCTTGCTCAATTTCATTTGCTTCATGCAGTGGCCCTCGTCTCCAACGGCCCCCTCCCAACTTAGACAATCCTGGAAGTGTCGTGCCCTGTTCCTCATGTATGGGTGTTGGCTGGAGCAGCCCCTTCATTGTTTCCATGACCCTAGGCAGACTGGAACTTTCGCGCGCGTGTGTGCGTGTGTGTGTTTTAACACTCCACGCACACACGATATGGGGCTTCAGTTATGCTGCGGAGCTTTCTGCCTAAATTAGTGATCACCCACTGAGATTGAAAAGATGTGGGGTTTGCTGGGTTTTCTGATGTTTTTCCCCTGAGTTTCCATTTTCTGCCTCTGTTTGAATTTTAATGTCATGAATTTTTAAGAAGGGTGATCTCAAAATAACTTTCAAATATCTGCCCAAGCAGGAATCTAAGTAATATGTTTAGGATAGGGGTTTGGATTGTACTCATCTTTAAGCTGTGAGTCTTAATTTTGGGGAGACCCATGCATCTTTCCCTAGTTAATGATAATAATGTTATAGCATTGCTCAAGTATTTCTCATGTGCCATATACTATCTCATGTATAGCTAAGGAAGCAGTTCATGAAAATTGACAAACCACTCAAGGTCAGTAATAATAATTTAACAGCAGTTGTTTCTTGCGTGCATTCTGTAGGCAGGCAATAGGCCAAGTGCTTTGTATACATTATTCCATTAACCTTTCACCACAAACCAATGAGATGGGTACTCTTATTTTTTGCTCATTTATGGACAAGTAGGGCTCAGAGAAGTTAAGTAACATGCTCAAGATCACACAGCAGGTAACTAACTGGTGGTGCAACTGGGGTTCAAATTCAAGACTACTTGGTTTTCAGCCACCCTGTAGGGCTGCTCTCAGAATTGTTCTAAGGTCCTGACTATATTCCCCCAAAGGCCCCTGCCCCTGGCATAGCAGATCACTTTGTACACCAGACCCACGAGGCTGCACCAGGCTCCTGTGCTCTCCTCAACACCCCCTTACAGCTGGCGGTCAACCCCCTCAGAGCTGCAGCTGGCTCAGATTGTCAAATTGTCCATGTCTTTTCAGCAAACACTTCTGAGAGGCACACTTGAATTCTGAATTCACAAATTGTCCTGCAATCTATTTTATTTAGTAGCTCATGTTCTTTTTCCATCTTTTATCTCTCAAGAAACAAACTAAATTGCTCCAATAGCGTGTGGGCATTTTTTACTTTGAACTAAATCCCTTAATTTTTCCTTTTCCAGACTGAGGAAATTGCTCCATTGGATTCCTCCAGTTGTGGGGGGTTAGGGGGTGATGGCTCCATACTCAGCCACATCACAGTGAGGAAGCAGGCACAGCCCCACCAGCATGAGCACCCGTTGCCGCCCCTGAACCCGGGCTCTCCGGTCATCTAGGGCATCCATGCCAGCTCTGCAAGATGGGGAAGCTGCTTTTCCACTGGTAAGTGCTGCATTTGTTGGTGATGGTGGTGCCTGACAATAATTCATAGTGGCAGGGACTGCCTTTATATGGCATCAATGGAAAATGAACTCACATTTAAAAAATGAATTCTGTTGTTTAGTGGATGCTAGGCTAGATGCACATTCAAGCCATCTCCCTAGGGAAAGCGGAGCTTCCATCATTTCTGGCAAGAATCAACCTCAAAGAGGTAGAGTGGGGGCGCCTAGGTGGCTTAGTTGGTTGAGCAGTTGAGCGTCCACTCTTGGTTTCAGCTCAGGTCATGATCTCACGGTTTTCATGAGTTTGAGCCTGTGTCAGGCTCTGTACTGACAGCACGGAGCCTGCTTGGGATTCTCCCTCTCTCTCTGCCCCTCCCTAGCTCATTTGTGCACTCTCTCTCAAAATAAATACATTAAAAAAAAAAAAAAAAGAGGTAGAGTGGGACTCCAGGAAGACTGACTGCAAAGCAGGAGTCTGGGACAGAAGCTGTTCCTCTGAGGTTCAACTGCTGGGGCTGGATGGGACCCTGCCTCTCCCTTGGGACTCAGCAACTGGCCCACCTCGAGAGGGAATCCTGGCACCTAGCACTGTGCCTGACATGTATCAGGCGATCAGTAAGTGTTTGTCAATTGCCCGGAGGACCAACCAGTCCTCTACCGTGGGAAATGTGTATCACAAGCCACCAACCCCCATGTTGTCTATAAACGTTGTGGCCCAGGCAGCTGGTGAAGTCTCCTCTGGGGGGATGTGTCTATTCAAAATTTGACCCTTGCCAACTTGTTTCCAGCCTTGGCTGCATGTTAGAATCATCTGGGGAGTTTTAAACACCCTGATGCCCAGGTCTCAGTTCATACCACTTAAACCAGAAGATCTAGGCATGGAAATCAGCCATCAATATGTTTAAGAAAAAAATTTGTAATGTTTATTTTTGAGAGAGAGACACACACAGAATCTGAAGCAGGTTCCAGGCTCCCAGCTGTCAGCACAGAGCCTGATGCGGGGCTCAAACCCACAAACTGTGGGATCATGACCTCAGCCAAAGTTGGACACTTAACTGACTGAGCCACCCAGGTGCCCCAGGCAACAATATTTTTTTAAAGATTCCCAGGTGAGTCCAGTGTGCCACCATGTACGGGCATCACTGTATCCCTGGGGTGGAGTGGTAGAAGGAGACGGAATTAGCCATCAGGAAAGAAGCCCTCAGGCCCTGCTTTGCCACTCGTGAGCACTGAGTGTTCAGGCACTAATTCACCTACTTTCTGAATCTGCTGAATGGAATGAGTACAAGTAGATGAGTATCTCCCAAACTACAGTTCCACGAAACCCTGCCCCTCAAAAATATGGTTCCACAGTATTTAATAATTTTAAATGGGTTTCTTTATTTCAGGATTTCTCATGGCCTTTAGAATGCTAATATGTGTAGTGAATCTCCAAAAGGGTGATAAAGTACGCAGTATATCCCAAATTTATTTGACCATGGGACCTTTTTTCCAAGGAGAACCTATTAACATTTCGCAGAACTGGTGCTGCTCAGAACATTCTTGGGGAAATGACGGACTAATGGATCTTTAAGACCCTTTCTGGCTCTCATCTTATTTGAATAATTTTAGTTTTCGCATTCCTCCATACTCCTGTGGGAATTGCAGACTGGTAAATAATTTGTGGGAGATGGAAATGTATGCTTATTCACACGCGCTAAGTACGAATATGAGCTCCCCACACGTCTGAGATTGTTGCTGAATCAGTGTAGTGCCTCTTCCTGCTATGTTGTTGAAAGTGCTGGCTGGCTGTGTTCTTTCCATCTGGATGCTCTTTTTGATGGGTTAAGTTTGAAAACAAACGGAGGAGAGAGTCTTGATGATTAGGCAAATGACATACGGCTATGACTTTGAAGAACTCTCATTTGGGGCCAGACTGGACCTCAGCTTCCCCACCCCACCCCTCCATCTTTCCAGGGCGCTTCGCCACCAGATCTGATTCTATACAGAAGTGGAGCTCTGGGGGTGAGGCAGAAATCAAGACTTGTACCATGAGCAATAGCAGGGAAGGAGCCTTGATCCCCACCCACGGGGTACAGAGAGGAGATTCTCATCACTTACTCTGATGTCATCTGGGTGACCAGCTGGAGGGAGGTGAAGCCAGCGGTGAGGAAGCTGTCCCTGTACTGGACCATTTTGATGGCACTGAGCCAGTCATCCACGGTGGTAAAGGCCGTGAAGTCTGGAATGGAGCGGTCTAGCAGGGGCTGGGAAGGCCTGAGAGAAAGAGAGAGAGAGAGAGAGAGAGAGAGAGAGAGAGAGAGAGAGAAGCAGGTAACCCCACAGCTGCAAAGGTGCGGGGATAGAGCCACACTCTGGGCAGACAGCAGACTTCATGTAGGATGAGAATTCTTTCCTGACAGGATGAAGATTACAGGGGAGCCCTGTGCTGACCCTTCTTGCCTTACAGAATCCTGAGTGGGCATAACTTCTGGAGGCGAGATGGCTGGTACCCCTGCCTATGGGCCCTGTCTCGCATCAGTCAGCTCAGACAGCTAGACTGACACAGCATGAAGTCTGGAGGGAAGAGAAGGCCCATAACTCCTTTGTAAACTGGAACCTAGGAGCTTTACCATCCAAAGTTTCACCATTAAAAATATATAAAGTTCACTACAACCTTCCCAAATCTATTGGTACCATTTTTTTTTTCCTGGTTCTATCCTCAGCTAATTGGAACAGAGCAGCTCTCCACTGATCTTCTCTGGGACATTCTCAAAGCAGACACTTCACTATCCAATCCACAAAGCAGGGTGCCACCTTAATATATCCCTCAACTCCCAACACCCATGCCCAGTCCTTCACCAAGAATTAAAGATTTGACCTCCAAAATATCTCATACTCATCCACCTCTTTCTGCATCATTACCCTGACTGAAGACCCTATCTTCTCTGCCATTATTCCTGCAATATTCTCCTGTCGGTCTTCACGCATGTTCCTTCCCCTCAACATAAGGTCCACACTGTGGCCTGGTGCTCTTTGAAAACTGCAGGTGCGATCATGTCCATAACCTTCACCCTGACCCTGATTTGTGTCAAATCCTTCAATGGGTGCTCGCTACTCTGAAAATCAAGCCCAGAATTCTTAGCAGGGCCCACATGTTCTGAGAGTCTGGCCCTCGCTCACCTTGCCAGCCTCAGCCCTGACCCAGTCCCCTCACAGACTGGACTCAGAACACACTGGCCCTGTCCTTCCTACCCTCGAGCCTCTGTTCATGCTGTTCCTTGGTCTGGAACACTTGTCCCTTGATTCCCATCTTCCTTTCATTCAATTCATGCATTTCCTCCCTTCAGTGCTCAACTGGAATAACACTTATCAGAGATGCCTCCCTGACACCAGGTATCACATGTATCCATGCTCTCCAACACCACGCACCTCCCTGCCACAGTGGCTATCAAGGTCTCAATTTTGCATTTCTTTGGGTGATCATCTGGTCTTGCCCCTCCTAAATGATTCAAAGTTCCATGAGGACACGAATCATGTCTATCTTATTCATTCTATACTGTCAGCAAGGGGCACAGTGCTTAGCACATACATGCCCAATAAACTTTGGTTGAAATATTAATAAGTCAGTTAACACTGCAATGTAGAGGAATAATATACAGCTGACAGCTACTGACAGGAGATGAAAATTGTTCTGTGCATTTGCTCACAACAAATCCGATGGCTTTTTATTTCTGTGTCCCATAGCAATCAGGGCCTTTAGCGGCTAATAGGTTGGCCAAGGTTCCAAGTCTGCAGCTCTACCTTGTGTGGTTAACAAAAAGTGTGCCTTCTGGAAACAGGATCTCCCAGAAGTGGGGCCTCATACCACTCCTCTCAGACACATTCAATTATTACAGAGCCCAGTGCCCAGCCCATCTGAAGCCAGCAGACAGTGGAGACCCAGACAGGTATCTTGATATCTGTCTATAGCCCATGCTGTAGGCAGGGAATATTTTAGAAAGATGGAAAGGAAAAAGGAAACAGGAAGTCTTGGAATCTCTTCCATTAGTGGATAAGGTTAGCCACCTCACCCTTGCTCTCAATAGATCAAAAGGCTAGCAGCCTTGCTATTGGGCCTGCCCCTAGTTATGAGACCACCCACACCTACAAACCACCCTATTCCACGAGACTCACACGGCGGTGATGGTTGCCACAGTCTTGAGACTTGCCGGGTTCCGGATCATCTTGTCCAGGGTGTTGACAATTTCCGCAAAGCGGGGCCGGCTGTTACGGTCCTTCTGCCAACAGTCCAGCATGAGCTGGTGTAGAGCAGCTGGACAGTCCATGGGTGGGGGCAGCCGGTAGTCCTGCTCAATGGCATTGATGACCTGTAGTGACACACATGGGAACGGGTATGATTGGGTGATGAGACACCCGCCAGTCATTCACAAAGTAGCTCCCAAGGATGGAGCCTCCCTCATTCTGTGCTCATATACCTCTCTCCATAATGGATTTGACGTGTACTTGGCTTTCCCCCCTAGACTGTTCCTAGTACCCGCAGTGAGGCCTGGCACACACTAGATCTCTGTAAATGCTTACTAAAGAATGAGCTGGTGAATAGCTTGAGCTTCTCCTCTCTTTAAGAGGACATCAGGCCCAATTTTGCAGCTGGCAGTGATGATGAGATGGCACACAGGAAACCTAGTGGACATTTGTTCTTTATAAAGGACCCCCATCAGGAAGCCTGGGTGGCTCAGCCGGTTTGAGATTCCGACTTCAGCTCAGGTCATGATCTCGCAGTTTGTGAGTTCAAGCCCCTGTCGGGCTCTGTGCTGATGGCTGGGAGCCTGGAGCCTGCTAGGGATTCTGTGTCTCCCTTTCTCTCTGCCCCTCCCCCGCTCATGCTCGGTCCCTCAAAAATAAATAAACGTTAAAAAAAAATTAAAAAAAAATAAAGGACCCCCACCAAAGCCTGTGGTGGCCTCATCCTTACACTGCTAAGAGAAGAGAAAGGAGGGAAGGAATCAGCCTTTAACAGTGAGCCTACTCCATGCTAGGGCCACTCTCGATGCTTCCTGTGCATTGTTTGCCTTGACCTTCATGATGCAGCAACATGAACTGGCTTGAAGAGAATTTGACTACACAAATCAGTTAAGTGCAATGACAACGGTCAAAATAACAAGGTGAACTAAAGTGAATATAGCCAATGAGGTTTTGGTAATTTTTGCAGGCTCCAGGGGATAATTTTGTCAAGATCTTAGAATCTTTACATAGTTTGGTCTGCTTTTCATATGGTTGCAAGAGCTTATTTCACACTTTATATCTTAATTTCCAATTCATTTAAATAGATTATGACTGCTCTGTGCTTTTTGTAATAGCAAAAATAACTGTCAATGACCCAGTGCTAAACATGGGAATTTATTACGGTGCCCTCCTACCGTGATGGAAGGCCTGGTGTACAATGAGCACCTTTAAGTGATGTAAAAATGTATCTGTTGAAATGGAAATATACTCACACTGTAATCTTAGGGAAAAGAGCAGGTATAGTATAATCTTGCTTTTGTAAAAACAAAAATCAAAACAAAACAAAAAAACAGTAATTATACACGTGCATAAAAAAGACCCCGGAAAAATAGATGGCATGGCATTAAATGGCGGTTGCCTCTGGGCAGGTAGACACGAGTGCTTTTCATGCTCGTTTGTGTTCTTACTTTCTATAATAATTATACATTGATTTTATATTAAAATAAACAGTTCAAGCACCTTCAACAACAAAGGAAATAATTTGGAGTTCAGAGATTTTCAGGTGTTTTTACCTCTACTTTAAAAAATGTCAGATTCATTTCAACGGATTCTTCTTCTTTTTTTTTTTTTAAACTTTGTAGATCGGTCAGAAAGTATTTTCAATCAGTTTGTATTTTTACAAATTCTATGCCCAGGATATAGGACATGGAGTGGGGCATGAGATATGACCTGAAGTCATTAGAGATAATCAAGGTGTATTATTCCTTCTATTCTAGGTGGTGGAAAAACAAACAAGGATACAAACCACACTGGTATCAGTTCTATATACAAACTGGTGAATGGGAACGTGCACTTTTGAATAGTATGTTGCTTCACCGATAAATTTTTACCCCCGCCAAACTCCTGTCAATCAAATTACCTGCTTTCCTCTAAGGAGGGCATTACAGTCCATTTTTCCCGTGAGGAAATAGAGGCACACACAGTGGAGTAACTTGCCTGATGACCCACAGCTAGGAAATGGCAGGACTGAGAATAAATCATAGAGGTGTCTGATTTTTAAGTGTGGAACACCTTGAAGCCCACCTTCCCGAGGCCTCTGTGGGGCTGCCATTGTAATCTCGACCTGAAGAGTAGTCCTTGGAGCTGTTTGATGTCTTCACGGCAGGAAACAGGGGTATGGAGCTAAACCAAGTAATCCATGAGGAGGAGTGGCCAGGCATCATTCGCATCAGCCTGGCTCATAAACTGGCACCCTTTCCAGCTCCTTCTAGGCAGCCAGACCCAGGGGCCCTGTCACAGAGCCCCCACTCACTGTGGAGATAAGTGGGATTATCCACTGAATGGCCCCCGAGCTCATTTTGGGTTCCTTAAGGACAAGCTAGGCAGGGCCAGCAGGAAGGGCTAGTGTCCATATTCAACTTCTCATGGGGATCGGGGACCCCAAAGTCTTCCAGTGCAGGGCAGCTCATGTTGCCCTAAACTGTTGGCATCTCTGCTCAAATTATGTGGTGCCAGAGCCCCAAGTAGTTAATTCCTCCCACTGACAAGTTTCCTCTCGTCTCCCTGTAACAGGAAGGAGTACTGGAGTCAGGGGGCACATCTCCATGGTGTGACCAGCTGGCCCAACCACTCCTGGCAGAGCACCAAGAGACTGGGACCCATACATGGACTGAGTCTTCCGTCTGTGAGGTCTGGGCTAAATGCAACTTAGCTACGCTTCCCCTGTCTCCTCCGCATGCCACCTCACTGGAAATTTTGAAGACTATCCTGCCATTTGTTTTGTATTTCCCGTGCCTGTCTGGTACGGTTTCTTTTTAAGAGGATATCAGAACCACTGATCCCTCCTCCCTGTGGGTCGGCCAGGAGTGCAGACCCCCACATGGTGCTGGTGATGGTGTGGCATTGTAGCTAGGGGCGAAGACACTGGAGGCCTGGGTTCAAATCCTAGTTTCACTTCTTATTAGCTCCAGAACCTTGGAAGAGTCACTTGACTTCTGGAAATTGCACAGATAGGGTTATTAAAAAGATTACACGACACAGTGAGGTGATGTTGAGCACCATACGCATGAAGGAATGGTAGAGGGAATATCTTCGTCAGATGGAGGCTGTCATTCCTGCCACATCTACTACAGTACTTGTCCCTGCAAAGGAGGTTACTGTTCTGCTGCTGGTCACTGCAGATCTAGGGCCACAGTGTTTTGAGAAGCACGAAGCACATAGTGGGGGGTTAATGGCCAGATTCCTATTTCTCACCTTTCAGGATATAGGATAGCCATGCTATGTTTACAAAATGGGACTTCGTGCCATTTGCTATCTCTTCTACATAATTTTGTTGTCATTACTCAAGCTGATATTCTGGGAGCATTGATGCCTCCTGCACATTGGAAAAAAAAACAAAAAACCTTTACCTTCCACCCCAAAGAAAAAATTACCTAAGTCATTAATTGATGTGTGGGTAGCATCTATCTACCCAAGCCTTTCGTTGAAGTGCTATGCCTTTGGAGGGGTTTACTCTCTTTAAGAATCTGGGTGTTTTCCAAATTTCCTGAGTATAGAACTTGTAATCAAATTAAAACATCGTTATTTCAAAAAAAATAACTGTGGTCCTCTAATGGGGTTTTGGGATCATTCTCTGTCACACCTGCCTTGCTAGCAGGTGTGGGAAACTGGGAGGAGACATGGAGAAGCCCCTTCCATCCGACCACCTGATGGCTGTAAACACCAGTGACCACGTTTGAATTGTGTGGAAAGATCTGGCCCAAGGTGGGGGGTGTAAGGTATTCTTCTGAGCAGACTTGAAAACTGGGGTCGGGCCCCCTTCCTTGGTCTGTAACAGGATGAGATAAACGGATGTTGAAAACACTGGCAATTAGAATGAGATCAGATGGCATTTCCAGAGAGAAGCAAGAGTGAGGGTGTGGTGGTGAAGAGAACCAGCCCGAGAGAGGCCACTGTCACCCAAGCAGAGCAGGCTGCCACCTCACTTGGAGTGGTCTGCAGCAACTCTTCGGGCCTCTGACGGCCAGCGTAAGCCGATGCTCTGGGCCCTCAAGAGCTGGGGCAGGGAGGGGAGAGGGGCTGCCTTTGTTTCCCCTGTACCCGGAGAAGGCACGTGCTGGGGGCTGGGGTTGGATGGGTTGGGTGGGGACGGGGCAGGCGGTCTGACTCATGTGCCTCGGGGAAGTGACTAGAGCTTCCTGAGGGATGAGAGGGCCCCTAGCCTCGCTCAGACCACATTTCCTATTAGTGAGCTGGGCGGTACCTGCTCCACCTTCCGCAAGGGAGAGTGAAGTGGAGAAGCTCGGAGCAGTGGAGGAACCAGGGCAGAGGGGGTTAAGTTGAGCTCTGATGTTTCAGTAAAACCACAGCTCCTCTCCACAGACACTGCCACTCTCATTATCTCTGTCAATCAGATCCAAGCAGCAGAACTTCCAAGTTCTCTCTCTGGCTGACAAACTCTCTGTACATGTTCAAAGACCTTCCTGGGCTCCGGAAGCCCAATTACCAGCACTCCGACTTGCCTCTGCAATTCCCTTTCTTAAGGCCTTTCAACTGTCATCTGTAGAACCCTTTACTGCCACCACCTCTGCGGTTTCTGATGAGTGTGGCTCTAGCCTGGCCACTTGCGGCCCCTCCTGGCTTCCTCTCAGGCCGGGCCGGTTCCGAGTGGGCCAAAGGCACCCCCACCCCGCTTTCCACCCAGAGCACAAATGCACTTGGGACAATGCTTAGGGGCCTCGTGTTGGAGAAATACAACAAAATTGGAATAAACTGCTAATTTGCAGATGTTCCTCTTCCCTTTGAGACCCAGCTCAAGCATCAAATATCTGGGAAGCCTTTTTTACCTCCCCGCCTCGCCTAAATGTTCCCACAGCCCCATGTAGTAGGTGCCGCTGGACTGGGAACAGCCGAGAACGGAACCGGCAAGCACAATGCTTAGCAGCAATGAGTGTTTGCTGAATGAATGATCTGGGAATTCTGGAAGTCTAATATCAGAAATTCCATTTGTTTTCAGCAGAGGTGAATTCATTTGCTGAGAAGATCTTGAATGTCAAATCTTGCCTGTCAGTTTCATAATCCATTCTATGTGTGCTGAATTGTTCTTAATAGGATTAGAGTCTCAGAAAAGGGCCTCCCTGTTTCCTGGATCACATTTATGACTGCTCCAGCTGACGGTATGGATGCAGCCGGGTGCGGCTGATTTCATGAGCGCAGCCTCGGCATCAATTCTGACACTTACTGCTCTGACATGCTACGGGGCAGAGGCGAGGCGGGGATAATCATAGATGAGAGGGGGCCTACACGCCACATGTGGCCCTGGGACCTGGTTAACAATGCAGCCGTTTCACCTGCCCTGGGCTGACGCCACTGCGCCCATGGGATCAGGGCGCACATTCACAGCAGGAGCCCAGCTCCCAGATCACCACCTTTCTCAGCCGCCTGAGCACCTGCCATGGCTCTAAACCTCGGGCTGGAGAGAGGGCTCACTGAGGCCAGATTTCTCCAGTTAACAGGGCCCCAGAGCCACCAAGCATGGAGGTGCTTATGGTGCAGCTGATTGCCCAGTGGAGCAGATCTGGACTGGGGAGAGCCCTGCCTCATCCTGCTGCTAGGTTGGGAAAGATAATAACTGCCCCCTGGGGAGATGGGAAGAGTAAGAACAGAGGAATGCAGGTTTTGCAACCCTCTCAGCTCCAGGGGGAGGGTATGTATTGAAAATACAAAAGCGGAATGGTCGGGGGGGGGGGGGGGGCGGGGAGGGGGTGGCGAGGACAGCCCAGGATCAAAGGCAGTGTGGAAATTCAGATAGGACTTTCGATTGGGGCCTTAACAAAGCAAATCATCCTCAAAAGGCTTCCTCGCCGCTTAATAGTTATGAAGCAATGGGTCTCATCTGGAACACCTCTGCTTAAAGCATCTTAGACGCTTAAAGCCTGGAGGGGTGCTCATCACCTCTCCAGAGACAGGGTCCCACTCCTGCTGGCCATCTGAATCTGACCAACTTTGGGAAGCTTGCTCAGCTCCTCCTTCAGTGACAGGTGACAGGCCCCCAGAAGAGTAGACTCTCAGGAAAGAAGGGCCCTTTCCAGTTCCTCTCTTTAAAGTTGAGAGGTGTGAGCTACATAGAAACTGCCACTTGGGGCACCTGGGTGGCTCAGTCGGCTAAGTGTCCGACTTCAGCTCAGGTCACGATCTCGCAGTTCGTGGGTTCAAGCCCCGCGTCGGGCTCTGTACTGACAGCTCAGAGCCTGGAGCCTGTTTCAGATTCTGTGTCTCCCTCTCTCTGACCCTCCCCTGTTCATGCTCTGTCTCTGTCTCAAAAATAAATAAACGTTAAAAAAAAAAAAGAAAAAAAAAAGAAACTGCCACTGGTTCAACACAGCACATCTGTCAGAGGCCCCGCCCACAGACTAGCTCTGCTCCGCCTCTGTCGGAAGGACAACACAGGGGCTGCATGCTTTGAAGCAGGGCAGAATCTCCTACTTCATTTGGGCCTGCTGTGTTTCATGGCCCACAGCCATTAGGAACCAGCCCTGGAGCTCCCGGGTTGGCCCAGGTACCTTTACAGGCTCTGGGGCTATCGGGATTGTCATATCTCCATGCTGGACTCTTTGATTAGTTCAAACACTGCTGCCAAGGGGGTTCCTGTATCTCCTGTCTGGACATCTCAAGTTCAGGTTGTGAGGCCCTGAGCTGAAACCAGAGAGGAGGGGCTGGCATGCCACTGGCTGTGGGAACCCTTCGATGGGGGTTTGTGGCGACTGGGTACCGCTGACACTCACATCTTGGTTGGACATATCCCAGTAGGGTCTCTCTCCAAATGACATGACTTCCCACATGACGATCCCGTAGCTCCAGACATCGCTGGCAGAAGTGAACTTGCGGTAGGCAATGGCCTCTGGAGCTGTCCATCTCACGGGGATCTTCCCTCCCTGGAAGAAGGAGAAGCCAGTCAGCCCAACTGTCAGGTTTCTAGTCGAAAGCAGGAGAAAATGAACTCAGCATGCACGTGCTTTCCACTCTCCTGCCCTCATGTCCGGTGAGTTAGGACATCCAGGATAGCCCGAGCCCCATGGTCAGGCCTCCATTACGCACCTGCAGACAGGGGCTCAAGGAGGATTTGTGTGACCTGTGCTGGTCTCACGCCATAAGTGGACACACCACCGTGAGGCCATGGCTGTACCGAAGCTTCGTTAGTCCCCAACTCCCTGCACACCGATCTTAATGTCACTGTTAGGAGGTGGGTGGTAGAGGGGGTGTAAATGGTGTACATGCACCCCAACACCCAATTCCCTACTACAGGAGATTGGCTAAAGGAGCCAGGAGATGTCAGGTGCGACTGTCTTTGTTCCACAGCATTTGTAGCCTTCATAACATTGGGTTGGCAGAAGCAAAACAAACACAAAAGTGGGAGCCTCCTACTACAAGATCACTTTCCTTGTGTTTCACCTCTTGCAGGGGGTTGAGGGTGGGGGGAACAGTTTCCTCACCCTGCAGCTTGCAGACAGCCCTGGGGCTGCACTGGGTTTAATGGGCCGGCGCTGAGGTCTCTGCAGGTGCCAGCTATTCCCCCCTGCCTTTCAGTGGAGGTTGACATTCCAAGGCTGGAGGTAGACACTTCTCGCTTTTAGGTCTGCTTCTCCTCCTTGCCCTCCAACCCCACACTGGATGCTTCCAACCTGCTCTCTGCTTGGCCCTCAGCTTGTCTGCCAGACGTTGGCCTGTTTTAAGGGATGACTATCCATCCATTCATTCGCCCTGTCAACATTAGGCAGTGAGCGCTGCTTTGTGCCAGGCACTTTTTGAGGAGCTGGTGTCCCAGAGATGAGCCAGCCATGGTTCCCGCCCTCAAGCTGCACAGGGAGTGGGGAGGTAGATAAGACAACAGACACTTAAAATGGGGATATGGCCTCCCTAACCGCAGGGGATACAGATTCCCTGACACAGGTAGTGGGTGGGGAAGGAGCCCAGCAGCAGCCAGAAGGCCAGTGTCCTGTGGGGTTAAGGGCACCTAGAGCCTTTGTTTGGGTTTGGATACAAGTACTGCCCCTTCCAACCTGTGTGACCTGGGGCCAGTCACATAACTTCTCTGTACCACTCTTTCTCCTTGGCACAGTGGGGGAAATGATCACACCTATACAGGCAGAACATGGGTTACTGCCCACACAGTGCTTGGGACAGGGCCTGGCATGCCACACATTTGGGATCTGTGGCTTCACCATCTGCTCAGTCCCAGAGGACGAGTACAAGTTGATCAGGCAAAGAGACGGGAGGAGGAAAGTCCAGGCAGAGAGGAGCGTGCAAGGGTGCCGGGGGGGTAAGAGTGAGGATGCAAGGGGGACCCCAGCATGGCTGCAGTTTGGCAGTCCCAAGGGTGAGTGTGGGAAAGGGGTGGAGGGCAGGGCACCAATGCCACTCCGCACCCCAGGGTGAAGTGGGGGACACACGTCAACGCAGCCCTCCACAGCTCGTCAACCTCTAGAACAAATACGATCCTCATTTTCATTTCTTCCTGCCAACTAGCCGGCTTTCCCTCCCTGGCCTTTCTCTCTGTCTGGGCTCTGCCGGCACAATACAGGAGGCTCCCTCCCTCCCCTCTGCATCTGCCTCAAGCCTCTGCTGAAGGAGGCTATTTTTACACTGACCGCTCTCACGATCTGTTCCAATCACCAGAGACGCATGTTGGACTTTGGCAAAAATACCTTTAAAATGTGTAAGTGGTTAATCTGAGTGCGAGTGACAGAAAAAGGAGCAAGCAGCAAAGTGTATTTATATCTGGTTTCCTGACCAGGGCCTGAGAGGAATAACGGCTGCCCGGCCAGGACCTCCCCAGATGCACATCCAGCTTCCTGCAAAGAAGACAGTCCTGATTTCCCCTGAGGACCACAGGCTTTTGTGGTGGGAGATGTCCTCAGCTCAAATGCCAGCAACATGACAAATGCTTGGAGGGCAGGCCTGGGCCTCTGCAGCAACAGGGTGCTTTGTTCTCACCATCCCCCAGAACATGCATGAGCTCACTGGTTTTATCTGTAAGGCACCCATGGCTGGGAAGACAGGTGGAACATTCAGCCAGTGAACCGGGAGTTAGCAAACACCTGGAGGCCAGTGTCCACCATTGGGGTGGATGCCACGCCTGGAGAAGGCCTGGCAGCCCCGTGGAGGGGTTTCTGCTCCCTCAGAAGCAGAAACTGCCTCCTGAAGTGAGGCAGGAGAGAGCAGGAGTTTAATTCAGGTGACTGTGTGTGTGTGTGTGTGTGTGTGTGTGCGCGCGCGCGCGCGCGCGTGCGCGCATAAGAGAGAGAATGGGGCTCCGTAAGAACTTATCAATATGTGTGAGAGGAGAGTGGGAGACAGAAAGCTTGGCTGTGTAGGTCTGTGAGTAAGAGAATTAGGGCTTATCTTCTGTGTGTATGTTTGTGTCAGGGAGAGGGGGAGGGGACTCGAAAGTGCCGTTCTTCTGAATTTCAAAGAGGCGGATTGGGAGTCTGAAGGTGTCCTCTCTGCCAAGTCTGGAGCAGACCCCAGGGGCTGCCGGTGACAGCTGTTGAGTTGCTCCCTCCTGCATGTAAAGTGGTGGAGCCCAGCCTGCTGGCAAAGCGCCTCAGCCCTCCTGCCACCTTGTGCTGTTGGGCCTCACTGAACACAGAGTTTGGCCTGTCATTGCCGCCTCCCCCCCTCCCCCCCCCCCACCAATCCCAGGGGGAGCAGAGCCTTCCAGAAGAGCCTTCCAGGACCGACAGGTGACAGCTTGTCACACCAGCTCTCTCACTTAGCCAAGAGAGCAGGAGATGCCGACCTCTGAGGCGAACCAAAGGAGGGAAAGTCAGGGGGGCATAGGGATGGGTGCTTTCATTTCTGGGAATTTTAAACTATTCCTCCCAGCTTTTCAGACATCACTTCATGAGCGTTGCCTTCTGATGCTCAGAGGTAATTATGGTGATGATTATTTAACTCGTCTTCGGTTATGTGAGAGGAAAGCTATTAACGTAGAGCATAGTGACCAGCCCCATGGAGGGAGACCAGAAGAAAAGGCAGTGGAATGGTGTTACAGAAGGCAGGGTTTTTGCCAGGGAAGACGGTCCTCCTGCTGGAAGAGAAGTCTGGACCAGAAGGCGCAACCACTGCATTCATATAATTGCAAAGTGCTCTCAGAGTCACTGGCTCTCTCCAATGCAGGCATGAGGAAGGACCACAGAGAAGGAGTGATTTGCTCTGTTGGATGGGAAGGCACATGAGGGAATAATTCTCAGGGGGAGGAGCAGATGAGGCTCACTGGAAAAGAATGTGCATCCACATGGGCAAAAAGAGGCCGACCTTGGGCTATTTAAGAGAGCACTGTCCCTCCACAGGGTTTCTCCAAGGTGCCTGATGACTGCTACCTCCACGGACGGAGAGGCAGTCTGGATTCTGCAAGGACCCGGTTTCCCCAGAGCTGCCACAGGAGGTCACTGTTTGGGTGTGGGGGAGGGAGAAGGGAAGAGGAGGGAGGAGGCTCTCACCACCATCAGGGCCCTAGGCTCCCCACAGGACTTACACGCTGTGTAAAGCTTTGCATTGAATGGTTGGGCTGCCAAGAAATTCTTCAAAAGTTTGAAATCCACTGCTTCAGAATAAACATGCCTTAACTCTGGTATAAGACAAACTATAATTGTGTGTGTGTGTGTGTGTGTGTGTGTGTGTGTGTGTGTGTGTGTTTGCGTGTATGCGACTTGATGAACTAAAAGATTATCTGGCAGTGGATTAATTCTAATCTAGACATCTTCAGGGTCAACTGCCAGCAGGTGTGACCAACAGGTGGAAGGTTTCAGTGTAGAGATACTTTAAGTCCCTCAGCCTCGGCCAGCCTGCAACAAGCATCTAGCCAGCACCCATGCTGCCCAGCATCCTGGTGGAGATGTGGCAGTCAGTGATGAGACTCAGCTCCACTCTCAAGGATCCATGGATAGCCACCATGCCTCCCAGCCAGTTCATTCTCTTGTCACAATAAGATTAAGTAGACACAGCTCATAGCTTTGGTTCTAAAACCCAGTCAATTGTAGAGTTTTACAGGCCAAAGTCTTAGCATAGTGCCAATTCCCCTTGCTGATTACTTATCCTAGTGATGCCCATAAAAGTAATACTTCTGTGGGCGAGGGGCATTGCTACAGTACTTTCCTCTGCCATCTTGTGTGGGATGAAGTCTCACTGGGGATATAGCAGGGTTCCAGACACTCATGAATACTGAGTATGGTGATAAAAGACTTATTCATCAAATATTGGGATCATGCTGCATGTGGAATTCTCTTGAAGTCTGGAAGCAATAGGTTTATGACCAAGAGCATCATGCAGTATCTCTGAATTAATTTCACAATAAACAACTCTCCAAAAGGTTTATAACATATAAAGCATATTGGAGTTGTTGCGGAGATCCACAATGATATATTTGTAAACCACTCAGTATATTATTGTCACCATTAAACAAGATTTATTGAGTTGTGTGGGTTGGATTGTGTCCCATTCCCCCCACCCGAAAACATATTCAAGTTCTAACCTCCTGTACCAGTGAATGTGACCTTATTTGGAAATTGGGTATTTCAAAATGTAACCAAGTAAGATGAGACCATACTGGATTGGGGGATGGACCTAACATCCAATGACTGGTGTCAGAATAAGAAGGCCATGTGAAGACACAAAAATGGGTAGGAGGGAATAACATATGAAAATGGAGGCAGAGATTGGAATGAGGTACCTACAAGCCAAGAAATGCCAAGGATTTACAGCAACAGCCAGAAACTAACAGAAAGGCATGGAACAGATTCAACACCTTGGTTTTGGACTTCTAGCTTCCACAACAGCAAGAGAATAAATTCCTGTTGTTCAAAGCCACCTAGTTTGTGGTGCTTTGTAACAGCAGCTATAGGAAACTAATACATTGAGTATATACAAATTTATCAGGCCCTCGCTTAAAAATACTGCTGTTAGGGATGCCTAGGTGGCTCAGTTGGTTAAGCGTCTGACTCTTGACCTGGGCTCAGGTCATGATCTCATGGTTTGTGAGTTTGAGCATCACATAGAACTCTGGGCTGACAGTTCAGAGTCTGCTTGGGGATTCTCTCTCTTTCCCTCTCTACCCCTCCCCCCCCCCAAAAAATAAATAGGGGCACCAGAGTGGCTCGGTCAGGTTAACTGTCTGACTCTTGGTTTCGGCTCAGGTCATGATCTCAGGATTCAGGAGTTCAAGCCCCACGTTGGGCTCTGCACAGACAGTGTGGAGCCTGCTTGGGATTCTCTCTCTCCCCTTTCTCTGCCCCTCCCCCACTTGTGCTCTCTCTCAAAATAAATAAACTTAAAAATAAATAAATTTTAAAAAAAGAAAATGACTGCTATTAAATTCCCAGGTGGCAGAGCTACCATGGGCTGCCATTAGGAGGCAGTAGGATTTGGGAGTGAGAGATACCTCTGATGGAAGCCCAGCAGATAAACCCTGGGCCCTCTGTGCTGTTGATCAGACCCAGGCCAGTCTACACCTTGAGGAACTGCCTTTTTTTTTTTTTTTGGCAACGTGAGTGTGGTGTGGTGAGAACTTCAAGGGCAGCACCACGGCAGTTCTAGCACGGACAGGGGTCAGAAGGCAGTCCTGACGATGATGCTGGAGCCACCATCACTTCTCCTATTCACTGGAGAGGCATGCCACGTCTGAGGGAGAATCCACCCTCGCTCTACCAGAGTGGCCGCAGACCCAGGTGGCCACTCCAGGCCTAGGCAGCTGCATCTCAGTTGTACAGTTGAAGGCAGTGTCAATGTCCTTATTCTTGGCTTACCCACAAAACCTAGCCTAGTGGTTCTCCGACTTGGCTGTCCATTGGAATCACCCTGGAGAAGGGTCTTTTCTTTTCTGTTTTCCTTTTCTTAATGCCAGTGGGTATTAGAATTTATTTAGAGTCTCTGGTTGTGGTGAAGCCTGAGCACTGGTAGGTTTTAACATTTTAACATGCTTCAGGTGAGTCTAATGTGCAGTCATTAGTCACAACCACCAGCCTGGAACAGTGGTTCTTAAATTTGAGTGTAGATAAGAATCTCCTAGACGTCTTGTTAAAACACACATCACAGAGCCCTAACCCAGGCTTTCAAAATTACTTGTTCTGGAATAGGGTTTGAGTATTTACATTTCTAACAAGTTCCCACTGTGGTTCCCACACTTTGAGAACCACTGGCATATATCTACCGAGCATAAATCATGGATTGAGCGAGGGCTCATCTTGAGTATAACTCTGAGCGCTGTTGATGGCTAGGTTGAGTAGGAGTCTGAGACTTCATCTGGACTCAGCAAGGAAGAGGGCCGTGACTCATGAGGAATGTCTGCCACAGGTTAGAGAATGAATGGCTATAAATATATGACGAGTATTTGCCAATATTGCACTAAACCTCAAAAGATCTCAAAAGGATGGGGGAAAAAGGCAGCAAGTTGGTTTCCCCAAAGTTTCCATCAAGTACCTCTGTGGCCCAAGGGAAATACAGGGTGAACTGAAGTTTCCATTGCACAGAAAATGTCCCACAGAAGGGGCCTTGGGACAGTCCCTGTGGGGCAGTGGCCATCTTGACTCTGCAGTTGACCAGCCTGGGTGAGGCATCTGCCTGTGAGAGGGGCTCTGGGCAGCACTCTGAAGACAGTTCAGACACAGATGGTCCTGTCCCCAGGGTGCATCCATAGGACACGCCCTCCCTCCTCCTGTTCCCAAGTCACTGCCCACTGCCCTGGACCAAGAGGTCTAATGTGGCTCTAAGGATTAAAATCAGAAGGTATTTTGGAATGCACACTTCTATTTAAAAGCACTCTGAAAGTACACCGACCCGTTTCCCCCAACCTAACCAACAAAGTGATTTTTCCAGATAAGACCGGTATCAGCCAGGAAGGAAAAGCAGGTTCTGCCTAAAAGGTTATCTTTCTTGAGTGTTACCAGCTTCTAACAGCCAGTGGAAATGGCTCCTGGCTGCTGAATTGCAATTGAATCTATATAATAAAGAGGCTGTTCCTAGTTCCCCAGGATGCCAGGAATTTGCATGAAAACAGTCTCTCCATCTTCTGAGAGAGTTCATCTGGCCCCGCTGCTTATTTCTTTCCAGAAGCCACAATCTTGATGGTGACACTGTAATTTATTACCATGCTAAGGATTATGATGCAACATACAGAGAATTAGAACTTTAGGTGAGAAACAGGCTGCAGGAACAGGTGAGCTTTTGGAGAACATGGTCTTATTTGTCATGCAAATGACACAAATAACAGAAAAGGGCTGGGAGAAAAGACAACCCAAAAAGACACACTGCGTTGGCTGCAGACAAAATTGTTTCTAAATAGAATGTTTTTCAAAGCTTTTCTTGAAGCATTAGTTGCTCCTCCAAAATGAGTGACACAATGCATTTCATACTCGTAATAAAATATGTGATTTGAATAACTACAAATGGAGAGATTTACAGTCGGTGGGGTCCTCGTTCCCTCTCCCCTGAGCTTTGTGAGCACTGAAACCCTTCTGTGAGATACTGTGAAAGGTAATTGCAGCCCAAATATCATTTTCCAGCAGCTAGAGAAAGGCCTATTTGGACATAAATTAACTAAAAATATGCGGATGATAGTGTGTGTTTCATGTGTGAAGAACAGAAAGGCCACTTGGTGACGTTTCCCAGCTGGAGAAAAAAAATCCTGTTCAACCAAACAGACACTGTTTCTCTGTACTACACCAGCAGGGCAAACAGCTGTCTTTTACTACTCACCCTCAAAATAGCCCCTGATGGCTGAGATGTGGGCAGGCATTATTATTATTATTATTATTATTATTATTATTGTCACACAGCACTTCTTGAGTTTATAATTGAAAAGAAGGGGTAGAGAGACCAGGGCTAAAAATTCACTGGCTGCCTCATTCACTTGACAAGAGGCCATGGGTACTCTCTCTGGACCAGTCCAGGGAACAAAGCCACTTCTGCCCTGAGGAGGGCACTGTTCAGGGAATCCCGAAGTGGTAATCAGCTCGGTGATGGCACAGGCTTGGTCTCTCCTGGTGCAGTCCGAGAAGCCTGGGCCTTGCCATTAAGGCTTGTGAAAAGTCAGCCTCTGGAGTGAGTGGCTGGATAAAGTGGCCCAGTGGGCTGTAGTTTCTCTGTGCTCTGCCTTCCCAGATGGTAGACTGCTGGTAACCCAGGGAGGGAGCCAGTCCTCATGAAGGACCTGGTGAGCAGGAATGAATGTGCCACAGTGCTGAACTAAAATACCCCAGCTCCCAAGGTGGGGTGGCAGGGTGGGTCTCTAGGCCCTTTGGCTGACGAGGATATCAGGGAGGATCAGGAAACAGGATTGAGGAGGGAGCTAGGCAGTCACCCTACTATCTACCTTTCACTTCCTGGGCCATGTCCAGTTATGTATCCATCGCTTCTCTGAAAATGGCAAGAACTGTGCTTTTTTTGAGGACCAAAGCTCCCACCCCTACTGCTTCACTGCTGCCCATTCTCAGCCCCAGGCCCACCCTAAAAGACCACAGTTCTCTCCTTTTTCAGGCAGGGACCTCTAGGCTTTCCCACATGTCCCCATGTCTCCGTGGCTCCTGTTTCTGTCAATAACCCAGATGGCTGTCCTACCTTTTGCCTCATGTGTCTCCCCCATGAGCTCAGGCACTACAGTCTTCCTGCATTCCATTCCCGCCCTGTGCACAAGGACACTTAAGCTTCCTGGGGCAGGGCTGCACCCACCATGGCAAGGTGCCTGGGCTGTCAGCCGGGCAGATTCTCTGTCTGCAGACTGAGGCCGGCCTCTGCACGACCCTCCCAGAGACCTCTGTCTGGCCACATGGGAAGCCTGTGGAGTTTATTCCATTGTCATCCCTGAGTTGACTACTGCCTTTAATTTTTTTCCCTCCTCTTCCCATGATGTTAAGCATTAGACTGTCCGTCCATGGCAACCCGTTTTAATAGATGTACAAGGCATATTCCTTTTTCACAGTGTAATTTGGGTACCTTACCAATGTCCACCAGCCACACTTCTAGTCTCTCTTCCTGCCCACACCCTCCAACAGCTATTTTAAAATAATCAGTCACATTAAATAGCTTAAGCTCTTCTGGCCTTCTGAACCGCACTCCTTCTTGGCATGGTTTCTCTCTCAAACAATCCCAGCAGTTATAACCAAGTCACTTAACCACTCTGTCTTACTGTCTCCACCTGCCAATAGGGATAATAATGCTTAATTATCTCAGAGGGGCGTATGAGGAGCTGCTAGCTGATGCTGGCAGAGTGTGAGGCGTGCATTGAGGCTGCTCCGCCTGCCTCCAGGCATGAGCCCTATTCTCTGGGCCACACATCCTCTTCCCGTGGGGATGAGGGGTGACCAGGGAGGGCAGAGCCAGCCCCGAAGACCAATCAGGGAGGCCAGCTCCTTCCCGTGTATCTTGCACACCAGTTATGTGAACCAGGTATTCCGAGGCTCATTTTACAAGCATCGGGAGCTGGAGAGGAGTGGAGGGGCGGCCTGGGTCCACACCGGATCAGAGGTGAAGAGGGCACTTGAACCTGAGTGCTCCCACCCCAAATCCTGTGCTGTCTTTTCCTCATAGTGGTGACAGGAAAGAGCAAGGAAAGATAAACGGGAGAGTGTGCCCCTGTATGTGGAGGGCAGGTGGTGCCTTTCCTCTCTCAAATGGGGAAAAAAAGGACTGGCTGCTGTTTTACTTTGTCAGAGCATGGAGCCCTTGACTCTCGGCCTGAGGTCCCATCCCACCTGCACTGTTGCGACCCCCAGACCGTGTAAGTCCAGGTAAGCCTTGGGATACAAAAGACCACATGAGTCTGCTGCACTTTTGATGTTTAGGGAACATTTGCAGAGAGATACGAATATTAAAGTGTATCCCAAAGTCAAACAGGAAAAAACATTTATTGCTTTCTTCTTATTAAGTGTTTACTGATTTATTTTGAGAGAGAGAGAAAGCACGAGTGGGAGAGGGACAGAGTGAGAGGGAGAGAGAGAATCCCAAGCAGGCTCCGTGCTACCAGTGCAGAACCTGATGTGGGGCTCAAACTCACGAACTGTAAGATCTTGACCTGAGCTGAAATCAGGAGATGGAGCCTCAACTGACTGAGCCACTCAGGCAGGTCCCCCTATTGCTTTCTTTTTAAAGTAAAGCAATTAACAGGCAGGCTGTACTGCCCAGGAATAAGTTAAGAAGACTGATGGTACCCAGTGACTGGGAGGGAATAGCGACACGGGGAGCTCTCACAAACTGTGGCAAGAGTATAAGTTGGCAAAAGGTTTTGGGAAATGAACTTTTTCTATCAAAATTTAAAATATGCAATTCTTGACAAAACCACGTAAACATCACATGCCTCCAGATGTGATATTCTGAGGACACGCCATGGTTTATGTAATGTGTAATGCATAACCTGGGTCTAATTGGACAAACTTAAAACGAGGAAGATCTTAAGAAAAAAAAAAAAGAATGGTATTATTTAAAAATGTCAGGGGGCGCCTGGGTGGCGCAGTCGGTTAAGCGTCCGACTTCACCCAGGTCACAATCTCGCGGTCCAGGAGTTCGAGCCCCGCGTCAGGCTCTGGGCTGATGGCTCAGAGCCTGGAGCCTGCTTCCGATTCTGTGTCTCCCTCTCTCTCTGCCCCTCCCCCATTCATGCTCTGTCTCTCTCTGTCCGAAAAATAAATAAACGTTGAAAAAAAATTTAAAAAAAAAATAAAAAAAATAAAAATGTCAGGATTGTAAAAAACAAAGGAAGGCTGTGAAAATAGTCCCGGTTAAAAAAACCAAAAGCACACTGTATACACTGTATGTTAGCCAACTTGACAATGAATTATATTAAAAAAGTAATAGTACAAAAGTACTTCATATAAAAAAGACTAAATAAACATGACAACAAAATGCAATCTCTGATCTGAGACTGGATGCTGTACTAGAAGGGTGAGTGCTAAAAAAGGACATTTTGGGGTTAGTTAAAAAAATTAGAATACAGACAGTAGATTAATTGAAAGTACTTTATCTATATCAAGTTATTGAAGTTGACAGCTCTACTGTAGTCATGTAAGCGAGTGTCCCTATTCTCAGGAAATGCAAAAGTACACACTGATGTCTATGGGGATGAAGGGCCATAATGCATCCAACATTTCTTCTAAGAATTTAGAAAAAAAACCTTTCATTTTGAGGGGGAGCGGGCAAAAGATAAAAGAAATGGAGGTGAAGTGATAATAATAAAGCATCTGGAAAGAGAGTATATGAGTATATTATTCTTATTCTTGGAATTTTTATTTAAGCTTGAAGGTATTTAAAAAATTCAAAATGTGCAAATTCTTTAACCGAGCGATTTCTGTTCTAGGAGTCTATTGTACAGAGATGTCTCTACAAGTGTGCAGAGACATCTGCATTCACTAAAGCACTGAAATGATACAACAGCAGAAGTGATAGGGATGGCCCTCCAAAGAGACTTGTTCAATAGTTTCTACTGTTCCTTCATACAAAGGATACCTGCAAAACCTACAAGAGCAGCAGTGAAAAGTCTCCAAAGACATGAAGTAGGGTACTAAGAGAGGAAAGGGTCATGTTCATGATGGATTCTTAAGTTTGTGTATTTATTGAGAGAGAGAGAGGGAGTGTGCAAGTGCGAGTGGAGGAGGGGCAGAGAGCGAGGGAGAGAGAGAATCCCAAGCAGGCTCCATACTGTCAGCGCAGAACCCCATGTGGGGCTCCATCTCACAAACTGTGAGGTCATGACCTGAGCTGAAATTAAGAGTTGGACACTTATCCGACTGAGCCACCCAGGTGCCCCTATGATGGATTCTTAAGTAATAAAGTAAGTCAACAAAAAGACCGTAGGTGTAGTATGAGACCATTTTTGAGACCACAAAAGACATACACACCCACACCAAACTATTATTGACAGTGACTTCTGGGAATTGGGAAGGGGAAGTCTGTTTCACTTTTTGCTTTAAACACACTTTTATTTTTTGATGTTTTTAAGCATCGCTTTTATACATAAAACCATAATAACGTTAAAAAATAAGGCATTCTAGAAACTTCTTTTTTCAGGTCAGATTGGCTGAACCTCCAAGTTGAACTAGTAAGCTCCCTTCTCTCTGGCTGCTCTGGGATCAGTCTTCCCCCAGGTGTGGGTGGAAGGAGTGGGATTATGATAACCAAAAGTCTGGTGAGTGGGGCTGGTGATAACAGCCACCACTAAGAGCCACAGAGAAGGGCATGATCGATGGATCTTTTTTCCCACCGTGAAGAACGCAGCTGCCGTGGACAGCCACATTGGTCCCTAGGTACATCATTTTCCTACTTGGTATCTCAGATCACCAGAGATATATTGTCACTCATTAATTAATTTCTTAATTCACAAACAGTTACTGAGCAGCACGGTCAAGCTTGGGGATCCTCTGATAAAAGAGGAAGCCAGGCTAGGGTGGGGAGACAAGGGCGCAGGGTTCAGTAGAATGTGAGGCGTGTGGCAGAGGCTTTGGGGAGCAACTGAGCAGACTGGAGGAGGGGACTGACATGCAACCAGGTGCAGGCTGGGAGAGCAGCATTGAGGGCATGGCAGAGGCTGGACCTTGGGCCCAGCTGCCCGTGCTTGTTCCCAATCTCTCACCCTTTTGGCCTAGGATTCTGTTGGCATGCATAGGTCTGATCAACAGAACGCTTGCTTGGGTGGGCTGGGGTCTCCAGCTTGATTCAGACTTTGGCCAATGCTGCCAGCATCTTATCTGTCCTTTCACGGGTGACTGATCTATTTTCTGATACGTTTTAGGATTTATACTGCATTTCCCTATTCCTTAGAAAAACCAATGCCTGGTTGTTCCCACATTCCCAGACCTAATTTCCCCCAACCTGGTAGGTCTAGACCCCTGGTCTTTGCCTCCCTGGCCATGAATAAATTTACAATATGGCTGTCTCAAAGGCAGCTGGGTTCTTCACAGTGGGAAAAGAGATGCCTCAGTTTCTGCTCCTCCAAACTTCGACTTGAACCTTTCCCTATAGCTCTTAGTGACTGTTATCCATAGCCCCACTTACTGGACCTGGGGCCTTCTTAATCTTCTCACAGCCTAGGACTGCCGGGTCTCTGTTCCAGAATTTTCTGTAATTGTGAGAGTCATGGCAGCACCTCCTGCTGAAGTCCAAAACACCCTCTTTTCAGAGGGTTCAGAATCCATTTTATCTGGAGCTGGTAAACTGTGAGTACCCCTTCCCCCCCAAAAAAACCACTTACTATTTCCACCAGATCCCTGATCACCTAAGGCCTAGAACCCATATGTACTATTGTATAGGAGCCCAAAAGGCTCCGGAGATAATCCTCAACCACAAGTCAAGAGAAGTCCTAGAAGATCTACGGCCATGCACATGATAAACAGGAGCCTTCTCGTCTGGTCTTGTTGGAGAACTTCTTAGAGGTTCTGTATCCCTTAGGAACATTTTGGTATTTCCCAAGGCCTCTAAGACTTTCACATTTCTGGGGCCTTCAGGGCTGTATTTTCCTGCCTGTGGCAAAGGATGGGTGGGATTAGGACAGGTAAAGGGCAGGACATGCTACCTCTAGAGAAGAGCAGGTATGAAGGCAGAAAAGTAGGAATTAATGAGCCAGCATATTTGTGGGCAGAGAGGAACTTGTCTGTTCTCCCCTTCTTCTGTTCTCCCTCAAGTAAATCAGATTGTTTACATCAAAGGTGTGGGCAGAGTGGATAGTGATGGAATAAGACCAGGTCTGCAAAGCAACAGCCTAAAATAGGAATTGGAAAGAGATGAGAAAATGTTTTTAGCCAAAGGTCATTCCAAAACTTTCCCAGGCAAAAATCAAAGAGAGTGATCTTCAGAATGTTATTCAGTTGACTTTCCAAGTAGAATAAAGGAACATTTGATTGGATTATGGAGCTACCATCCAAAATATCAATGACAAGTGTGACATGGTGGCTAGAGTTGGAAAACATCATTCTGTAGCCATGATAATGAGGACTGGTTCAGACAAGAATCACTAATGGATGCTATAACTACAGGAGAAATTTCCATGAAGAGCAGGATATTTGCATAGCCTGTCTTCCCACAGATTACTTATCAGTTACAAGAGAGAAAAATTTAATATATATTGCATGAAAATATATAGTGGAGAAATTGGACAAAACCTTGACCAAGTGATCAAAATTCATACCACCAATGAAGGGCACGAGGACCTCATATATCTTGAGGTATGAAACATAGGAAGTATACATTACTTAGGTAGGATTATAGCCAAGAATGTAGAACCTGAAGCTAGTTATGAGGAATACCAGAAAAACCCCAAAGGAAGAATGTTCTATTAATGAAAAAAAGTGACTGCATTCTTAAAAAAGCCAAAGTCATGAAAGACAAAGAAAGACAGTGGAATTGTTCCAGATTAAAGAAGATGGAAGAGGCACCACAACTAACTACAAGATCTGACCCTAGACTGCAGGACCTGGAGGGTATTCACTCCCAGGAGAGATCGTTATTGACAAAATTGAAAATCATTTCCATTTTTTGGAAGTAAAAAGTTTTAAACAATCCCCTCAGCGATTGAGTAGCTAACGGAGTTCTGTGACCAAAATGTGGCATCTCCTTTTGAAATTGTTTTTATAGAGAAGCCAGTGAAGAGAGCCCCAAGACATTTCTATCATGGTTTCAATGCAGACAGTTAAAAAAAAAAAGTAATATGGACAACATCCTACTTAGAAGCTTCTAAAATGTAATAGAATTTCCCTGGGATCTTCTTCTTCTTTTTTTTTTTTTTTAAGGTTTATTTATTTATTTTGAGACAGAGAGAGTGAGAGAGCACACTCATGAGGAGCAGAGAGAGAGAGAAAGGGAGAGAGAGAGAGAGGGAGAGAGAGAAAATCTCAAGCAGGCCCCATGCTGTCAGCGTAGGGTCCAACATGGGGCTCAACCCCATGAACTATGAAGTCATGACCTGAGCCGAAACCAAGAGTTGGATACTTAACTGACTGAGCCACCCAGGTGCCCCTCCCTGGGATCTTCTTTAAAGACCAATAATGGGCATGGTCTGTAGAATCTCTTAGGCCTGGAACAAGTATGATTAGGGACAGAAATATTGACCACATAAAATAACCTATTATCATCACAACTGATTGCCTATAGTTTCCAAATACTGCACTTGTAGTGGCAAAATCCTTGTTTGAAAGGAAAGCTTGGTAAAAGCTCAGTATCTAAAATTGGTAAGACAGAAGCTGCTGTAGTTGAAGCACGGTGGTGTTCCGGAGCCCAGCTTTGTCTCCCCATCACCCAGCTGTGCTCCTGACCATGCTTCAAAAATACCTACTGTGAAGTTTTTTATGTATTCAACTGTCTGTCAATGGACCTATTATACTGAATAATGCTACGTGGTTTGAAATGCAATGAAAATATTGAAAAATTCCTATTAATGTAGCACATGGAGAGAAGAGCACTGGCCACATGGGTACAGAGGCATTCTGGAGATTCATATACAGGAAGTGATACCACACTTTTTCTTTTCCTTTGATTCATATACAGCTACCAACACTGTTGTTTTAATTTTGATCATACTGAACACGCTGAAATTTTTTCCTGTCTCAAATGGTTAGGCCTGCTGACGGGTCAAATATTTAGTATGCCTAAATGGAGTGCATGCTTCCTAAAAGTGAGTGAATGGACTCTAATTTCCTAACCCAGGCATTTCTGCTACAATGTCATATATGCATTTGGAAAAAAAGTCATATTCTGCGAAATGGCACGATAAAATAACAGAGCCTGTGAGAAAAAATTACATTTGGATAAGACCATTCAAAATGTAACAAAAACACAATAACCCAAATAAAAATAGCAGTATGGGTGAATTACAACGTGCATTTGCAGCCGCATATCCGTCGCTCCTTATGCAGCCTGACCCTGGATTTTGTGTTTCCTTGTAGAAGAGACAGGACTTAGGGGTCAGTCACATCTCAAAGAGATCAGTTTCATCAAAATTATGAATCAGATCCAGAGTGTAGTCTTCTTTGTCCAAAAATTAAAATTTAACACAAAGGAAAATGTTTCTGCAGTTTCCACATCTTCAGATTCACTAGATAACAGAGTGGAAAATACAGCAGTTCTGGAAACCACTAAACTTAGCCACTATCTGCACACAAGAAAGGTCTTTCTGTCAACGTTCGACTTTTTTCTCAAGTTCTTATTATTTTGCTAAGGCTTTTTCTATGATTGTATAAAATCTTGCCCCAATTGCTTCAAGACGTAAATATCCTGGGGAAAGATCATATGAAGCCATGGGACTTGCACACTATATTGACATCATTCCCCCATTTATCAGTCACAGACTAAGTTTGCATCAAAGGAACAGGCACTATAAGAGAATAGGCTATGTCTCCATTCCCATTTTTAAGAGGTAACTCAGAGTTGGTGAGAGCAAATGGATTTTGTCAAGTATCCACTGGGCACGAGGTGCTCTGCTGGGCACTTTACATATATAATTAATATCATCCAATTTTCATGATCATACTAAGAGGTAGGTTTTTATCCCCATTAAAAAAATTTTTTTTTAATGTTTATTTTATTTTTGAGACAGAGAGAGACACAGCATGAGCAGGGAAGGGGCAGAGAGAGAGGGAGACACAGAATGTGAAGCAGGCTCCAGGCTCTGAGCTGTCAGCACAGAGCCCGACGCGGGGCTCAAACTCACGAACTGTGAGATCATAACCTGAGCTGAAGTCGGATGCTTAACCGACTGAGCCACCCAGGCGCCCCTATCCCCATTTTACAGATTAAAAAATTAAGGCTCCTGAAGTAAATACCTCACCCCAGTTATATAGTGTGTTAGAGCCAGAGGGTTTAGATTTCAGTCTCATTGCTATCCAAGTTTCCATTCTTTTTTTTTTTTTTAATATTCACTTATTTATTTTGAGAGAAAGAGAGAGAGAGAGAAATCCCAAACACATTCCGTGCGGTCAGTGCAGAGCTTGATGCAGGGCTCTAACCCACGAACTGGGAGATCATGACCTGAGCCGAGATCAAGAGTGGGATGTTCAACCAAATGAGCCACCAAGGTGCCCCCAAGTTTCCGTTCTTTACATTACATTGGTTAGATTTTATATTAAGGCCCTGCCACTTGTGTTACTAACTGAATGGAACTAGTCTCATGCACTGCTAATTATATTTGGCAAGTCATATGTTGTTGGAACAGATTCCCACCCCCCCCCCCAAAATCAGGGGAAAAATGTATTTCACTGAGATGGAGAATAATTGATTCTATTTCATCAGCTTTTATGGTAACTTATATTTCGTCAAATTTTTGTAGGACGTTAGAAATTTATTAAATCACCTTCAATACAATATTTTTCCTTTGATCTTTACAATAATGTGATATAGACCAAGTATAATATACTATTCCCAATCGACAGATAATGGAACGGGGCCTCAGAGAGGCTTACCCCAAGTTAATAATCGGCAGAGCCAGGATCCAGACAATGTTTTCTGGCTCACAAATCATCCTTGTCCTTATAACTGCTGAGGGGACCACCCTTCAGAATTACCTACTGTGGAGTCCTATGCACTGAAATTGTCATTAGAGCTAGTGGACCGAGTTATGCTACGTGATTTGAAATGTGATGCAAACATTGAAAAATAAAGCAAGGAAAGGATGACTTTAGTGTGTTTGTTATTGACGATAACGGTGACTGACAGGATAATGGGTATCAAAAGCCAATACAAATCAACAGCCAAAAAACTGAACGGTGGATTTTAAATGATAGTGCCCTACTTACTTACGAAAGTACTTTTCTAATATTGAGAGTTACTGTAGAATACTAGCCATCATTTTAAGGTAATAGAACCATACTGTGTAATAGGAAAAAGTAATTTAGGAGGCACATCGGGCCCCTCCCCCTGTCAGGGCCTCCCCCCCTTCTCCCTGCTGCCACGCATCCCCTCCCTCTCCCACCCCAGCATTTCCTGGCCAAACCTTTGCCCTTTCAATTGCTCAGGGTAAAACATCTAAATACAAAGCCATTTAATACCATTTTATTGGTGATGCTGGTTTATTGGTGATTAACTCACAAAGCTTGGCAATTTAGGGTGGAGTCTCCCTGGATTTCCTGCCCTCTGCTATGAACCCTGGGGGGTGGGCCAAACTTCTTTTTCCAAAGGAGAAGTTTTAAAAAATTCTGGAGCCTAAAGTCAGGGCCCCAAGGCCACTCCTGATGGGTCAGAGCCCTGGGGCATGACCCAAAGCATGCACCTGATAGACATGCAGAGTAAGAAAATGTGTGTGGACAAAATCAGGCACCCTTGCTTGACCCATCTGACAAGGAGCAGCAAGATGTGAAGCCGCAGGGTCAGCCCCAGGCACAACAGGGTTGAGGCTTTGCATTTTAGTGGAAAATTCTCACATGAGGAATAAAGGGTCAGCCTTGCTCTGGTCACCTGGGTCACCTGGCCTCCCCTCTCCCCACTGCTCAGCTCCTTGGCCACAAGATAATAAAGGAATGAAGCCCCAGTAGGCCACTCTGAAAAGGTGGCTGATGCTGACCACAAAAACAACTATCCTCCTGCACAAAGCAAAGAGCTGGCCATGAGTAGAAGGGAGCAGCTTGCCACTCACGAGCCGAATCCATGGCTTTGGACCCTACTTTATTTTTCTTTTTATCAAATACCCAGATGGCATGTATTCTCTCAGTGAGGAGTATTAGTGGAGGTCTGTGGATCTTGCCGCAGAGAATCTTCTTTTCCTGTTTCTTACTCTCTTACTTTCTCCCAGGGAAAGGGTTTACTTGCATGCTTTTGAGGGAGGATTAAAATAAAATCTTCACCTCTGTAATCCTCCCCGCCTGTTCTCCTGCGTTTAGAGTATCTGCAGAATGAGTGAGTGAGTGAGTGGCCTTTGGCCAGGTGCCCTCCTAGTCTTCCCTCTTCACTGTGCTCTCTCTTTCTCTCTCCCTGGTATTCCCACTCTCATTCTTTCTTTTACCTCCGGATCTGTAAACTGTGCGGGATGACAGCGTCTTGGCTGCTTTCCGACCCTGAATTCGGTTTTCCCAGCAGAAGTGGAATATGCTTACCCTTGACAGCGCTGGTTTTGAGCTACTGGAATCTTTGGAAAATCACTCTTGCTTCTATGTGCTCTCAGAGGGCTGGGTGGA
This sequence comes from Lynx canadensis, assembly GCF_007474595.2. Taxonomy (NCBI): domain Eukaryota; kingdom Metazoa; phylum Chordata; class Mammalia; order Carnivora; family Felidae; genus Lynx; species Lynx canadensis. The sequence goes on along the minus strand of NC_044311.2, from coordinate 31,097,617 downwards.
AGGGCTTGGTTTCCCTCTCTAGGATAAACACCTTGCTCTAAAGAGATTTGCTAGACCCACAGGCCTCTTTTTGTGAGGCGGCTCTGCCCTGTAAAGGGCTCATAGGCCAAGCGCTATTAGAAGGCCCTATCAAGGGTACATTAGTAGTTCAGTCGGTTGAGCAGCCGACTTTGGCTCAGGTCACAATCTCATAGTTCATGAGTTCAAGCCTCACACAGCAGCCTTGCTGCTGTCAGCACAGAGCCCACTTCAGATCCTCTTCCCACTCCCCCGCCACCCCCCCCTCCCCCCCGTCCCTCCACCGCTCCAACTCTCTCTCTCTCTCTCAAAAATAAACAGAAACATTTAGAAGGCCCTGTTAGGTTGGGTGCACAGGATGGGCACCTCCACCCTCTGTATCAACTTTCTTCTCACGATGGTAGGACTCCTGAAGAATGAAGAACTCGAGGGAGGTTTGCAAAGACTCCCAGGGCCTCAGAGCTGATCAGGGCTTTTGAAATTTGAGCAGGTCCCAATTACTCTACCTGTTCTGGCTGTAGGTCTTTGAAGGCAGTGCTCCCACAAACATTCACTGCCACCCAGGGAACTCAATAAATGATGATGATAATGGGTTTATGTTTTCTGTTTTTAATTTTTTTTTATGTTTATTTATTTTTGAGAGACACACACAGAGGGTGACTGGGGGAGGTGCAGAGAGAGAGGGAGACAACAGAATCCGAAGCGGGCTCCGGGTTCTGAGCTGTCAGCACACAGCCCGACACAAGGCTTGAACCCACGAACCACAAGATCATGACCTGAGCCGAAGTCAGATGCTTAGTCGACTGAGCCACCCAGGCGCCCAGGCTTATATATATATTTATTTATTATTATTTTTTTCTTATTTGTCATGCTGTAAGGTTCTCCTGAATCTGGGTAAATTACAGCTGTACATCCAAGACCCTCCATGTTGTGTCTTACATTCCATCCTTTATGGTCTGACCGCCCACCCGTTCAGTGACAGGGGTAGAGTTGGCCTCTTAGGACTTGCTTGAGTTTTCTAGGGCCGCCCTAACACAGTACCATAAACTGGGTGGCTTAAAACAACAGAAATTTATTGTCTCACAGTTCTGCAGGCTGGAAGTCTGAAATCAAGGCATCGGCAGGGCCAATCTCCCTCTGAAATCAGTGGGGGAGAATCTTTCCTTGCCTTTTGTAGCTTGTGGTGCTTGTTGGCAATTCTTACCCTTCTGTGGCTTGTAGACTCATCCCTCCAATCTTGGCCTCCATCATCACATGCCCATCTTTTCCCATGTGTGCATCTGTCTAGACTTCCCCCATCTTATAAGGACATTAATGATTGGTTTTAAGGTCCACCCTCACCCAGTATGACCTCATCTTAACTTAAAAAAATTTTGTTTAGGTTTATTTATTTTGCGAGAGAGAGAGAGAGAGAGAGAGAGAGAGAGAGCGAGCATAGAAGTGGGGGAAGTGCAGAGAGAAGGAGAGACAGAATCCCGAGCAGGCTCTAGGCCATCAGTGCAGAGCCTGACGCAGGGCTCAAACTCAGGAACCATGAGATCAAGAGTCCGATGCTTAACTGACTGTGCCACCCAGATGCCCCAACCTCATCTCAACCTGATCACATCTGCAAAGACCCTATTTCCAAATAAGGTCACGTTCACCAGTATGGGGGTTAGGACTCCAATGTATCTTTTTTGGGGGGGAAACACAGTTCATGTGATAACAGGGCCCTTCTAGGACTAACATAGCATGATTTTATTGGCCGGTCCTGTTCCCAACACCAGCCAAATCAGCCTGTTCACTACCCAACGAGCACACCAGCTACTTTTTTGTCTCTTCAGTTCTGATCAGACTATTATTTCTTTCTGGAAAACCCTTAGCCTCTGAGCCCTTGTAACTTCATCCATTTACCCATCCATCTATCCATTCATTCTATAAACAGCCACTGAGTACCTTTTATGTGCCCCGTTTTACTGCTTAGTTCATATCTAACTCACCTGGGAGTCTACTCCATCCCCCTCTCTCATCTCGGCTGAAAGCCATCTCTTTCCTCTCAGCTTATGGCTCCACACTTTTATTTATTAGGCACTGAATCAGGGAAATAAGCCTATATCTTAGTGAATGATTTACAGGTACTACTGCCAATCAACATATTAAAAATAAGTAAAGTCTATTTCCTTCTCTAACAGAGGTCCTTGCCTCTTGCCAGAAATCAATGATCCTTGATTGATTGGCTCATTGACTTCTTGACTGACTCTCATTGGAACCTCAGCTGAGAAGGTGAAATCTGGCTCGCCATCCTCTGCTGGGAGTGCAATCCTGCATTTCTTCACAGGGCTCTCCAGCCCAGGCCCTGAAGTCGGGCATCTGTACTTTGAAGTCGGGTAAATGCTATACTTTGCACGGTCTTACTTTTGGTTCTTCCTCTCTTCCTCTAACCCCAGAGTTCACAGATTGGATCAAAGCTACCCTGGGCCCACTTGGGCTGCTCGCACAGTCCCTACTCGTTGGTGCTGACTCACCCCTGCTTGCCATTTCTCCCAACACACCCTGTGGCTGTGTCTACGGGAAAGCTGTTTCTCTCTGCTCCGTGCTGAGCACAGTCTCAGCCGACAGCCTCCTCTCCTCCACACTCTGTCCTTGCTGAGGAAGTGGGCCTGTGTCCAGCTTGGGACTGGTCCCCATGAGGCAGTGGCCATACTGTCCCCCTAATTCTCTCTTCTCTACCCTTGGGTTTCAGCCCAGAGGTTCCTTCCTCGGGGTCCTGTGATACACCCTTGATACATACTTCCCTATAGCACCTCATAATTGTAATTACATAGCTAATTGCTTAATTAGTTATTTCATGTCCATCTTTTCTGCCAGGAAGGAAATTCAAGGAGCTCAGGAACCGTCTGTTTCGTTAACTGCTGTACTTTGCACAGACTGAGTACTTAACAAAAATATGTGCTGGCTGGGAAAACAGCTAGTGGAGGCATCGCATGGGCCCACACTCAACCTGCCAGCCCCTCCTCTATGATGATGGACATGATGACAGGCACAAAAGGATGAGGGTTTTGCCTGCTTGGCCCCATACACCAGGCTCAAAGCGGAGAGATGTGCTCCCGAGAAACCTGACTCGTGCCTCACTCCAGTCTCCGGGGGCTCTGAAATCCCATCCTGATCTCGCTCGTGCTAATAATATACTGGCCTTACTAATAATAATTATGCTGAGTCTTTTTCAAAAGGGCATTTCAGTCAGGGCCTGATATCCCTAACTGAGCATCTGGTGACAAAGTGACCCGGGAGAGATATCAGAGCAAGGAGGAGGCGGAACTGCAGGAAGAAGAATTATCTGAGCTGCAGAGCATGGGGTAGAGTGGCATTTGAATTATTCCTCCTTCAGCTTAATTAATGCTACAGAAGAATTTCCAGGGGACCAGGACTCGGTTTTATTCTGGCTGCAATTAAAGGGTCTCCCCTCTTTTCCTTGCTTGTCTTCATTCCTCTCTACTTTCCATCCACCCAAGAGATAGCCTGTTACCCAAGCTCGGTGATTGAAAGAAGAGTGAGGAATCATAATTGGAAAACGGCCTCGTGAGGAAAGCCGTGGATCAGATAGGGAGAAGAAGTAGGATTTAAATATAAAAATGCCCGGAACTGTGGGGAGAAGCAGAGCTGGACCTGGGGTTATCGGACAGAAAGCCAACAAACCTTCCTCTTTCTTTTTTCTTTTTTTCTTTTCTTTTCTTTTCTTTTCTTTTCTTTTCTTTTCTTTTCTTTTCTTTTCTCTTTTCTTTTCATGTTTGTTTACTTTTGAGAAGGGGGGAGGGGCAGAGAGAGAAGGAGACACAGAATCTGAAGCAGGCTCCAGGCTCCGAGCTGTCGGAGCGAAGTCCGAGGCGGGGCTCGAACCCAGGGACTGCGAGATGGTGACCTGAGCCGAGGTCGAGGTCGGAAGCTCAGCCAAAGGAGCTGCCCAGGCATCCCAACCCTCCTCTTTCCCAGCCTGCACTGAAACCTGTCAGGCAGAGGTTCTCCTAGTGAGCAAAAGCATGGAGTTGGAGCTGCAAAGTGCAGACAGGGGGGCTTTCTCCCAAAGCCCTGCAGGATTATCTCCGGGATAATTTCCTGCTTTCTTTGCACCTTTTACGTGTTAAGTCCATTACAGGAAAAAAAAAAAAAAAAATCTAAATCAGTACTATAGCGTTGAACCCACTTCTCAGCGGTAATGAAAAGAATTCGCCCAGTTATCACCCTGCACCAGTTTAGGTTTCTGTCTGCCTCTGGGGAGTTCAGGGTGTGTGTGCATTTCTCTGTGTGTCTCTGACTATGCTTTGGGCACTGAATGTGTATACTGTACTACCTATGTGTGAGTGTATGCGCGTGTGCATGTGTGTGCGCGCCCACATATGCCCTCTGTGTGTGTTGCTGATGAGAGCCGCTCACCACAGGCTTTAGGAAAATTCCCAGAGTCTTCCACTCCTATCACAGGGTCACTTAGCCAGTCAGTCCCCCAGGAGGGCTGTGAATGGCATTGCTGGCCCCTGGTGGAGCAGCCAGTCTAGGCAGCCTGGACAGGGAGATGCCTGTGCTCCCAGCTCTGCCCTGGGTCCCCTGCCATTTCAGGGGACAGTGAGGCAGGCCCACCACTCTTGTGGGGTGTGGCAAAGAGAAGGGGGTCTCAAGCTGTGTGCAGCACCCACTTCTGTGCAGGTTGGTCTCAGAGCCTGGCGTGAGGCAGAGAGAGGGACCTAAGGCTGAGGCTTTGGCCCCCTCAATCTTTTCTCTGCGGATTCCCTCTTTGAAAGACCCCCAAAACCAGTTCCCTAGAGAGAAAGGAATTCTTCGTCCCAGACATGGGTGACCCCCTCAGGTGTCCTGAGCTATTATCTTCCTTCCTTTTTTTTTTTTTTTAAATGTTTATTTTTGAGACAGAGAGAGAGAGCATGAACAGGGGAGGGTCAGAGAAAGAGGGGACACAGAATCTGAAACAGACTCCAGGCTCTGAGCTGTCAGCACAGGGCCCGACGCGGGGCTCGAACCCACAGACCCCGAGATCATGACCTGAGCCGAAGTTGGATGCTTAACCGACTGAGCCACCCAGGCGCCCCTTATCTTCCTTCCTTCAGCACTGATTTACTTATAAAAGATAGGGGCCAATAAAACACAACGCAAGAAAACCCTCTCTTGGTTCAACGCCAGTGTCCGGGCAGCCGCTTCACCGGTAACTGTGACAATGAATATGACTGAGGTGTTAATTTATATGATTTTTATTCTACGGAATGGAAGAATCTCCAGACTGAGGGTAAACATAGATGCCTTTAATCCTCTTTTATAAAGAGTATTATTTTTTAACTCTTTAATGCCAACCACAGGATCTCTAGGGCTGATTAATGTCTCTTGTTTTGTGTTTCGTCCAAAGCAGCTGATGAAAGGGAGAGGGGTTCAGACTCTGGGAACTGGGTTCTTACGGGAGCCAAGTGGCAGCATCAGCGTGAGGGTCTGGAGCCCGGGAAGCAGGTGCTGGTGTGCGGTCTGTGGTGGGGACCTCTGCCAGTACCATGCCGTCCTGGCCTCCTCGGACAAAGGTCCGGGCCGAAGGCACAGGGGCTGCAGACTACGTGTCCAGGTGTGGCCCTGGGGCCTTCACAGCCCCCCTGGGGTTGGGAAGGGAAGAAGAGTTCCAAGATGACGGAAAATGCATTTCCTTTTCCAGTCTGACAGCATGAGGACTCTGTCAGACTTGCTTTGCTTTTTGAAAAATAATTGACATTTTTTGCAATGCAAGTGTGTGAAGTAACATATGCTCCCTAAAACAGTCTCAGGGCCGTGGATCCCCAAGTGTGGTACCAGAGTAGGGCTATCAGCATCATCTGGGTACTTGTGTGACGGTGCTTCCCGGGCCCCGACCTTGGACCTACACATCTGAAACTCAGGGGGCGGGGCCCCCAAATCCGTTCTTTAACAAGCTCTCTGGGGATTCGGGTGCACAGCGAAGTGTGAACACAGCCGTTGCAGTGGACACAGTAACTCAGCTGCCTTTTCTCCTGCTCTCTCCTGAGAATTTTTCTTCAAAATCCTTCCACGGTGATCCTATCAAAAGGACCCTTAATTGTCTTTTGTGACTATCATCTTTTCCTGAGATGCTTGGAGGCTCTCTGCTTTATTGTTTTCTGTTTTTGAGTGACTGGGATTAGGGAACATTAGAGGCTTTTTTTTTTTTTTCCACCAGTTATCCTTGAGAATGTATGTCCGTGTGTGTCTTCCATGGGGGATGGGCTCTGAGAGCATGGAAGGCATTCACGGCAGCACCCACAACAGTCACATAAGCCATGACCAGGGAAGGACCTGTACCGGGGGTAGTTTCTAGTTTCTATCACATGGGGTCTTACGAAACTCATAAATTCTCACAAATCCCATTTTATGGATGGGAAGACCTAAGGTCAAATTTACCTCTGTAAATAGTTTGAATCCAAGTCCTGCATTCTTCCTGTCATATCAAAGAACTATTCTGCCATACCAGACAGCAAGAAAGTTCTAGAGAGGGTTTGCCGCTTTCCCAGCTGATGCTGCTGAATGAAGACAGGGCTTAAACAGGAAGCGTGATATCGTGGAACAAAGGTAAAACCTTCTGCGAAAGCAAAGTCCCTGCAGATCTCAGCACAGAACTGATTGTGGCTGGAGCAGACACTGTCCCCCAGAAACACAGTGAGGATGGAGGCTGCAGCCTAGACAGTAATCCATGGGAATAACAGGGGAGGATGAGACAAGGGTCTTGCCTCCACTGTGACCCAGGATGACTGGAATTCATCGCAGAGGAACAAGGGCTCTGCAGAACACGTGTGGGGTGGGCCTGATTTCCCCCAGCAGGTTCAGGATGAGCCTGGTGCTCACAGGGATCGCCCCCAGGAGAGACTGTCCCTTGTTCCATGGCGAGGATAGGCCTCCAAGCCTGGGGCCCAGAGCAGTGCAGGAGGTGAGTCTGAGACAGATGGGGCAGATTCTAGAGGAAGTGGAAGCTGGTCCAGGCAGTCAGGGTGGGAAGGGAGGGGCAGCACCAGGCAGAACAGCACATAAGGAAGACCTGACGAAGGGAAAAACCATCATGGAAGGACAAGGGTGCAGCTGGCAAGCTGTCTGAGAAGATGGCTTCTGCCTCCTGCCATGATGGGCAGATGCCCAAGGAACAGCTCTGTTTGAGGTTCACAGGGCAGAGGGGACAGAGAATGCCAGCGGACATTAGAAGAGAGAAAGCAAGGAGAAGGAGGGATCAGTGAGCTTGGAAGGCAGAAAGCATTAGAAGCTGCAGAAACACAGGGTGTGGGAGGAGCGGGGGCCTGAGACAAGAGGAAGGAGCAGCAGGAGGAGCAAAGGGGAAGGGGCTGAGGGAGATCAGAGGCGCCTTGAAGACGGAGCTCAGTTCATGATGAAACAGGGAGGCCTGCAGGGAGCAGGGCCTAAGGAAGGCACAGAGCAAGGCTACAGACTTCTCAGAGAGACAGCCTGGGGCTCTGAAGGATGGGAGAGTTGACACTACTTTGTCAGAAGAAACCTGGTGGAATACTAAGAAGGGGAGATTTCGCTCACAAAGGGACTGGATGGGGCCTTTTCCTACTGATGAGAAGAGAAAGCAAGCCAACTGGAGTAGGGTTTTTGACTTAACCAACAGAAGGCCACCATGAAGAGATTTGTGGGATTCTCTTGGGGCTGTGTCCACCAATGTGAGCTGATAAAGGGTGAAGATCAGGTTTGTGAATGTGCATGTGGGCCCCAAATGGAAACAGTTGATCAAAGATATGGCACCTTTCCTGGTACGTATGTGCTATTTTTCTTCTTGCTAACAGAAGACAGGACCAGTCATAATCAGAATGTGACCTGTGAAGTCAAACATGCTTGTGTCCTCCCAAGATGTATATGTTGAAGACCTAACCCCCAATGGGATGGTATGTGGAGGTAGGGCCTTGGAGAGGTAATTAGGTTTAGATGAGGTCATGAGGGTGGGACCCCGTGACAAGATAAGCGTCCTTATAGGAAGAGGAAGGGAGACCAGAACTCTTGCTCTCTCTACCATGTGAGGATACAGGGAGAATGTGACCATCTGCAAGCCAGTAAGAGGACTCTCACCAGGAATCAAATCTGCCAAGACCTTGATTTTGGACTTCCTAGCCTCCAGAAGAAATGTGCAAAATCAGTGTCTGTTGTTCAAACCACCTAGGCTATGGTATTTTGTGATGGCTGCCCACACAAGCTAAGAAATTGGGAATGTTAATTTGAATACCTGTAAATCATACAGGTGTTAGAGCCCAGCCCAGCTCATATATCTGTCCCTCTTAAAGGGCGGGAATTTTACCAGCAGTTAAGAACTCCTTAGGTTAGTGGGTTTATTTCAACCATAAGAAAGCACAAAGGAACACATTCTATCTGTTCATTATTCCAGAAGCCTGGTGGGAAGGAAATGATCCTGGGGCTAGAAATAGCAATTTAGAGGAGGAAGACCTGGGGAAAAGTATGGTGGAGAATTAAGACAGAATGAGACATGAAAGCTGAGGGCCAAGTAGGGAAAACTAGAAAACTTTAATAGCTATTAATGAGGTCTTCACTTATAAAATAAAACAAGATGTCTTGAAAGATGATGATATTAAAAAGGTCTTGAAAGAACGGCATGAAATGGGGGAACTAAGACGGAGTATAATACGGACTATAAAGACCGAGTATAGCAGTCTTAAGGACTGTTTCATGGAACAGGGGTAACAAGGGGAAGGTTCTACTTTTGGTGTGAGGGGTATGCTTCTAACAAACAGAATCTCCAGTGAGTAACAACAAAATAGAAGAGAAAAGGAAAAGAAGTAAGATAACAGAAAACTGTTTGAGCATTCCAGAAACTGAACAGCACAAGGTGAGTTTCACCTTTTCCAATTTTGCTCTGAGGAAAGTGTGCCCTGTGGCTAAAACTCCAGCTCAAGATCCCACCCCCTTTGTGGCTGCAGGAACCAAGGGAAGGAGCCCAGAATAATCAGGATTGCTGGAGAGTTGGGGTTTGCAGGGACTTCCTGGAAACAAGAGAGCCAGGGAGAGAGAATCCCAAATTCTGGATATGAACTTTTCCCGATTCTCTGGCTGACCCCTGAATCATGCATTTATGAGACAGGCTGAAAACCACAGGAAATGAAATCTGAGCTGTTTCTCCCTGCAGACTTGACAGTTTGCAGGTTGAATCTAACTGAGTTAACTTCCTGTTAAATCGGAAACATTGACACTTTTTGGATCAATGTAATAGCACCTACAGGCTCTACATTGTAACATTCATAATGTATATAATCCCAAACTACCATTCAGACAAAGACTCAGGGAAATGTGACCCCTTTTCATGGGAAAGAAGGATGCCAACCTCAGGATGACCTGGGCTTTTTTTTTTTTTTTTTAAGTTTATTTATTTATTTTGAGAGACAGACAGACATGGAGAGAGACAGCAGAAGAGGCACAGAGAGGGAGAGAATCTCAAGCAGGCTCCGCACCATTAGTGTGGAGGCTGATGCGGGGTTTGAACTCACAAACCGTGAGATCATGACCTGAGCCGAAACCTAGAGTTGGACACTGAACCGACTGAGCCACCCAGGCACCCCAGGATGACCTCAGCTTTAAAGCAGCTATTATAGCTATGCTCAATGAGATAAAGAAAGGTATGCTTATGATGCATAAAAATATAAAGCGCCCCAGTTGATAAATGGAAATTATAAAAGAAAGATTAATAAGAAATTGTAAAGTTAAAAAAGACAACATGAGAAAAAAATCACTAGAGGAACTTTCTGTTAGCAAAATGGAAACGGTAAATCAAAGAATCAATGAACTTAAAGACAGTTATAAGGAAGAGAGGAAAAATTGGGGAAAATAACGAGCAGAGCCTCAAGAACCTGTGGAACGATTTCACACGTTCTACATACAGGTAATTGTATTGTAGGTGGTGTCATTGCTTTGAGGCACTCTCAACCTGTAGTTTTTCCTCTACCTCTTTATATATTAAAAAACCCCAAGTTCACACCAATACTTTCAATTCCAATTCAATACCACATAATTCATTTTAGTTTTCATGTTTTCCATATTTGTACCTCCTTTTCCAATAGCTCCCATTGTCTCCAATATATTTCCTCATCTCCTTGCAAATAGCTAATTTCCCAACCTTTCTTGGCTGCTGGCTCTCCCCCACATGGATCTAGATATCTAGTAGGGATGCCTCCCTTGCCTGAGACATCTACCTTGATTGGGTCTGCCAAGTAGCTTTTTGGTGAAGGATAAAAGAAAGCCAATAAAGTGTTTTGTTTCATTCTGAAAGAAGGTAAGAGAAGAGTTTGGAAGGGAAAGACAAGAGAAAAGCCAGTTATTTTTCTAAAATGCAAATTCATCACCTTTGGATCATGTGTATCCATCTATGTGTGCACACACATACACACACACACACACACACACACACACACACACACACACACACAGCCCTGGAATGACTTCCCATTGCTCTAAGGCCCTGAATTCTATCACAAGGGTCCAGGAGGCTGCTGCTGACCTCCCTGGCCACTTTCCTCCTCTTTTCCCAAATTCCCAGCATAGGGGTCCTCTATGAGCTCCTTTAATGTTCCATTTTCTCTCTTGCCACAGGGCCTTTGTATGTGCTATTTATGTCTCTCAGTGTTCTAACCTCCCCTTTCATTTGGGTGACTGATTCTTCAAATCCCTGCTGAAGCACCATCTCCTCTTCTGGAAGCCCTCCTTAATCCCCCTAGATATGGTCAGATTATATTGTTATTTATTGTTTTATTCATGTTCTCACAGAACACAATGGCTTTTTTCTCCACTGGTCATTATGCACTTATATCTGTGTTTGACTAATGTCACCTTTCCTCATCAAACTGTGAGTGATGTAACAATAACAATGTCTCTTTTTGATCTTGATAGTGTCCCTGGCCTGTGACCAGTACTGACACATAGCAGCTGCTCAATACATACTGTCCATGTGAATAAATTCTTTGTAATTTTAGAACCGCAAGTTGTTAATCAACAAACATGTTATCTATTTTTAAAATAATTATTTATTTTTTAGAGAGAGAGACAGAGCACAAGTTTGGGAGGGGCAGAGAGAGAGGGAGACACAGAATCTGAAGCAGGCTCCAGGCTCTGAGCTGTCAGCACAGAGCCTGACGCAGGGCCTGAACTCAAAAACTGTGCGATCTTGACCTGAGCCAAAGTCAGACACTTAACTGACCGAGCCACCCAGGTGCCCCATGTCTATTTCGATTAAAAGGAAAAGAATTGAGAAATAATACGATAAATATAGTGAGACAGGGGAACATAAAAATTGGTGAAGGATCCTGAAAGCTCTTAGATCTAGGAGTTTATACGTTTTATCAGTTAGAAGAACAACAAAAACCACAACGAATGGTCTGACTAATGTATACAAGAACATCATGTGGGGAATCCTTTACCTAAAAAAAATTTAACGTAAAGCATAAATGTTTGGTTCACATCATTATTTGGTGATTCACAGTCATTAAACTGTTAGTCCTTTCAAAGATAGAATAAAGTTCCATTCAAAATCCAAATGTGAGTATTTATGCATGTTTTGGAACTAGAAAAAGTGATTTCAAATATACCTGAAAGAAAAGATATTTGGTAACAGTCAACAAAGTGTTTTTTTTAAAGGAAGAATAAAGGATAACCTCACCCAAAGAGGAGAACTTTTGCTAAAGTTATTATAATCCAATCAATACGGATAGTAAAACTTGTGCTAAAGTTATTACGATCAGAACAATATGGTTGGGCATAGAATAAGTAAATAAGTTGATGGAGCAGAATTGAGAATCAAAACATGGTTCATATATGCAACTTAATATATGACAAGGATGACAAGTGATCAATAAAATATGGATAATATATTTAACACATGGTATTGTTAAATGATCTATTCACTTGTATGAAAACAGGGTAAAAAAATATATATCCTAATACATACTCAAAAACAATTCTGAAGGGCACCTGGGTGGCTCAGTCAGTTAAGCATCTGACTTTGGCTCAGGTCATGACCTCACAGTTTGTGAGTTCGAGCCCCGCATTGGGCTCTGCACTGACAGTTCAGAGCCTGGAGCCTGCTTTGGATTCTGTGTGTCCCTCTCTCTCTGCCCCTACCCTGCTCATGCTTGGTCTCTTTCTGTCTCTCAAAAAAAAAAAGTTACAAAAATTTAAAAAATTTAAAAAAAAGTTTGAGAATAGCCCTTGTGTCCACCAACAAAAGAACAGATATATAAGCAATGAAATACTACAATAAATGGGAACAAAGTATTGCTGCACACAATAGCATGAATGAATCTCACAGACACAAAGAGCATAGACTGTAATTCCAATCATGTGAAGTTCTAGAACAGGCACAACAAATCTATGGTTGAAAAAATAATCAGAACAGTGGTTGCCCCTGGGTGTGGGGTAGGGGTGACAACTGATTGGGGAGGAGTATGAGGGCACTTCCCAGTGTGATGGCCACGTTCTGTATCTTGACAGGAGTTTGGGATACACAGGTGTATGGATTTGTTCAAACTCTATACGTGTACACTTAAGAATCATTTCTTACCAAAATCTCTGGGATGAAGCAAAAGTGGTTCTAAGAAGGAAGTTCATAGCACTGCAGGCCTCGCTTAAGAAACCAGAGAAATCTCAAATAACAATTTAACATTACACTTAAAGGGAACAGAAAAAGAAGAACAGGTGAAGCCCAGAGCTAGTAGAAGGAAGGAAATAATAAATACCAGAGCATAAATAAATGAGAGAGAGATTAAAAAGACAATAGAAAATATCAATGAAACTAAGAGCTGGTTCTTCAAAAGGATAAACACAATTGAGACATCTTTAGCTAGACTCAGCACGAAAAATGGGGAAAGGACTCAAATAAATGAAATTAGAAACAAAAGAGGAGGCGAAGTTATAACTGATACCTCAGAAAACCAAAAGTCTTAAGCAAGTGTTATGAATAATTATATGCCAACAAAGTGGACAACCTAGAAGAAATAAATAAACATTTTACTGTCTTCTGAGACTGAATCATGGTGAATAGACTGATTACTAGTAAGGAGATTGTATCAGTAATCAAAAACTTCCCAACAAATATAAGGGCAGGACCAGACAGTTTCACTGGTGAGTTCTACCAAACATTCAAAGAATATGTAATACCTATACTTCTCAAACTCTTTCGAAAAAACTTCAGGAAACACTTCTAAACTCATTTTATGAGGCTGGAATTACACTTATACCAAAACCAGACAAAGACAATATAAAAAAAGACAATTACAAGTCAATATTCCTGATGAATTTTGGTACAAAAATCCTCAATAAAACATTAGCAAACCAAATTCAATGATACATTGAAAGGATCATACACTATGGCCAAGTGGGATTTATTCCAGAGATGCAAGGATGGTTCAACATCCACAAGTCAATCAACATCACACACAGCATTAACAAAATGAGAGATAAAAATCATATGATCATCTCAGTAGATACAGAAAAAGCATTTGATACAATTCATTCATTTATGATGAAAACTCTCAAGGAAGTGGGTACAGAGGGAACATATCTCACCATAATAAAAGCCTCATATGACAAGCAATGGTTAACATCATACTCAATGGTGAAAAGCTGAAAGCTTTCCTTCTAAGATCCGGATAAAGACAGGATGCTCACTCTCCCCATTTTTATTCAACACAGTATTGGAAGGCCTAGCCAGAGGAATTAGGCAAGAAAAAGAAATAAGAGGCATCCAAATTGGAAAGGAAGAAGTAAAACTGTATTTGCAGATGACATGATCCTATATATAGAATACTCGAAATCCTCCAACAAAAAACTGTTAGAACTAATAAATGAATTCAGTAAAGTTGCAAGATACAAAATTAATATACAAAAATATGTTTCATTTTAACACACTAATAACAAACTGTTAGAGAAATCAAGAAAACAATCTCATTTACAATTGCATCAAAAAGGATAAAATACTTAGGAAAAAATTTAACCATGGATGTGAAAGACCTGTATGTACATTGAAAACTATGAGACTGATGAAGAAACTGAAGAAGATACAAATAAATGGAAAGCTATTCCATGTTCATGGATTAGAAGAACTAATATTGTTAAAATGTCCATACCACCCAAAGCAATCTATAGATTCAGTGCAATCTCTATAAAAATTCTAATGGCATTTTTTACAGAACTAGAACATATTATTCTCAAATTTACATAGAACCACAAAGAAAAATCAAATAGCTAAAAAATCTTGAGAAAAAAGAACAAAGAGGTATCATAGTCCTTGATTTCCAACTACTCTGTAAAGCTACAGTAATCAAAACAGTATGCTATTGGCAAGAAAACAAAAACAGAAACAGAATAGAAAACTCAGAAATAAACCCATGCCTACCTGGTAATTAATTTATAACAAAGGAGCAAAGAGTACACAATGAGGAAACGACAGTCTCTTCAATAAAGGGTGTTGGACAGCCACATGCAAAAGAATGAAACTGAACCACCATCTTATACCATATACAAAACTCAGCTCAAAATGGATTAAAGACTTGAACGTTAGACCTAAAACCACAGAACTCCTAGAAGAACACAGGTGGCAAGCTCCTTGACCTTAATCTTAGCAATGTTTTATATTGGATTTGGCTTCAAAGGCAAGGGAAACAAAAACAGAAATAAACTAATGGGACCACATCAAACCAAAAAACGTCTGAACATCAAAAGACGCCATCAACAAAATGAAAAGGTAGGTTACTGAATGGGAGAAGATATTTGCAAATAATGTATCCAATAAGAAGTTAATATCTAAATAGACAAAGAAATCATGTAACTCAGCATCAACAACAAACAACCTGATTACAAAATGGGTGAAGGATCTGACTAGACATTTTTCCAAAGACATACACATGGCCAAGAGGTACATGAAATCTGGAAATGCATCAACAGAATAGGATGGAGTGGAGAATGGACAGAGGGATAGCTCAGATGGATGGTTATATAATAAATCATACAGAGCAAGGTATTCATTCTAAAACCTAGGTGGTGGGTAATGGCTAGACTCTGTAAATTCTTTTTTTTTTTTTTTTTTTTTTTAATTTTTTTTTCAACGTTTTTTATTTATTTTTGGGACAGAGAGAGACAGAGCATGAACGGGGGAGGGGCAGAGAGAGAGGGAGACACAGAATCGGAAACAGGCTCCAGGCTCCGAGCCATCAGCCCAGAGCCCGACGCGGGGCTCGAACTCACGGACCGCGAGATCGTGACCTGGCTGATGTCGGACGCTTAACCGACTGCGCCACCCAGGCGCCCCTAGACTCTGTAAATTCTATCAAGCTCTCTGTATGCTTGAAAATTTTCCAAAATGAAATCTTGGGAAAAATAAATAAATTTCAGGTGTGCTTAGTATTTAAATATAGAGCAAAACCCCCAATAAGATAGTACAGGAAACTTTAAAAAGCACTTATAACCCTGGAGTGAAGAGAGATTTTTAAATAAACCAAAAAAACCGGGGTGCCTGGGTGGCTCAGTCGGTTGAACGTCCGACTTCGGCTCAGGTCATGATCTTGCGGTTCATGAGTTTGAATCCCGCGTCAGGCTCTGTGCTGACAGCTCAGAGCCTGGAGCCTGCTTTGGATTTTGTGTCTCCCTCTCTCTCTGCCCCTTTCCCGTTCATGCTCCTGTCTCTCTCTGTCTCTCAAAAATGAATAAACGTTAAAAAAATTTTAAATACCCCAATGTTTATAGCAGCACTTTCAACAATAGCCAAATTATGGAAAGAGCCTAAATGTCCACCAACTGATGAATGGATAAAGAAATTGTTGTTTATATACACAATGGAATATTACGTGGCAATGAGAAAGAATGAAATATGGCCTTTTGTAGCAAAGTGGATGGAACTGGAGACTGTTAATGCTAAGTGAAATAAGTCATACAGAGAAAGACAGATACCATAAGTTTTCACTCTTATGTGGATCCTGAGAAACTTACCAGAAGACCATGGGGGAGAGGAAGAAAAAAAAAAAGAGGTTAGAGAGGGAGAGAGCCAAAGAGACTTAAAAACTGAGAACAAACTGAGGGCTGATGAGGGGTGGGAGGGCAGGGAGGTGGGTGATGGGTATTGAGGATGGCACCTGTTGGGATGAGCACTGGGTGTTGTATGGAAACCAATTTGAAAATAAATTTCATATTTAAAAAATTTTTTAAATAAATAAGTAAATAAACAAACCCCAAGAAACATAGAACAGATGCGTATTTTTGCCTAGAAGAATATTAACCGCTTTTGGAAGCCAAAGGATATCATAAACAGTATTAAAAGAACAACAGATGTGGTAAGGGGAACTAACTGTATCATACATGGAGACAAAGGGTTAACACCCCTAATCTAAAAAGGCTTCCTATAAATTTCTAAGAAACCAGCATACAACCCAATAGAAAAACAGGTAAAGGCATGTACATATAATAAACAGCAGCTGAAACGTGAATCCCAGTAACTGTGCGAGAAGACAGTAAAGGGGTATCTCCAGCAGTCAGGTGAAAAGGCAGACCAAAACAAAAGGAAGTAATGCTTTTCATCTTTGGATTGGCAAATTGGTAAAGATCGATTGCCTTCAGTGCTGGTCAGGATGTTGGAAGGTGGGCACCATACGTTCCCAGTGGAGCGTAAATATTCACAAACTTGTAGAAAAGCAGCTTGGCAGGAAGAATGTCCCTGAGACACGCACAGCAGAACAATAGGCATAGTATGATCCCACTGTTATAAAATAAAAATCTTCAAATTTTGGAGCAATGAGAAAAGTGTGAAAAGAGACATGCCCAACTATTAAAACTGACGCCTAAGGACAGGGGTTGGTACACTATGGCCTGAGCACCAAATCTGTCAGGTCACCTGGATTCTTATAGCCCATGAGCTAAGAATGGTATTTATATTCTTTTAAAGGGTTACCTAGGGGCGCCTGGGTGGCGCAGTCGGTTAAGCGTCCGACTTCAGCCAGGTCACGATCTCGCGGTCCAGGAGTTCGAGCCCCGCGTCGGGCTCTGGGCTGATGGCTCAGAGCCTGGAGCCTGTTTCCGATTCTGTGTCTCCCTCTCTCTCTGCCCCTCCCCCGTTCATGCTCTGTCTCTCTCTGTCCCAAAAATAAATAAACGTTAAAGGGTTACCTAATTATCTACACAATATCCTCTATGTTGCCTCTTAGCCAACAAAGCCTAACATACTTATTATATGGCCTTTAAGGAAAAGTTTACTGACTCTTGCTTCAGGGGGGATTGTGGTTTCTTGGTTGTCTTTTTCCCTCTTACTTCTCTGTATTGTTCTTATTTTTATAATAATATCCTGGGAGTGAAGAAACCAGGGAGACCAGTTAGGAAGCTACCAGAAGGGACCAGGTGAAAGAGAATGGTGCTTTGGAATAGGATGGGGGCTGCAGAGATGGAAAGAAAGAGGCAGATTTTATTTGAACCTATGGGAGTTGTCAAGGGATTAGACATGGATGGTGAGGCAGAGAGAAATCAAGGGTGACTCACAGGTTTCAGTCATTCTTTGAATTGGTGGAACCACTAAGCTGGAGAAATTGGGGAGGAAAATGGAGGAGAAAGCTCTGCTTTGGACCTGTAACAGTTGGGACTAGAACTGTGAGAACCAGATGACTGGACGGAGGTGATGAGAGCTGCCTTGACTGTGGAGGGGGAAGCTGAGTGGGAATACCAATGTGAGAGTACTCATCATGTAGACGGCACTTAGAGCTGTCTGGAAGCACTGGAGAGGGAGAAGAGGAGGGGACCAAGGGTCTGCCTGGTGACACAGTACCCAGCCCCACCGGCGCCTACTTCTGCTGATGGACGTCTCTGACGCACTCTCCAACTGCCTGGATTCCTCCAAATCACCTCTTCCAAAGTGTCCTTTTCCCACTGGCCAAGAACACCATCCATGGCTTCAGAGTAGACACCCTGACCCTTCCTTACAGCCTATGCCCAAATGCTTACCTGGACAACGAGGACAACCAGCTGCTATTGTTTCTCCATCTCACATCTGCCTCCCCCAGTGGGAGATAAGTTCAAGTGCCAGTCGCTTCCAGTGTGCCCTGCCATGGGTCCCCGGCCCAGCCATGTGCAGCCACTTTTTATTCATGCCATGCTTTTACCTGAGAACACCAAGAAGGACTCACCAAGGAGCTGGTGTAGGTGGGGTCTGAGGTGTCATCCTGGAGGTAGCGGGAAAGGCCAAAGTCAGACACCTTGCATACCAGGTTACTGTTGACCAGGATGTTCCTAGCAGCCAGGTCCCGATGCACGTAGTTCATCTCAGCCAGGTACTTCATGCCGGCGGCGATGCCCCTGAGCATCCCTACCAGCTGGATCACCGTGAACTGCCCATCATTTTGCTGTAACAAGACATAAAGGGCATTGGGATCAAGATGGGCTTCAGTGGTTAAACAGAAGCCACAGGACCACGGCCCTGCTGCTTGTCAGCCTCTGTGTGTGACTGGCCACGCTGCTCACTGTGTCCTTCTCCCTCCCCCCTTCCCCATCCCTCTCCTTGAATGCTCTGCTCTCTCCTTGCCAACCCTGTTGATTCTATCTCCAAAATACATCTCAAAGCCATCCACGCCTCTCCATATCTACTGCCTCCATTCTAACCAAGTCACCATCATCCATCACCTGTAACAGCCTCCCCACACCTGCCTCTCCCCAATCCATTCTCTACACAGCAGCTAGAGCCAGTTTTGCAAGACATAAATCAGGCCATGCCACTCCCTGGCTTCAAGCTCTATAACAGCTTCCCATTCATTGCATTAGGGAAAAGCTCCAAACTCCTCCTCATGGTCCACGGGACCCCAGGGGATCAGCCACCACCTCACCTGTCAGCCACAGTGACTGGTGACCTCTCAGTCCTTTCCCAAGCCAAGGTCTTCCTTATGGCCCCTACACCTGCCGTCCCCTCTGCTCTTCCTCACAATCAACACTTACCTGCCCTTAAGGTCTCCACTAAGTGTCCCTTTTTCAGAGAGAATGTCTCTATAACTACTCCCCTCCTCCAAATATGACTAGCACTTTCTTACTATCTTCTTGTCTTTTATGAATGCTCTTATTCTTCTTCTTAGCATATCACAAGTTTTAGGTGTGTATGTGTAACACCTATCCATCTGCCTCTGCTGCTTGGCTCTCTGAAGACAAGACCCTCTCTCCTGTGGTTACCATTGTACTCCCAGTGCTAAGAACTTTAAATAGAAAAGGCTCAATAAACATGTGCTCCATTAGTGACTACTACATCTCTCCCTGTTTCCAGAATTAAATGCTTAAGGTGTCTTCCTTGGGTCCTACCAGAGCTGTCAACCTTGACATTGGGATAGCCATATGCACCTCAAAGGGATTAGTGGCAGGAGAAACACACACACAACGTATGGCATTGACCCTCTTAGCGAATGGGAGCCAAGCTGCAGTGCTGCCCCTCTCCAGTCACCGGTGGGCTCACTGTTTCCTGGGTGGATGCTCTCCTTCAAGGTTTGGCGACAGACCTCAGTGAATGTATCAACCTTCCTCCTGCCTCCCCAAAGCCCTTGGGTCTTGGCTTCTGCACACACTGGTTACATCAGTGGACCCTGTGCGTTGCTGCCAATAACACATTTTCTCTTCTAGTCCAGCCCCAGCTGCTCCGCCGAAGGACGATAAGTAGTATTCTGTTAAGTAGAGCTTGGCCCAGGCATTGAGAGGCTTTGACTGGGGGAGAGGTGAGAGGAGGTGGAACACCCTGGGTCTAGTCTAAGTTACTGCTGGACACAGACCCTGGGCAAGGCAGCCACTCCCCAGCTCCCTCCTGTGAAACAGCACGCATAAACGTGCACAGCTCCCATTTACTGAGCACCTACTGCATGTGGGGTGATATACAACACAGTCACATGCACTACCTCACTTAAGTGTGTGTGAGACACAGCATCTATGCATGCACTCCTACAAAAGCATTTTCCATGCAAAAATAAATATGGAAAAACAAAACAGCCATTGAAAAACTACCCTGTGTATTAGAGAAAACCCCACCAATCAAACAGTCTAACCATGATAGTGTGAATGTTGAAGACTTCCTTCTGCGAGACTGCAAGCCCAGGTCTGTGTTCTAGGGCTACGCCCCTTGATCAATCAGAGTGAGCAAACTGACGCTCCCTCCACACCTTCCTGAGATGCCTCCCAGAAGAGAACCCCCAAACACACTGGGATTGACACACCCCAAGCTCCAGGCTGTTTCTAACTCAAACCTTAACCACCTCCCACCCTGCCTGGAATGCTTTCCCTGCAATATTTTCTTCTAACCAACTCCAAAAGGAAGTGCAGATCTGCTTTTTGGAAACCCTGACTGTTGTTCAGCACATGGTGCCCATCTGCGAGAGCTGGATGTGCTGTGAGTGATACGAATCCTCCTCCTTGCTAATGAACTTCAATCAACACCTCCTCGAGAAGTTAGCCAGGCTTTTGCGAACACCATTCATTTTCTCTAAGTAGGTCTCTAGGGACCTGCCTCCCCAGAAAGTTGTCATGCAACTTCTGTATGTTGGAAAATGTATCTCAGCTGCAAGTCACAAGGGTCACATTTTTCCAATTCAGTTTGTTACTTCCTCTCTGTAAGTGTAGACAACAATGTGGTTAAAAATGAATGTCTCCCAAAAGAAGCTGGCTTGTAGATAGATTCTGGGGAGGGGATCGGTGGTGGTTGTAAACAGCTCTGGGAAGAGAAATGTTGGAAGAATGCACAGCAATAGGTCTGTTTCTACTTTAAATCACTGAAGCCTTCATGGAACAGCTTTACCATCTGATTTGTTTTAATATTTAGGTCAGTCACCGTTATAGGTTTTGGGGTCAACAAAGGCCAAGAAGTGGTTAAAAGTCCAGGCTTTTGGGGAGCCTGGGTGGCTCAGTCAGTTAAGCATCTGACTTCAGCTCAGGTCATGATCTCACGGTTTGTGGTTTGAGTCCCAGGTTGGGCTCTGTGCTTACAGCTCAGAGCCTAGAACCTGCTTCGGATTCTGTGTCTCCCTCTCTCTCTTTGCCCTTCCTCTGCTTGTGCTCTCTTTCTCTCAAAAATAAATGAATAAACATTAAAAAAAAAAAAAAAGTCCAGGCTTTGGAGACAGACAGACCTGGCCTGGACCCAGGCTCTGCCGCTCACTGGCTGTGTGCCCTTGGGCATGTCATTTAACTTGCAGAGCCATCATTCCCACATCTGTAAAATAAGAACATAGCGTCCATTCTTCATAGGATTTTGGTGAGGTTAAATGAGACAGTATACATGAAAGGGCTTAGCTCGGTGCTAGTGAATACTAAGACAGCAACAACTGCTGGTATTATCAGCCAAGCCATAATGTCTCACAAATCAGCTCTCCCAGAGCCTGGTGAGAGAGTCTGAGGACACCGGGGGCCAGGACTACAGGTTCCTCGCAGCTTCCTGGTATGCTAGGGACACATCCTAGGATCCCTGCCATAGGAGAACCTCGCTCACAGGGCATTCTGAGCTCTACAGGTTGGCAGCTGCAGTAAAAAAAAAAAAACCCAACACCCACACCCCAACTGTAGCAGTGGATGACCGAGGCCTAATGATGCAGGCCTGAAGTTTGGATCAATTAATTAACTAACATGATTTTTTCTATTTCTTGACTTTTGAATGGCAAGTCATTCTTGATAGAATGTGTTTTGATCCTCCTTTGTGCAAGGCAGGCAACAGTTTATTGCTTTTCAGAGAAGATAAAGGAAGTCCAGAGAGTTTAAGTGATCAGCTTTAAATCATTCTGTGTGGCTTTGACTTATAACAAGAATCCAAGTCCAGGATGGCAAATTACTTCTGCACTGACCTTCCATCTGTGATCAACTGGTAACGCCTTCCTCAAATGTTGTGTGGAGAAGGCGGCTGTGTAGAAGCTTTGCAGCAAAAAGTGACATGATTGATTAATGATGTCTGCCATGGTCATAGAAAAAGAAAGTAGAGACATGTGTGCCTGAAATATGCTACTCTTATTTGAATCTTTAAACTCCTGTCCAGGGTCTTTTCCATGGAATATGGACTTTGTAATGGCAACATATTTTCTTTAGAACCTGCAGGGTAATCACATTTCATAAGACAGGATTGTACCTGTTGAGTTCATAATCCTGGTGAAACTTAAAGACACAAACCTATTAAGATTCCCTGACACATTCAACTGTTTTAGGTTCGGTTCATTGGTCTAACTCCCCAAGAAGAACTTCCAAAGACAGGAACATCAGCATACAAAGATGTACAAGACAGAAAAAGCCCAGTTCTCTCACTGACTTTGGAAAGGATCAGGCTCCACGGTGATCACATGGTAAAAATACAGTACAGTGAAGTGATTTAAACTTTCTTCCTTTCATGAAGTGCTTTCTGCTGAAATTGCTTTTTGGCAAATTCACTGAAGCCACTTGCTGGCCCTTTTATTAGGCAGGAAGGATTTAGGTATTTCAACTTTCATTGACAAATCCACTTCAGGAAATGAAACCCTTATTTGATTTGTTTGAAGAGAATGAATCATAGATTTTTTTTTTTTAACTGTAAGAGCCCTACCTTTCAAGATCATTCAATTCCAATGCCTTTAGTTTATAGATTGGGAAACTGAGTTAACAGATTTGCTCAAGGCCACCGGTGACTCATGGTGGAGCACAAAGCAGAACCTAGGTCTCGGGATGTCCAATCTGGTATTCTCTTCCCGATCTCTGGGTTATGGTCATGGGCTCCAGCCCATGAATGAGCCTCCCTGATAAGAAATGTCTGAATTTGACATTGCTCAGTCACTTCCAAGAGTCTTTCAGTTATGACTGTCTGTAGATGACCCAGCAGCAACTACAAGGTCAGGCTAGGCAAGAAGGCCTTACAGAGCATGTTGACCTTTTTGGCTATGGCACAGGACATTGAGGAGGGCTTCAGGGACGATTCCTAAGATTATGCAAGAGACACCAGTGCCAACAAGGATATATTAAATAATGGATTTGCATGCTACATAATCCATGGCATAGACATTTAAAAAATGAATAATACTGAACCTATTGAATGTGTGGTTAGAAAATAACAGTGTTTCTAATCCTTTTAGAAGGTGAAAGACTCTAAGTCCTGCAATGGGAGAGGAGCAGTGGGTGGGCTGTGAGAAGCCAGTGTGCCCTTTGGATCCCCAGTGGCCACAGCCGCCCAGACGCTGACCCAGAGCTGGAGCTGCAGCCACTCCCCAAAGCCACCATGCCCAGTGTAAACGGCCATGGCCAGTTTGGTGTGTGTGTGTCGGGGTAGGGGCAGTTGCGCAAATTGAGGACTAACTCTTTTCCTTTATTCTCTGAATGGTGATCCTAAAATTATACTACTTCCCTAAAGATGGACCCTGCAGAACTGAACTGATGACCTACTTTTCAATTTTACCAAGCAGCAGATACATCAATTAATGTTGCTATGCTCCAGGGTTTGGTAGTAAGGCTGAAATTAGATTTATAGATTACCTGCCTCCATGCCGTGCGAGGAGTCAGAAACGCTTCATTTCCCTCTCCTCCTTGCGCTGCCTGCTCTGGCCGTCCCTTACTTGCCATCCTTTCTCCTCTGCCTCCCTGTGTTCCTCTCTTGCCCCTGGCTCTTCTCCCACCGCCCAGGCCTCATCATCGTGACAAATACTGGTGTCTACCATGCCCCCATGTCCTGGGCCTCACATGGAAATAGCCCTGTGTGGAGCATCTGTGTGGGGTTTTGATTTTCTGTAGCCTCCGGAGAAATGAATCTCCTTGTTCCCCTGCATGTTCCAGGGAGAAAGTCTGATCACAGTCTTCAAATCATGTTGTGACTCTGTGAAGTACAATCAGGTCACTTGTAGGAAATAAATGACTCCTAAAAAGGTCTGGAGGCTGGTTCCAGAAAATCCTTTTTCTCCTAACATGGCCTTCTATTCACATTTATTTGGCTGTCTTCACAAGAAGATCCCTGATCACGAATGAATGCCCCCAGGAAAGCATGGTCTCTTCCTGACTCTGACATGAGAGGTCTGGCCACAAGAATAAGAGTCCATGGACGCTCAAGATGACTACATTTCCCCTGTCACTCCCAAACCTTTTTGTGCCAGAAATGGTTTTTCATGTTTGTTTTGTTTTGTTTTGTTTTGTTTTGTTTTGTTTTTAATCCAAGTAGCATTCACCAGGTGATCACTGTGTTGGGCACTGGGGGTTTCAAAATAAAAGGCATAACCCATACCCTCAAGGAGCCTGTACCAGGCAAAGTACATCCACCCCATCATTTACCCCCCCATTCCCTCCTCCAAAAATAAGCTACTATTGCCTAATAACCCAGAGGAGGCAAAAGTGTGTGTTTGCCCTGCCAAGGTAGCTTCAGTATGTGCAAATGCAGCTTCTAGACAGGTCGCCTGGCTACCCTTTCACACCGCAGTCCCCAAGCCCTGCTTCTGAACTTTGGAGCCACCACCAGCTGCTGAAAGGTTACCAGATAGGCCATGCTGGCTCTGGACTTTGAATACACTGCTCAATTGTTCCATCATACCTGCCTGCTCCCCTGTCTGCCTGTGCGTTCCTCATTCTACAATCAGATAATTCTCTCTCCTCCTTGAAGCCTTCCCGGGTTTCCCCAGGAAGATTTCAGTTCTTCTTGGCTTACAATACTTCTTTACGCCACACACAGAAACAAAAAGCAGAATCTAAGTGGATGATTGCTGGATGATTTGGGCACCAAGGTCCTCAGAGCAGGGACCTCTGTGGCAGGTTGTGGTCTCTCAGGTGGGCACAACAGGACCTCCCATCCCTTATGTATAAGACGACACCATGGTGCTGTTCCCCATCAAGATGTGGGGCACATTTCCTCCCCTTGAACCTGGGAGTCATATCACAGTAGTTGAAGGGTGCTGTGGGACTTGAAGCTAGGTTCCAAAAGCGGACCAGCTTCTGCCTTCATCTCATGGGATGTTAATTCTTGGGACCCAGCTTGCTGTGAGGAAGCCCAAGCAGGCCACCTGGAGAGATGCCAGCTGACACCCAACATCAACTGTCAGACAGAGGAGTGAGTGAGGCTTTGGATGATTCTAGGCCCCAGATCTTGAAGTGCCCCAGCTGATACCACATGGAACAGAGATATCCCCAACGAGCCCTGCCCAGATTGCAGACTCATGAACAAAATAAACTGTGCTAAGCCACGGAAGTTAGTGATCTGTTACATAGCAATAGAGCAATGTCTCTTCCATCCCTATAGGCCCAGCACCCAGTACGGGGCGTGACCATAGCACTCACCCCATGAATATTTCAAGACCAAGTGTATGAATGATACTTTAATCTGCAGCCACAGCTACTGTTTGGTAGCTTTGGTGACATGTACAGCCTGCCAGTTGGTATTACCCTGAAGTCCTTGCTCAGAAGGCCCAGCTCCATTGTGATGCTGCCCACATACTCTCTGCTCTCAGGGCCCCCAGCAGTCCCCAGCTGAGGCTTTGGTCCGAGGCAGGACTTGCTCGCGGGCCTATGCCCAGTCAGCTGCCACTCCCCAGGCATTAGCATCATGTCTGTTCTCCCTCACTCCCACCCTGAGTAACTCTGTGATGTCCCATAGAAATGAAAGCGGTTCCAGCGTGGTTCCATGTGAGCACATTCTGACAACGATCACTTACAGATCTTGCAGCCGGCGGCCTCGAGGTACCCCCACCTCTGCTGTAGCTTGAAGTCATACTTCCTCATCAAGCCCAGAAAAGACTTGTGAATGCTCGTGACACTGTCTATTCCTTTCATGCCCAGAAGTGCCCCTTCAGAGGGCGGGTGGCCCAGGCATGAGAAAAGGGCAGCCTGCTTTATCTCTGAGCTGCAAATGAAGGGAGCAGGCGGGGAGGGTGGCCGCGCTGGAGAAAAGGCAGAGATGGCCACTGGCGTCTGTGTGAATCACACAGGGCAGCGTAGCAGCTGAAGTCTCTTCAATCTCCGTGATTCATGCAGATGCCGATGGCCATTCTTCACCTGCCTCCCTATTCATTCGTATTCATCCAACGAGTATTTATCGAGGCCCTACTCCACGCTATCCACCTACCAAGGGGTCCACAGGCTCCTCTTTGTTCTATCTTTTTAGGAACAAATCTGTCAACCTCGCTAACATCTCCAACGCCCACCCACATTTCATCAGGCGATTCCTAAGTGGCAGCCTATCCTCATGCAGACACTTCTCCCCAGCAGTCAATTGTGCTAACATCATCCACACCCCTGGGCTGCCCTTACCCTGAGGAAAGAATCCAAAGCGCCGTTCTCCATGAACTCTGTGATGATCATGACAGGCCGACTCTTGGTGACCACGCCTTCCAGGCGGATGATGTTGGGATGGTCAAACTGGCCCATGATGCTTGCTTCGCTCAGGAAGTCCCGACGCTGCTTCTCCGAGTACCCGGCCTTCAACGTCTTGATGGCCACATAGATTTCCCTCTTGCCCGGAAGTTTCAGACGCCCCTTGTATACCTCTCCAAACTCCCCTGCAACAAGAATACAATCATTACTCATTTCCTTCTCAGTCCGTGAAAGCACAAGGGGAGGCAGCTTATCAGGAACAATGATGCTCCAAGTGGAACTGCAATTAAAGTGACAGAGATGGAAATAGCGTCCTTTCATTTTATTTTTTTATTAAAAAAAATTTTTTTTATGTTTATTTATTTTTGAAGGAGAAAGAGAGCATGAGTGGGGGAGGGGCAGAGAGAGAGGGAGACAGAATCCGAAGCAGGCTCCAGGCTCCCAGCTGTCAGCACAGGCCCACACAGGGCTCGAGCCCATATGCCGTGAGCTCGTGACCTGAGCCGAAGTTGGACGCTCAACCGACTGAACCACCCAGGCGCCCCTGTCCTTTCATTTTAACTATGATGTCCTAGCCACACTCAGTTCATAGAAAACACCGAAGTTATACCAAAATATGTTCCTTGCCTCAGTTCCTAGAAAGAGTTTAAGTAACTAAAGTGGAATTTCATGGGGTGCCTGGGTGGCTCAGTCAGTTAAGCGTCCGACTTCGGCTCAGGTCATGATCTCACGGTATATGGGTTCGAGTCCTGTGTGGGGCTGTGCTGACAGCTGGGAGCTTGGAGCCTGCTTCAGATTCTGTGTCTCCCTCTGTCTCTGCCACTTTCCCACTCACGCTCTGTCTCCCTGTCTCTCTCAAAAAAATAAATAAACTTAAAAAAATAAAAAAATAAAAAATAAAGTGGAATTTCAGAGTATATATGAGTTTGTTTTTCTTCATGTTTGGTTTTTGTGTCCAACCTGAATAATGAAAATGAAATGGTCAGTTTCACTTTGGCAGATCATAATTCATTTTTAGCAGAGCCTGGTGAAAGAACATCCAGGGGCTGGGGGATATGTTCATGCTCTTTGGCTCTCTGAATGAGATGTAAAACATTTATGTTCCTACATTGCCCTGGAAGCTTCTGTGTTGATTGGATGCCCCAGAACGCAGACACTGAGAAGTGAGGTGGGAAGTTAGCAGATGCTGTGCAGGATAGAAGGGGAGGAAACAAGATTGGCCAGAGTCCCAGATCACAAGGCAGGCCTGACATTATGAAAAGAAAGGAGGAAGCAGGAATGGACAAGGAGAGCTCAGATCGCAATGCAGAGCTGGCTGAGGCAGACCTGTCAGCTTCCCCCTCCCCTGGGGAGCTCCACAGTCAAGAGCACCCATTCCAGGAAGGCCTGGGCTCTAGCCTCCCTCCATGCTCAGTCACTGGTGGGGGCTGCAGGGAAGCCCTGCAGGTCCTGAAGGCGCTGCAGCTGAAGGGTGGCAGCTAAACAGTCAGTGATTCCTCCAAGCAAACACAAGCCGCACATCTCCACGGGTGCCACAGCATTTAAACATTTGTGCAGTAAAAATCACCGAGTAAAAACAATTCTGGTGACACTATTTCATAGCTGCTTTAAAAAATCTGTTGAATCCTGTTAAATGTGCTTTCAAAAGTTATTCTACGACTTAGCCTGGTTTTGTAACTTCCTGTTTAGTTATCTACTTGTAAGTGTATCGCTGAAATGTGTCAAAGGCCTGACAGGAGACACAGGGTCTTTCTGAGGGGGGCGGGGGGGGGGGGAACCTTTCTCTTTCACCTTTAGCTTCTGGAAGAAAACGAGGGAGCAAACTGAGCGGATAAACTACTGGCTGAATTAGAAAAGGAAGTTAACATCTCCTCTGCGATTTAGTTGGGAGTTCTTTTGTTTTCTACTACAAATGTAATTGGAAGGAAACTGCACGAAAGGGCTTTTCATACAGAACTCCAGAGTCAGTGGGACTTGTTAGAATCTAGGGCTGGAGTGGAAGTTGGCTTAAGCACCATTAGGATGATTTCACTGTGGACATATATCACGTGGGACCCTGGTTTTGACATTTAACCCAATGCTGCCTTGGTGAACAAACTGCTTCAAGTCAGACTGAGTCTCATTCACGTTCACAGCTTGTAGTGCCCACTGAAGTGCCTGGGATGTGGTAGGCATGCCAGTGAAAGGCGGGGGGGGGGGGGGCATGCTTCTTATTACTTGTTCAGCTTTTGCCTTGTCTGCTCTTGGGTCATAACCTGCTGGAGACTCTATCTCTGCTCTATCCGAAATAAATAGAAGTGCCAGTATTTAAATTTTTAGAAAAGATTGTTTACTGTAGCCTCTTCTACAGCGAAACGCTGTATGCCCATCACCAGGGAATGGTTGGAAAGTGGTATATTCTTCCTGCGGGATGCCATGAGCTGCTGAAAACCAGTAGAGGGGTCGTATGCATGGACTTCAAAGGTGTCCATATTATATTGTTAAATGAAGAAAGTTACGGAATGGGAATGTGGTATGTACCCAAATGGAGTGTGTGTGTGTGTATGGGTACAAGAGAAAAGGGACAAAATCCATGTAAAATGTATTTAAACTTCAAATTACAGGTATTTTTAAAAATGGTTGCCCTACAAGGGTGGAGTAGGAGTGGGAAGTAAAGCTAGGCAATTTAATTTAGTTACTTTTATGTTACTTTGATGTTTGAATTGTCACAATAAGCATTACTTTTGTTGGTCAACTGAGTAACATTATTTTAAATTTTTATCTTTAAAATATTTATTTTTAATTTTTTTAATGTTAATTTTGAAAGACAGAGCATGAGTGGGGGAGGGGCAGAGAAAGAAGGAGACACAGAATCCAAAGCAGGCTCTAGGCTCTGAGCTGTGAGCACAGAGCCCAATGCGGGGCTCAGACCCTCAAACTGCGAGATCATGACCTGAGCTGAGGTCAGACACTTAAACCGACTGAGCCACCCTGGAGCCCTGAACTGAGTAACATTTTTTTTAAAGTACTGCACAACAGGGTCCTGTCATACATGCGTGTGTATGTATATGTACATATGTGTGTATACTATATGTGCATGTGTATATATTTGTATACATGCATACATGCGTCTACATGTATGCATATATATATGTGTATATATGTATAATCTATAATATATCTGTTTGTGAATATGTACATATACAAACCATCCTTCTGACACCCTGACCTAGCAAATATTGAATAACCATGAACTAGATGAATACAAATTGCATATTTGATAAGTATGCCAACTGAAGAATATCAGTTAGTATTTCTTCCTTGTTGTTATAATAATGAGTTACATTTTCTTTTAGTAAAAGGACAGTTTAGGAGTTGAGGGGACAGATATGGTAACATTTTGTCTTAGAGAAGATAGGACACCAATGTCTACTGACCACCTACTATGTGCCAGGCAATGTGCTAGGCTCTTTACAGGTCATATCTCACTTAATCTTCATAGCACCCTCATGAGCTGGGTACTATGATGCTCATTTTACTAATAGGGAAACTGGGGCACAAGAAAAACACGCCCAAATCCCATAGCTATGAGTCAGAGCCAGGGTTGCCGTCCATGCCCATCGTGCTTCTGGCCTCTCTACAGAGCCACACTGCCTCTCTACAGGTGTGCTCGATTAGCAGTGCCACAGGGAACACAGCTGTACGAAGTCACAACTGAGGGGCCACCGTGCTCCAACTGTGCAGGTCCTAACAGTTCATGTGTAGTCCCTGTCACAGCAACTCACACGCAGGGAATTGCAAACACAGTGAGACTGTCTCACAGACAGATGTCACATTTGCTGGAACTTCCTGCCTGGAATCGGGTGGGGTCAGAATATTTAGGAATCAGAATATCCATCAATTTCTACATCAGTGTGCAGAGTTTGAGGAAGGGCTCCAGGTGAATCTGATGTCCCCTACAACACACAAGGGACACCCCAGGTAAGGACTTCTCTCCCACACCAGTGTTTCCCAAAGTTGGCCACCACTGGAGTCACCTGAACATACTTAAAAGCTGCCCGCAGGATCAGTTACAATAATTTGTGGGTCAGACCGAGGTGCAAAATGAGACCATGGGACTCCTTGTTTGGAAATTATGAAGGATTTCAAGCCTGTGACAGCATAGCATTAAACTAAGTGCGGGCCCTTCTGAACACGGTGCTGTCCAGGCAGCTCTGATGTGCAGCCAGGTGCGGCACCATGGGTCTAAAGCACCCCAGCATATTTCAGGTGGATTAGGGAGCTGCCGGAGGCCCTGGGATATCTGGGATTCATCACTGCACCTTTGGATCCCTCAGAAAGCAGTGCTGGTATATGGGCTGACTCTTACAGCACAGCGCCTGCCACAGAGCACGGGCTTTATACACAGGGGTGGAAACACAAGAGGGAAGAAACCAATGAAAGTGTGGCTTTGGCAAGTGCTAGCTACACAGAACAGCGTGGCTCCTGTGACTTTCTTAACTGACATATGTTATTTCATTGCTTAATCTTTGTGGCTGACCGGTTTTCAAGTGCAGTGTTTCTAATACTTGAGCTTTAAGTTGTATCCTCTGTAGGGGTTTCATCATACAGTTTTTTTTTTAATTGCTTTTTTTTTAAATTTATTTGAGAGCGAGTGTGTGAGAGAGAGAGAGGCAGGGAGGAGAAGAGAGTGAGGAAAAGAGAGAATCCTAAGCAGGCTCTGTGCCATCGGTGCAGATCCCAGCTGGGGGCTCACAAGTCATGAGATCAAGAGCCAAAATCAAGAGTTGGATGCTCAACCGAGCCACCCAAGCGCCCTTCATATAGTTTTTTTAGAATTATAAAATAAAAATGGGGTCTCCTAAGAGGATTTTTGGGGTAGTGAAACCACTCTGTCTGAAACTATAATGGTAGATAGGTGTCATTATACATTTGTCCAAACCCGTAGAATGTATGATGACACCAAGAATGGGCCCTCATGTAAACCATGGACTTCGGGTGATGGTGATGTGTCAGTGTAGGTTTGTCAATAAATGTACCACTCTGGTGGGGGATGTTGATGATGGGCGACATGCTGTGCATGTGCAGAGCAAGGGACATATGGGAAATCTCTGTATCTTCCGGTCAGTTTTACTATGAACCTAAAACTGCTCTTAAAAAAATGTAGATGTTAAAAAAACGTGCTCTCCTTGGGTAGGGAGAGATGGGCTTTGTAGTCAGTCACTATGGCGGTAGAGGTGCCACTGCTCTAAGGAATCTGCTCTGCAGTCACTGGGAAGCAGTGGCCTCACAGTGATTCTGTAAAAATAGCTCCTTTCCTGTCTGGCAAAGAAATGACTTCATATTCTCCAAGCCCAGAGGTTTTCAAAGTACCAACCGCAAAGGAAGCCACTTAATCCACAGTCCTCCCTCTCTCTCTCTCTCTCTCTCTCTCTCTCTCTCTCGGAAGCTGTGCTTCACCCTGTCATTAAGTGGCCCCAGTGCTGGGAGGGGAACTCCGGCAGGGAGTGGAAGAAGCAGCTCGTGTCTACACCAGCCCTGCCACCCCACTTGGGGCACTTCACTTCTCCAGCTGTCTTGGCTTTATAAACCATAAAAAGGAAGGGTCGACCACCGCAGCTTCCTAACAGGGTGTTGAGTCTCTGAGAAAGTGTTTTGTCAACTACAAACTGTGGGTGACACATGTGGGTGGCGATTTAAGACAAGCCAGGGATAGGGGCATGAGGTGGGTGGTACGTGGGGGTGGGCTCTGGAAGAAAAAAGGAGGAGGAGCACGTTTCTGCAAACAAGTGGCAGCCAAGGCAAAGCAGGGCTTTCTGCCAGGAGTAGTGGGGGAGTCCCGTTGCCAGGTATCGGGGTATAGACAGTGTCCCCAGGCGAGTCTAGCATGCTAAAGCGTGAGGGCTCTGGCTCTCTGGCACGGCCACAGCCTCATGGGGAGTGGGAGTCGATGGGCATATTGCCGTTATTAGTAACAGAAAACTGAGGCCTTGTATGGCTTATAATCTGAGAGATCCTGTCACCTTGATCTTTGATGTCAGGTTCATACACCATTCTCAAGAAACCATTGTCGCGGGGCGCCTGGGTGGCGCAGTCGGTTAAGCGTCCGACTTCAGCCAGGTCACGATCTCGCGGTCCGGGAGTTCGAGCCCCGCGTCGGGCTCTGGGCTGATGGCTCAGAGCCTGGAGCCTGTTTCCGATTCTGTGTCTCCCTCTCTCTCTGCCCCTCCCCCGTTCATGCTCTGTCTCTCTCTGTCCCAAAAATAAATAAAAACGTTGAAAAAAAAATTAAAACAAAACAAAAAAAACCACTGTCGCTTGTCGACACTTTCCTGTAATTAGGGCCAGAACTTGCTGTCTGTGATGCTTTGATTTGCCATGATCTGAGCACCAAAGAGCTTCCTTTTACATGAGCTTCAAACCACGGCCATACATTTTTCAATTTCTGATAGAAATTCATAACACCTAAAAATATTCTCGACCAATCAAGCATTAACATTATATTTAAAATAGATGTTTGTAGCAAATGACTGCATACTGGTTATGGCTGATTCTCTCTATGTAGATCCTTTACCGACAGTAACTGCAGCCAGCCTCATCTTGGTCTGGCTGGACTTTGGCAAGCATCTTTGAGGCTGACCTTGGAGCCTCTACTACAGCCAATCCTCCCTCTGGCCAGGACCTCGCTCCAGCGTCAGGCCAGTTTGGGGGCCAGTGGCTCTTGGCCGGCAGTGGTTCTCAAGGCGTGGTTTCTGCCTCACAGCGTCAGCCTCACCTGGGAACTTGTTAGAAAATACAGATTCTCAAGCCCCACGTGGATCTAGTGGATCCGAAGCTCACCAGGTGGGGCCCTGTGACAGGAGTGTTGATATGCCTCCAAGGTGATTCTGACGCCTGGCTCAAGTTTGAGAACCACTGCCCTCAAGGCTGTCAGCTGAGGGTAATTTAGCCACTTCCTGCGATTGTCCTCCAGACAGCTACGGAAATTATTCCCTACAAGTTTTCAGCCCCTTGCCAGTTCCTCTCTCCTACTTTCCTTGACAAAATGAGGAAGAGAGAAAAAGTAGTTCAGCAGCATTAAATGCCTCAACTATTATATATAAAATCAGAAGGAAAGAATTTTCAATTTTTGAAAATGAAACATCCAACCTGCCAGCAGGTATTTGAGGCAGTAGCTGTTGGCTATGTGCAGTGCGAATCTACACACACAATTGCACTCTCTCTCTCTCTCTCTCTCTTTTTTTTAGCAGTATTTTGAAGTCACAAACTGCCTTGGGGGAAAAAAAGGAAAGCAGAGCTTCTAGTTACTAATTCAAGCTTCCACCAGAAAAGGAACTTTTAAAGAATAAATTCAAACTAGGTTTTAAAGTATGATTTCCAGCCAGCTTTATCACACTAGCCTGTGCAAGGTATGTAGGTTATGGCTAAACCAGGGATAGTAAAAGCGTGTCAGGCATTCTGCTACCTCCTAACCCTGCACCCAGGACAGACATTCCTTATTGATGGCAGCCCCATTCCTCCTTTCCAGCAGAGCTCCCCAGATCCCCGTTACCAGGCTACTGGAGCCAGCAGATGAGATGGAAATTGCCCGTGGTGTCCACAATACTTAATACCTACAGGGTGAGAGCAAGCAGACGTTCTCTTTTCTTGTAGCTGTTTGCAGTCATTAGACTCCTGCCTACCTACAGATGACTTACTGTTTTCATTAGGTAAGCAAGCACCTATCATTGAAAATGCTAGCTATCTTGGTCCTCGTCCTTGTCCTTCTTAAGGGAGATTACCGAATCATTCTAGAAGAGGAGGTCGCCTACCCTATGGGCAATCTGAGTTCTAGGATAGTATCATCATTATCAGCAAGGAGGCTTGCCTACTCTAAGCTCCCAGAGTTTACCATCAGAAGTAATGTCACTGCATATTTAACTGCTCTTCTCCAGAACAGTAACCAAAGCGTAGGTATGTGGGGGTTTCATTCACCAGACCTCGATCAGCCGTGTCTGGGTTTCAATTCTTGCTCTATCATTCACTCAGCTGGCAGCGCAACCTTTTGGGAGCTATCCTCTGAATATTGATTTCCTTACCAGTTTAAACACACACACGTGCCCACACACACGCACACTCACTGACACACCCTAAGTCACATTATGGGAGGAAGCGAGACAATGTTTTCATAAAGTATGTCCACAGTGCGTGTTCAATATATGCCAGCTGTCTTAATTATAATTACTCAAGACATCTACTTGATTTGCTTTTCTGGAAACCCTTCCTGTCGTGACTCCTATCCAGTATGAGGCCACCCTCATGCTGCCCACCCTCACTTCAAATGAGCCCAGGGGAATCAGGCTGGCTGGTGGCCTTTCTACCAAAATATCTCCAAGAAACCCATCTCTTCTTGAAAGAGAGAACTGGTGGGCCTTGCTGGCCCCATTCCCAATCTGTGCACATCAGAGATCCCCCTCCCCAGCCTTCCTCACCCAGCCCTCTCCCCACAAATCTGCCGCTCTCTCACAATAAGCCATCTGTGGAAATGCTGAATTGGCAGCTGCTGGAGTCAGAGGAGGAGATTTATTAATAAAATACAATTGCCATATTTTCCTCTGGAAGCCACCCTCTAGTGACACCTCTACCTACATTTTCATGCACTTGAAAATCATGATCAGGGCTGCTGCATACAGTTACACGGGTTACACACTGCACAACCCTGAGTGACATTCATGCTGAGGGGCCTAATTATTCATGGCAACCCTGCTTTATGTTTTGGGCGAATCTACAGATCAAACTGGTCAGAACTAACCAATGCCTTGGAGCTGACCTGTGAGATGGTTCCTATGAGTCAGATTCATGGTCACAAATTGCTAATATTCTCCAGTTCTCCTAATTGCTAATATTCTCCTAACCAGAAGGCCTTCTGCCCTCTCTAAACAGACCAATAATGTCCATTACCTGAAGGGGAAGAGGAAGGCCAGCCATTATCCCACTGGGTCATTTCGAGAGCACCAAGTGACTTAAGACCCTTCACTTCCTTATAGGCTCTCTCCATTCTCCCAAGCTCTGTCCAGTTCTCCAAATTTTCCTTCCCACTATATTCTCCCCACAAGGACCTACTTTCATTGAACCATATGCAAATAATATTTGATTGAGCACCTGAGTGCCACACCAGGCCAGGCGCAGGAATAAAAAAATCCTGAGATTGCCCTATCGTCATTGGAACTTTGAGCCTGATGATGAGAGACAGGCAGATAATTGCATAATGGTTAATAAGTTCATTATTGCTCGGTCTTCCTGGATGCCATCACACCTGGCTCACAGTTACTCTTGTGTAACTCTTTTAAAAAATTTTTTTTAAAGTTTATTTATTTTGAGAGACAGAGTGAGCAGGGAAGGGGCAGAGAGGAGGAGAATTCCAAGCAGGCTCTGCACTGTCAGCACGGAGCCTGATGTGGGCTTGAGCTCATGAACCATAAGATGATGACCTGAGCCAGAACCAAGAGTTGGATGCTTAACCGGCTGAGCCACCCAGGTGCCCCTTGTTATCCCTTCATCCAACATCCTCAAAAGTTGAGAAGAAACATGGGAAGCTGCTGCAATTCTTCAGCCTCACAGTTTCTAGACTTTACTGGCCTTCATTCACATGCACAACTGCCACCCCACACCCCCCAGGGCCTGGCAGCCTTCCTCTCCCTTCAAGGGCTTTAACTCAATGCCCCTCATTTCTGGCCACAACCTCCCTGTTGTGTCTCCCCCATCAGCTCCATTCACCATGTTTGGATACATTCTGGTTTAGATCCGTTTAGTTCCTCGAGCAGAGCTTTCCCTACCACCTCCATCCCAGCAGTAGCCATCTCAAACCCACTCCACATTTCCAAGCAAAGCCCCATAAAAGTCTCCATGCCTCCGAGGCCTCACCCACCCCTCCCCGTCACCCATTCCAGGCCAGTCCAAACACAGCATCTATCAGATTTGTCTCCCCAGAATCTCATTCCTGTCGCCCAGCCTGCTCAGATGCCTACAAGACGTCACCATTTTCTACAGGATAAAATCCATACCGCAGCCTCTGGATCTCTGGGTCTCAGGCTGATTCTCCAGACTCAATGCTCAATGCTTACCCTCAGGAAAAGCCTCCCTGTTAGCCTTCTCTCTTTTGTGTTCTCAGGAAGTGCCACATAGAGTATCAGCCCATGCAAAGCTTTCATATCTTTAAGGGTCCCTAAGGTTTCTCTTCCTTGGATTCTCTCCTGCCATTAAGCCTCCCATCTCCAAGACTATGTATTCTCTGGGCTGCTCATCTTAGCTGTCAATTGCCTACCCTCCTCTTATGGAGTGGCACTGTGTGTATGTTGGACAATCACCACTACAGGGCAAGGATTGTGAGGCATCGGTGTATTTTTCAGCATCCACAATGGTCCCAGGCACAGAATCAATGTTCAATGAATGAGGATCTTCTTGAACTCTAAACTTAATCCCTCCTGCAATAATCATGACCTTCTCCTCTGGCTCTATACTCAGCAGGCATAGGTGGGTTCCTCTGCATCCTCTTTGCAATAACCTT